>NC_060138.1:550350035-550959856 GCF_021461385.2 Schistocerca piceifrons | reverse complement strand
CAAAGTATCCTTCCACACGGCGACTTTGCAGAGGCAAACCGGACGACTTGGAATTAAAGACGTCCTTTTAAACTAATACATGCCACTAAGACAGGCATCATGAAACTTCTGTTCCTCTTGTTAGATCCTGGGGATAGGAACACTCCTGTTAATGTAGCATGCCAACCTAGATTATGTCCGAAAGTAATATGGCGATTGGAGTTGTATAAGACTTCCACCAGCACAAACCAACACTAGAACCGTCTATCATTATTATATTACCAGACATCATCTTCACAAACCAATTCTGGTAAATTAACCTACAAAAAACTGGAGGAACGTCTGGAAAAATATCAACAGTAAAATTCTACCAACTAGAGTCAGTGCCATATGATGCGACGTTGTAAACGAAACCATACCCACAGCGGAATGATTATGGAAAATCAAATCGAGACCATCTCCATAAGGTGACAAATGTCGGCTTGTAGAAACTGTAGCGCACATCTTCTTATGTGAAAATAGAATCAGAATTTGGAAATGGACTAGGAAGAAATTAGCACTATCAACAGAACCGCAGAAAGTCATATACCGATAACTGAAGCTTTACAACCCGACTGGAAATGTTACCCGTCCGCAAAGAATAACAGTTATTCGTGGCTTCTGGGACCATTTGTGTTTTACGTCATAACAAACAAAACTTAGAACTTAGAAGAGTACATGTTTTATATTGCAGAAGAACATTTTAAGCAGAAGAAGAATAACAAATATAAGAAATGGTTTCAAATTTTTTTATCTATTGCTTTATGTGGGCTACAAAGAGGTGGACAGTTTTTTTGATTAGAAGCAGAATACTATTCTTTCACTTTTTTATTCCTGGAATATTCTTTTACGTTGGTTCTAAAATCAGAACTGTTCTAATTTGGCAAAACCCCTCCAGCTCTATAATTTTTTTCATTTGTTGAAAAATATATGGCTTCCTTACAGACCCCATATGCATCCAGTGCATAATAACCTAAATTGTGAATATATTTCTGAATGAATGTTTGTTATGTATTTTTCTGTCACCCTTTTCACTGTTATCAGTTATGTTCTACAAGGAACGCATGCCATTGGAGGTGGCAAGTGTAATTTATTTGACCTTAATTACTACTTCAATTTTGTTCTACAATTTAAAGGAATATATGGGTGCAAACATGGAATACATGGGAATAATGCAGCTGCTAAGTGACAGGTGTGGGGGAAGCATTGGGGAAGCATTGAGGCGAGGCCTCGGATATTCGACCCCTGCCCTCTGCCGTCGTTGCTGTATTTCAACACGCTGTGACAGTGTGGCCGTCGGTCCTTCGATATTTAAGATGCAATTGCTTTTTGTGGCAATGTAGGTGATTTGCGAACATTTGTCTTGCCATCAATGTAACGGGACTTCAACGGCATCCAACCCTTAGTCATTGCTTTGTGCCGGCGCTAGCCCATGTCATATATATGCGAATCAGATTCTAGTTCAAATTTAGTCAAATAACAAATGGTCAGTATACAAGTATGCCGACCGGGATGGCCGAGCGGTTCTAGGAGCTACAGTCTGGAACCGCATGACCGCTACGGTCACAGGTTCGAATCCTGTCTCGGGCATGGATGTGTCTGATGTCCTTAGGTTAGTTAGGTTTAAGTAATTCTAAGTTCTAGCGGACTGATGACCTCAGAAGTTAAGTCCCATAGTGCTCAGAGCCATTTGAACTATTTTTGAAGTATACAAGTATTTACGAACAGTAGAAGCAGGATTGCAGCGAACTGATCACTTAACCAAGAGCAACATAGAGTACCTGTGTAATGAGTCATTCGAGCTGCATAGCTGAGGGTAATATTTGTTAAGCAATTCATTGCAGAATTAATGTAACACCCGCACGATGATCTCTGTAGCCATACTGTATGATTAGCAGTTCGTGAATGGAGTACTATGTTCATTAAATCGGATTACTAAAGCTGAGGCCAAGTAAAGAGAAGCGATGATACCACAAGACTATCTTTACTTAAGTAGGTAGTCAGCGCTAAATTATGTGCACCACCATTAACATTACTGTAAGCAGTTTGACAGCGTAAGACCACCACAACTACTGACAACCTGAACCATTATCATCATGCAGTTGTAACTCGCAGTGATTACAAGTTGCTGATGTTTGTCAAGAATAGCAGAAGGCACCTCTGAAGTTCCATTTGCATTATGACTAGGATGGAGAGAATCCTAAATAACAGTAATAGGTCACCCAGCGAAGAGAAGTCTTGCAGTTTGCTATTAATGTAATTCCCGGTGGTTTCACACTAACGGGTTCTTTTTGCTAGTGGAATACTCATATTGGAATTATGAAAGTGTAATTGCTAGAATGCTCAACTACCTTAATAACACCTCATACTGGATTGAATACGACTCGGAAAGCAACGTTAATTTGACGCTTCCATCCATCTCCTGATGTCTTACTGAATGAAGTCTGAAGTGCACGCACAGTTGTGTTGCCTGCCGCATGGATTCTGTGAATTGTTGTGGCAGCTGGCAGTCATTGCTGAATACAGACATGTGCAAATATCCTCACTGCTTTAGGGGAACTCGTCTTTGTTGCATTTTTTCCATACCATAATTAGCACAATAACATAAGGCTTATTCTGCTGAAGGACTTGATGCCCACAAGTCCTTAAATAAGTATCTCCTAGCGAGAGTAATGCATGAAAGTAAACAGACTGTTGGGCAAAAGAATGGACAGCTCCCTGTTTTTGCATTTCTGATAGCGCCTATGATAAGAATCTGGTGTCCTATTATGCTTCAAAACCCTAAACTGTTTATTTTTTTACTTCATACTAAAACAAAAGTTATGATATGAGAAGAGGCAATGACATATATGCTTCTCAGGAACTTAAGTTTTTCGTGTTTATTTTCTCACTTCATACTAAAACAAGGGCGTTAATATGAGAAGATGAAATGAAATATACGCTTCCAAGACATAATCTTTCCTTGTGTGCTACTACTGCATACATGAAAGCCCTGCAGTTAATTTTCGTATGTTGGATAAATTTTGATATCACCTCACATTCCTTTGTGAGAAGGTTCCTATTTTCTTGGGATTCAAATAGAGTGGACATTTCATCACTGGTTAATATTCTGATGACTAATGACATGATACCCATTGCAATTGCTCCATGGCACCTGTGAGTAGAGTCTCACGTTGGTTACTATAAGAACACGCAGGCAGTGATATCCGTTCACTGCAGTCAGAGCCAAGGTGATTTCTTTCTGTTTATGGTGAAGCATCTACTGCAGTGTCCATGCTCAGCCAACATAAACAAAGCACAGTGGCATTGGGCACTGCCAATTGCTGTACTTGTCGCGAACCTCAACAACAAGAGTGCACTGTCTCTGCTAACGATACTATGGAGTTAATACATCTTTCTTAACGTAATACGCTGGATGTGGGTTGGGTAAAGATTCAGTTTGTAACACACACAGTCATTGATTCCAATGAGGGTGAAAGCTACTGTGTGTTGAACAACACATGCACCAGTCCATTCCTCAGTTGGCATTGAGTGGATGAGATTTTTCAATTACCTTGCATTGCAAGAATTGTAAGGAGGAGAATGAAAGTAAATAGACTTTTATGCTAAAGAGCTGCGACAAAGCAAAGCTTAATTGATTATCAGATAACTGTCCACATGGTTTTGTCGATGAGTATACTTTTAGTAACCAACCCACCAACGATCATTACATAAGATTTCTCGTAGGCATAGGGCATTGATTTCATTAAGTCGTCGACAGTGTAGTGTGATGGTTTACTTCCCACCATACATTTTCTATATTTGTCCATAGGTCGCTTGCATTTGTAGGTCCACATGGCAATGACCTTGTTACCTCTATCCACATATTCTCTATCTGGCTCATGTTTGGTGATCGTGGAACAAACAGCAACAGCTTTATCCTCTCTTGGCCCTGAAACCAATCTCGCACTGCTCTGCTATGATGGATGGGGCTGTGTTCCTGTAAATAAACTGTTATCTCGTTAGTTCATGTTGTTGTTGTTGTTGTTGTGGTCTTCAGTCCTGAGACTGGTTTGATGCAGCTCTCCATGCTACTCTATCCTGTGCAAGCTTCTTCATCTCCCAGTACCTACTGCAGCCTACATCCTTCTCAATCTGCTTAGTGTATTCATCTCTTGGTTTCCCTCTATGATTTTTACCCTCCACACTGCCCTCCAGTACTAAACAAGATTACATATTGCATAACCACAGTGACTGCATAGAAGTGATAGAAAAAACAGATGCCTATAAATATCTAGGATACAGACAAAAATAGGAATAGATAATACAAATATTAAAGAAGAACTGAAAGAAAAATATAGACAAAAACTAACAAAAATACTGAAAACAGAATTGACAGCAAGAAACAAGACAAAAGCTATAAATACTTATGCTATACCAATATTGACCTACTCATTTGGAGTAGTGAAATGGAGTAACACAGACCTAGAAGCACTCAATACACTTACACGATCACAATGCGACAAATATAGAGTACATCACATACATTCAGCAACAGAAAGATTCACATTAAGCAGGAAGGAAGGAGGAAGGGGATTTATCGACATAAAAAACCTACATTATGGACAGGTAGACAATTTAAGAAAATTCTTTCTAGAACGAGCAGAAACTAGTAAAATAGACAAAGCAATCACTCATATAAATATATCGGCTACACCACTGCAAATTCATAACCACTTCTACAACCCTTTAGATCACATAACATCAACAGATACAAAGAAAGTAAATTGGAAAAAGAAAACACTACATGGCAAGCACCCGTATCATCTAACACAGCCACAAATTGATCAAGATGCATCCAACATGTGGCTAAGAAAAGGCAATATATACAGTGAGACGGAAGGATTCATGATTGCAATACAGGATCAAACAATAAACACCAGATATTACAGCAAGCATATTATTAAAGATCCCAATACTACAACAGATAAATGCAGACTTTGCAAACAGCAAATAGAAACAGTAGATCACATTACAAGCGGATGTACAATACTAGCAAATACAGAATACCCCAGAAGACATGACAATGTAGCAAAGATAATACATCAACAGCTTGCCTTACAACATAAACTTATAAAACAACACGTTCCCATATACAAGTATGAACCACAAAATGTACTGGAGAATGATGAATACAAATTATACTGGAACAGAACCATTATAACAGATAAAACAACACCACATAACAAACCTGACATCATACTCACCAATAAAAAGAAGAAATTAACACAACTAATCGAAATATCCATACCCAATACAACAAATATACAGAAGAAAACAGGAGAAAAAATTGAAAAATACATCCAACTGGCTGAGGAAGTCAAGGACATGTGGCATCAGGATAAAGTTGACATTATACCAATTATACTATCAACTACAGGAGTCATACCACACATTATCCACCAGTACATCAACACAATACAGCTACATCCAAACGTATATATACAACTACAGAAATCTGTAATTACTGATACATGTTCAATTACCCGAAAGTTCCTAAATGCAATGTAACATATACCGTACAGTTAAAAGGAAGTGACGCTTGATCAAGGTCCGCGTCACTTTCCTTTTTTGACCAGACATAATGTCTGAGAAAAGAAAGAATGATAATAATAATAATAATAATAATAATAATAATCCCATGTGGCGGATAGGGAAAACCCTCCCCCATATGGGTGGTACTGAGGAAATCAAATACTTGGGGTGAACCAAATACAATCCTGAACAGCTACTCAATCCGTTGAACTCAAAATCCAGACACATCTGAGTGAAAATCATCGCTGCTCTGATCACCGTCTGTTAGCTCAATGAGCTTAGCTGAAAATATTTGGTTGCAAAGGCTTCAACACCCTAGGATCCTGTCCAGTCCTGGAATCACCTAGGCCAAAACAATGAAACACAAGCAAACATGAACTATACAAGCAAAGTCAACTTTACCCCAGGTGGTACACAACCCGCCTGTCAACAGGTGGCAGTTGGATTTTCGGATTCTGGGTAGTCCAGGTTAGCACGGCAGAGAATATTGAAGATCTCTGGTAAATTTTCCTACAATCAGAAAACATGCATTTGAAAACTAAACATCGATACATTGATCCAAACACGAAAACTAAATAATCTCACATAAGAAATCGACAGACAAAAAATTCTCATCCGTCCTCTTCAAGAACCATGACTAACTGACAATGAAAACTTGCATTACGGAAACCATTGAATCCTCAAGAGCAAAATACAACAAAAGGTAGCGAAAGGCGTACCAATCTTCGGCATTGCATTTCTCGAACACAGATCTATCATCAACTCTGTCAAAGATATCACACCCATCAACAATCAAATGGTTCAAATGGCTATGAGCACTATGGGGCTTAACAGTGAGAGGTCATCAGTTCCCTAGAACTTAGAACTACTTAAACCTAACTAACCTTAGGACAACACACACATCCATGCCCGAGGCAGGATTCGAAGCTGCGACCGTAGCAATTGCGCGGTTCCGGACTGAAGTGCCTAGAACCGCTCAGCCACCGCAGCCATCCCATCAACAACCGACTTGTGACTATGCTCATTCAGAGCCCCAGTAAAAAATATACACTCATCAATGCACATGCCCCCACCAACATTGAAAATAAGAAAAACACCAAAAATGTCGAAAAATTCTGGAAAACACTCGAAAATACTATGAGCAAAATTCACCAAGATGACGTGAAAATACTAATGGGAGACTTCAGCTCTCGATTTGGGACAGAAAAAAACCTGTAGAAAAAGCATTGGTACAAATTCAATACACCGAAACACTTAGAACAACGGCACATGCTTGACTGACATTTGCCAACAATTCAACCTCAAAAGAATGTCTTCCCACTTTAGGAAAAAACCGGTTCCCAGGTAACATGCTTGGCTACCAGGTGCAAGCTGCTTTCGTTTGCCTTTCAAGACTCACTGAAAGCCAGATTTTTAATTGTTTTGTAGCAGAGCTACAAGCAGGCAGATTCATAATGCCACTTTTGTTTTCTGCTGACATATTTGTTGTTGTTGTGAATACATAATTTTATCTGTGAAATGACACATTTTCATAATACTTGCGAATGATACACGAAATGAAGAAAGATCTTTTTGAAGTCAAAAGTCGGTAATATCCTACTAATTCGTGTTAAAATAGGCTCAATTGTCTTATAGACACTTAATGTTTTATTAAGATACACTGCCGTCATGATGTTTCTGTGGTAAGCTGAATTTAATTTGTATTAGTACAGTAAATATTTTAATTGCATTTCCCATTAGTTTACTAAACGCATCAGTAATCGTCAAAGAGAAATTAATCAGCAGCAGAATTTTCTTTCATGATATCTAAAACACTCTGACAATGCTAATGTTGTTTACAAATTCTACACCCGTAGAAACCCACTGGTTCTAATGATGTCATTAAACCAGTGTAGTTTTAAGAGTATTTTCGTCTAGAAATGAATTGCCTTGATGGTTGATCGACCAAGAGCAGGAAAGGTAAAATCTTACAAATATATGACGAGAGGGACAAGTGCTTGAGAGAGGACTTCCCTATCAATACAAATGCCTGAGAGACAGCTTTCCTATCAATCTCCTGGATAGTTTTGTTTCTCAAATCAACAGAGGGCGTTATCATGCAGTAGCACAGGTGATGTAGTTTTGTTGCTCGATTTTCTTACACTGCGACCGAAAGGTCTCTCAGTTGTTGCCAACAAATTCCAGCTGTGTTGCACACATCCCTTGGGGCAGAAATCGTAGCCCACAACACACTTTAGGAACTATAAGATGTAAAATATTATGCTCGCACTACTCTTTGCTCAAGTTTACGTCTTTTGGTGGGGCTCAACCTTCCATTTCTTCTTAGGAAGTTAACGATAAAGGCATCATAACATGTCATCAATAACAGTACTGCATATGAATGCTCAATGAGTGACCTGATAACGTTCAATAATAGTCACTCCATGATTTTTGTTGTTTCGAATTAGAGCTTGCAGTACTCCTACGCCAGACTTCTGAACTTTGCCTGTTCAACGCAAATGTCGCATGATGGTAAAATGGTAATCTATCACATATATCAGTAGTCGAGACTTCCTTAATGTGGAACATCATTCATGCCAGAACGATCTTTGTTGAAACAAGAATATCTTTTTCTGGCGTATTTTTCCCAAAAGCACTCACTCCACACACAGTTCAAATCTTTCTAGTTGCCTCCTCTTCATTCACCCCTCTGTTATACCAAAAGTAAATGTTGTGTTGCAGATGTTACACCTTTTTCCACTTGCAACTCAATTTTACAATGCTTAACCGTAGTTCATGATTTTCAAGTATGCAAAATGCAATGCTTAACTGCAAGCTGATAACTAGAACTTCTAATACAAAAAGGACAGTTGGTACATACACTGACAGCGTCGTGCCGCGTTCACATGGGCGGCACCAGATTTCAGGCAGTGGGTGGCGTCTGGCCGGTGGCCGGTAGCCGTTGCAGCGCGAGGAAACGCTCGAGCGTAAGCTGTTCTGATCGCGATGCAGCCACGAGCTGTCCTGCGGAATTGTTTCTGGAATACTTGTTATGTTGGTGGGTAGAATATCAAGCAAATTATCTTCAATGTTCAATCAGACTCATAGCTTTAGACAAGGGCCAAAATGTAGCTAAAAAAATAAAAAAATAAAAAAAAAATTACAGGTGGACACGAACAGGCGACAGTAAGTTTAGAATGCACGACGATTAGCACTAGACCACGGGCTCACACAATCCCAGAACATCTCGGAAGTAGATAACACTTCCTCCTGACATTGCCGAATCTTACAGTGTTGCCAGATTGTGCAGATGGCCGGACTTAGAGTTGTCAGGGGCGGTCAGTTTTATTGCCCAGGAATCAGCATGGGTTTCGAAAAAGACGATCGTGTGAAACCCAGCTCGCGCTATTCATCCACGAGACTCAGAGGGCCATAGACACGGGTTACCAGGTAGATGCCGTGTTTCTTGACTTCCGCAAGGCATTTGATACAGTTCCCCACAGTCGTTTAATGAACAAAGTAAGAGCATATGAACTATCAGACAATTGTGTGATTGGATTGAAGAGTTCCTAGATAACAGAATGCAGCATGTCATTCTCAATGGAGAGAAGTCTTCCGAAGTAAGAGTGATTTCAGGTGCACCGTAGGGGATTGTCATAGGACCGTTGCTATTCACAATATACATAAATGACCTTGTGGATGACATCGGAAGTTCACTGAGGCTTTTTGCAGATGATGCTGTGGTATATCGAGAGGTTGTAACAATGGAAAATTGTATTGAAATGCAGGAGGATCTGCAGCGAATTGACGCATGGTGCAGGGAATGGCAATTGAATCTCAATGTAGACAAGTGTAATGTGCTGCGAATACATAGAAAGAAAGATCCCTTATCATTTAGCTACAATATAGCAGGTCAGCAACTGGAAGCAGTTAATTCCATAAATTATCTGGGAGTACGCATTAGGAGTGATTTAAAATGGAATGATCATATAAATTTGATTGTCGGTAAAGCAGATGCCAGACTGAGATTCATTGGAAGAATCCTAAGGAAATGCAATCCAAAAACAAAGGAAGTAGGTTACAGTACACTTGTTCGTCCACTGCTTGAATACTGCTCAGCAGTGTGGGATCCGTACCAGGTAGGGTTGATAGAAGAGAGAGAGAAGATCCAATGGAGAGCAGCGCACTTCGTTACAGGATCATTTAGTAATTGCGAAAGTGTTACGGAGATGATAGATAAGCTCCAGCGGAAGGCTCTGCAAGAGAGACGCTCAGTAGCTCGGTACGGGCTTTTGTTGAAGTTTCGAGAACATACCTTCACCAAGGAGTCAAGCAGTATATTGCTCCCTCCTACGTATATCTCGCAAAGAGACCATGAGGATAAAATCAGAGAGATTAGAGCCCACACAGAGGCATACCAACAATCCTTTTTTCCACGAACAATACGAGACTGGAATAGAAGGGAGAACCGATAGAGGTACTCAAGGTACCCTCTGCGACACATCGTCAGGTGGCTTGCGGAGTATGGATGTAGATGTAGATGTAGATGTAGAAGTGAACGACTCAGACTTGGTCTCTGTGGTGGCCGGCCAGCAGTCAGTTTTTATGTCTAAGACTGTAGATTGTTATTTATTTTCTGTCTTATTCATTACATTGTCAGTACACATGTACAGCAGTTAGTAAACATTACAACAGGTATTTTACAAGGTATCAATTGAAAAATATGCATTTTTAACACATGTAAGCATTACCATGCAAATCATGTTACCACTGTTATACAGTCCACAAAAAATGTTTGAATATAGCAATGCCAACTTCAATGCACTCTTGGGAGAGCATGTTTTGTTACTTGTGAGTGCATCTACATGTTCCCTAATGAGGGTAGCAGCATTCATGCAGCGGCCAAGTAGTTTATCTCATGTATTCACTTTTCATTTGTAAATATCCTACTTCAGCCAATCGCATAAACAAAAATTTAAGGCCTGTTAATTGTACTACCATATCCAATCTAGCAATTAAGGTATGTACAGTTGAGATGTCCCTCACAAGTCTGGTCAGATTTGCAGGGGTTCTGTCATGCTGGATGTACACTGCAGTAGGGGGTGAGCTGGTTGGACCTCATCCTGCCCCTGGATTACTATTCAAGGCGTGAATAGCAAACCGAACGCTAGCACCTAGCGATGGCTAAATGCCTCTGTGCCTCCCGGCCTAGCCAGATATGCAAGAAGAAGAAGTGCAAGTGCGATCATCACCAAGAAAAGGTGAAACACACACTGAGTGTGTGTCGAGTTAATATAGAAGGTTACAGTGGAGCGAAAGGAGATCTACTGTCCAAAATCATGAATGACAATAAAGTGGACGTCCTTGCATTGCAAGAAACCCACCTAACGGATGACAACATCTCCAAGATCAAAGTACTTGGCTTCACGACAGTTGCCTATGCTGGGCACGAAAAACATGGCATAGCCACCCTGGTAAGGAACAACCTGTTGAGCAACACAACAAAAATAAAGAGTAGCCACAACTTCACTGTGGGAATCAAGGTGAACAACATGATGATATTTAATGTTTACAAGCCACCCTCCAGCTCTTGGTCTCCATCCATGCTCCCTGTGACACTCCACCCCTCTGTCTACATAGGAGACTTCAACTCTCATCACTTCAAGTGGGGATATAACAAGAACAACAGTGATGGCGTCTGTCTGGCAGACTGGGCTAAAACCAACAACTACCACCTTCTGTACGATGCCAAAGATAAGCCCACTTTTCACTCGAGTGCATGGAAGACCAAAACCACTCCTGACTTATGTTTCGTGTCCAGCACAAATACAGGAGCAGCAAAGCCAGCATCACGGACAGTATTAAACTGCTTGCCTAGAAGCCAACACTGCCCAGTCTTAGTAAAAATAGGCCTACAGCTACAAATTGTTATGAGCCCTCCCATCCCATTTTGGAATCTGAGAAAATCCAACTGGGAAGCATATTGAGAAAGTGTGGAGAAAACGATAATGAGAATACCATCTACTGCTGCAAACTATGCACGCTTCTGTAAGTTACTCATCCATGCAGCTCATAAAAATATCCCCCGAGGAGCCATAAAATATCACATCCCATGCTGGTCTGAAGAATGCAGCAACCTACTGGAAGAATTTAACAGAACAGAAGATGAGGGCACTGCCCAGGCTCTTATCAACCTACTGGACGAGGGACGAAAACAAAGATGGCACAAACTGGTGGAACAAATAGACTTCACACATCAAGCCGTAAAAGCTGGAGTCTCATGAGAAAGCTGGGAGGAGCCAACCACAGGAAGTCAGCAAAAGCCAGTATCCACCCAAACAAAATCAGCAAGAAACTCGGGGGTAACGCCAAGATAACAGCGACTCCTGAGCAAAGAAAAAACATAAAAGCTCAGATGGCTGTGGCACTGCAGGAATGTGAAGAAACAGCCAACATGTTCATGGCAGCAGCCCAAGAAGAAGAGGTGAAGATGGCACTCCAACACACATGGGCAGGGAAGGCAGCTGGACCAGACAACATCCTCCCTGAATGTTTGAAAAATCTTGGACCAAAAGTGATGAAATGGCTATGCAAACTATTCACAAGAATAATGGAAACCTGTGAAATCCTCAGAGAATGGAAAACAGCCAAAATCATTACCATATTTAAACCAGGGAAGAGTGGAACTGACACAGGGTACTTCAGGTCAATCTCATTACTGTGCATAACCTACAAACTGTTTGAAAGGATACTGTTGGAAAAACCAGTACTGGAGGAACAACTACCAGTGGAGCAAGCAGGTTTAAGACAAGGGAGAAGCTGCTGCGACCAGGTGCTGGCACTTACCACACACATTGAACGAGGCTTTCAGGAAAAGAAGAAGAAAGGGATAGTCCTCATTGACCTGACATCAGCGTACGACACTGTATGGCTAAATGGTCTCATGTTAAAACTGGCAAAGATAGTCAAATGCAAAACAACGTTGAAGCTCATGATCAACATGCTGAGCGAAAGGAAGTTCAGGGTCAAATTAAATGGTGAAACCAGGAAGTGACATACCCTATAAAATGGTCTTCCGCAAGGATCAGTCTTAGCTCCCTGGCTCTTCAACATCTATATAGCAGATCCGCCTGATGTGCACTCACGTAAATTTGCCTACGCAGATGATTTAGCTATTACAGCACAAAGTAACTCGTCTGAAAACCTGGAATCAACACTAAATGAAGATCTAGCTACACCGAAAAAATACTATGACACATGGCAGCTAAAAATCAATGTGACAAAAACAGTAAGCACAGTCATGCATCTAAACAACAAGGAAGTGAGAAGGGAACTGCGCCTGGTTATAAATGGTAAAGCTGTCAGCCACGAGAATTTCCCAAAATATCTTGGTATTAAGCTAGATAGCAGCATGACTTTCAGACAACACTGAACTGATACTGCCCAAAAGCTAAAGATGAGAAATAACCTGCTCGACACACTGGCAGGCACCACTTGGGGTTGTGATGCTGCCACTCGACGAACTGCTGCACTAGCACTGGTGTATAGCGCTGCAGAATACTGTGCCCCAGTCTGGAGCAGAAGCCCGCACGCCAAAAAAGTGGATTTACAACTAAATGCCACTCTGAGAACCGTCACCGGTACTCTCAGGCCAACCCCCGTTGAGTGGCATCCAGTGCTGGCAAACATCACTCCTGCTTCCATACGTAGAGAGGAAGTAACCCAGGACATAGTAGAAAAAATTGAAGCAAACCAAAGGCTACCCACACATGCCAACATGGAAAGACCCCATGAGACTCAAGTCCAGGAAACCTATCGTCTGGAGCAGAACATTGGGCACAGAGGGTCTCGATGTTGAATGGAAGAATGTATGGCAGGGTCTGAAAAGAGGCATCGTGGAAAACCATCACCTAATCCACGACCCAACCAAAAGGGTTGAAGGCTTCAATCTCAACAGGAAACACTGGTCGGCTCTAAACAGGTTACACACGGGAGTTGGACAATGCAGACAGCAAACAACCAAAGAGGTTATACAGACGATTCGTAATGTAACTGTGGCGAGGTACAAACAATGGACCATCTTCTTGTTTGTAACATTCATGGTTTCAGAGACGGCTCTCTGATGTCGCTCCACAAGTTAACGGACAATGCCAGGAAATGGCTCCATAATCTTAATGTTACTGTGAAATTAATTGTCTTCAATTTATATGATTTTTGTTCCATTTAATGTAATAATGTACTTTCCCTGACATAATTGTAATGTAATCACTGATATAATTTGTTTCCACATTGTAAGTTCCAAACATTTATTGTGATTTATATTAATCTTATCTGTTCTTTGTAAAATGTATCTGGCAGATCGAACGAGAAATAAATAATATACTGCAGAGTGCATGGCCAAAGCAAGAACCTCAAGACATTCACAAACGCATGTGTGCATGCCACTGGGCCAAAAACAAATGTACATTAAATGTGCTCTATCTTAGAAACTATTCAGAATAGAGTCTATATGCATATGAAGTTATCTTGCTTCAGATGGCTCGGAGCACTATGGGACTTAACATCTGAGGTCATAAGTCCCCTAGAACTTAGAACTACTTAAACCTAACTAACCTAAGGACATTACACACATCCTTGCCTGAGGCAGGATTTGAACCTGCGATCATAGCGGTTGCACGGTTCCAGACTGAAGCGCCTAGAACCGCTCAGCCACACCGGCCGGCATCTTGCTTCAAATGAGCATTCCTTTCATACCCCTAAATATTTACCAATCCTCCTGGGACACCCTCTATAATGTAAATTAGAAGTAATTCTCAAAATTTATCAGTTAGAATAGATTTATGTCTAGTGTATTTAACAAAAGTATCATGTAGTGGCTGCTACTGTCAATTAATGTATAACTTGATTCATCTCATATCCCTTACAGCTCTCCTTCACATTCACAGTAGGATGTGTGAATGAATTAATGAGTGGTGGTATTGTCAATCTGTGTCCCCTGTTCTTGTTGAAACAGGCAAAGCAGCGGTATTGTTTCTGTGCTTGAGAAGCAACTGAACAGGGATGGTGTGGTGTTAGTGCGGTATTTTGTAAGGAATGAGAGGAGTGCTTTCTCAGAAGGTAATTTCATCATCACGTTCCACATTTGGGCTTTGAAATGGCCTAACCAGCTACTTAACCTGTATGGGATGCTGAATTAAATGGAATGTCGAACCTATGGTCTTGACTAATCAGCAACTGGAATAAGGCATCAGTGTCCCGAACAATGAGCCTACATTTGATTGAATAATAGTAATCACTGAAGAGTAGTGTCCATCTTTGGAAAGGCTGAGCAGTTTTTTCAAGGGTCCTCGCATCTCGAATATATATGATCAGAAATTTGTGGCCTGTCATCAAACTCAATTGTGTTCCAAAATGGACTTCATAAAATTTCTTAACTCCTAGTTTATTGATAAACATATGTGTCTGCATACTCATCATATGTGTAAATTGTCTAAAGATGATACTGTATCTGTTTTCATCAGGCAATATGGAATGAGTATGGAATTCATGTTAGTTGGTGTTTCTGTATGTAAGATTTGTAGCACCAGCCAAGAACCAGACAAGGGTACGACAAGAGCCTGGAGAAGTTAAGGGCTGTAATATATGGTTAAGTAAACTACCTATCTTGTCAAAATGTGAGAAGTGATTCCTTATTTTCCTTTTTAGCTGCCCTGGACCCTCACCTCACTATCCTGTCCTCTGGGAACACAAAGATTACATAATTCAAAGATTACATAACAAAGTACTGTTGCAGCCTGCTGACTTTGGTTGCTGAGAGTCATCTTCTGGGTGGCTGTGTCTGAGTAATTTAGCTTTGCTGTTGATAGTGTTTCAGAAGTCTTAGCTTTTTTTTTTTTTTACTTTCATTCCAATTGATCTGTAGTGAGGAGGTCCTCCAGTTTGTAGAACATGTCACTAGGCTGTTCAAACACATTTAGACCTGTAGACAGTGGCATGCTGAATATACCATATTGTGAGTCAAGAGAGATATCCACCTGGTGTGAATGAAGCCAGGTAGGGCCCAATTCAAGCACTCTTTTATCGAGTGGAAAGCCTTGTTGCTTGCTGGGGGCCAAGTAAATTTTGTACTTCTCTTTCATAATTCATTTAAAGAGTGAACTATTTGTCTGGTGCTGGGTATAAGCAGGTTAGAACCGCCGTCCCCCCCCGAATGCGAGTGTGCTAACCACTGCAGCACCTCGCTTGGTGGCTTTTGAGTTCTAGCTCTTTTTATAGCAAGAGTAAAAAAAAACACACACACACACGTGTGTGTGCGTGTGTGCGTGTGCGTGTGTGTGTGCGTGTGTGTGTGTGTGTGTGTGTGTGTGTGTGTGTGTACTTTTGGTAAAAAAATGATCCATAATTCCGAAATCTAGTGAATACTGTTTTCTGTTGTGTGTGCCTATCTTGCAAACCACGGCTGAAATCAAGGGGAAACTACGGCTGTAATTTTTCCCGAGAGCAAGCAGCTTTACTGTATGGTTAAATGATGATGGCGTTCTCTTGGGTAAAACATTCCGGAGGTAACATAGTCCCCCATTCGGATCTCCGGGCGAGGACTACTCAAGAGGATGTCGTTATCAGGAGAAAGAAAACTGGCGTTCTACAGATCGGAGCGTGAAATGTCAGATCCCTTAATCGGGCAGGTAGGTTAGAAAATTTAAAAGGGGAAATGGATAGGTTAAAGTTAGATATAGTGGGAATTAGTGAAGTTCAGTGGCAGGAGGAACAAGACTTCTGGTCAGGTGGCTACAGGGTTATAAACACAAAATCAAATAGGGGTAATGCAGGAGTAGGTTTAATAATTAATAGGAAAATAGGAATGCGGGTAAGCTACTACAAACAGCATAGTGAACGCATTATTGTGGCCAAGATAGATACGAAGCCCACGCCTACCACAGTAGTACAAGTTTATATGCCTACTAGCTCAGCAGATGACGAAGAAATTGAAGAAAAGGCAATACTGACCTTACGACTTATCTTAGAAGAAAGATTAAGGAAAGGCAAACCTACGTTTCTAGCATTTGTAGACTTAGAGAAAGCTTTTGACAATGTTGACTGGAATACTCTCTTACAAATTCTAAAGGTGGCAGGGGTAAAATACAGGGAGCGAAAGGCTATTTACAATTTGTACAGAAACCAGATGGCAGTTATAAGAGTCGAGGGACATGAAAGGGAAGCAGTGGTTGGGAAGGGAGTGAGACAGGGTTGTAGCCTATACCCGATGTTATTCAATCTGTATATTGAGCAAGCAGTAAAGGAAACAAAAGAAAAATTCAGAGTAGGTATTAAAATCCATGGAGAAGAAATAAAAGCTTTGAGGTTCGCCGATGCCATTGTAATTCTGTCAGAGACAGCAAAGGACTTGGAAGAGCAGTTGAATGGAATGGATGGTGTCTTGAAGGGAGGATATAAGATGAACATCAACAAAAGCAAAACGAGGATAATGGAATGTAGTCGAATTAAGTCGGGTGATGTTGAGGGTATTAGATTAGGAAATGAGACACTTAAAGTAGTAAAGGAGTTTTGCTATTTGGGGAGCAAAATAACTGATGATGGTCGAAGTAGAGAGGATATAAAATGTAGACTGGCAATGGCAAGGAAAGTATTTCTGAAGAAGAGAAATTTGTTAACATCGAGTATAGGTGTAAGTGTCAGGAAGTCGTTTCTGAAAGTATTTGAATGGAGTGTAGCCATGTATGGAAGTGAAACATGGACGATAAATAGTTTGGACAAGAAGAAAATAGAAGCTTTCGAAATGTGGTGCTACAGAAGAATGCTGAAGATTCGATGGGTAGATCACATAACTAATGAGGAAGTATTGAATAGGATTGGGGAGAAGAGAAGTTTGTGGCACAACTTGACTAGAAGAAGGGATTGGTTGGTAGGACATGTTCTGAGGCATCAAGGGATCACCAGTTTAGTATTGGAGGGCAGCGTGGAGGATAAAAATCGTATAGGGAGACCAAGAGATGAATACACTAAGCAGATTCAGAAGGATGTAGGCTGCGGTAGGTACTGGGAGGTGAAGAAGCTTGCACAGGATAGAGTAGCATGGAGAGCTGCATCAAACCAGTCTCAGGACTGAAGACCACAACAACAACAACAACAACAACAACATCTTGCAGACATCAATCTGCTATAAGTGAATCGTCACCTCTCCCTTATTTTATGTTTTATTACATTATTATTGCATTGTTAGCTGCAAAAGGCAGAAGATGTGCTTTGTTGGTACTACACACTTTAATGATTTTGACTGAGATGAACTTACACTGCTGTGTTCTTCTTCAGCATGCCAGTGTAGAAGTGTGCACAGAATCAGCTAAGTGAAAAATTCATACAATATGCACATTTATTTATATATAAAGGGTGACTTTAGAATTTTTCATTGAGTGAGACTGCTTGTAGAAGACCGTGTGTTGATTTACAGTTCTATTTTTGCATATTTTACCATTTGTGTCGCTTCTCCTGCATAATCTTTCATTGACTGTATCAATACCCGTTTGTATTGTGATATACTGTGAAATTTCAAACATTCACAAGTACCGTGATAAACTAGTATAGTTATTGTAGGCTTAAAATAAATTGTGCTCTTTTAAAATTTTTAAGTACGGGAGGACTGCCCTCATTCAAACCAATCTTTCCTTAATTTCGTTGTGCAGTTACATGAGAAATAGGTTAGTTTCAGAATTTTCAGACACTTACAAAACAATATTTTCATTAAGTTAGTGGTAGGAGTGTTTGGAAATATAATTTAATTTGAAGCAAATCAGCATTTGTGGTTTACAGTTCAGTCAAAGTTCTGTATCTGCAGACTAAGTTGACCCTCGGCATGGTGGCTGCCGAGTGTGACCACAAAGACATTTCCCATATACAGGAGCTCCCATCAGACACCGCGCAAAGTGTCAACTTTGTTTGCGTGTATATTATACATCACCCCTAAATTTCATTGTATATCAACACAAAAGAACGTTCATTTTTGAGAATTTTCGGAAGCTGCTATTGTCCTTTGTATACTCTATGAGCAATCTGTAACATTTGGATTTATGATTTAGTTACTGTAACATATTTTCTAGCTAATGTTTTGTGTTACATCTAGTTTTCCCTTAAGAGGAGTAGCCATATATATTATCTGAATTTATTGTAAATTAACTGGGTTTTCAAGTTGCTAACAACTATAATTAACACCAGATCATTTCAGGAAACTAGTAATTTTTACCACGTTTTTGTGTTGCCTTAATAGAAATCTTGTTTTGTGTATTTGCTTCAATTCTTATAGGGAATTAACAACTTTTTAGCTCTACAGATTAAAAGGTAATCAGCACGTTTAATTTGAAGTCCTATGTTCACTGCTTTGTAATACATTGCATCAACTGAAATGCAGCCCCACTGTGCATGCTGTTCTCAAACATGGGATGAGTTGGTTGAAATTCATGAGCAGCTGGAAATCACCCTGACTGCTGTCAAACAATTGACAGCTGCTGCACCCAGTATGTTGGAAGATCTCCCGAGAGTCATGTACCTGCGATACCTGTATCAAAGGTGCCTCAAGTGCTATCCTCTCCTGTGAATCCCTTGCAGAAAGTACAGGGCCTGTCATTAACCACCCACTTGACTGCGAGTGGTGTGTCAGTGGTAGGTCTAGGTGTGGTGTACAGGGTAGACTGGGTATCAGTGAGGTCTCAGGGTGTTGCACCGAACCCCCGAACCAACAAGTCTGAGGTGCTATCTTTCTCTGAAACTAAAACTGACTTAGTGGGACTCACTTCTCCCGTTGGGAACCCAGTTTTGTCCGGTGTCCGGAAGCGGCAAACATAAGAGGCTAGGAATCTATTAATCATCGGCAGTTCAAACTTATGGTGAATGATGATACTCCTTACGGAAATGGCAACAAGGAACAGGGAAGGACACCAGGTGCACTCAGTCTTTATGTCTGGGGTCGTCATTCAACACGCTGAAAAGACTATTCCAGGAGCCACTGAGGGAATAGGGTGCAACCAACTGCACACAGTAGCGCACGTTGGAACAAATGATGCCTGCCGTCTGGGCTTCGAAATCATTCTTGGGTAATTCCAGTGATTGGCAGATAAGGTTCAGAAGACTAGCCTTGTGCATGAAGTTTCAACAAAGCTCACAATTTTCAGCATTGTCTCCAGAACTGATCATGGGCCTTTGGTTCTGAGTCAAGTGGAAGGGCTGAACCAGAGACTTTGGAAATTCTGTGACAAACTAGGCTGCGACTTCCTGGACTTGTGCCATAGGGTTGAGAACTGTAGGGTCCCACCAAATAGGTCAGGTGTGCACTACACATCAGAGGCTGCTACTAAGGTGTGGGGTGCACAAAAGGGTTTTTTAGTTTAGGCGACCCTCCGTCCAATCCAGATAACGATATCTGTAGGAAATGCAGAAGTATCAATGTAAGATCGAAAGAAATGCCTCCCACAGGTGAGAGTATTAAAATCTTAATTGTAAACTGCCGAGGCATTCACAACAAAGTGTCAGAGTTTGAAGCACTCATGAAAAGCAGTGAAGCTCGTATATTACTAGGTACTGAAATAGATAACAGTGAGATTTTTGGGGAAAATATAAGTGTGTATCGAAAGGATAGGCAAATGGGAAATGGAGATAGTGTATTTGTTGCAGTAGACAAAAAATTCAAACCCACCAAGACAGAAATTGAAGCTGCATTTGAGGTTGTTTGGGCAAGACTCAGTATCAGGGGTAGGCATAAAATGATAGTTGGATCCTTCCATTGCCCACCAGACTCATCTCCTGGGGTAACCGAAAACTTTAGTGCAATTGTATGTAAGTTCCCCAATCATACCATAACCATCAATGGAGACTTTACTCATCCAACAATTAATTTTGTTAGTGGTGTGCCTGATAAGACATCCTGTGAAACTTTACTAAATGCCTTCTCTGAAAACTACCTACAACAGAGAGTTAGGAACCCTACTTCTCCACATTAAATTTCACGTGATCCTATTCTGAATACCAGTTCCCACATGTGGAGATCTGAGAAACTGGTGTCTGGGGGAAGAACCCAGATGGTGTGTGTGGTAAAACAGGCACCAACGTTATTATTGTCATGATCTGCAACAGGATATTGCGTGTTGACAGTATACACCTTCTGGCTATGCCCATTCATCACATTCCTTGATGTTGACGTCGTCCTCACCAAAGACCAGCTACACACTTCTGTCCACATTAAACCTGTTAACAAACAACACATTCTTTCCATGTCACATGTTCTCTCCTATAAAGCCATGGCATTCGAGGTAAACATATTTGTTTGGAGGCAGACTCTCCACAGCAATACACCACCATTCTCACCTGAGCCTTCACTGGAAATAATTACTCCACCAGCCTAGTTCAAAAGCAGATTTCCCAGGCCATCACATCCATTCCCAGTACTGCTGAACCCTCCAAAAACCAACTTCAGAGCATTGCCACTAGTCACTCAGTATTATCCTCATCTGGAATGTGTTAGACAGCTACTTCGACAAGGCCATGACTTTGTAAAATCATACCCTGAAATGAAATTCATTCTGTCTGAGATTTTGATTACCAAACCTAGAATAGCTTTTCATTGCCCTCTTAGTCTCTGCAATATTTTTGTCAGACCCTATGCTCCTTCTGCACCCATCTCCCTACCCTACGGCTCCTACACCTGTGACCATCCCCACTGCAAGACTTGCCCTGTGCACCATCCTACCACCACTTATATCAGCTCTGTAAATGGCAAAACATATGCTATAAAAAAGGGAGAGCAACCTGTGGAACAACACATTTCATATACCAGCTGATACGTAAACACTGTTTGGCTTTTTACTTCAGCACGACTACCACCGAATTATCAGTTCTGAATGGGCATAGGCACGTGTCAACACGCAGTATCCTGTTGCAGAGCATGACAATTATGACATTGGTGACTGTTTTACCACACACACCATCTGGGTTCTTCCCCCAGACACCAGTTTCTCAGAACTCTGTAGGTGGGAACTAATGC
The DNA here is from genome assembly GCF_021461385.2 of Schistocerca piceifrons. Lineage (NCBI taxonomy): Eukaryota > Metazoa > Arthropoda > Insecta > Orthoptera > Acrididae > Schistocerca > Schistocerca piceifrons. Next base: position 550,938,237 of record NC_060138.1, on the reverse strand, counting down.
TACAACATGGCCATGGTTATCACCACCCACCTGGCCTTAATTTACATTAATTTCTTCTGTCTCAGCATTTCTTCACAGTAACTACTCCTTTCTTCACTCTGTTTTAGTTTTCAACATCTTTCTTTTTCTTAACTGTTTATTTTTCGTCGTCCCCTCCCATCTCTGTTACATACAACGCACTTAGCTTTTCATTCTTATTAACTCGTGCACAATGTTTAAGCAGTAATCTCTGTCTTGCTTATTACCCTGTCTTCCATCATTAAGCTATCAGGTTTTCAAATCTTGTCTGGTGCAGTCCCAAAAATTAGTCTTTCCTTCTCATCCCACCTGGTAAGTCTCCCCTGACCTGTGGTTCTGGGTGACTTTCCCAAAATCTACCCCTTTTCCTAGACCTCTCCAGCCCTTTTCATTCAGCCTTCTTCCTTTCCCTTCAACCCTTCTGCCTGAAGAAGGAACCTCTGGCTCAAAAAGTTTGCCTAGTTATAATCTGCTTTTATGTGTCTATTCTGCCGACACTTGGTCATTAGATTTTTTATCTATCCGGTTACATTATTTTGTCAAAAATTGATTGTTTACATAGTAATCAGACTTTGTCACAAGAAATTTAGAATACAATGTTCGACTTATGAAAATGCAAATTTGCATGCAATGAGATGGGGATGGTGCGCAATCAGCATGTTACCAAACCAACTGCTTCCCTAAATTATTAAAAACTGAAACATGAAAAGAGGCTTTACATATTATTGGTAAAGAATAGCAGTGCATATTCTAATAAGTAACAACAGTGTTAATGATAAAATTACAGAGAGCAATAAAATGGCATGCTTACATTCTCCAGGACATGAGACAAGAGAGGAGGCTATACTCCTTAGCTTGTTTTAAAATAGAAAATATAAAATCAATCACAGATACTTTCAGTACAATGATGTAAGTTAGGTAGAACCTCAAAATGATTAGCTCACTGACATTAAGAGAGACATTAATTTATTACAACTTCTAATATTATGTGAAATTAAATTCTTTACGTGCATCCTAGACTGTGTTGGAAAGGGAGCATATTTTCTTTGAATCATGAATTCACATTAGAAAGTGTTCAAGACCAGATTGCCTGAATCTCAGATTTGGTATCCAAACACTGTAAAGTTGTTTAACTCCAGCATATAAGGTGGCACAGTGATATTATCTGCTACAAAAGTCAGATGGTCACTAGAATATTTATTCATGACAAAAACCACAATTTGTCTTTTTAAGGGAACAGTTTGGTTATAATATGTAAGTACTCACTGATGCCTGGTGGTGACCTGATAACTACTACATACATCTTTTCCTTGACTAGACATCCAAGATTCCTGTTATCAACTTAAAAGCTCAGCAGAATATTGCTTGCTGATAGTCTTTGTAGCAGATTGCTTGGCACTGAGTTTTCTTGTTGGACACAAGAGTGAACTGTTTATATGTGTGCAATGCTGCTGCTCAGCAGTCAGGCACATAAACATATCTTCTTTTTTTGGCAATGGTGACTAATTTCTAAAATCTTTGAGCTATTTTTGTGGATTTGTGATTACATTTGTATGTTGTATTGATATTTCAAACAGCAGTGCCATGCCAGAACATCCTCTTATTGACAGGTCTAATAACTTGAGGGTTGATGCCTGGACCTCTGTAACTGGAGATAGGGAATTTACTAGGTCTTTTACAAGAGAATTGGGATATGATTTATTGCCCTTTTCACTTTGGCAATTAAGATTGGTAATCCAAGCATCATATGTTTGATTATACTTTTAACAATGATGAAACTACAAAGGTTTGCTTATTAAAATGAATCAACAGTAATCTGCCAATTTCATCAAAGAACAAACCATTGGGACCCCCTAATGGTTTTAATTTCTAGGTCAGTTTGTGTATCTGTGAACTTCAGTGTAACTTCAGAAATAGGATCAGTAATGTTACAGTGTTATAGATTTACTGATAACTGATGCTGATGAAGTTTCTCAATGTTCATTTGTTTCATCAGAACCCAGATATGTAAGCAGAGGTTCTGTCAATGTTGACTTATCTTGCTGAATCAGCAAGTAATTGTCACTATTTTAATATTGGGGGACAACAGTAGCTTCATTTGCACAATCTGAACATAAATGCTTCATGCAAATACACTATGACAAGCATGATATCCAACAATTAGCCATCACAGATGCGCAAATGATCTGTGAAAATTATGGACCAAATCAAAACCCATATGTGAAGTGAAGTCTGTCGCAAACATACACTTAACCGTACTAAGGAGATCCCGAGCATCAACTAAGTACATAACTCAATACTTACTATGTTCTTGCTAGCAATACTAGTAGGCCGAACATAAACAAGAGTACTGACTCTACACTGGGTAGCATCCAGTCAAATTGAGAGATGCTGGGCATCGACGAGTCCCTTGATACATGCCTCAGCATAAGAGATATTTTTGGTCATTGTGCTAAGTTCCCTTGCACAGTTCACTTTTTGGATTTGAATTCTATGTTATTCATAGCTTACAATTTTTCTCTGCAAAAATTTTCATAAATGATCAGGCAACTGTGAGTGTGTATTACCATATTTTATGGACTACAAGATGCTACAGACTATAAGACACACCGTAATTTTTCAAAAATAACATTTTTACCATCAGATTCTAAAGCCATACTAAAAAAATTCTTAGTTTAAGAAACCAAACTGACCATTAATATCCCTGAAATCTTCATCTGAGCTTTCACCACCACCACCACCACCATCTCCTCCTCCTCCTCCTCCATCACCATCATCGTTGTCCCCTTCATATATAACATAGTCTCACTACCATTGAGAGCATTACACTTCTTGGAAGATTTAACAATAATGTCTGCTCTCACTCTAGACCATGACTGCTTTATCCACTGACAATTGTTTGATTGTAGGTCATTTTAAAGCTCAGTTCAGTGTGAACTCATGTTGACTTTCATCCATCATATACTTGTTCCATTCCTCAGTCACAGAAACTTTAAATGACTTATTTATTGAGACATCGAGAGGTTGCAATTGTGAAGTGATTCCTCCCGGAATAAATAGAAGCTCTGTATTTCCCTTTCTCACTTTCACAGAATTTTTCAAATGACTACTAAACCGATCTAGCACAAGAACAAAACTCTTTTTTGATAAAGCACCTACCTTTCTTTCTCTCCCACACTCTGTTAATCCATAATTTCATATCAGCCTTGTCCATTCAACCCTTGTCATGTACCATACGTGACCATCATCTGGCGGTATTTCATACGATTTTGGGCTTGAAAATGATCATTCGATTAAGTTTAGTACCATCAACACAACATGAAAAGATAACAGTTTAGTGCATTTTTTTATGTCCACTTGCTTTTATAGTTTGGGTTTAATTACCTTTCATTGCAACAGTTCTGTTACTCAGTACATCAAATGTCAGAGCAGTTTCGTCCACGTTCGCCTAGTTCCACACTGGTTTTTTAAGATATTTTCTCTTCATACTCTTGAGACATTTTCTGAGATATTTTGGTTTTGGTTTGCTTGCCGAGTCCATGGTGCTTCATAGCCCTGTAGCATCAACCAACTCCACCCTTAAAGCCTGTTAAAGTTCCACTGTAGCACTAGTTTATTAGCGTTAATTCCAGTGCCATTTTACAGTATCCTTGAATCCATTTCAATATGTCATCTTCTAGTTTTAGCCATTTTGCATTCAGTGCTCTATTTGCACATTTAGCCTTCCTCATTTTTTTCATTTCAAAGCCTGCCAATCGCAAATGGTGTTTTCTGCTGGTGGAGGGCCAAAATGCAACTCAGCTGCTCTGTTTCCATGTTGTTCGGCATTTGCTATTACTTTCAAATTATAGCTCCATTTTGAAACTGGCTACTTGAAAAAATATTGTACTGTTACTGATAATGCAAATCACTTTCACTTCAAGTTCACTGGCACGGTCGACTGCAATGGCACGTCATAGACTACAAAGTGTTCTGGGTTTGTGAAGATGGGATTGGAGGGAGACAGTCTTAGCAAGCTTGTGAATCCCCACAATTCACGTCTGTTGCATCAGTGACTGCTGCTGCCATTGGAATCCAACGTTGCCAGACAGAGATAGATTTCCTGCAACATCGAATATACGACCACTTTTAAGGTTGGCGGGAATTTTAAATCAAATACTGGACATTTTTATATTAATTTCAAGTATAAGACGCAACTGAACTTTGGGGGCAATTTTTTGAAGAAAAAAGTGTATCCTATAGTCCGTAAAATACGGTATGTGTATCTTCTTTCACATAAAAAATTCGAAATCATAGTCTACGATAACTCACGTGCAGCACAAGATTCTTTCAAAATACAAAACAGAGTTTCAGAACTATTAATGGGTACAGCTACGGAGATTCAGACAGGATTTTTTTTTTTTTAAATTCAAATACAGCATCACTGCCCTGTATGTACCATTTTATAAATATAACTGTTCATCAAGAAATATTACATTACAGTAATAAGAAAATACAGAAAAATTCAGACATTCACACTCCTTCCACAAGACAGCAAGATAATTTTCATATTATGCCAAAATACAATAACAGATGCCAAAAAGGAACCTATCATATGGAAATAAGACCGTACAACAAACTTCCTAATGCTATAAAATATGCCACTGACTAAAACAGTTTGAGACAAGTGTGGACATATTTACAGCATCATTTCACCAATTCAGTAAGATATTTTGACAACATGTAGTAGCATTATATGTATCAATTCATGATTTATAAATTAAACATGAAGCATTAACATGTTATACAGGGTGTCACAAAAAGGTACGGCCAAACTTTCAGGAAACATTCCTCACACGCAAATAAAGAAAAGATGTTATGTGGACATGTGTCCAGAAACGCTTAATTTCCATGTTAGAGCTCATTTTAGTTTCATCAGTATGTACTGTACTTCCTCGATTCAGCGCCAGTTGGCCCAATTGAAGTAAGGTAATGTTGACTTCGGTGCTTGTGTTGACATGCGACTCATTGCTCTACAGTACTAGCATCAAGCACATCAGTACGTAGCATCAGCAGGTTAGTGTTCATCACGAATGTGGTTTTGCAGTCAGTGCAATGTTTACAAATGCGGAGTTGGCAGTTGCCCATTTGATGTATGGATTAGCACGGGGCAATAGCCGTGGCGCGGTACGTTTGTATCGAGACAGATTTCCAGAACGAAGGTGTCCCGACAGGAAGACGTTCAAAGCAATTGATCGGCGTCTTAGGGAGCACAGAACATTCCAGCCTATGACTTGTGACTGGGGAAGACCTAGAATGATGAGGACACTTGCAATGGATGAGGCAATTCTTCGTGCAGTTGACGATAACCCTAATGTCAGTGTCAAAGAAGTTGCTGCTGTACAAGGTAACATTGACCACGTCACTGTATGGAGAGTGCTACGGGAGAACCAGTTGTTCCGTACCATGTACAGCGTGTGCAGGCACTATCAACAGCTGATTGGCCTCCACGGGTACACTTCCGCGAATGGTTCATCCAACAATGTGTCAATCCTCATTTCAGTGCAAATGTTCTCTTTACGGATGAGGCTTCATTCCAACGTGATCAAATTGTAAATTTTCACACTCAACATGTGTGGGCTGACGAGAATCCGCACGCAATTGTGCAATCACGTCATCAACACAGATTTTCTGTGAACGTTTGGGCAGGCATTGTTGGTGATGTCTTGATTGGGCCCCATGTTCTTCCAACTACGCTCAATGGAGCACGTTATCATGATTTCATATGGGATACTCTACCTGTGCTGCTAGAACATGTGCCTTTACAAGTACGACACAACATGTGGTTCATGCACGATGGAGCTCCTGCACATTTCAGTCGAAGTGTTCTTACGCTTCTCAACAACAGATTCGGTGACCGATGGATTGGTAGAGGCGGACCAATTCCATGGCCTCCACTCTCTCCTGACCTCAACCCTCTTGCTTTCATTTATGGGGGCATTTGAAAGCTCTTGTCTACACAACTCCGGTACCAAATGTAGAGACTCTTCGTGCTCGTATTGTGGACGGCTGTGATACAATACGCCATTCTCCAGGGCTGCATCAGGGATTCCATGCGACGGAGGGTGGATGCAGACATTTTGAACATTTCCTGCAACAAAGTGTTTGAAGTCACGCTGGTATGTTCTGTTGCTGTGTTTCCATTCCATGATTAATGTGATTTGAAGAGAAGTAATAAAATGAGCTCTGACATGGAAAGTAAGGGTTTCCGGACACATGTCCACATAACATATTTTCTTTCTTTGTGTGTGAGGAATGTTTCCTGAAAGTTTGGCCATACCTTTTTGTAACACCCTGTATAGTTGTACACCTGGATTTATTTATATTTATGAAACAGAACGTACCAATGTATAAAAAAAAATTCATACTGTAAAATTTTGCTTAAGACACCCATTATAGTAAAGTATGTTGTACTGTAAATTATCCAAAGAACAGATAATAAATATTTAACAGCTGGTCAGACTGTCTGCCATTATGATTGTGTGTCACATTAGTGTGAGCAAATTTTCTGACAAAGCTCATCTTGGCATAAGAAGACATTTAACTGCTTGGGGTAAGAACACTAATTAGCATTAATTAATATTAACATAAGAATTTCAAAATGAATTCTAGTTTTAAGACTCACAGAAAGTGATTTTATTATTCAGTGCATATTTTGTATATTATCTTCTGGATGTTTCGCTGACTGCTAATAAATGTTTTGTCACCACACAAAACAATGTAATATAATATTTTATAATAATACTTTTTTTATATCTGTGTTTGCTATTACTGTTATTGTAGGCATTTTTAACATGATGCAGTATCACATAAGTGCATGAAACTTCCTTTTAAGTAGACGGTATAATAGTATTAGTGAAGACCCTCAAAGTGTAAAAGTTATGACAAAATTGTGTGAAAGTGTCAACAGTACATAAGACAGATAAATTCTGTGTTGGTAAAATTCAGGAGTTCAGTGATTTTAAATTCCTTTTTAGGTTTCTGAAATTACAGACCAAAACATTTATTTAGCCAGAATGAAATTATATTTCAAACAGATTTGTATCCTGCAAACAAGAACTGGAATGAGACGTGCATTTTTCATCAATAGTATTCCAAGGTTTTCCTCTTAACTAAGGTGTGTCACCTATTAGAAATCATTTAAAATACAAAATGTTCAAGTAAAGTATTTTCAGTAATAAATAATTTTTTTTATCTCATTTTTTCAGCTGAATTACACCTCTGGTAGGTGATTCACAGACCATAAATGACTTAAGCATAACTTTTTTCATGGTCAAAGAGTCCCCCTTTATTTTGTATCTTGACAAATCTTAATATTTTATCTTCAATTAAAATTCATAAAAAATAAATTAATCATACGAATCATTAGTTGAGTGACAAGCCTGCAAAATGATATGTCCATTTAGATGAAAAACTTTATGTTATGGAATTATGGATTTCATGAAAAACAACTATGGAAGTGTCCTCATTTGAGGGTAGGCAACTTAAAATATTTAAAAATGAAACATTGTGTCAAATAAAAATTTAAGCTGTCATCCATTTTAGACTTACAACTATTTAAATACTTACAGCATTCTTTCTTTTCCTTTTGATGTTATCATGAATCTGGGAACTTAAAAAAGAAAGGTAAGCTGGTACTAAGAGAACTTGACATTGGCAATGTTCAAAGCAGTCTTCACAAGCAATGGATCTCATAACACTAGGTATAGAAAGCTAGTCAAAATCCGAAATTGACAACAGTGACTTTTTTTGGTTAAATATGGGTGTTGTTGTGTTAACACCTCTCCATGTACACTTCACAATCCATGTCATGATGGGCAGGACTGGAAATTTGCGAAAGCAGCATGGTGCAATAGTCCGGTTCACCACAGTGGTGAGGTGCATTTCCTCATGTTGCACTACTGTGGTCCCCTTCATGACTGAAAGTGAGGCCCTATCACAATAAAGTTGGGCAGAGCTGCTATAAATACTCTCCACTCAGTCCCTTGTCTTTGACTGCTGCCAATGACAAGACACTTACTACAGCACTCTTTGGTCCCAAGTGGGTTAATCATTTTCCATCTATGTCGAGCCACATATCCACTAGCTGCTGGTCTGTGAGCCACTGCGAGACCTGATGATACTGGCACTTGAGCCAGTGCCACCAAGAGGGGACAATCTCCAGGGTCACTGATTGGCCTCTGGACATCACCAAGGGATCTCGAGTTTCACACCTGCGAGTCAGATGCCTGACCGCCAAATGCCTAGCCAGCTGCTGCTACTTTGGCGAGGCAGCTGTTCTGCCCAGCATCACCATACTGCTACAGCCAAGCATGTCACTGTATTTTATGCTGAGGTAGCAGCTGCTGCCTTGTGGTCTGTGCACACCCCCAAGTCACCACCAACAACCTCCTTACAAGCATCTTACTGAATGAAGAATGTTCTAGCTGACTGAGATCTTGATTCCACAACCACTGGGAAGGAATGTGGCAAGACCACAGTTATACTTGCAAACTCTTGTACTCTTTCTTCTTTCTGAGCAGGTTGAGTCGACCTGTAACCAACAATAGACTCAGGTGATAAGTGGGCTGTGATGGATAATCACAAGTGGAGTCTAATGACACATGGAGACATGAAATCACTGAACTTGCTGGTGATTTTAAAGCAAGTATACAAAGGACATTTATGATCTCTAGCATAGAGTGAAACTTGATGGGACATTGTTTCATCTAGGAGAAAATTATCAGTGCCACACTACCACAAGGTTCGGCTCTTGTGAAGGGGAATCAATTACAGTGTGTATGAAGCCACTAAGGATTAATTTGCGAGATAAAATACTGCAAAGTGTGGAAAAACTACTACGGGTGAGTGTAGGAATTGAAGTATCAGTAATCTTATTAGTTCTGGTTGAACCACTAAAAGAGAATGACAAACTAAATAACACAGGGTGTTGTATGTACACAGGGGATAGACGGTGAGCAGGTAGTACCCACTGGAACAGACAACTTTGGGATTGAAGATGTGGACTTGTCTAAAGAATAGCTGGTCACCAATTTTGGAGATTTTGAAGGAAGACCATCTGAACAACATAAATTTGGAATCTATACTCTGTATGGGGAGAGAAGAGTTCTGACAGCTGGCAGCACTGGAAGTGGGATGACAGACCTTCCCCTCCTACCTTTCATCCCCGCAACAACCAGGGCTACAGAGGATGATTCACTGCAGGGTTCTTAGAGAGAGAGAGAGAGAGAGAGAGAGAGAGAGAGAGAGAGAGAGACCCTAAGATCATTTGATGAATCATCTCTCATCATGCCCACATAGGCTTCAGTATCTTTGTTGCTGCTGTCATCATCTCATAAATTACAATATTTTGCATGGTTTCTTCTCTTACACCTTGTACATTCAACTTCGTATTCTCTTTGCATACATGGTTCACAATGTTCTTCCAATTTTCTAGTGTTACTTTTGCGACAGCCTCATATAACAGCCTCTCTCTGTCTCACAACAAAGTTGTTTTTTTCCCACTCTATTTCATCTGTTTTTATCTGAGCCCAGACAAGTTTGATGACATTGTAATGGCAGTGATACAGTGGAAGATGTGTAACTTTGTGGGCACGGTTCTCTGCTGACGTATCAATTGTGTACTTTGTCTTCTATGGCTTGTGTTGCTTCACTAATTCCAGAAGTTCCACTTTTCGCATATTCTGTTCAAAATCTAAAAATCTTTCCACCAGCTGACTATTTCATCTCTGCCTGCAATAGCCGTTGGTGTGATATCCATTACAAAAACACTAACGGTACTCACATTTGGTAGCAAACGATCAATAAATCAATCTTTAAATGTATCTCATGATAATCAACAAGTTATTTTGATTGAATCATCATCATAGCACTGGGTACAAAACCGTTCATAGGGTCAACATGAACAATAATTTAGTCGCCCTCCCTTACCAGTTGGCAAACTCACAGTGCAGTGGCGCGTGTGGCCTGTTCATGCAACGTATCATGCATGAAGCATGTGGACCCATGCTTTGTCAATCCATATTATATTCTCCAGATTCGCTGCTAGCAACTCACACAGGAAATGAGACCTCCATGCCACAATGTCTCCATGTTCCATAGTAACGCTCTTCTTGAGAACTTTTTCCACCAAAAACCAATTTCTTTTTTTAACAATGGAGAGACTTGTCATTCTGCCTGTGAATAAACCACTAGCCAACAACACTTTTAAGTGTTAGGTATTCCTTCCTGCTGTAGTATGTCTATATAGGTTGCCCCGATAGCACTTTCATCAAAGTGGTCTGTTTCACTCACACGACACGGTCTCTTCTGCGACTTTCCAGCTATCACAATAGCTGGGCTCCCAGCTGAAATTGAGTCTATCATTTGTGACCCTCCTCACTTTCACTGTAGAGCTGTTCAACGGTACTGCTACTATGTCAATCACTTTACCAAAGATCACCAACTGTCCCTCTACCTTTCAAAGTAAAAACACAATCTCTGTGTAAATTTGTATATTTGAGATTTCACCGAAGCTCCTTTCCCAAAAGGTCTCATCTCTGCAGTACAGGAAGCCATCTCTCTCTCTCTCTCTCTCTCTCTCTCTCTCTCTCTCTCTCTCTCTCCCACACCCACACCCACACACCCCCACACCCACACCCGGTAGGTAACTGTATCATCTGCAAAAAGTGTAAGTTTACTATTAATATTGTCTGCAAGGTCATTAATATACAATATGAACAGCAAGGGTCACAACACACTTCCCTGGGGCACACCCGAAGTTACTTCTACATCTGTCAATGACACACTATCCAAGATAGATATGTATCCTCCCTATCAAAAAGCCCCCAATCCAATTACAAATTTCACTTGATATGCCATACGATCGTACTTTTGACAAAAAGCGTAGATGTGGTACTGAGTCAAATGCGCACTGAATCTACCTGGCTACCTTGATCCAAAGCTTTCAGTACAACATGCAAGAAAATTGCGAGTTGGGTTTCACATGATCGATGTTTTCGAAAACCATGCTGGTTGGCTGTGAGGAGATCATTCTGTTAAAGACACATAATTATGTTCGAGCTCAGAATATGTTGTAAGATTCTACAACAAACCGATGTCAAGGATACTGGATGGTTGTTTTGTGGATCAGTAGACGCCCTTCTTGTAGACACGTGCGACCTGCGCCTTTCTCCAAGAACTTGTCATAGTTTTTTGTTTGAGGGATCTACGATAGAATATAGGGAGAAGAGGGGCCAACTCAGCTGCAAGTTCAGTACAGAATCTGACAGGGATTCCTTCAGGCCCCGGAGCATTCAATTTTAACTATTTAGCCTTTCTCAACATCACTGACACTAATACTTATTGCACTGATCTTTTCAGTGGTACAAGGATTAAACTGGGGCAATTCTCCTAGGTTTTCCTTTGTACAGGAACATTTGAAAATGCAGTTAAGTATTTCAGATTTTGCTTTGCTACCCTCAATTTCAGTTCCAGTCTCATTCGCTAGGGACTGGACACTAATTTTGGCGCCACTAACATCCTTTACATATGACCAGAATTTCTTTGGATTTTGTGAAAGATCATTTGACAATATTTTGCAACGGTAGGCATTGGAGGCATCATGCACTGCTCTCTTGACAGCCAAAAACATTTCATTCAGCATCTCTCTATCTATAGCCCTACACTTTGTTTTACACCTTTTTGCTGTTTCTTTATAGGTTACTTTCCAGTGACTGTATACCATGCAGGTTCCCTCCCACTACGAACTGTTCTACTTGGTACATATAACAACATACATGGGTACATGTGATTAATCTTAATAGAGACCAGATAGATCACAGATTTGTGAATCCCTTCCATTACAGGATTTTCCAGTGCCTCATATAGAGGAGTAGTTAAGAGTCTTTCTTTGGTTTAGCAGATTTATAGAAAGTCCATCCCAAAATTTGTGAAAATAACATGACCTCTAGCTTCCTCATTGAAAAAAAGGAGTGAAGTTCCATTGTATATTAGAGTGTGGAGATAATGCAGTAAATTACTGTACTTACCAGCGTATAAGACAACCCTGCATATAAGACAACCGCCTCCAAAGAGAGCAATACACAATAAGTAAACGGTGTAAAGAACACAACAGAAGATGAATGGTTTGCATTTAGATATGAAATTGTGAAGGCAGGAGAGGATCATATAGGCAAAAAGACTAGGCCTAGCAGAAATCCTTTGATAACAGGAGATGTTGAATTTAATTGGCAAAAGGAAAAAGTATAAGAAAGCAGCAAATGAAGCAGGCTAAGGGAGTATGGACATCTAAAAATGAGATTGACAGTTAGTGCAAAGTCAAAAAACTTGAATGGTTGGACAGGAAATACAAGGATAGAAGTATGTACAAGGGGAGAGGGGGCACTGCTATCAATAGGAATACTGAAGAGACATTTGGAGAAATAAGAAGCAGCTGTATGACTATCAAGACTTCAGATGGCTACACAGTACTAAGTAAAGAAGGAAATGCTGAAAGGTGGAAGAAGTGCTATACAAGGATAATGGATAATTCACTTAAAGGCAATATTACAGAAAAGAAAGTAGATGAAGAGAAGTTCAGAGATGTGATACTGAGACATGAATTTGACGTAACACTGAAAGACTAAGTCAAAACAAGACAGCTGGAGTGGATGGCTTCCTCTCAGAATTATTGAGGTCCTTGGGAGAGCCAGCCAATAAAAGTATTTCACCTTGTGTGCAATATACATGAAGATAGCTGAAATAACTTCAGATTTCAAGAAGAATGTAATAATTCAAATTCCAAAAAATGCAGGCACTGAAAGGTGTGAATATTAGCATACTATCAGTTTTATTAGTCATGATTGCAAACCATTGAATAATTATTCACAGAAGAAAAAAAAAACCTTGTAGAAGCAAATCTCAGGAAAGATAACTTTGGGTGCTGGCAAAATGAAGGAACACATAAGGCAGCACTGACCCTATGATCTTTGTCAGCATTGACTGGAATATACATTTCTAAATTTTGAAGATAGCAGGGATAAAATATACTGGGAGCAAAGCTTTATTACAACTCTTACAGAAACCATACTGCAGTTATGAGAGTCGAATGACATGAAAAGAAAGCTGTAATTGAGAAGGGAGTGAGGCAGGATTGATGCCTATCCCCGATGTTATTCAATTTGTACACTGGCCAAGTCATAAAAGCAACCACAGAGAAATTTGGGAAGAGAAGTAAAGTTCATCAAGATGAAACAAAAACTTTATGTAAATAAAAACGTACTTTCACTTGATACAGAAATGCTTCCATCTACGAGGAAAACAACCATTCAGAATTGGAACACAATTAATTGTAAAAGGTCTTGGTTGAAAATTAATATACTGATGCATTTAAAGGTGCTGTATCGAAATGCGTCAATGAATTAAATTGCAACCGAGACCTTTCACCATTCACTGTGTGCCAAAACCATTAAGCTTTGCCAATTGACATCACTCTTTCTGATTTGACGAAGGATTTGGAGCAATAGTTGAACAGAGTGGTCAGTTATGAACCTCCAGTATGACGCAGGAAAAATGGGTTAACAACTTACTTTTACAAGAGGCATTCAAATGAAACCTGGTCACAAGTGCAAAGCAATGGTAACAATTTTATTAACTCAAAAATGTAGTTATACGCAGTAAACATACTCAAACATAATTGTCAAAACTGTTGGCACATTTATCCCACTGGGACACTAGCCGGTTGATTCCACCCTTGAAGAAGCTAGTGGCTGCTGTCGCATCCAGGCCTGGACCCAGTCACACACTTGTCATCTGTTGTGAATGAATGTCCGCCAATAGCTTGTTTTAGAGGTCCAAACACATGAAAGTCACACGGTTAAAGGTCGGCACTGTACGGTGGATGTTCCAGCATCTGCCACCAAAACTGCTGCAATGTCACCACATTGGCCGTGTGTGGGTGGGCATTATCATGCAGGAGGATAATGCCATTGGACAACACGCCTCAGTGTTTCAACTTGATAGCTCATCTAATGTTCTGTAAAGTGGCTCAATAACGCTGGGTATTGACGGTGGTTCTCCGTTCCAGAAACGGAAACAAGCAGTGGGGCCTTGTGGTGAAAAAAGGACATTAGGACCTTACCAGAACTGGTACGCATGGCCTTTGATTTCTTTGGAGATGCTGAAGTCGCATTTTTCCACTGCTTGCGTTCTGGTTCAAAAGGGTGACACCATGTTTTGTCACCTGTGGCAATACACGACAGAAAGCCATATTCCTCCTCATGATAATGTTGCAGATGACTCAAAGACAGTGCCATTCCAATATTGTGCTGTTCGGTGGGCAATTGCTGGGGAACCCACTGCACACAGATTTTTCGAAAGTTCAAATGTTGATGCATTATGGTGTAGACAGTGCCCATGCTAATACCCAGTAACTGATGGACCTTGTCCACGGTGATTCTGTGTTTGCATAATACTGACACATTCACTTCTGCAACCATTCCTGGTGTGATGGCAAGATGAGCCTGTCCAGGATGAGAATTGCTTCCAGTGACTCTTGCCCCTGAGGAATCGTTTGTGCCATTCCACAACACTTTAAATGACTCAGACTGTTCTCACCGTACAAAGCCTTCATCCATTGATACAATTCACGGCCTCCAACTCCCTCTGCTGCCAAAAATCGAAACACTTCTTGTTGTTCCTGCTTACTCGCGTGCATGTTCGGTAGTGGACGATAACTTATGTGACCACCTTCTCTTCGGCATGAAAGCACACTGATGCTCTGCAACATCAAATGATGCACAAGTGTCAGTCTCTCTACCAATAGATGGCACCACCATACTCTCAGTTACGTGGTGCCACCTTATGTTTAAGGCAAAGGTAGACGCACTGACAATGTTTCGTTTGAATGAACCCCATATTTAAACTATTATTTGTAATTCTGTCGAAATTGTGGTGAGAAAAAAGTCCTTTATTCGTGGTCAAGGGGATTGTTTGATAATGGATGGCATGTCCCAAACTAGTCACCGCAAATAAAGGATTTTTCCTCATTGCACATTACAGTTTTCACAGAACAGATAGTGTCTTGAAAAAAAAAAAAATGCTTACGATACCAAGGAATGAATACAGTAAGCAAGTTCATATTGTTGTAAGTAGAAGTAGTTATTTGCAGATGAAAAGGCCAGCACAGGATAGCAGTGTGGAAAGATTTATCAAAGTAGTGTTTAGAATCAAGACCACATTGCTAACATCAATGCAAGTACGGTATGTACTAGCATTGTCTTTAAAAAAAGACATCAGGTGGTAACATCATACATAATAAACTGGCAATTTTACAAACCTAAACTACGCTACCGTACAATTTAACAGTGTTATGGTATGTTTAAAGCTTTTTATCATGTTATTCAAGTTTGAACAGCAAAACCAGTTGGATGAGTGATTTGATTCATTAATACACAATAGCTCACCAAGATCTTCAATTTAAGATACTGCATGCATTTGTAGCTTCACGCATTTAGCAGGTGTTGCTCTTAACAATTTATTGGCTATTGTCTGTCTGGTTAGCTAAACTGTAACTTTTATAGGTTTTATCGTACAGTTAATTGCTGTCGTACCACCTCTCAAAGCTATCAGACTGAATATAGTGTAAATGGTTGCTCAGATCATGTTTTTAGCAATGACTATTGAATGCATGCTTTGTGCGACCAAGAGGCAGCTTGTGCTAACTGTTGTCTACCTGTCACTATGACAGAAACCCACCACTAACTCTGTTATTTTCCACCTCCCAACATTTCACAGATGCCTGGATCATCAATGAGTCCCTGGCATCACTTGCCTGCTTGGGTAAGCATGACCTTTTAAATGCAACCCTACCAGCATCATATTTTGTGTCAACATTTCTGCGCACAACACTCATGCCCACTTCTGTAAAGTCACAGCCTCAAAACTGTTATCTTGCTCCCCTATTCATCTTCAATGCTATCCCAAAACCATTATCACAACTACTATGCAGTACAAAGTTTAAAAATCCTGAATTATTCGCTGGTCAAACAACTGTAATTTATAAGTGGTGTACACAGTGGAAAAATGAAGTTTCGCATTAAATAGTGGTAGTGGGTCATCCTAAACTGCATAGTTGTCCAGGTTCAACACACACTTATTTGGATATCAAAAGGGGTTTTAGTTCCAGAAACTTGTCCGTGTCTACTGCAAACAACTCTTACTTCTCCATTAGTAAGCTTTCCCCCACGATATTCATCATCTTTCAAAGGCAGTGTTTGGTCAGGAAAACACTTTGAAAATGTTCCTGTTAAGTTGGTATCACCCCGCACTAGTGTGAACTCTTCAACACCGAATGACAAAGTTTTTAAGCATATAGCTACCGAGATGTACATTTAATATTCAGATTAACTAAGCCATTTCAATAGGCACAAATCGTGAATTGGAAAGTTACCTTTCTGGGTTCATTTCCTTCTTCAATAAAATATGTTTTCAGCAATCTGATCATCATGTTTCAGGAGTGTCTACAGTGTGGATACTGGAATCCAGGAACTTTTCGCTACATCCCATTTTTTCACTCCATTTATCACGCGCTCAAACCCTTTACTTTTTTAACTATTTTGTACGAGCCAAATACTTGTGCTTGACTGAAGTTTCTTACATGTGATTAACATTCTGTAGTATGTTTTGCTTTATTCAAAAGACAAATGGGTATTGCAAAGAGTTGTATGACAAGACAAATTGTGTGTGCCAAGTTTGAAGGTAACTATTTACTCGATTATGGAGTTGTTATGGGTGGACTGTCATGACAATCCTTGTGTTTTATTCAGTGTATCAAGGGCATACAGGATTTCTTCAATACATCAAGGTTTACCCAACGGACTGGACAACTTATTCATTTTATCAATGTTCAAATTAGCGAAAGTCAACTGTATATCACAGTTATTACAAATCAGTAATATGGTACAAAATCATATTTTGGGGCAGCTCTAACAATATATCTCTAATATCAAATATTCAAAATCCACCATTAGGAATATGCATGATGCAAAACAAACAAAATCATGTCAACCACATCCAAATCTAGAAACTGATTATCTTTGCTCACAGTAACAACGAGTTATTTGTACCAAATTAATCAGTTGCAACATTAAGAATAAAAATAATTTTATAAGCCCACCCACTGTTTGGTCCTCTTTTAATAAATTTTCATACCCATATACCCAGAATTTTACTATAAAACTTCATTGTTGTGATATTCTGCAAAGTTATTATGTAATTGCTGAAAAAAGATCCGGTTTGCTTGTCTTTACTTTCACTTGTTTTCCAAAAACATCTGGCCAGACTTAGTTGATTTGGCGCTATTTCCAGCTCCTTCATTGACTTTCTATATGAAGCTTTTAGTGTGATGCCCCCTCCCGCCTTTTATTATTTTCAAATCGAACCCCTGCTGTTCTAAACTGAAACCTTCACAGATCGAGGATGGAAGGGCTACCCTGTAATACAACTGCCAGGGAGCTTTGAGAGTGGGCTGCAGAGTTAAGAGTGCTAGTCACAAACAAACCATGCTTACATTTATTATATGCATTGATTTGGTCACAAACTGGGTTAAGATTACAGTTGAATGTGCAAACGCAAATAAAATTATGTGCAACTTACATAGATATTACTCATAGATTTGGAAGATACTAATCATATGATGATATACAGCACATACAAGTAGTAAAATTTACAAAAAATGAAAAATGATGCTGAATTTACAATTTTAATCTACCATTTGTAAAACAAATTCAATTTAACACAGGGAGAAAAAAAATTGTGCTGGGTCATGTTAGCATGTTTACTGACACACATCTAAAATATGATCACATATCTCTTGCCGTGTTCCCAGTGATTGTAGATAATGAGACTGCTAGCGAGCTATAATTACCTAAATTAGTTCTCTCACTCTGTTATTTCATTACAATTGCCAATTTTGAAGGCTTAGAGTTAGTTTCTGAATTCTTTAGCAGTCTCTCATCATAAGGAGTGCAGCAAAATATTCAATTCTGAAAAGAAATACAATGTGATAACAGAATGAATACACATTTGACACATTATGATGTTACTCTCTTTTTTGATGACATCACCTGTATTGTCATGGTATTGTAACTACTCTATAAATAACCTTGAAAACATGTGAGCAGGCACACATGTTGCCCAGGTTGTTTAGAATATGCTGCAGAAATTCCGCTGGAAAGCTATTACACTTCTTCTATACAGTTCTTACATCTCCTCAAGCAATTTCCATATTTTTGGAATCCTGAAGAAAGACATTTGTGGCCATCACTTTGCTTCAGATGAAGAGATGTCTGCCTGGGTAAAATCAATGTTTCGTATGTAACCGTAAGTATTTTTCCATGAAGGCAGTGACCATCTTGTCTCACAGTACGATTAATGTATTAACAATTACGGTGATTAATTTTGAAATTGGGGAGGGGTAACTGAAACAGAGGGAGGGACAGAGGGAAGGGGGATCATCATTTACTTCTTCCCATCAATCTCATTTTGACTTGACTGGCCCTTGTATATACATCACTTTGTGTAAATCTCATGTAATTTTGTCTGTTTTTGCAGAATTCAGTTGTCACCTGACACCGGCCTAAGAGCCTGCAAGCTAGATCATAACCAAAAACTGGAGGAGATATGTTAGTATAAAGTTGAATAGTTCATGTAGGATGACCTGAGCTGGTTCTCTAATTCTTGGGGAGGGGTAACTGAAACAGAGGGAGGGACAGAGGGGAGGGGGATCATCTTTTTGAAACCATCAATATGGCAATGTAGTTTAATGTTCCAGGCATGATACACTGCAACCATTCACCAAGGTGGACCCTCATTTGCAAGAAGTCAATGAAAAAAATTTCGGAATTTTGCATGAGGCTGCTGCAGTTGTGGTCTGCGGCCCCAAGACTAGTTTGATGCAGCTGTCCACACTAGTATACCTAGAGCAAGCCTCTTCATCACCAAATAACTGCTGCAGCCTACATCCTTCTGAAACTGCTTCCTGTATTCATCTCTTGGTCTCCCTCTACGATTTTAACCCCCCACACTTCCCTCCAGTACCAAACTGATGATCCCTTGAAGTCATAGGATGTGTCCTGTCAACTGATCCTTTCTCCCAGTCAGGTAGTGCCACAAATTTCTTTTCTCCCCATTTCTATTCAGTCTCTCCACATAAGTTAGGTATCTCCAAAACTAATCTTTAACATTCTGCTGTAGCACCATATTTAGGAAGCTTCTATTTTCTTCTTGTCTGAACAATTTATTGTCCGTGTTTCACTTCCATGTATGACTACACTCTAGACAAATACTTTCAGAAAGAGACTTCCTAAAATTTAAATGTCTTCTTCAGAAATGGTTTTCTTGCCATTGTCAGTATACATTTTACTTCTTATCTACTTCAGCCATCATCAGTTATTTTGCGACCCAAACAGCAAACTCATCTACTAGTTAAAGTGTCTTGTTTCCCAATCTAATTCCCTTAGCAACACCCGATTTAATTTGACTACATTTCATTACTCTTGTTTTGCTTTTGTTGCTAATCATCTTACATCCTCCTTCCAAGATACCGTGCACTGCGTTCAACTGCTCTCCCAAGTCCTTTGCTGTCTCTGACAGAACTATAATATTGTCTGTGTACCTCGAAATTTTTATTTCCTCTCCCTGAACTTTCCTACTCCAAATTTTTCTTTGGTTTCCTTTACCGCTTGTTCAAGGTACAACTGAATAACACTGGGAATACACAACAACCCTGTCTCATTCCCTTCTCAACCACTGCCTCCCTTTCATGCCCCTCAACTCTTTAACTGCCATCTGGTTTCTGTAAATAGACTTTCACTCCCTGTATTTTACCGCTGCTAACTTCAGAATTTCAAGGAGAGTATTCCAGTCAACATTGTCAAAACTTTCTCTAAGTCCACAAATACTAGAACATAGGTTTGCTTTTCCTTAACCTGTCTTCCAAGATAAGTCATAAAGTCAGTATTGCCTCATGTGTTCCTAAATTTCTCCAGAATCCAAACTGATCTTCCCCAAGGTCTGCTTCTATCAGTTTTTCAATTCTTCTGTAAAGAATTCATGATAGCATTTTACATCTGTGACTTATTAAATTGAAAGTTCGGTGATTTTCACACCTGTCGGCAACTACTTTCTTTGAAATTGGAATTATTACATTCTTCTTAAGGTCTGAGGGCATTTCGTCTGTCTCAAACATCTTACACACCAGATGGTAGAGTTCTGTCATGGCTCATTCTCCCAAAGCTATCAGTAGTTCTGATGGAATTTCGTCTACTCCTGGAGCCTTGTTTCGACTCTGTTCTTCCAGAGAGTGACGAAGCAAGCTGGGATACTTTTACTTCCCCTCTTGTTTTGCAATCTGCCTCCTCAAAATACATTTTTTCCCTTTTAACTATTTACCACTAACATGTGAGTGTTATCTGTATTGTCATAAAAGAGAAAGGCTGGCCCTCAGTTTTAAAGAATATAACACCAGATCTAATTTTGTGCTTCATTTTATGGATGTAATTGATTTTCTAATTTATTTTGACTATTCCTAGTTAGTAAATTTTTTATAGGGTGAAATCAGTAATTGCTTCTTCACTTAAATTCTATTGTTGATGTATAAACAAATGTAAATTCTATACTAATCATAAACATTTGGAGGAACAACTAATTCTAAAGGATCTATTTGAAAACATGTTAGCAAAGCTCTGAATTCCAAAGTAATTAACAGTTTTGTCCAAAGTATTGTTTAGGTATTTATATATGTTAATTTCATGATTTAAGCAAATAATTAGGCTTAACCCCTGCACTAGAAGAAACTGTTAAAAGTAACAAATTCTTCAATGTATTCAGTTAAATTAAGTTTTAATTGTAATTTCTGTAAATTAAACTTTAAACAATGTGTAGTTTCTGCACCTATTATAGTGAGGATATATAAGGGCCCAATTTTTGGTCAAGACACAGTCCACAGACGAGTTTCAGACAAGAAACCTGTGTTGGTTAGACAACAACAATGCTTCAACTGAACTGTGAAATAAGTGTTACACAATTAAGCCATGTGTTAAAACAATGACAGTGTCTGCTCCATATGTATAACAACTATAACTATTAAACAATATATATATATATGGTTATAATAGAGGGAAAGATTCCACGTAGGAAATATATATCTAAAAACAAAGATGATGTGACTTACCAAATGAAAGTGCTGGCAGGTCGACAGACACACAAACAAACACAAACATACACACAAAATTCAAGCTTTCGCAACAAACTGTTGCCTCATCAGGAAAGAGGGAAGGAGAGGGAAAGACAAAAGGAAGTGGGTTTTAAGGGAGAGGGTAAGGAGTCATTCCAATCCCGGGAGCGGAAAGACTTACCTTAGGGGGAAAGGTATACACTCGCGCGCGCACACACACACACACACACACACACACACACACACACACACACACACATATCCATCCACACATATACAGACACAAGCAGACAATTCCAACTATATCTCACTTCAACCTATCCAGTTCCCTTTTTAAAATTTCTAACCCACCTGTCCAGTTACGGTACTTAACATTCCATGCTCTGATCCGATCTGTAGAACACGTTTTGCTTCTCCTGGTAATGACAAACACCTGACAGTTCCCAGACAGAGACCCGAAAGGGGGCTATTTTACTTCCAGAATATTTTACCCACACGGATATCATCATCATTTAACAAGACAATAGAGCTGCATGCGCCCTCATGAAAAATTATGGCTGTAGTTTGACCTTGCATTCAGTCATTTGCAGTACCAGGACAGCAAGGCCATTTTAGTTGATGTTACAAGGCCAGATCAGTCAATCATCCAGACTTTTGCACTTGCAACTACTGAAAAGGCTGCTGTGCCTCTTCAGGAACCACAAGTCTGTCTAGCCTCCCAACAGATATCCTTCTGTTTTGGTTGCACCTGCAGTATGGCTATCTGTATCACTGAGGCACGCAAGCCACCGGGCCGACAGCAGGGTCCTTTTGGTTCATGGGGCTCATGATGCTATAAAGCTTTAAAAAAGAAATATCACACAGACAGGTTGTGTAACATAATGAGTAAGGTGTAGTACTCACATGCAAATACGTTGTGGGTTTGAATCTGTCAGGTGCTTCGAAATCATGACTGAAGTGACTTTGATCATTATTTTTATTCATTTAATTGGTTTGAAAGTATTTATTTTTTCTATTGTTTCATCAATCATTTTACTAACCGCATTAACTTTTTCAACTGTTCTCATTTATTCTTCCTATAATTCTACTTCCACTTGGAATCTTTATGCATTTGAATGTAATTATGATTATTCGTCTATCATAATATTTAAACACTTAAAAATGCCAATCCATCAGTTAAAAAATGAAAGATGAGGTAACATACTTATATTTTGACTGGGTAATGTTGTCAAAAATATATTTTCATTACAAGATAATTTTTTTTTTTTTTTTTTTTTTTTTGACAGTAATCATCATATAAACCTTTAAAGCATAAATTCCTATTGCACCACAGACGATATAACACAGATGAAAATTTAAGTGAAAGAAGGGGTTAGACATGATTATTAAAATGATTGAAGTGATTTCACAAATTCACTGTAGCTACATTAATTGAAATGTTGTCACAGAACTCAACATTCAAAGAAAAACTTATGAAGTTTGGTATTGTTGCTGCAGCACTTAGGATTTCTCCCACAAGAGTGCAGCAGCGAGCAGTTGGGCAAGAGGGTGCGACAGATGCTGAAAAAGCATATGTTTTACTTTAAATGCATTCACATCAGTGGAGACAAGGGAAGCAACTACAGAGAATTCCTGCTCTGTTACGTAGCACATTCGAGACTCACAAAAACATTGTGGTGTGTGCAGTTTCATAGTTTAAAGCTTACCAGCCCCTTTTTCTTCTGCAAAAAGACAGTTCAGGGCTCATGTATCTGGACATTTTGAAAAATTGGCTCATACCACGATTAGAGATCAGCTGTGTGGACTTCATATACCAACAGGATAGTGCTTCCCTCCACCTCACTTCCATCATGAGTTCATGAATTCTTAAACACGAAATTGAGAAACCAGTGGATCAGTCATGCATGATGATGATCAGCAATTCATGTCACGGCCTCCACATTCTCTCTACCTAACGCCATGTGATTTTTTTTTTTCGTGTGGGGTTATGTGATAGATTCAGTGTTTATGTCTCCTCTACCAAAGAACCTATCAGAACTGCAAGCTAGAATCATCAGTGCTTTTGAACAGACTGATAGGGACATGTTGGGCTGAATGTGGGAACAACTTGATTATCGATTTGATCCCTGGAGAAACAGTACGGGCATACATATGGAGCACTTATAATAATAATAATAATAATAATAATAATAATAATAACAAAAACAAAGAGATTTTTGATTTTTCTGTGTGTGTGCAAAGCTCTGTGACAACACGTCAAATAATACAGCTACAAGAAATCTGTGAAATTAATTCGGTCATTTACAATAAGCTACAAAGTAAAATGAAATTAAAGAAAAAATTAAGAATGGAAGTAACGAACGCAATAACATGCGACAAAAATAAGGAAACGGAGTCCCATTCTTCTTGACAAAGCATAGGGGAACAATGTGGGAGAAGTGCACCGCCGCCCTAGACAGGGTCCTAATGAAGGGGGTTTGCCGTTGCCTTCCCCTGATCATAATGGTCTCAGAGCAGGTGAAAATCCCTGACCTCGCTGGGAATCGAACCCGGGACCCCAATTCTTGGGGAGCAAGAACGCTACCGCGAGGCCATGTGCGGCGGATGACAAAAATATAGGAAGATAAAACAGAAGGAATTAAATTAAAGTTAATTAAAATCACTTTAACAAGATTCAAAGCAGAAAAAGAATGATAGGAAGAAGAAAAGAGCAAATTAATTAGCTAACAATGATTAAAATGACATGTGAACAGAACAAATTTAATTTAAAAAAATTCAAACCAATTAACTGGATAAAAATAGTAATCAAAGTAATTTCGATGAAGATTTAAAACTGAAAAATTTTAAAGCATATGATAAGATACAAACCTATAACCTTTTGCAAGTGAGCTGTACCTTAACCATTACACTACACAGCCAATCAGTATAACATATTTTAAAGCTACAGAGCACTATGCAAAATTCCAATTTTTTTCTTTTTATTACTAGCAAATGAGGGCCAACCAGGAGGAATGGGTGTAGGGTGTGATACCTGGGCCCTCAACCTACATCACCGATAAATGGTTTCAAAAAGCCAACTCGCCCACTTAGGACATCTCCTTATACACCCAGAAATTTTTCAGTGCGCCAGAATGAGGAATAAAAAATACTTGCTGTGTTGTTATCCTCCGCAGAAGTTTCAGACGCTGATGAGTTAATAGGAATTAAAGGAAGGGTCAACAAATGTTGGTCAGCTCTTTGCAGTTCCTCTGTGAAATATGAAATTCTTACCATGGGAAACAAATGCAAATGTTGTGTATGAAAATAAACATTTTGTGTGTGTGTGTGTGTGTGTGTGTGTGTGTGTGTGTGTGTGTGGTAGAGAGATACAGATACAGAGAGAGAGAGAGAGAGAGAGAGAGAGAGAGAGAGAGAGAGAGAAATGCGCGTAAATACTACAAGAATTATAAATGTATTTTGTTTTGGTATATACAATGCTCTGGTTGAATGTTTGACAATTTTTTTTTTTAAATATTTTTTAAAATCTTACCTTCAGTCTCAAAAACAAAAACTCTTTCCCAGAGAAATTTTTTGTTGTTACTTGAAACAAAAGCTAAAAAACTAGAGCTAATAATTATTAGCAATACAGTATCAATATATGCACAAGTTTGTTATGAACAATTTTGACAGCTTGCTTACATATTACTATCTTTTAGAAGACTCTTATATCACTGCTGCAGCTTGGTAAAACTGAACACACGTAAATTTGCTGCAGGTCAAACATCCAATATTACAAAATGTTATTAAACAGTGTTTAATGCCAAAATTGCTAACATAACCAAACAATCCTTAGACATCATTAATAGTTATAGTTTTAAGCTGTCTTAAATTTGGCCTTAGCTCTGCAGCTCCCCACTGGATCCCTCCTAAAAGCCTGAATTTTTGGTATCTTAAGTTCAGATTTTCCAAAGCTTAGTTTTATTCAACAGGGAACATCAGTGCAGAACTTAATTCAAATTGGAGATGCTCAGTTCTTCACATTATGAATATATAATACAATGAATCTTCCAGTCTACTAGAGAATCTTCACTTATGCCATTAGCAGCTTGAAAGATTGAAATCACTAAGCAGTGAAACAAAAACCAGTGAGTAATTAAACCTGTGTCATGACAGAAATTCATTATCAGTGGTTCTACTTTGGCCACTATAAACTATTTTCTTTGTCAGCTCACAAAGTCTCTGTTATCTTCTACGGAGTAACACACTTCAAGTCTGTGATGAACTATATTTTGTATAATAGATTTCAAGTGAGTGCATTCATTAACAAATTGTATTTTTGGGATGGAAGGATAAAATATTTAAGCTTCTTTGAACAAAGGAGATAAATATAAACTTTTACTATATACATATATTTTTTAAAAGTCTCCATGTACAGCTACAGAACTTGCTTGTAGCCGAATGGTAAATTTTACATTTACCTTCCAACTGTGTGTCAAATGCAGAAAAATATTCTGCCTAAAATATGTTTAATTATGTTATTTACATGAATTTGTAATACAATATTTATTCCATGCTTAACAAATATACTCTGCACTGAAATGCATTTTTGACAAAACCTGTTAAAACACGACACGTATTTCATCAGTTCTTTTGACACAACACACATGCAATGTACCGCTCACTTCTCTGATGTTGAGAGAAAGTCCTCATAAAGTTTCTTCCATAGGAGAAACTATGACACTAGACACTAGCACCTAATTAACCCGAGAAATCATTGTGGTCAAACAATGTCTGGTCATATAACTCACTTTTCACTAATCTTCCACCAAAATACCTTCCATTCAAAGCGTCTCTCGCACTCTCAGCCTCTGTAAAAAAGCAAGGGGAAAATAAACACACAGAACAAAGGTAAAATGCTAATATTAAATTCAGCATACTTGACAGAACTCTCGAGGTCATAAGCTATTCACAACTTACCACTCATTTGAGAAAATTCTACAAATATCTTGACAATAACTTCTGCATCATCATCTTCTTCTTCAGACTGTTTCTCATTATAAATTATTACTCTTTCAACAGTTCCGTACCTAAAAAAGAAGAAGTCTTCTGTAAACAAAACTCCACTTCCTACCAAATGCTACACATCACTCTACATACAAAAGCAGTTAGGTACACAAAATGATAAATGTAGACTATTATCTGCCATTGTGTATAACAATCCTTTGTTTGCCTGACTACATGTAGCAACAACATCCATTTCATCTGTATTAATAATCATAGTGAAATCTTCCCTCCAGTACATTCTCTGGTCCTTTTGTTTGCTTTCCTGTCTCCTCTGATAATTCTGAACATTACTTGCTGAGCAGCAATGTTTTTGAAAGTTTTTCATATTGAATCTTCATGTGTCTCAGCCACGAATAAACACTGGTTTTCTTACAATTATGACCAGATGAACTCTTGCATTCAACAGCTCATCTTACACCGTTGTTTTCTAAGTTTCGCAAAATGTACTACTTTACATTTATCTACATTTATGAGCCAGCAGTGGGTAAAAATGATACGGTTGAAAGACCTAGCAAATATTAACACAATTTTTACACAAACTCATACATAATCACATCTTTGCTACCAATGCTACCTGTTCAGTTGTGTGCTAATAACTTCTAACTGAAGTGATCCTACTGTATTTCCTTTCTACTCACCAAAGGATATACTACTTCAGGAATACTTTCTTGAGATGACAATATAGTACTAAAGTCAAAGGTGAAAACCAATACATCCATGTACAGTTTGCTTAAAATTACTTGTTAGTTGATGATGGAGCTAGTTTCCTCTGATCAGAGTGCTCAATGTCATGTCCAAATTATTCGCCATTGTCAAAGTGTCACAACAATTGGTGAAGTCATTTCCAATTACTGATCCACCATCCTTTCTTGATGGGTCTGGCACGTTTATTTTGAATTTCATTATAACCACAGCACATCACAAACAAAATACACTTAATGATGCTAAAGAAACACACGTTTCATTCAAGGCACTAACTAAACACCACTGGGTACTTCCACATAAAATACAATTCAGCATCGAACAATGGAAAATCCAGGATGGAATGTAACAATACCAGAGAAGGAAAGTTGCCACTCACCATATAGTGGAGATGCTGAATTGCGATAGGCACAACAAAAAGATTCACACAATTCTAGCTTTCAGCCATTAAGGCCTTTGTCAGCAGTAGACACACACACACACACACACACACACACACACACACACACACACACACACAAACCCCCAACTAGCACAAAATGGTTCAAATGGCTCTGAGCACTATGCAACTTAACTTCTAAGGTCATCAGTCGCCTAGAACTTAGAACTAATTAAACCTAACTAACCGAAGGACATCACACACATCCATGCCCGAGGCAGGATTCGAACCTGCGACCATAGCGGTCACTCGGTTCCAGACCGTAGCGGCTAGAACCGCACGACCACTCCGGCCGGCCCCAACTAGCACACACGTCTGCAGTCTCAGAGAGCTGAAACCACAGCGCAAGCAGCAGCACCAGTGCATGATGGGAGTGGTGGCGGGGGGTAAGGAGGAGGCTGGGGTGGGGAGGGAGAGGGATAGTATGGTGGGAGTGGCAGACAGTGAAGTGTTGCAGTTTAGACAGAGGGAGGAGAGAAGGTGAGGAGGGGGTAGGAGGTAAGTAGCGGAAAGGGGAGAAATAAAAAGAATAAGGCCGTGCCTTATCTTTCCAGTCTCACACCACCTCCCCAAGTCCCACCTCTTAACTCAGTACCATCCGGTACTGGAGCAACTGAATTACATTCTCCGCCAGGGTTTCGATTACCTCTCATCGTGCCCTCAAATGAGAAAGGTCCTGCCCACTATCCTTCCCACCCCTCCTACCGTGGTATTCCGCCTTCCACCAAACCTACACAATATATAGGGTTATTACAAATGATTGAAGCGATTTCACAGCTCTACAATAACTTTATTATTTGAGATATTTTCACAATGCTTTGCACACACATACAAAAACTCAAAAAGTGTTTTTAGGCATTCACAAATGTTCGATATGTGCCCCTTTAGTGATTCGGCAGACATCAAGCCGATAATCAAGTTCCTCCCACACTCGGCGCAGTATGTCCCCATCAATGAGTTCGAAAGCATCGTTGATGCGAGCTCGCAGTTCTGGCACGTTTCTTGGTACAGGAGGTTTAAACACTGAATCTTTCACATAATCCCACAGAAAGAAATCGCATGGGGTTAAGTCGGGAGAGCGTGGAGGCCATGACACGAATTGCTGATCAGGATCTCCACCACGACCGATCCATCGGTTTTCCAATCTCCTGTTTAAGAAATGCCGAACATCATGATGGAAGTGCGGTGGAGCACCATCCTGTTGAAAGATGAAATCGGCGCTGTCGGTCTCCAGTTGTGGCATCAGCCAATTTTCCAGCATGTCCAGATACAAGTGTCCTGTAATGTTTTTTTCGCAGAAGAAAAAGGGGCCGTAAACTTTAAACCGTGAGATTGCACAAAACACGTTAACTTTAGGTGAATTGCGAATTTGCTGCACGAATGCGTTAGGATTCTCTACCGCCCAGATTCGCACATTGTGTCTGTTCACTTCACCATTAAGAAAAAATGCTGCTTCATCACTGAAAACAAGTTTCGCACTGAACGCATCCTCTTCCATGAGCTGTTGCAACTGCGCCGAAAATTCAAAGCGTTTGACTTTGTCATCGGGTGTCAGGGCTTGTAGCAATTGTAAAAGGTAAGGCTTCTGCTTTAGCCTTTTCCGTAAGATTTTTCGAACCGTCGGCTGTTGTACGTTTAGCTCCCTGCTTGCTTTATTCATCGACTTCAGCGGGCTACGCGTGAAACTTGCCCGCACGCATTCAACCGTTTCTTCGCTCACTGCAGGCCGACCCGTTGATTTCCCCTTACAGAGGCATCCAGAAGCTTTAAACTGCGCATACCATCGCCGAATGGAGTTAGCAGTTGGTGGATCTTTGTTGAACTTCGTCCAGAAGTGTCGTTGCACTGTTATGACTGACTGATGTGAGTGCATTTCAAGCACGACATACGCTTTCTCGGCTCCTGTCGCCATTTTGTCTCACTGCGCTCTCGAGCGCTCTGGCGGCATAAACCTGAAGTGCAGCTTCAGCCGAACAAAACTTTATGAGTTTTTTTACATATCTGTAGCGTGTCGTGACCATATGTCAATGAATGGAGCTACAGTGAATTTATGAAATCGCTTCAATCATTTGTAATAGCCCTGTACTCATCAATCCTTACACAACCCCTACTCCCAATTTCTTATCTCATTGCTCATACCCCGTAAAATGACCTACATGCAAGACCTGTCCCATACATCCTCCTACAATCACCTACTACAGTCCGGTCACTAACATCACCTATCCCACCTGTGAAACCAATCATGTGATTGACAAGCTAAGCTGCAGCCACTGTGCTGCATTCTATGTAGGCATGACAACCAACAAGCTGTCTGTCTGCATGAATGGTCACCGACAAACTGTGACCAAAAAACAAGTGGACCATCCTGTTGCTGAACACACTGCCAAATATGATATCCCTCATCTCAAGGACTGCTTCACAGCCTGTGCCATATGGATCCTTCCCACCAACACCAGCTTTTCTGAATTGCACAGGTGGGAACATTCCCTGCAATACATCCTACGTTCCCGTAACCCTCCTGGCCTCAACCTTCGTTAGTCACTGTCCTCACCCATCCAGCCCCCTCCCTGTTCCCATTCCTGCACTACACTACACAGCCGTCATTTCACTGCCACACCCAGTCTTTTAATTTCTCTCCTTTTCGCTACTTACCCCCTCCCCCTCTGCATCTTCTCTCCTGCCCTCCGTTTAAACTGCAACACTTCACCATCCGCCACTCCCACCATACTATCCTCCTCCTTACCCCCACCCAGCCGCCACTCCCATCATGCACTAGTGCTGCTGCTCGCAGCGTGGTTTCAGCTCTCTGAGACTGCAGACGTGTGTGTTAGTTGTGTGTGTGTGTGTGTGTGTGTGTGTGTGTGTGTGTGTGTGTGTGTGTGGGGGGGCGCTGTGCGTGTGTGTATGTATGTTTGTGTACTGCTGACAAAGGCCTTAATGGCCAAAAGCTATAATTGTGTGAACCTTTTTGTTGTGCCTATTGTGACTCAGTATCTCTGCTATATTGTGAGTGGCAACTTTCCTTCTATGGTATTGTTACAATTCAGCATCACATATGCAATCATCATGGTCAGACAGATCGGCTTACATTAAATAAGCTTCGCATGACATGGCGTGAAACCAAGTTTTTGAAGGCTACAATTCATCAGTGGGATTGGGTCAGTGTGTCGAACGTATAACCAAATCAGTCAGTGCCATACTTTGATGCAATGGTTACCGTAATAGCCTGCCATTCTGAAGGTCGTATATTTAAGTCTTGACAACTGTCCCGAAATTTTTTTATATTTCTAAATCTAATCATAAGAGTTTGATTATTATTTTTGTTCAAGTAATTGGTTTAAATGTAATATATTTATTCCTGATTTTTTTGCCATGTCACTTTCATCATTGTATTGACTTTTTTATTTGCTCTTATTTTCCTATCTATCATGCTGTGTTTGCCTGGAATCTGCCTGGGTTGTCTATAATCTGGAACCAAGTGCCAATGAGGACTGATAATCATTTGGTACCATGGCAGCTGATTTAGCCAGGGAGATGACAGTTTCAGGTACCCAATGACAGCAAGAAATTAATTCAATTTTAGCTCTGAAACTGACATTTTTCTGTCTTGAGTTTGCTCATAGGGGTTAAGATTTAATAGCTGCGAACAAAGCAATTGTAATATTATTTCTGCTGCGGATTGTTGATAACCTTTTTCTTGGATACATTACGTGTCACCTCTGTGTTACACCTTAGTGCACCACATGTAAAGAGATAAAGATTTCCATGATCGGTGTTACCAGAATTTATTTTCACTGCCACTGGCATGGGACCTGTTTCAGAAGAAGGTAAGGTTCAGCTTGGAATACATTCTAAAACTCTGCTACAGGGTTAATGTGGGCAAGTAGTTCTGTCACCTTTTTAACATGGGGGTGTGACTTGATTCTTCTTGCTGGAGACAGTTTTCTGCACAAACAAGCATGCAATAAATAATGGTTTCCAACAGGAGCAATCTCCAGTACGTTCTGTCAAGTCCTAGAGTCTTATTGAGTTTTATTGGCTTCAGGGCCAACACCTACCCTTCCCTCCAACACTAGTACCAGTAATGATATTATTTATCTCTGCACTGACACAGAAATTAAATGGTGGAATTATTTCTAAATTATGTTAAGTTAAACAAAATGAGGAATTTTGACAACATACATGCCCAAAATAATTCTGACAACCTTAATACACGCCCCAAAATTCTGATAACTTCTGTAGAGATCAAAGAATAAATTTTGATTTAATAGCAGTTGAGAGCTCTTTCAATCACCATTTCAGTAGCCATTATTTTTCACACTTTCGTCTGCCACAATGAATGACTAAAGGCCCGTCCACACGTTACGATCTGTCTGCGCACATCACATCTGCGCAGACAGATCGTTGCGTGTGGACAGAAGATTTGCACCAACCTGAGGTGTGTGCAAACCTGGAAGTTGGAGTTGGAGGTTTGAGCGAACCCTCTCAAATCTGTGGGTTCAAACCACATCTGCGCAGACAAGTTGGAGCGTGTGTACAGGAGATCGCCGCAAATCTGGCGCGAAACAGCTGTTTGCTCAGTCTAGTGTTTGCGTGCACAGGGCATTAAATTGTCTGATACTCGTCAGTGTTCTCAACAGTTTGTAAGTGAATTCATTGAAATATGTAGAAACCACCCATGTTTGTGGAAGATTAAAAGTAAAGAATATAGTGACCGAGACAAAAAGACTGCAGCATACAATGCTCTAATTGAGTTATCCAAAGTTCATAAATCTAGATCTGGTGTAGGAGTAGATCAAGTATACCAGCCAACGTTATGGTATTTTGATCTGCTTGGCTTTCTTAGTGATCAAGAAACGCCAAGACTAAGCAGGAGTACAATTGAAGATGAAATTGGAGTGTCAATGTTACCGCCAGCCGTTCATGAGGAGAAATTGCCCTTCTCATACAAGTATTTTTTCTCATAATATGAAGGGTTACAAGCTTTAAGAGATAATTATAAGTTTCGACATCCATCCGCAAATAATTTCGCCAGTCGTTAGGTTCGTCCTGCAACTCTCTCAGTAAATTTACGTGAGAAAACTGCTTTCGCTTTAGCAGCCACTGTCTACACCATTTTGCCCGCTTTCTCTGTTTACTGCGCTTGGTCTGAATGTTTTTTGCAACACAAGTTGCGAACACAGACCACAACAGAACTTCCTCCATTTCTATATTTCAAAATAACTGAATTAAATGTTTGACATTTGCGGGGAGCGTAGTCGGTTGCCACTGATATTTCTTTTCTACACTGACAGATGGCGGGCGAGTAGTAGATTGGGGTTTGTGTCGTGTGAACACACCACATTTGCAGCGATCTTTTGCATGTACAGACATCTGCACCGATGTCTGCGCAGACAGATCGTTGCGTGTGGACCGGGCTTAAGAGATGGTATACAACAGGACAACTGTTACAGCAACCACAGTTAAAGATAATAGATGCTTTAAAAAATGTGAAATTTAGTTTTTTATATATCTGACAATAACTGTGGGATAAACATGAAACTTTGCACGTAATAACTTACCAATACATCATCTTCCCCCCCTGAACCATGGACCTTGCCGTTGGTGCGGAGGCTTGCTTGCCTCAGCGAAACAGATAGCCGTACCAGCCGTACCGTAGGTGCAACCACAACGGAGGGATATCTGTTGAGAGGCCAGAAAAACGCGTGGTTCCTGAAGAGGGGCAGCAGCCTTTTCAGTAGTTGCAGGGGCAACAGTCTGGATGATTCACTGATCTGGCCTTTTAACACTAACCAAAATGGCCTTGCTGTGCTGGTACTGCGAACGGTTGAAAGCAAGGGGAAACTACAGCCGTAATTTTTCCCGAGGGCATGCAGCTTTACTGTATGGTTAAATGATGATGGCGTCCTCTTGGGTAAAATATTCCGGAGGTAAAATAGTCCCCCATTTGGATCTCCGGGCGTGGACTACTCAAGAGGACATCGTTATCAGGAGAAAGAAAACTGACATTCTACGGATCGGAGCATGGAATGTCAGATCCCTTAATCGGGCAGGTAGGTTACAAAATTTAAAAAGGGAAATGGATAGGTTAAAATTAGATATAGTGGGAATTAGTGAAGTTCGGTGGCAGAAGGAACAAGACTTTTGGTCAGGCGAATACAGGGTTATAAATACAAAGTCATAAAGGGGTAATGCAGGAGTAGGTTTAATAATGAATAAAGAAAAAATAGGAATGGGGGTAAGCTACTACAAACAGCATAGTGAACGCATTATTGTGGCCAAGATAGATATGAAGCCCACGCCTACTACAGTAGTACAACTTTATATGCCAACTAGCTCTGCAGATGACGAAGAAATTGAAGAAATGTATGATGAAATAAAAGAAATTATTCAGATAGTGAAGGGAGACGAAAATTTAATAGTCATGGGTGACTGGAATTCGGTAGTAGGAAAAGGAAGAGAAGGAAACGTAGTAGGTGAATATGGATTGGGGGTAAGAAATGAAAGAGGAAGCCGCCTGGTGGAATTTTGCACAGAGCACAACTTAATCATAGCTAACACTTGGTTCAAGAATCATAAAAGAAGGTTGTATACATGGAAGAAGCCTGGAGATACTGGCAGATTTCAGATAGATTATATAATGGTAAGACAGAGATTTAGGAACCAGATTTTAAATTGTAAGACATTTCCAGGGGCAGATGTGGACTCTGACCACAATCTATTGGTTATGGACTGTAGATTAAAACTGAAGAAACTGCGAAAAGGTGGGAATTTAAGGAGATGGAACCTGGATAAACTAACTAAACCAGAGGTCGTACAGAGTTTCAGGGAGAGCGTAAGGAAACAAATGGCAGGAATGGGGGAAAGAAATACAGCAGAAGAAGAATGGGTAGATTTGAGGGATGAAGCAGTGAAGGCAGCAGAGGATCAAGTAGGTAAAAAGACGAGGGCTAGTAGAAATCCTTGGGTAACAGCAGAAATATTGAATTTAATTGATGAAAGGAGAAAATATAAAAATGCATTAAATGAAGCAGGCAAAAAGGAATACAAACGTCTCAAAAATGAGATCGACAGGAAGTGCAAAATGGCTAAGCAGGGATGGCTAGAGGACAAAAGTAAGGATGTAGAGGCTTATCTCTTGAGGGGTAAGATAGATACTGCCTACAGAAAAAGTAAAGAGACTTCTCGAGAAAAGAGAACCACTTGTATGAATATCAAGAGCTCAGATGGAAACCCAGTTCTAAGCAAAGAAGGGAAAGCAGAAAGGTGGAAGGAGTATATAGAGGGTCTATACAAGGGTGATGTTCTTGAGGACTATATTATGGAAATGGAAGAGGATGTAGATGAAGATGAAATGGGAGATATGATACTGTGTGAAGAGTTTCACAGAGCACTGAAAGACCTGAGTCGAAACAAGGCCCTGGGAGTAGACAACATTCCATTAGAACTACTGACAGCCTTGGGAGAGCCAGTCTTGACAAAACTCTACCATCTGGTGAGCACGATGTATGAGACAGGCGAAATACCCTCAGACTTCAAGAAGAATATAATAATTCCAATCCAAAGAAATCAGGTGTTGACAGATGTGAAAATTACCGAACTATCAGTTTAATAAGCCACAGCTGCAAAATACTAACGCGAATTCTTTACAGACGAATGGAAAAACTAGTAGAAGCCGACCTTGGGGAAGATCAGTTTGGATTCCGTAGAAATATCGGAACACGTGAGGCAATACTGACCCTACGGCTTATCTTAGAAGCTAGATTAAGAAAAGGCAAACCTACGTTCCTAGCATAAGAATTGAGGGGCATGAAAGGGAAGCAGTGGTTGGAAGGGAGTGAGACAGGGTTGTAGCCTGTCCCCGATGTTATTCAATCTGTATATTGAGCGAGCAGTGAAGGAAACAAAAGAAAAATTCGGAGTAGGTATTAAAATCCATGGAGAAGAAATAAAAACTTTGAGGTTCGCTGATGACATTGTAATTCTGTCAGAGACGGCAAAGGACTTGGAAGAGCAGTTGAACGGAATGGATAGTGTCTTGAAAGGAGGATATAGGATGAACATCAACAAAAGCAAAACGAGGATCATGGAATGTAGTCGAATTAAGTCGGGTGATGTTGAGGGTATTAGATTAGGAAATGAGACACTTGAAGTAGTAAAGGAGTTTTGCTACTTGGGGAGCAAAATAACTGATGATGGTCGAAGTAGAGAGGATATAAAATGTAGACTGGCAATGGCAAGGAAAGTGTTTCTGAAGAAGAGAAATTTGTTAACATCGAATAAAGTGTCAGGAAGTCATTTCTGAAAGTATTTGTATGGAGTGTAGCCATGTATGGAAGTGAAACATGGACGATAAATAGTTTAGACAAGAAGAGAATAGAAGCTTTCGAAATGTGATGCTACAGAACAATGCTGAAGATTCGATGGGTAGATCACATAACTAATGAGGAAGTATTGAAGTGGGGAGAAGAGAAGTTTGTGGCACAACTTGACCAGAAGAAGGGATCGGTTGGTAGGACATGTTCTGAGGCATCAAGGGATCACCAATTTAGTATTGGAGGGCAGCGTGGAGGGTAAAAATCGTAGAGGCAGACCAAGAGATGAATACTTCAAGCAGATTCAGAAGGATGTAGGTTGCAGTAGGTACTGCGAGATGAAGAAGCTTGCGCAGGATAGAGTAGCATGGAGAGCTGCATCAAACCAGTCTCAGGACTGAAGACCACCACCACCACAACAACAACAACAACAACAACAACATCTTAGAATACAAAATTTTATTCTCTTATTGCTTCTCAACAGTTTACAAACTGAAGGCAAAAATGACAATTTTTCTAAAAATAACACAAATAATTATTTTTGACCCATTTTTACAAAAAAAGTCTTCTGAAAACACTTTTAAATTGTTTTCATTAATAAGATCGTGTTCTAAACTACCTAAAAAGCTATATTTGGTTTCGCAGTTCCAGAATATACGGCAATAAAAAACAATGACAATCTGTCATCTTGTATTACTTTCTACAATTGTTTAGTATTCTCTATTGAAGACAATATCTGAAATCCCGATGATTTGGAAATGACCTTGAGTCAGAAAAACTGCACTTAAGTAGCCTTCCCCCCCCCCCCCCTTTTTTAAGACGTCTCTACAGCATTCAGCTACATAAAATACCTTTTATAAAAAATGAAATGGAACAAGGAATCCAATACAAAGACTAATTTTCTCTCTCTTGTGATACTAATAATTTCAGGTAATCACATTTGAAAAGCATAATTTTTTGGGTTCTGTCTATCAAAATTTCTTCCCGAGCAATTCCGAGACTGACATCATCTGGCCCGCAGTATGTTTTCCTCATGGCTTTCTACTGCAAATTAATGAATCCTGCAAGAACTTCAATTAGCTTGAAGGCAACATAAGCTTAGGATCCTAAAACTCACTTAAGTCTTTGGCCTCTGACACTTACAGAAATGTATCAGCTTGGGATCCTGCATAAAGAAACCCTTATCAGGCTTGTGAAACTGTGGTAAAGAATCTCACTTGTGGCTGCTGTTCACAGCTAGGAATGCTGGTTTTCTCACTAAAACAAACCAGCAGTGGTAAGCCACCATGGACCATACCAACACATTAACACATTTTTTCACGAGTACACTACTGTTCCACATTAACAGCAAACTATGATAACACACAGGACACTACACGTTAAACCAGAATTACACAAACATATCAATAGCATTATATAATAAAAGACATACTAACCATTCCCCCACATGAATACATTCCAAAAACTGTCACAAAGACTGCCATTAACATTAAAATTTACACAGCGTGACACTGGTGTAAAACATGCAACCTGTTTATATGATGTATGCTGCAGGTATTGCACAACAATTTTACAACCATGATCTCCACTGCCTTGGTAATGCACAGTTAAGACTGATGTTTACAACCAGTTCCATCCTGTAGTCGCAACATGAGTTGCGACCAAAGGCACCACTTTTCTGAAGTTTTTAATATTATTCACACTTTATCTCACTTCCTAGTCATCAAGACTTTTGATAATCCCTCCCTCAGAGTATTAAATAACTGAACATAAAAGATGTCAGATTGGGTGCCATCAGAAAACAGGCCAATTTTCAAAGTGCCTCCATCTTGAAGTCATTTTTTAGGATCTTATATGCTCGCATTTCAAAACCAAATACAGTTTTTAGGTAACTCAGAACATGGTCTTTCTAATGAAAAGGGGTTAAAAGAGTTTGAATAAGACACTTTCTTTGTTAAAGTATTTTTATAAAAACTGTCAACTTTGGCCTCAATTTGTAAACTACTGTACAGTATTCTGAAAATAAAATTTTATATTCAAAGGCTTTGTATTGGTAAGTTATTCTGTGCAAAGTTTAATATTTAGCCTCCAGTTACATCTGGAGATATAAAAAGCTAAGTATCACATTTTTCGAAACGTCAATTTTTTCGGCCATATTTTCTTCACCTTATTGTCGTTTTTTAGCACCTTATATGCTCATAATTGAATTTTTTTTTTTTTAAATTGGCAAATTTGTTCTCAATTTGTAAACTCTTGGAAAGTAGCAGGAGAATTAAATTTTATATTCTTAGACATTGCATTGGTAAGTTATAAATTGCAAAGTATCATGTTTTTCAATCAAATACTTTCAGAGATATAAATAGCTAACACATTTATCATGTGTGTATTTTTTCAGCGGACTTTGCTTCAAATTATCCATATGCAAATTGCCAAGGAAATATTTTTTTATGATTTCACTTAAGAGGGTGCAAAGAAGCTGTACATAGTGACATAGATCTGTTTCTTTCAAAAAAGTATTACTGGAGATGATATGTCGCAAAGCTGCCAAACACTCACGGGTGCACTTTCGATAACTACACAAAATGACTATCTCCAGTGTACTGAATTAATGATCGTGAAACTTTATAAACGTTCATTGGGAATATGTGCAATTGCTCATACAAAATCTCATTAAAATCCGTGATGGTCATGCAAGAACCTCTAGGCCACTTGGCATGGAATGACCCAAATAATTCTAAGAAATAAATTTTCAGCACAACAGCAACAAATACTTAGCCGAAGAAGTGTATTATGGCTTGCATTGATTTAGGGTAAATATGAACTTCTACACAAATTCATGCTGCAATCCTTTTGGTCTAGATATAGAATTGTTCTGTGAAACATGGGTTGTTACTTTGGAGACAGCTGATTAGTTGAAAGTAATGACAAAGAGTAATCATAGGCCTGATCAGAAAATGTGCCAACATGTCAAAAGAAAAAATTTGCAGGAGGAAAAATAAATAAATAAATAAAATTACAACAGGAGTCAGCTGCATCACAGACAGAAGACGAAGCAGAAGAAGTACGTCCATCAAAATTACTGAACACAAGCCTAAATGCTATTGAGTTATCTCCTCTGGAGTCTCAATGGGTGCCAATGAGCGATGTCAGAGTTTATCCAAAAAGAAAAATTAATGAAACTCATGAAGCAACTACACATAACATTGCTGCTGCTGCTGCTGTTGGATTTTATCCGAAAGATTTTCAAACACCTAGTAAAAGCAAAGCATGTCCTGAATGCTCAGATAACTGACTGCTGTTTACTGAACTGAAAGAAAAGTGGCAATTGCCAAAGCAGTCAGAAAAATTGCTCATTTTTGACGTAATCATCTCAAGAGTTGGACTAGAAAAGAAGTGCTGTTACAAGTGTAGAATCCAAAAGAATGCCTCTTGCAGGTGAGAGTATTGAAATCTTAGTAGTTAACTGGAAAAGTATTCGCAACAAAGTGCCAGAGTTTGAAGTGCACCTGAAAACAGTGTAGCTCACATAATATTAGGCAAAGAAATCTGTCTGAAATCCAAAATTCACAGCAGTGATATTTTTGGGGAAGTTGTAAGTGTATATCAAAAGAATAGGCTAATGGAAAATGGAGTGGTGTTGCAACAGACAAAAAACTCACGTTCACTGAGATAGAAATTGAAGAAGCATGCGAGATTGTCTGGGGAAGATTCAATATCAGGAGTGAGCATAAAATGGTAGCCGGTTCTTCTATTATCCACCAGACTTATCTCCAGATGCAACTGAAAACTTGAGAAAACCTCAGTTCACTTGTACATAAATTCCTCATTTATAGTGTAATCATTGGGGGAGAATTTAATTATCCAGTAATCAATTGGGAAAATTAGAGTTTCCTTTTCTTAAAAGGTAAACTCCCCAATCACATCCCCCTCAGAGTTAGTGTTCAGCTGCCTCAGTGGATAGCCCATCAAAAACTGAACACAGATCATGCATGAAACAGGAAGGTGTACAGAACTTTAAAAAATGGGGTTGGACTGCGAAGGGGTGCATCCGTATCAAATCTCCCTTGTGCCCCATATTTTCTTCTTGTTTTTTTCCCTTCAAGAACATTATGAACTGTCCTCCTGAGTCATATCTCAGTGAAGAACTTCAAACTCTCAACATTAAAGACAGGAGCATGTAGAGGAACTATTGGTCAAGTTTGAAAGAGTAGCTGACCATGCACTGGATAGATATGTATGCAATAGACCAGTTCATAATGGGAGGGCCCTCTGTGGCATACGGTCACTGTAAGGAAACTTCTACATAAAAAAAGAGACTACAGCAAAATAGGTGTGAAACAAAGCATAGTGGTATGAACAGAGAGATGCTAAATAAAACAAGGTTAGCCATAAAGAGAGCAATGCATGAAGCCTTCAATGACTACCATAGCAGAATACTGTCAAATGATCTTTCACAAAACCCAGAGAAATTCTGGTCATATGTAAAGGCTGTTAATGGCACCAAAGTTAGAAGTAACTGCAGGTGTCCCCCACCAGGGAAGTGTGTTGGAACTATCGCTGTTCATGTTGTAAATTAATGACCTGGTGGACAATATTAATAGTAACCTAGAATTTTTGCTAATGATTGAGCTATCTATAGTGAAGTACTGTCTGAAAGAAGCTGCATAAATATCCCGTCAGATTTTGATAAGATTTCAGCGGTACAAAGATTGGTAACTTGCTTTAAATATTCAGAGAAGAAAAACTTTGCACTTCTCAAAATTAAGATGATGTAGTATCCTATAGCTATAATATCAATGAGTCACATTTGGTATTGGCGAATTCATACAAGCACTCTGTAAAGATATGAAATGGGATGATCATTCCATCATTCACAGGTAAAGCAGGTGTCAAGACTTCAGTTTACTGGTAGAATACAGTAGAATCTCATTTGTGCATCCATCATTACCACATTTTCCTGCAAAGTATGTCCAGTTTTGGAAGTCCCAGTCCCAACTGAATTGAACGCATATTAAATCGACTTGTTTGTGCATTCTCCCATCCTGCTTGGTGCATTCAAATTTGGCGCTATCAGTACTGTTTGACCCCGGCAACTTTTGCCGCCTACAATTGTGAGAGCGGAGGCAATAGGATATTCATTGTGGCATGATGCGGAAATATGCAGGGTGACAGCGTTCTTCAGTGCCAGCAACTTTTTAAGTAACACACATAATTTTCTATGGTAGAAATTATGCACGAAAGTTGTTTGTATAGGTTGGTAGTAGCTCTGATGACTTCCGGCTTCGCCAGCAGCCAACTGGATAGTGTGGAATTTCAGCCTCTGGTCTTGTTTGTTCACGTTTAGCGATTGGTCAACTCTCCGACTGTTGTATACAGAGAAGGGCAGCACAAATGGTCACTGGTTTGTCTGACCCAAAGGAGAGTGTCACAGACATGGTGAAGAAACTGAACTAGCAGCCTCTAAGATTTACATAAACTACATAGAAAACTTAAAAAGTTTCAAGAACCAATGTAAATGATGACTAATTACAGCAAGCACAGAGTAATTTAAATAATCATTCTTTTCACACTAAATAGGTGAATGAAACGGGAAGAAACTAATAACTAGTACAATGGGATGTACCCTCTGTCAAGCACTTCACAGTAGTTTGTGGAATATAGTAGTATATGTAGGAGTCCAATGTCTCAGAAAAAAGGGTAAAATGTTGTAATGTGACATGCAGAATCATCTGCAAAACCAACTCACTTCACCAAAGTACTGTCTGTAACATTCACCAACCTGGAGTCCGATTCTAACTTCCATTTGACTGTTTTCAATTCTTAAGTGTAAAAATTCTACATGTACAGCAACTACACTGTTGTACCTAAAAAGTTGAGCAAAACCACCATGTACCCGCATCCCAGCCCCTTAGATCATGAGCAACAGTAAAGCAAACTTGGTAATTTATTCATACCTGTCACAATAAGGAAAATCTGCACTTTACGTAAGGATGGCTAGTGGCCATAACTTGCAATTTTTCAAACGGCAATTTGGTATGATCAAACAATGGAAAAATTCAGGTACGTAAGACCTATATGTACATCCCACAAAAATTTCATAAAAATTAAAAAGGGTTGAGTGTTGACTTTGCTTAAATTTAGGCCACTTGGCACGGAATGACACAGGAGAGTTTCTTCATCGAGAAATTAAGTATATTTAACTCTGTAGTAGATATCTGAACTACCTGCTGCATGAACTTTTCTGATAATCAAGAACAATTTAACAGGAAGTTTTGCTCTGGATAACAAGTTAACATATGATGGTGTGCTGAAACGCAATGTCTCCAAATTTTACGTGAAGACTCTCTTAAAGCTTTTTAAACAGAACTAATGTTATGACAACTGTGCCCCTTTAATCTTTCGTGTCTACATATTTGCAACCCTCTGCCACTAGATGGCTCTGAATTTCAGCATGCAACGTAACTATGTCAGTGTATAAGACCCTGCATGCTGTTAATCCAAGTTCAAATTCGAAGAGTTCATCCACACATGGAGCACCCTCTCTTTCATCATGGCAATACCACACCATACACAAGCACAGTTACATCTTCAACAATTCGGACACCTTGGGTTCACTGTCAATGACAATCCTACTTACAGTCCCGACTTGGCCCCGTCTGATTTTCATCATATTTTCAAAATTAAAGAACACCTTTGACGACTTCACATTGATAGTGGTGAAATGGTGCAAGCAGACCTGAGGTTGTGGCTCCGTCAACAAAGTCAAACATTCTACAGTGATGGTATCAACAAACTGGTCTCTCAGTGGGAGAAGTGTGTGTCACCAGGGTAACTTGTGTTAAGAATAAATATATAGACACGACGAATAAAGGTGCAGAATGTTAGGAAAGTGTATTATTTACATGGCTTTGAGAGTTTACACATAAGAAATTTGGAGGAATTACTTTCCAGTATGCCCTCGTACGTATCAGTTACTTGAACAGATGAGTCCGTCAGCAAGAAGCTAATTTCAACTTTACAACTCTTAACTTACTCTAAATATTATCATAATTATTTCAGAAGCAGGTTTAATTAATTACTTCAGCGTACTGAAATTTTTTTTCGACTTATTATTACAAAAGAAAGGAGTGAGACCAGTTTGAACTCACATGGAAGATAATCTCTAAAAATAGAGCCATGAAAAAAGGCTTAGGAAGGCAAGTGAAGGCTAGTTCATAAATAATGTGGGTTGCCTTGGTAGGCAGGTCACAATTTCATAACCCCAGTAGGAACCCTTTGAGTCCCAAGAAATAACAGTTTTTGGCAGATACTGAGAAAAAGTAAGTTACTCACTTGCTGCATTCATCCTGTATCTCCTCTTGCAATGTTTCATCTACATCCTCAGGTTCCACCATGTTACGGAGGATTATAACACGACTCTGGAATAAAAGGTCAAAATAACAATAAGTGCATGCGTGGGACGGAGGTCGAGGGCATTCACTGTTATGAGGATGATTTTTATGCTGTGAGAGAAAAAGGTGTAATGATTTTAGAATTTCTGTATAAATTCTAGAACCACTCAGCCTTCTACCGTCTCGAACACACAATATTCTAGATACGAGTGTGGGGTGGTAAAATCCTACCTACTGCACGTCACATGTTTGTGTGTGCAGGTTTAAAATCAGTTGCGGGAAGCAAGTAAACGCGGTGGTCAAACGGCACCGACAAGTACCTGTCGCGCAATACACAGATCTGTTTGTGAGTTTGTATGGAAGAACCATGGAATCTGTATGCAGCTATGTGCTTATTGTGTCACTGACTATTGTTATGTGAAACAAGAACAGTTGAAAAAGTACTCATATAGACTCTTGACTCAGCCTTGTAAGAGACAAGACATTTTTTCAATCTCCTTTTCTTAAAGTCATGGTGTATAAGCAGACTTTCTTTCAAATGTAAATCAATTTGTTTCTAACATAGGACTATACGAGAGACTTACTGAAATTACATATTACGTTGAAAGTTAGAATTTTTATTGTGCTTTAAGGTCAAACATATCGTTGATTGACGAAACGTAAAGTTTGTATGGCTACTTATTTCACTAGTAGAAAGAGGCTTGAAAGTTCTTGTGCTAGCATTATTCGATGGAGAAGAAATGAAGAGTGTTTCCAGCAGCCAGCTATCCAGTAAAGAAGAGTGACTGCAAACCTCAAGTTATCTCATAAAGAAGTGGAATGTGGTTTGGGGAAGTAAATCAGTATAGCCCAGACCCACACCCACAGTTTAAGTCGACAAAACATTAGAAAGGTTTCCCCATTCTTTAACACATTTACCTTTAAAAATTATTTATTTAAAGTGCCACCTTGCATTATACAAAACAACAAAAAATGAAAAGAAGTTTGTTTGTTTAGCATATTTTCAGTGCAAATACAACACTGATTGGTACGAAATCCGTTTTCCGTGCAATAACTTCCAACTTTCTCTGTTAGCATAGTAATAACAATGAATATTAACAAAATAATTCACACAATGGTTGAGAAAACATCCTTCAATATTACAACAAAACTCATATGCAATACGTTTCTCTAGTCATAAAAACTTACCTC
The DNA here is from genome assembly GCF_021461385.2 of Schistocerca piceifrons. Taxonomy (NCBI): domain Eukaryota; kingdom Metazoa; phylum Arthropoda; class Insecta; order Orthoptera; family Acrididae; genus Schistocerca; species Schistocerca piceifrons. The sequence continues at coordinate 550,893,885 of NC_060138.1, read as the reverse complement.
AACCTTACGCATAAGTTTCTGCATAACAAGATGTCTTGCACTCTGGCCTTTGATGGACATATTTTCTTGCTGTTGCAGGGTCTGTGGTTCAGCTTCTTCTAACAACTTTTTCTGTAGTTCCTCCTGTTGTTTTTGCTGCATGAATTTAAAAAGAGAACAACAAAATATTAAGGTTCAATAAAATAATGACAGTAATACTTCAATGAACACTAATATTGTTCTTATGTATGATATACTAGTCAACAGATTAACATAAAAAAAAGCAACACAAATAATTAATATCTTTTATGAAGGATCATACCATGATACGCATTCGCTTCTATGCCAGACTGTTCCAGCTAGTGCCCACCTGTTGGCAGAAAAGCACCCACAGCCACAGAGGTGGTCACAGAACTGAGCCAACTGTGTCTTGTCAGTGTTTCTGCATGCAACCGAGCAAGGTGTGAATGTACCCCAACTGTAGCTGCCGGTGGTTGTGGTTGTGTGTGCAAAGTGTGAATGTATGTGTGTGTTTTCTTTGCTGAAGAAGGTTTGGCTTGAAAGCTATAATGTGAAACAGTCTTTTTGTTGAGCATGTCTGCAACATATCACCTTTATGGTGAATAGCAGTCTACTCTTTTCCTAATATTGTTGATATTCCACAACCTGGTGTTTCCAATGTTTAAATATGTTACTCTTCATACTACAGATTCAAGGCTTTAAAATGTAAAATTCAAACCATACAAATACACAGGGGCAAAACACAGTATTATCTTTTGAGAGAAGATAGTAACCTGCGCTTGTTCCTGTGCTCTCCTGAGAGCATCTTGTGGATTAACTCCTTGAGCTGACAGTGGTTGTCCAATCACTGCTGGTGTTATTACACCTGGTGGTGGTATCACTGCAACTGGCTGTCCTGAAAACACAATTATATACGTACATAAGTAAACAACAAAATATATAAATAATTAAGTAACATAATATTGATGGGTATGATATTCTTTGCTATCAATTACGGTAGTATACAACGTATCAATGCTCATTAAAATACCACGGAAAACTATAAAAAAAGGTATCTGAAATTGAAGGAAACATGAAAAGGCAATTAACACAAAAGGCAGAAAGAATAAGCAGGAAGTGGCGTAAACATAAATAAATATACATTCAGTAAATATTAATATTTTGCCACAAAGTATATGAAACCGATGACACACAAAACTAACAATTATTATTCTGTAAAGCCACTGGCAATTAATTGGCATGTTCTCCACCCTTTCGCTTATGAAAGGAAGACTGAAATTCAAACTTCTGCAACCTAATTTTCAACATAGTACAGTACTTACATTAGTATAAGACCTCCCCCTAACTAACGAGGAACTTTGACAAAATTTTATTTTTAACCTCAAAATTAGACTGCTTCACTGCTATAAAGCATCTGGCAAAAAATTAATATTATATCTATACTAAACTTATGTCTTTATCTACATTATGACAATTCAAGGAGAAATAAAAACCACCACCACCACCAGCACCACCACCACCACCACCACCACCACCACTATCATAATCCGGTATGAGTTTCACCTGACCAATTTGGGGAGAGAAAAGAGGCAGCGTATTCCTACATATGAGCAAGCTGTCACAAATATTTGGCTGTTGAGGTGGTGATTGTAGTGGGACCTCATGGCACATCTGAAATTGCTACAAATGAAACGAGCAGCAACTAAATTTATAATTGCAGCTGTCACAAATATTTTACTGTTTCTTCTGAGTATTTTGTGATGTCTGAGGTGATTGTTACAGTAGCACCTGTGAACATCTGACCCCCCCCTCCTCCTCCCCCAAATATGGAGCAGATTTCACACCTATACTGATATGTGAATATGACAATGTTTCCTTTCATTTCTCGTATCCCAACACATGAACTGTCCTCTGCTCTCTTATTTGATATCTAGAACCAATGGCTAACACACCTCCTTTTTGTTCCAGTCATACCTCACAGCGAGCATTAACACCACTGCTGCACGAAACATGTTAGTATACCACTGACCCCATCTAGACTTTTACAGTCTTCTGCAGAAATGTATATTATTGTTGAGTATTTGTTCAATTTTAAATTCAAGTCTATTAAATTCTGACTACAAATAAAAAGGTAGCTAACTGAGAAGATGATTTAGTTGCAATCAATCTCTTTTCATCACTACCAAAAAACGGCCAGGTCTTTTCTTTTGCTAGAGTATAATATATTTGGTGAAATTGATGTTACACGCTGCTTAATGGAGCTAATTAAAAAGTATTCACTGTTAAAAAAGGAACAGTGTCTATGCACTACAAGGAGTTTAGAACAGATTCTAACCTCCTCAATGAAGTGTCATGGAGATAACCCTCTTAACATCTTTGTCCTGCGCAACAGCAGCAAGTCTACATTACGTAGCGTCTGAACAAGAGTTGGACATGGCGCTAATGTTAATAGTCCATTAAAATAAATTATAGTCAAATTAGACATTGCCTGTAATTGCACCAGTGGCAGGAGTGTGAGCTCTTAAGTGTCAGCAATTTTGTGACGTTACACAATATTTCCAAATTCTTCATAATAAATCTTTAAATGATCTCAATCGCCAAAGCTTCATCTGCAGTTGTAAGATGGTCCTATATCTATTACAGAACATAAAAATGTCTACCTTGTGAATTTAAGACAACCCTGTATTTTTCAAATGGCAAATTGGGGGAAAAATCATCAACTAATCAGATAAATACCGCATTAATTCGAAACAAGGCCCTGGGAGTAGACAACATTCCATTAGAACTACTAATAGCCTTAGAAGAGCATGCCCTGACATAACTTACCATCTGGTGAGCAAGATGTAGGAGTCAGGTGAAATACCCTCAGACTTCAAGAAGAATATAATAATTCCAATCCCAAAAAAAGCCGGTGCCAACAGATGTGAAAATTATCGAACTATCAGCTTAAAGAGCCATGGCTGCAAAATACTAACACGAGTTCTTTACAGACAAATGGAAAAACTGGTAGAAGCCGACCTCGGGAAAGATCAGTTTGGATTCCATAGAAATATTGGAACAGGTAAGGCAACACTGACCCTACGACTCATCTTAGAAGATAGATCAAGAAAAGGCAAACATACGTTTCTGGCATTTGTAGACTTAGAGAAAGCATTTGATAATGTTGACTGGAATACTCTCTTTCAAATTCTAAAGGTGGCAGGGGTCAAACACAGAGTGCGAAAGGCTATTTACCAATTTGTACAGAAACCAGATGGCAGTTATAAGAGTCAAGGGACATGAAAGGGAAGGGAGTGAGACAGTGTTGTAGCCTCTCCCCGATGTTATTCAATCTGTATATTGAGCAAGCAGTAAAGGAAACAAAAGAAATTCTGAGTAGGAATTAAAATCCTTGGAGAAGAAATAAAGACTTTGAGGTTCGCCGATGACATTGTAATTCTGCCAGACAGTGAAGGACCTGGAAGAGCAGCTGAATGGAATGGACTGTCTCTTGAAAGGAGGATACAAGATGAACATCAACAAAGCAAAATGAGGATAATGGAATGTAGTAGAATTAAATCGGGTGATGCTGAGCGAATTAGGTTAAGAAATGAGACACACAAAGCAGCAGATGAGTTTTGCTTGGGGAGCAGAATAACTGATGATGGTCGAAGTAGAAAGGATATAAAATGTAGACTGGCAATGGCAAGGAAACCGTTTCCAAAGAAGAGAAATTTGCTAACATCGAGTATAGATTTAAGTGTCAGGAAGTCGTTTCTGAAAGTATTTGTATGGAGTGTAGTCATGTATGTAAGTGAAGCATGGACGATAAATAGTTTAGACAAGAAGAGAATAGAAGCTTCCGAAATGTGGTGCTACAGAACAATGCTGAAGATTAGATGGGTAGATCACATAACTGATGAGGAGGTACTGAATAGAATTGGGGAGAAGAGGAGTTTGTGGCAAAACTTGACGAGAAGAAGGGATCGGTTGGTAGGACATGTTTTGAGGCATCAAGGGATCACCAATTTAGTACTGGATGGCAGCATGGAGGGTAAAAATCATAGAGGGAGAACAAGAGATGAACACACTAAGCAGATTCAGAAGGATGTGGGTTACAGTATGTACTGGGAGATGAAGAAGCTTGCACAGGATAGAGTAGCATGGAGAGCTGCATCAAACCAGTCTCTGGACTTAATACAACAACAACAACGTAGCTTTCCCACCTAGTTTGCCAATTTTATTGCAGTAATTAAAACCTCGATAAAAGACAAAAATAAAGAGTTGGCATAAATTAAAAGAAAGGTCTCAATTTAATGTAGCACTAAATCAAATAGCTAAAGTCGTTTTACTGACTCAGATGATGGTGATGGTGGTGTTGGTGGTGGTGGTGGTGGTGGTGAAGGAGTCTCATACTCCTCGACAGAGCCTAGGGGACGATGTGAGAGACCCGCACTGCTGTACTAGGCAAGGTCCTAGCGGGTGGTGGTTTGCCATTGCCTTCCTCCGACTGTAATGGGGATGAATGATGATGATTAAGATGACACAACACCACCCAGTCATCTCGAGGCAGTGGAGATTGCAATTTCCCTTCTATTACAACCTCACCGTTTGTCATGTCTTCAATCTCTTCCTTCTCTCTTGCCATAAAGTGGGATGCAGCACTAATTGGGAAATTACACAAGGTTTCTGATTGATGATAACCATTTATTGTTACTGTTAGCTTTCTCCACTTTAACCAAATTTCACAGGATACTATTTGCCACTGCTTTTAACCAACTTTGTGCCCCCACTGGCAAATCATCTTAAGGAGTCAATTTTCATGAAAGACTCATACAATCATCCACTACAACAACTTTACGGAGTATCTGTCAACTGACTCCTATTGCTCGTGGCACTAAACTCTGGGCAAAACCCACCCATTGTAGTGGCCAGAGAAGTATTCGGAAGAGCTATGGAAACAGTAACCTAACAGGATAGATGGTTAATCCTTATAGTGCCAAATATAATCTAATCCGATCGCGCAGTACGCACGAAAAGTGCCAGGTACAACCTAATCGTACTGCCATTTATGCGCACTTTTCTTTCAAAGTGAGGCACAGATCATGGTATATCGATGTTATGAAGACAAACGAAGGTCAAAAGATAACCGCCAAGTACTTCGTTTCGACTGTTGATGGCAATAATCAATATTTTCGAGTTCCAAACACAAGGTTGTTTTTCGTTCGTTTCGAAGGTAATATGGCTCAGCCAAGCAAGAAGTCTCATTTGTGTGCGATGTATACCGTGGAAAGTAGTGAAAGTCAGAACGATTTTGATGGCTTTTCGGGCAGTGGATTGATCTATGAGTGGTCTAGTGGTGATATCTCAGCATGTGAGTCATCAATAGCTGAATCTGCACCCAGCAGCGATGAAGACGATGTTAAAGAAATGACTGCAGCCAGCGACACGTTTGCTGAAATTGGAACTGATGAGTTGGACAATCCTGCTCCTCACTGCTTCATGTTTTTGGAATTATCAGGCCCCAAACGTGTACCAATAAATGATACGCCAATTGATTTTTTAAACTTGTCCTCCCCCCCCCCCCCCCCCAGTGCAACTGTTGACGATAATTGCAATGGAAACAAACAGATATGCTCGGTTATTTCTCGAAGCAAACGTAAACTTATCAGTGAACTCTCGTTTGAGAAAGTGGTATCCTACCCAGTGCCAGAAATGAGGGCTTTTGTGGCAGCTATTTTAAATATGGGACTTGTAAAGAAACTGACAATTTTTAGTTACTGGCCCATAGAGGAAAATATGGCAACTTCATGGTTTTCCCCGAATGTTTTCACGAAATAGATTTCAGTTACTCCTAAAATTTTTCCACTTGGCAGATAATACAAAATTGCACCCTCCTGGGCATCCAGCGTATGACCCCATTGCAAAGTTTGATATTATGCTGAACATTGCCAATAATGTGATTCGTCACCATTATATGCCTCATCAACAGCAGAGTGTTGACGAAAGTCTTGTTGGCTCTAAAACTCATTCTCAACTCATCCAGTATCTCCCTAATAAACATCACCACAGATGGGGGTGTAAAATTCTGGATGCTGTGTAATTCTGTGGTGAACTACTGCCTTGGACTTTGTGTGTACCGTGGAGCAAGATGTGAAGCTGACAGAGTGGAGGTAAAAGAGCACGGATTAGGCTATGTAGTTATTACAAAATTAAATTACTTGCTCTTGGTAATTACATGAACTAGGGGCACCTCATTTTCTGTGACAATTTTTGCACGTCAATTCTAGTAATGGAAAAACTGTATTCCATAGGAACCTTCCTCACTGGCACAATTCGGAGGAACAGAAAATTTCTCACACATAATCAATTTGACATTGGGCACGTCCAATCATTTAGAAAGGCCTTTGTGCTTCTCTGTGGCTTCAGGGAAAAGATGTCACAGAAAAATCCAGTTCTGTTGATCAGTTCCTCCTCTACTACAACAGTGTCAGAGAGAAGTATCTGCAAATGACAACCTTTGAAGATACCTGATGTCATATTTGAATACAATAAATACATGGGAGGGATTGATTCCACATATATGATGACATACTGTTGTCTGTATGAGAGGAAGACTGTGAAACTATGGAAGAAAGTGGTTTTCAGCATAATTGGCAGAATGTTTTTGAATGCTTACATTCTTAATAAAGAAAATCTATCTTCGTCCAAGAAACCACTCACACGTCTGAAATTCAACAGCAAAATCATCTGCACGTTGTCCCGGGAGTGGTTCAAGATACAAAAACTTAGCACTCACTACATCAAGTGCAAATGCAGCACCCCCCCCCCCCCCCCACAGTGTATGGTGTAGAAATACTACCAGGAAAGAAGGAGTGAGCCTGTGTTGTGTGCTCTACAAAAGATACGAGGCGACGGTCAAGAACAATGTGTGTACTCTGTAAGAAGGGATTACATCCCAAATGTGTTGGTCAACATTTATGTGTCAATAAATGATCCTAAAACTTAATTGGTATTGTGTTATTTTCTGTTGGAACTAGTGACAAAATTATAGATGTTTTGCCCATTTTTTGCATAAGTATTTTCAGGGTGCATTATTTTCTAAAATATGTGACAGTAACGCACAAAAAAATATTATATTGTTCAGAATAATATGTAGATTGATAATATGAACACAAATTTTAAGTTCAATTATATTTCATGAGGCTAAATATGACTTAAAACCAAAGTTTTAATTTTTTCTGTACAAAAACTCTAATACAAATATTGTGTTCTTTAGAAGTATGAGGCCTAATAGTGTACTCTGCTCATATTCCTGTAGTTGAAGGTACTAGCTATAAAAGAAAAAATTAAGAAAAAAATTATGATAAACGGTTCAGATTTTATGGTAAGTTAAACAAACTTCTGCAATTCACTACAAAATCGCCTGGCACTTTTCAGCTGATACCTTGAAAATAACATGGCCCCAAAAGGGTTAAATAAAAGAATGGTTGACACCCCCCACCCCCACCACTTTAACAGGCCTAACTACTACCTATGTTTGACTGAACTGATGTAGGAAAACCGGGAAAAAAATAAATCACAATGGTCCACTCTTCCCGAAGACAAAATTATTCCATATCCATACTTCGGACTGAAATATGTGCTTATGTGTATCAATGAGACATAAACTCAACCGATTTGATGAAACAATGATTTTCCCCTTGCCCATACACACAAGCTGGTTATAGATACCATATTAGCAATCAGGCCAAATTCTACCCTTTATAAAGTATATCGGCTGACGATTAGAGATGATAATTTTTTGCTCTACAGCATGCTACGAAATGCAACCTGAAGTAAACACTACACAATTTGTTTGCATATAAGAATAGTGTAATATACGTATTTTAAGGATGCACACAAACTTTAATACAAGCAGCAGCAATGACAAAGATTCAAATTACCAACCTGCTACTGTAGCAGTAACTGGTGTTGTAACGGCCTGAGGCCGGAATTGAGGTATGGCAAGGCCTGGAGGTGGTATAACTGCTGGTAATACACCAGCATGTGCCTGCCCAAGTGCAGTTGGGGCTACAGTTGGGATAACTGGCACAGTGGGGACTGTCTGTAATGGCAGTGTTGGTATCACTGTTGGCACTGCAGGGACATTAGGTATTATAGGTAACTGTGATGTTCCCACACCACCCAATTTTGAGAGACCTGCGAAAGTAATTTTCTCTTGTAAAAATACACACACACACTACACATGCCATTAATTTATACTACATAGTAAGAATTTATTTGAAAACAAATGTTTACATGACAGAAATAGTTTTAGGAGCTGAAAACCCAGTTGAAATGTCAATAACTTTTGTTTCATACCTAATGCTACAGCGTTACTTGCTACTGCATCCATTGCTTGAATTTTTGCTGTGGCAGCTGCAGCTGCCACAGCTGCAGCAGTTGGCATCATACTTGTTGTTCCTGATGTACCCTGAAACAACAAGTCTCACGTTAGATCCACTATAAAGCACTTACATAATTAGCAATTTATGAAATATTCATCTTTGTGTCAATTTCAATTACAGTCCCTTATTACATATTTAGTAACTTATGGAATCATGCTGAAGATTAATTTTCTGTCACTTCTTTACGAAACCATTTTGGATTTAAGGCTGACAAGAAAAGACACCTTAGTGTATTTTCAACATTGTGGTGTTGTAAAGGATCAGCTACGAAGTATATCGTTATCTGTTTAATTTCTGTCACAGTCGCATATTGTCTTTAATGGCGACTAGTTTAAAATGATTCCATTCATTTTCAAACTATTCATGCATTTCCAACATTTCACTAAAACAATTTGAGTGGAACATTCAAACCCTTGTTCATACACCAGGCCATAATAGTAAATGTCATTAGGAGAACTTGACAGGCTTCTTCAGCTGTTTTTCAAGTTCCACTGGGATATTTTTACAGACATCTATTAGAGACACAGGCAATGGTCCTTGCTCCTCCCATCTGCAGCAATACAGTAAAGGTTCTCTATCCCTAGCCATAATCCAGTACAACATACTGTTCCTGCACTGATGACTAACCCCCCCCCCCCCCCTCTCCGAATGGCCTAACCACGAGGGAGCAGTAACTGCTGCGCAGAAGCAAACCCATTTCTGACGTTCTGTGCATGACGTCACTGAGGAACAGCTCCTGGCGCGCGCGAAGTGTACGTCTGAGCTTTGTGTTGTCGTAGTTCGTCCGTGTTGTGTTTTGTGCGTGTTGTCGTTACCGTTTGGTTATCTTTGTGCAGTGAGTGTCTGTCCGAAGTATTTGAGTATGTGGAAGCAATGCCAGGTTGTGCTGTTGTTGGCTGTAACTCTCACAATCGCAATACAAAAGGGACTCAAATAGTGTTGCATTGTTTCCCACGTGATGAAAGTCTGCAAAAGGTTTGGCTTTCAAAATGCTTTAGGAAAGATCCTGTGAACGTAGGGAACGCTAGAATATGCTCTCGTTATTTCAAGGAAACGGATTATATCCGGGACTTACGTTCAGAACAGTTAAATTTACCGCGGAAACTAATCCTTAAGAGTGATACGTATCCGTCTTGCAATTTGCCTTGTGGTAGTAGCGCCAGTGATAACACACCGATTGCAATAGAAGAAAGGAAAGAACGTTTTAACAAATGTGAAATTCGTAGAAGCAGCCTAGAGACTTTAAAGAAGCTCTCACCATTGAAGAGGAATGTTGACAAGTATACATTTACAGATGAAGTTCTTTGTAGTGATCCACATAAAGTCACTTTACAGAATTCTGTAGCGTCACTACAGAGGAGAAATGCTCGTCTAAGGAACATGTGCATGAAATTGCGAGCACGTAATAAAGATCTTAGAGGTCAGCTGTCCTCAATGAAACGACGTCTGCACGAAGAAGAATTTAATAAAAAGGAACTTGTGTCTCGTGAAACTAATCAAATACTGGGCAAAATATTTTCACCCAATCAAATTAGAAGTTTGTTGCATGGTTCAAAATGGGTTCAATGGGGCAAAAGGACATTTGTAAGTCTATTACTTTACATGCTCTGTCACAGAAGAGTTACAATTTCCTTAGAGAAAAACTCGGTTATCCTCTACCTGCAGTGTCAACCTTGCGTTCTTGGATTAATCACAGTTTCAGTTGCCAACCAGGAATTTTGAAGGATGTTTTAGTGATGATGAAAATGCAGGCTGCAACACTGACTGACAGGGAACGTCATTTGATGAAATGAACATTGTCAGTAGAATTTGTTACGATCAGCAAGATGATAGGATTCTTGGACCTCACAGTAATGTCCTTGTTGTCATGGTCCGAGGCTTGTTTGCAACGTGGAAGCAACCTATCTATTTCAATTTTGATGTTCAGATGACAGCAGCACTCTTGAACGAAGTAATTGTTTCCCTGGCCAGCATTTGCTACAATGTTGTGGCTGCAGTAGCAGACATGGGTGCAAAGAATAGTTCTGTCTGGAAGGAGCTTGGCATTACTCATGAAAATACTTGTTTTCCACACCCGTGTGATTCTCTGAGACGTGTGAGGGTGTTTGCTGACGTTCCCCATTTGCTCAAACTCTTAAGGAATCGCTTGCTGGATCAAGGAATAATGTTGGAAAACAAGGCTGTGGCAAAAACTGTGTTCAAGAAACTGTTAGTTCTGGACAGTGGCGAGATGAAAATATGTCCCAAGTTATCTCAGCAACACATTACAGTGAAGGGCAGAGAGCGACAGCGAGTACGCTTAGCAGCTCAGCTGCTATCAAATACAACTGCACAGGCGATTCGGTATTTGATGCCTGAAGAAGGACATGCCAGTGATTTCATACAGATGGTGGATGAGACTTTCGATGTACTTAATTCAAGGACAAAAGAAAGTAATAAATCACTAGCCTGTGGATTTGGTGTCAATTATCAAGCCCAAGAACAGTGCCTACGTAAATTTTCGAAGTGTTGTGAGAAGATGCGTGTTGGCAACTCAAAGCATCTCCTACCCTTCCAGAAAGGATTTTTGAAAACTGTTCGGTCACTTTTGGGTCTGTTCAGTGACTTAGCTGTTTATAATATTGAATAAATTCTTACAGCAAGATTAAATCAAGACTGCTTGGAGAACTTTTTTTCTCTTATAAGAGGCCTTGGACGTTTTTATGATCATCCATCGCCAGTCGAGGTAAAGAGCCGGATAAGACTGTTGTTGTTGGGAGCAAACGCTCATGATATTCCACTTTCAAATGCATCGTCTGTTGAGCCAGATGAAGAAGGAAGATTCGTGACTGCAACTGTTTTTGGCAATATCCTGCCTGATATGTCTGAGGCGTTGGCAATGGTTGAAGGAGAGAAGGAGATAGAAGATTTAGATTTTGGAGTAGGAGAGTCCGATGTGCCTCCAATGTCACTGGCTTCTGATTGTAGCACTGAAGGATTTAAATATCTTGCTGGATATGTAGCTTATCGATGCAGACAGTATGACAGATCACTGGCCACACCCACTGGAGAGTTACTGACACTGCCTGAGGAGACATCGAGAGGATGGCTGGGCATGCTTTCTCGTGGGGGTTTGCTTGTGCCTTCAGAAACGTGGCTCGAAACAATTAGCAGATTTGAATTAATTTTTGCCCAGATCCATGGACACGACAGTTTGTCCAGGGAAACTGGTGTCATCAAGAACCTGTGCGCTATACTTACCGAGCGATTCCCCACTATTCACCCAGAAATCATTAAGATTTACGCTAGGACGAGAACATTTATCCGACTGCGTTGGCTGTCTGCAAAGGACAAGTTGAAGAAAGCAGTTGCTGCTCAGCAACGGAAAGCAAGGAAGTGGTATTTGTCATCGCTTTAGAATGTAAATAAACAATATTTGTGAAAGTTAAATAATATATAAACTTAGTGATAGAAGTGAAGGTCCTCTGACTGTGTGTTTCACAACTAGCAAGACTCTACACTGACAGTGTCAAGGATTGGGTTATGGTTTCCCACACTACATACCAACTTTGCTGAATGGCGGACTCGGTAAGTCAATTTACCACATTTCCTGTAAATCGAATTTTGCAGCACTTTTTTTGATTCAATGCTCTTTTATATAAGTGAATTTTAACAACTAGGGCAAACATTATACAGCCACCTTGATAAAAATATAAGCCAAAGGTTTGAGGTGTGAGAAAATTAAGAATGTGTGTGTGTGTGTGTGTGTGTGTGTGTGTGTGTGTGTCAGTTCAGGTAGGTAATTCAAATGCTTCCTACAAATAAGGCAATTGCATAATTTCTTGAGTGAAAATGAATGTTTTTGTAGACATGATGTAAACAGAATATAAATGAGCGTTACATAGAGCTTGTCTACAAGTTAACACTTCTCCCAGAGCCAAAGTTAGAAAATTGAATGCTCATTTCGAACGTTTACTTTGTAGAGAACTGCAAAACAGACTGTACTTTGCACTTATTTTTGTATAGTTTGATCTATAGACGCTTGATTTTATTAAAGTCAGCACTCAGCAGTGTCTGTTTAAAAGCTGGACAAGTTACAGAATATAGCAGTAACTTTCTAGAAATAGCAGAATAACAATTTACCTTTTACTATTTCTGTAGAAACTGAAACATTTCACAAATACATCGCTTAAATGCGTGGGCTGCGTCTTGTAGCGCTGTTCAGAGGCAGCGGCGGTTCCTTCGTGACGTCACAGCCTCAGTCAATGGCAGGACAGAACGCTTACTGCTCAACCTTATTTATTTTATGGACCTTGGACCTAACCATCAAATTACTCTCCTCCAGCAGCAACCCCTTCTTATACAATGACATCTATCTGCTCAAATTCCATTAGCCCATAGCCATCACCAACTGAGTCCTGTAAAACCTTGGAAGTCAGGCCCAAACCTTCTTGCAATATCTCCTCTCCATCCATAAAATTCTGCTGCTCTGTAATCCCAAATTCCTACATCCCACATCCAAGACAAACTTTTGCCTTCCAGGAACTAGAGCTGCACGTACAATGCCACCTCAAAAAAACTCTCCCTATCAGTTCATCTACACAACTATCTGCAATGTCTACAAGAGTCTAATCAAACCTCCCTCACATACCCTCACAGCCACCAAACCCTGGCTCGTAGATCTGTACATTTACCACACCCCACCACCAAACAATCCAGACACTAAACAGTCCTGAAACACAGTCATGAAACTGTTCTCCAAAAATCTCAATCCCTTCCAAAGGCCTTACCTTTTGCCCCACTCCGAAACTCAATCCTGCAGGGGTTTATTACAGACATTTTCTCCTTCTCCCAAGCCCCTGCAGTAGAAACACCTTTCTGTTACCAACCCAACCAATCAGGTCTGATCCAAAACCAATACTGAATGCTGCATAACTCAGTTCAATCCTCCATCCAATAGTAAGCAATCCTCAACAACCCCAAAGCTACTCCTTTTAAGAACCCAGAATTTCCTGACCTCTAACCTTGCTGCACCATCATTTCACAAATCCCTCAAAATGGAAACCATCCTTACATCTGCAGAAGGAACCAAAATACATCATCTAAATTGATCCTGACCTTATAATGCTACTGTTGTTGTTGTTGTGGTCTTCAGTCCTGAGACTGGTTTGATGCAGCTCTCCATGCTACTCTATCCTGTGCAAGCTTCTTCATCTCCCAGTACCTACTGCAACCTACATCCTTCTGAATCTGCTTAGTGTATTCATCTCTTGGTCTCCCCCTATGATTTTTACCCTCCACGCTGCCCTCCAATACTAAATTGGTGATCCCTTGATGCCTCAGAACATGTCCTACCAACCGATCCCTTCTTCTGGTCAAGTTGTGCCACAAACTCCTCTTCTCCCCAATCCTATTCAATACTTCTTCATTAGTTATGTGATCTACCCATCTAATCTTCAGCATTCTTCTGTAGCACCACATATCAAAAGCTTCTATTCTCTTCTTGTCCAAACTATTTACCGTCCATGTTTCACTTCCATACATGGCTACATTCCATACAAATACTTTCAGAAAGGACTTCCTGACACTTAAATCTATACTCGATGTTAACAAATTTCTCTTCTTCAGAAACGCTTTGCTTGCCATTGCCAGTCTACATTTTATATCCTCTCTACTTCGTCCATCATCAGTTATTTTGCTCCCCAAATAGCAAAACTCCTTTACTACTTTAAGTGTCTCATTTCCTAATCTAATACCCTCAGCATCACCCGACTTAACTCGACTACATTCCATTATCCTCGTTATGCTTTTGTTGATGTTCATCTTATATCCTCCCTTCAAGACACCATCCATTCCGTTCAACTGCTCTTCCAAGTCCTTTGCTGTCTGACAGAATTACAATGTCATTGGCGAACCTCAAAGTTTTTATTTGTTCTCCATGGATTTTAATACCTACTCCAAATTTTTCTTTTGTTTCCTTCACTGCTCGCTCAATATACAGATTGAATAACATCGGGGAGAGGCTACAACCCTGTCTTACTCCCTTCCCAACCACTGCTTCCCTTTCATGCCCCTCGACTCTTATAACTGCGATCTGGTTTCTGTACAAATTGTAAATAGCCTTTCGCTCCCTGTATTTTACCCCTGCCACCTTTAGAATTTGAAAGAGAGTATTCCAGTCAACATTGTCAAAAGATTTCTCTAAGTCTACAAATGCTAGAAACGTAGATTTGCCTTTCCTTAATCTTTCTTCTAAGATAAGTCGTAAGGTCAGTATTGCCTCACGTGTTCCAGTATTTCTACAGAATCCAAACTGATCTTCCCCGAGGTCAGCTTCTACTAGTTTTTCCATTCGTCTGTAAAGAATTCGTGTTAGTACTTTGCAGCTGTGGCTTATTAAACTGATTGTTCGGTAATTTTCACATCTGTCAACACCTGCTTTCTTTGGGATTGGAATTATTATATTCTTATATAATGCTACTATCTATTGACAAAGGCTCAAAAACTGTGGTTATGAACCACAGAGATTGATTACCTGGCAGAGGTCCTCTGGCAGCAGTCTGCACTACTGTTTATGCCATTTCCCTCCTAACATCCCTAATGAGAAGGGGGAGGGTGGGGGGGGGGGGGGGGGGGGGGGGACGACGACAACAAGACACCACACCACACCACACATTTCCCAACACTCAACTGACTCCAAACCTATAATCTCCCTCCTGGTCACCATGACGAACTATTATGAGATATAAGTTCCACCTTTTATGCAAAAAAGAGCTGAAGATGCGAAAAGGTGAATACTGTGAAGTACTTCTCCTTCCAAGGCATCACCTACAAATCCATGGCACAGCAATGGGCACCCACATGACACCATCCTATGCTAACGTCATCATGGGCCATCTAGAGGAATTCTTTCTAAACACCCGGAATCTTCAATGCATCACCTGGTTCAAATTTACTGATGAACAAATAAAGAGTGATAGTTGTTTTTCTGGTTTCTCTCTCAGGTCCTACATTATGCTCATACGGATGTTTGAATGTACTCAAGAGAGTGGTATTGCCGTAGCCATTGTTAGTTGTGTTGTGAAAAGTAATAACGAAAATGTTGGGGAAAATATACCCCTGTCTGTGAGAAGTGTGGCTATTTATTTAGTAGTGCAATAAAGAGAACTTGCGGAAGCATTCCTGGGATCTTCACCACCGTTGGATCGACAGGGAGGTGGAATGGAAAGATCCAGAAAAAAAAAAAAAAAAAAAAAAAACTACTCTGAGAAGAGAGGATAAAGGTACTACAACTTTCATTTACCCCATCATACACCCCCCCCCCCCCCCCCAGCAGATTGCAACTCATGTCAGATGCAGTCAAAGTCTGGCTCTATTGCTGTGAGACAGTAAACGTGTGTAAGAGTTGTGCTTCTGTGTATGCACATGCATTTTCCAATTCAAAAGAAGGACCTTGTCTGAAAGTTAATATTTCAGCAGTCTTTTTCATCATGCTTGCCTGTGACTCAAGGTCTTCTCTATGTGGTGAGCAACAATCTATTCTTTCCATATCATTGTTATATTAGAATGGAAGTAATATTTCCAGAGGCCATCGAAACAATCATTTGAACAATAGGTGTCAAAACATCAAACATTTTTTATAAGCCTTGCCCGGGCATCCATAAACTAAAATCAGTCATACAACAGAGTCCATGTAAGTAATGCTCTGAAATTACTTTCAATTCCTCCAAAATTATGCTGAAAACAAATCCAGTGATTTGTTACTATCGTCTGAGCCATGAACAGTTGGCGGTTCACACATGTTTAGCCACAGACAGAAATGCCATTGTTGACAATTCCAAGTGACAATTGTGGTATGCACATGATTTCCACTTGAAGGAACCAAATATCCTGCAAATTATGTCTCTTGCTTGCTTATACAGAATTCATCACTTACCACGGCGATCAGTGATGGCAACTTGCAACAAATGAAATAGAAATTCACTGAACAACTCGCTACAACCACCTTTACAGCTCACATTAGCTACAACATTCACAGCAGAGGGCTGAGAACACTACTGAACACTCATTGGCTGTTTGAGTATTCATGATGTAGATAGCCAGAACAAGCCTAAACTCAACTGCCACTGTTCATGACTCCAAATATAGTTCTACTTCTGTATACACCATCTCTTTAAGTCCTACGTTCTAGTGGGTGTAGTGTTGACTAATGTGAGCACAAATTACACACACACTGATATGCAAGTTCTTTTCAGTAAGCCATGCATTGTTATAAGCACAATATTATAAGCATTATTATAAGCAAAATATCATTAATGCAATGTGAGAAATGACCAGCAATAGTAACAGAAGAGAGAGTTGGACCATGATATCCCTATATACAGCAGAACTCAACAGGATATCAAGCTCTGCTCAGTCACATGGTATGCAAAGCACAAATGTAGGCAATATGTGGAAAACAACAAATAAACAAGCTACCACTCTGCTTAAAAGTTTGACAATTTCGTGAAGCACTACAGGAAATAGTATTAAATCTTGTTCCAAACATGGATAGTACAAATTCACTTCATATTTGAATAAACTTTCAATAAGAGTTGTCATATGATATATGTATGTAGTGCCATTCCTTAATTTGTGTTATTTACTCTGATGCGAAATGATATATAGCTCACTGTAATGTAGCAATTTATATTCTCTACTAAATATACAGAATGAGTAATACACATTAAAAAAACTGAACTGTTTCACTCTCATTTTGCCATATTTCAAATTTTTACAGGGCTAATATCACTTTAATTTCATGGTTTGATCTGTGTCCTTTCACTGCAACAGTATTAACTATTATTTTTTGTGTTTTTTTATGTTGTTTGGCAGATCTACTGCATTCTAGAAATAGTTAAAGCCAATAACCATGTCTGTGCCTGCAGGGGTGGCTAATTCTTTACAACCATCAGTAATATTTGCGAAGACAGGGCTCATATAGAACAAGTGATGGTACAACATACCTGAAAGTATGGTCATCAAATTCCATTTTTTTGTTTCATTACATTCCGTTCACCACAATTATAATTTTGATCAGTCACTTTCAATGGGATTTCACGCTTATGCTTACTCTGGTATATACCAACACTTTTAGTGGTTACTTAAGTGAAACCAAGAGTAAAATGCAAGAATCCTGTCCTTCAGATGGAATACTATTTCATTTGGTTATTAGGGTTATAATGATTTACCAAGTAGGTTGCAAAAGAAAATTACAATCCTTGTTCATAAACTATATCACCATATGAACACGTTACCAGATTTTACTTAGTTTGAAGGCAAGATGCAACAGTCTGATGAAACATGAAAATTAATTAGAAATTAAATACCTAATAAACAAAATAAAATAGAATTAGAGTGAATTATGACTGCACAAATAAATTACAGCAGTTAGACAATACGAGGAGCTAGTATCAGCAGAAGTCGCTAGCTCATCAGATGAAAGTTTGAGATTTCCTACTAAGTGACAAACGGCTTGAGCCAGTTGGGAGATGCTCAAAACACAGCACTACATGATATACCATAACCAAATATTTTCCTGCCAGTATTATGGAGTTCATCAGGATGTCAATGTTACAGAATTATTTCTGCATATAAGGTTATGTTGTCCAACAATAACAGGTAACTAACACTAGGTTAACTTTGCTACTTAACACTGCTATTTTTCTTGAGATCCTGCCAACAATACGCATGACTTTACTTTTACTTCTTTTCTTTACTTCCAGCACCACACAATTTCACCCAACACCTTCCAATTTAATTTTTTTCTATCATCCTCCCACACACCATAAACTCAGTGCTTTAATTAAATGCACATGACATCCCAGCCAATAACAAACTAAAATTAAGTGCTGAATAGGATGACAAGTTTAATTATTTCAAATAATTAGGAAAAATGCACAACAAACATTTTCAAAGTACAAACTTAATATGGATGACCACAGGCTCCCCCCCCCCCCTTTCAATTATTTATATAAATCTTGCAGATAATTTAGAAGAAGCCTCTGCTTGATATTTACATCAAATGATGTCATTTTATAACTTTTTATTTGAAAATCTGATATGTTTAGCAAAATAGCAGTAATTGAGTGAGAGAGTGGTTGCTCATACTCTATAGGAAACACATGATAACAAAGCAAAACTGACAGAAACATGAACTAAAGGAAGGAATGTGATTCTACTCACATGGGCACGCATGCTGGCTGAATCTCTACGAAGTGCTGCAGACCCCTGGAAAAAAAAAAAGTCCAAAACTTAAATAAGCCTGACAAAAATACACTTCTGTGCAAATCAACCAAAAATGATCCAGTTTCAAGATATTTTAAAAATGATGCAACAATTAAACAGTATATTTTTGCAGTACAGCTATAGGGTGGTGGTGGTGGTGGTGGTGGTGGTGGTGAATGTTAAGTGATGACAAGTAAAGAGTATGTTATGCAGAATTGGAATGACAGATTTCAGGAGTGTAGATATGCGGAAGGGACATAAATATGTTCACAATTTAGTCGAAAAGTAACTTTCCGTAGCAGCAGGAAAAGTGGGCATTGTCAAATATATGTTACTATGCTGTAGGCAGTTCGATTCCATGTTGAAATAGACTCAAATTAGCTGTTTTGATGCCATAGTAAACTGCTGACGGATTGGTGGAATCTCATAGCAGAATAGAACATTGAACAGTTATGACAATGCTTGATTTTGAAAAACTCTCAGGCGTATGACTGTAGAATTATTTTCCTTTAATTGAGTAGAATTAACAGGTTTTACATTTTCACTCCACTGATGTAAATGAATGCGATATTGATATCAATACGTATAATTTTATTGATGTGTCAAATGGGAAACTACACTGAAGAATGTATGGAACTTGAAAAATAAGCCACCAAAACTAATGAAAATAATACAAAAGATTAACAAAAAACAACACTGCAATTGGCTATATAATAAAATGACACATTAAATGCGAACATTTTTAGGTTAGGCTATACCGTGACTGTTACTGACATTAAATGAAACAACAAGTTCACTGTTACCAGTCACCACAGCTGCCAAGAGTACAAGAGATTGACCTCATCACACCAACAGCTTGTACCCCTTGTCAGCTTGAAACTGTATGTACATCAACTACTGGCACAAATGTATAGCTATCTGCATATTTTATAGCATTAACCACTGTATTATCCCAACCTTTAGGCAGCTAATATATGCAACATGCAATCTTAAGACTCCTTGCCATGTAAATGTTTGCTCTCATATAATCACCCTTTCCTCTCTCTCTCTCTCTCTCTCTCTCTCTCTCCCTCCCTCTACCTGTCACACACACCACACACACACACACACACACACACACACACACACACACACAGCACACACACTTTTTCTCTCTCTCTCTCTACCTCTCCTTCTGCCTCCAGCCCCTCACTTCACATCTGTTTTTTAATCCCAATCAAAGAGTGTAATGTATGTATGATTTTACTGTTGTAGCCAATATGATCATTGTAGTTAAAGTCTGTAATATTTCACCTAATTGTTATCAAGAAGTATGAAGTTTAAGCCATTTTAACATTTCACCTGATTGTATAAACGAGTACGAATGTTTGCTGTTTTAACTTGTCAGAGTTGGATTTATATACCACCTGAAGTACACACACATATATTTGACACCTCAAAACAAACACCGCCAAATGCTTAAAGCAATTATTCTGTAATAATGTTGTTACGATGTATATTCTTTGCACTTTGCGATTATGTCTTCTCTTCTGCTATACGAACCTTGCACCCAGCTGATTCCAGACACCATATTTGTTTACAAATGTGGCAGTATACATGTGATGTGTTACGACAGCAAAAGGAACCTGTGACCACTGAAGGTACTGTAATTTACTTATTTAATGTTTACCATTAGATATCAGTTTAATTTTTCGTCAAAAGTAATCCAAAACCATATTATGAAATAGTGTCATTTCTCCACTACGCAGTGCCACAAGTTCCTCCAAAAATCGTAACACAACACACACACACACACACAAATGTAATACTTACTAATGTAAATCCACCCGATGATGGAGGTTTAAACCTTTGAAACGCGTCGTGGAAATAAATAAAACGGTGACTGGTAACAGCGAACTTGTTGTTTAATTTAAAAATGAAATTTTCCTGTCCATAATTACTCACAGTATTGTGACTGATGAACATGTATCTTCCGGCTATGCTGTATAAGCAAGGCAAAGCAAAACACACACACACACACACACACACACACACACACACAGTTCGTATTGAATTAAATAGTTTCATTCCATACACACACACTCAGATTTATAAATTCCATAAGTGGTTTTTCTTTTTATTTAAATTAATATACTGACCTGTAAGGCATTTGGAGGTGTTATTGCTCTGCCAACTCGCAAGTACTGTCCTCCCAAGTCAAACAGATTCATGGAAGCAATAGCTTCTTGGGCTGCTTGCTGTGTTTCATATTCAATGAATCCGTATCCTTTGTGCCTGTTCGGTGTACTTCCCGGCGCAAGTTTGCAATACTTTATAGGACCAAATGCTTCAAATACACTGTAAAATAAATAGATACAGCATTAGAGTTTTCCATAAAATCATTTACGTATCTGATGACATTTACAAGATTCATGGCCATTCAATCTATTGGAAATAAATGAATTATAAAATCAAGCTCCACATTTACTGATTGTACAGAACACTACTACTGATTTCCACTCACCTCTTTATATCCTCTTCAGTTAGATCTGGGTGTATTGAAGCAACATAGATGCGATTATACTGCTTAGCTTCCTCTGTAATTTCATCAATTACTGACTGAGCTTGCGGCATGTTGCTGGGTCGTCCCACCTGTAGGAGGACACCCACAATTAAACTGTTTAAGGACAAGGTGGACTGCCTCCGTACTTTCTGCATCTGTTGTCCTCGGCTGCCTCTCTACACACTTTATAAAGAATGGAGGCAATTACACAAAAAAAAAAAACATTTAAAATGTTATAAGCCAACGAGTCTTTGGTAGATATAAAAATGTATTGCCTCCAAACTTTGTCACCAAAGACTACCTGGCATATTGTTTTTGTTTCTCACTTAGCTATTTTCCTGGTACATATATATAATAAAACAGGACTGTGTTATCTTTGTAAACCAGATAACCATAATACATTACATCCCACAATACCAGGCTCAAGATTAATTGTGGGCTACTTTTTTAATTCACAAGGCACATTAGTTCTCAAATTCTCTATGGCAATAAAACCAGGCACTCTTTGGTGTATGTAATTCTATACTGAAAATGAGGATTTGAATGCAAAAGCAATCTGGAAAAGTTTTGAAAGAAGAAAGTTATTCCTGTAAGAATTTGTTTGCTGGAACTATAGATTATAGCCAGTTAGGAACAAAACTGAAATACTGGATAACACTGCATTGCAACTTGTTCCTCAGGAAACATTTACCACTTTAACAATTAAACATATTTGAGTGATTTTACACATTGCTGTTTCGCCATTTTTTTTTATACAAAAGTGCCACGATTTAGGCACATCATATATCTTAAGGGTACGGAAAAGTTAAAGTAACCTTCACAGAACATGGAAGTAACTATTCAAGAACAACATGGAACAGTTTTACTAAGCTTTGACTTTATGGTAGAACCTCACAATTATCTATTTTATGTACAAAACAAAAACACAAATATCAATGTTCCTGTTGCCCTTCGGAAAGTCTACTAAAAATATATTGTGGTCCAGTTACACATTTTAACCCTGCCTTACACCCTTTCTTAAATAACATACATAGTCTACTATTTTGTGTGCAATCTGAAACAATTTAAAGTTTGTGCTGTGCTACACATCAATGTCATATTAATGCCAAGATTAAGGTATACTACCCCCAACGCCAAGTACATTTTCTGAATTACATTCCAACATTTTGCTGAACCGATGAAAACTGTAGATCTCTCATATAACAACAAGACCAGATCAACTTCACAGAATTCATACAGAACTCCACCTAACATAAGAATCTATCCAAGATTTTGCCTAATATTAATCCTGTGCAATATACAGTAGGTGTAATGTCACATTTGAATGTCCAGTTAAGATGTTACGTTATATGAACAGAATAAGGTTAAAGCGATACTTATCTCTATCCAGAAAAAGCAAAGAAAACAAAGGAAGATGGAAAATACAAAATCACTACATTCAACTATAGGAACAGAACTCGCCAAAGATAATGGGATGACTGGTGGAGGGAAATAAAAAAAAAATTAATATCTAACAGGATTTACCTGTATCAAGCAACAGACTTAACAAAACAGTCTCAAAAAGTTTAAAATATGATAAGAACTGCATTAACACATACAACCACCAAGCAACAATTGGGGAGGGGTATTATTGTACCAAAGTTAAAAACAATGACTGAAAAATCAAATTACAAATAGGATTAGCTGATAATACAGTGTTATACCTACAGCAGGTAATATCAGTCAAAGAAAAGTTGCTATAATGATATGTCCAGAAATCAACACATGTTGAAGTACGAGCCAATCTTTTCTCTAATTCCCATCCGTCTGTTATGTAGAAGTAGATGCTCGTAGTTATAATACATCCTGACACATCCTTAAGCCCTCCTTGGCAATACATCTGGCTCCGTTCGGATTGCACCACAGGCTCTTTTAATGTCTGCACATTGTTGAGGGGTTGGGCAAACACCAATGTCTTTAAATGGCCCCACAGACAAATCTAATGGATTCAATTCTTATGTTTGGGGAGGCCATGCTATCTGACCACCTCGATCAATCCACTGTCAACAAAATGCTTTGGTAAGGTAACTCTGCACGACTGTAGAGAATGGAGTGGCGCCCCACTGTGCTTAAATCACAGTCATATTCATTGTGCAGAAATCTGTGATACACAACTGATTATCTGTTTGATAAAGTGTGTGGTTCTACAAGTTCATCACTGACAATTCCTGCCTGAACATTGATACTGAACTGGTTGTGATGCCGCACTTCCACAATTGCTCAAGGGTTTGCATCTATCCACGCATACATGTTGTGGTAATGGGACAATGAACTGCAACAGTAAATAAAATGTCCTTACATCAACAGGTATTGGTTTTCGGATGTACAATTACAGGAGCTTTTCTTCTACTTTTGACCAATACAATCTCCAGTAGAATAAGACTTCTTTATATAAACATTCAGTATGAAACTAAGAATAATCAGAGGATTGCAATTAGGTTTAATTTGGAAAAACAGTATACAGAACAGCCTAGAAGAAAAAAAATTTGATTTTTTTTTTTTAAGAATCCGAACTACTAGAAAAATTAATACACGAAGAGCTGGCAACTAGTGTTTCAATGCATTCATAAGTTGATCATTGTTCTTCACACTGCAGAAAGGAATTTTTCCTTCTAATGTCTGATGTAATCCTATCCCTGCTCTTCACTTTACAAATTTTGACCATTTGTTATAACAGCTTCTTCAATATGTCAATGTTGTACTTGCCTGTCTGCTTTATTTTCCATAACTTTACTATCAGGACATATACAACTGTATTTTTCTTTAACACAAATCCACATTTAAGAGGTTTTACAAAAACACACACACACACACACAAAACCAAAATTACAAGTGAAGATATTCCCATGCACAATTTATTATTGGGCTAGTACTTTATTCTCTTTGTGGCATTCTGGTGTGATCTTACTTAATGTCTGAAAAAGCAGCTTCTGTCCACATACTAACTTAAACCACTAACAAGCCATCTTACCACTTCATCCCAATGGAAAGGTGGAAATGCAGGTGCACTGTATCATCAATATTGAAGAAAATAGTGAAGAAATAAGCAAAAGCAAGGAAACATGTCGGAGAGGGATGAACTGTGTATTACAAAAGGTACCAGAAAAAGTCTCGCAGTGGCTGCGGGAGTGAGCATTTGGAGCATACGAGGGTTGTGTGTGGTGCACACCTCACACATTAGTCCACGCACATGGTGATTGTCTTTCCCATGTTTTATGTACTGGAAATTGGACGATTATGGCGGTGAAATGATTTCCAGACATTTAGCTGGAGAAAGCAAGCCAAATGGTATATTTTTATTAAGACCACTGATGTTATTTTATTTCAATAAAGCAAAACACATTTGGTGACAAAAAAGATGCATTTTGTTGGAGTCTGAAAGTAGGCTTCTTGAAAGAAGTGTATAAGGTGGGAAGAGTTGTGTAAACCAACACTATAGGTGGCCAACAATAATATGCTGGTTCTACTATGTTCGTTATTGTCAGTTATTACCAATTGTTTATGTGTCTTATACTACAGGTATTGTGGGGTGAATTTTCTTTCAACAAATACATGAGTACATAAAGTACAAACTGCCAGCCACTGCCACAATTTTCTTTTTCTTAGCGTCCATACTTTCTTAATACATAAACTACTTTTGAAGTACCAAAATGTATTAGAATAAATCAAATGACTATAAAATGCCGCACCGTACAATGTACTTGCAGTGAAACCGTCGCAATTCCTGAATCCATCGCCTGTGGCCTCTGGTCTGCCAAGAGCACCACAGTCCTGGGTTCATGGATAAACCATGAAAATCCGCTGCATTATGCTCCACACAGATAGACCCAGCCCGTAGGCAAATCGCTGAGAGTAGATCTGACAGGCACGGCCGCACATTAGTGGGAAACTATGGGCTTTAGATTGGCAGGCCCGATCCATTAGAGATACCCACAGTTTTGGCCCATCGTGAATGTCCACTTGGTTGGCCAGCTATTCATGTGTCACAGACAACATGTTGAGGAAATGAGATCATGGCGATCACCCACACAACAGATAACTTGTGCAAATACTCTGAGAATCAATACTAATGAGGATAGGTAGCAACTCACCGTAAAGATGATTGCTGAGCCAGAGACAGGCACAATCACACTCACAAAACTAAATTTTTGGCCATAGCCTTTGTCAGAAAACGAGAGTGCACACATTCACACTATCATTCAGACACAACTCGTGCACAGGATTGTGAACATATGAAATTTGATGGGATCAGGAAAAAATGCATAAATGGCAGGAAAATGTGAAATGTGGAACGTAAAAGTGTGGTAATTTTGTAATAACTATCTGGCAGTCACAATTGCTACATATTTATATATTTTCTGGTCTTGTTTACATTTACATATTGCTGTTCTTGCAAGAGTTTCTCTCACACTGGTATTAAAGATAACATCCCATGAGCTGAAGACATTGGACAGCTGTGTGGAGAAGAAAATAGAAGATTATTTGTAAAATTGAAACAATGCAGTCCCCATTGGTGACATCCAAAGTCGAATGAAGACTGTAGGACAACTAGAGATTTTAAAATATCAGAAGCTATCACTTTCTGAAAATTTTTCAACTACCGTATTTACCTGATTGTAAGACGAGATTTTTTCCCCCCACATCCTACTGACATGAAACGTGTAATTACAATTTTTCCCAGCTAAAAGCAAAGGCAAACTGCAACCCGTGGATTTGGGAATTTACACTCCTTAAAGTCAGTACATAGGAAGAACACTGTTCAAAAATTTTTGTTCATTCATGGATACCACATGTAACAGGATTTCAGTACTGAAAGCACTGTATTTCATCACTAAGTCATGGAAGGCTGTGAAGGAGGATGCAATAAAGCAATGTTTTTCAAAAGCAAGATTCTTTTTAAGGGTATGAGTTGCCAGAATGAGAATGAGATGAAGAAGAAGAAATGATGATAATGAAGGCTTTTTTGCTGCTGTATGGTAAACATTTCAGTCAAAGTGCACTTTTAGCGAATTTATGCAGGTAGATGACAATGTTATTACTGCAGAGGAAAGAGACTTGGAGGAATTTGCTGCAGAAAGATTGTCAGCTAATTCCTCTCTCTATGATGGAGAAGAAGATGAAGGAGAAAAAGAGTATCAGTGCCTACCAGTGCTCATGCAGCTGCAGCAGTGGAGGTACTATAAAGATATTTTTCATCTGTGAATGGTGTGAAAATACACTTGAGACTCTTTATGAGTTGGAAAAACATACTGAGGGCATATCAGACAAATGAGCTAAACAAAAATCTATTACGGACTTCTTTTGTAGGAAATAATAATTAATACAACTGTGGCTTTTTAAACTGTACATATTGAGTTGTTATTCAAATTTGAATGTTTCTTAGAAAGAGATAACATTTGTAGTATTGGTAGCTCCATTTTAATATTATAAAATATAAGCAAAACACAAAAATCAGTCCACAGGAAGGTTATGTCATAATGTCTTAATTACTAGTTCATTCCACTTGCCAGTGCATAAACAGAATTAGAAGACATGGCAATATCAGCAGTTGTTTTTTACTGGATATTTGAGATAAGTACTATCAGAAATAAGACCTATGCATACTGTTATACACCAAAATGCATTGCGAAACCTTTGCTTAGCTTTTCTACCTTTCCTTTGAAAATGATTTCCCCCATTTACCCCCCACCCCTCCTAAATTAACAGCACCAACCTAACCTTCCAATCGCTTGGAAAGTGTAAAAAAAAAAAAAAAAGAAAGAAAAGAGTAATACTGTAATATATACATCAATGTTTGCCAACTGTTAATTTTTTTCTGAAGGAAAGAAGGAAGGAAGAAAAAGAGAGAAAGGTTTGATACAAAATACATTGCAGATAATGCATACAGGCGTTACACACTATGGTCAGGTGAACGCAATTCACCATGTAACCCACATGATGTGTATTTTACGTTAAGCTATGAGGTATTGTTACTTTCACTTCAAGCATTCTAGTATTAAAGCATTTAAGTACATTTTTTTCCATATTCAGCACACAATTCAGGTAATAAATTATTTGAAACATTTAATCTTGATACCATATGCCAACAATTGCCCGTAACCACTGTCTATTATGTGACACCGTTACGTAGCATGACTGAAGCATTATTTCCTATTCTGTGTACAGTCAAATGAAAACTACTGTACTTAATTTTCCAAATGAAATTAAATCTCCGACAGTAAACATAGCGTGTATTCCTGCTACACATCAGTAAATGATTCATGCATTCACCCCATTTAACAGCATGTTTCTGACGCGCTAATATTGCTGCAGTAGCTGCTCAATCTCTCAGAAAATTATCAGAAAGTGATCATGCTACCAACCTGGCAATAGGATGAATTGGATTTTTTTTATCTAAAAGTCAATTTTTTAGGTAACAGATGTCATGTTTTTTACCTGAGCCAACAGAAGCAATGCAGGTGTTTCCACCCCAGTTCAAGATACATATTGATAACAAATTATTACTTCCAGCCTCTAACAGTTCCCATACTCACGAAACTCCAATGATGAAGGCACCACTCACACAGCAGCCTCGAAGAGCAGCATATTCTTCCCTTCAGGACCCATCACGATACACTACGTATATAATGAGACGTGGCGAAAGCAAGAGTGTACATACACCCAATTCATAATGATAATATAGCTACTCACTTAAAACAAGAGTGGAACTTTGAAGCAGTATTACAACATGACATTTCAGCCTCTGACTGCCACTTTGTGTGAAACTGTACTGAACAACAGTTCACATAAAAGGCTAGGAAGAGTAGAATGTCAAGCATAACTCTGCTTAAAAATTGCGACAAGTAAGCAACATGACCTCTTTGAGCAACACAGAACAGTTAACTCCCATATGAACACTAATATTTATGAATGGGCAATTTTTTCCACAGAAGCAACCTCATAAATAGTTTATATATTTCATTCACTTGATCCCAGCACTTACATAGTCCATACAAGAAGGTGAGGGAGGGAGTTAATTATAAATTTTTGTGTGCATTCCGAAGAGCAATGTCAGAATAATACTTACTCAATTATGAAGCACCTTCATATAAACATCAATTACCATTTATCAGAACTGCATTCCAAACCTGCCCAATGGGTTTTAACAGCCTAAAAGTAGTTATGCACTTCTGTGCAGATCGAATTTGGTTTTCATTAATGCCACTTTTATCCTATGGGCATAATGTTCTGATTCATTAAAAAATGATCCCAATCTCTCTCTCTCTCTCTCTCTCTCTCTCTCTCTCTCTGTCTGTCTGTCTGTCTGTGTGTGTGTGTGTGTGTGTGTGTGTGTGTGTGTGTGTGTGTGTGTGTAAAATGTTCTGCTATTCATTTGATAAGGCAATGTACTGCATCTTAGATCCATCATATGGTAAACAACATTAGATCAAACGGAAAACCAATGCATAAAGACTCTTTCTGGTATTGGTAACTAAATGTATGAAGGAAGAGCTCAGAAACACTACACACTATGGGATAAGGCAGAAGCAAACATGAGACGGTAGCAAGTTTCAAAGCATTGTCCCTCTTAAGATAACATTCTGTTACACTGGCTGTCAGGTGGGTTAAAATACCCCTTTAGTTTGCTGTCGTCATTGCAAAATTTTGGCTATGGAGCCACTTCTCAAACAATACCTAGTATTAGTGTCTAGTACGCTTCTTTAACACTAAAGTGGCACACTACATTACCATTGTCCAATAAACACTTGGTGCCATGTCTTTAATTGTTAAGTATGCAGGATTACATTTTTTACCACTGTGTAATTTAAGAGTGCTTTGACATTACTCCAGTTAAATCTTATCTAGACAGGTTACACTACAATCTTTTGACAATTTATTCATAGCCAAAACTGTGCAGAAATGAATGGAAAATAAAGAGGTACACTACTCCACCAATTGCCATACAAAGGGGCACAAAGTTATCATTTAGAAGATTTAGTGGTGGCTGTGGACCTAGTTGCAACTAAAACATTGGTCTCAACATTATTGTTTAATAATAAACAAAGAAATGGTCAAGAGTACATCAACCTACCTACTAGGTGTGCAGCACAGCATAATTTTCTGTAATTTTTCTGAATTCTCTCCACCAAACACTATGCATTCAAAATGTGAAAAGACCTTTTTTCCATATTTCCTAAGTGGGAAGACTTGTCACCTGGCACACCTGCTGGAACAATGTCTTTGCCTCTTCATACAGGAATAAAAATATGAACACACATGGAAAAAGTGCGAACAGCGGGGAAAAAACGGAACTGCCTTCAGGTAAACTGTAAGTTATCTGTTTAAACTTTAGTGTATTATCCATTAAAGACAGTGATTTTTGAAGGCAAAATTTGGCATGCAGAACAGTATCTTCTTTATTTACAAAGAAGAAAGATTATGGTTTAACATCCCAATAATAGCAAACATCATTAGAGAGGGAGCAGAAGTTGTGTTTGGAAGGATAGAGCAGAAAATTGGCCTGTCATTTTCATCTCATTTTCAAAGTGACCATTTTAAAATTTGCCTTAAGCAATTTAGGGAAACTATGGAAATATGGATGGCCAGACAAAGAATTGAACCACTATGAACACATTGTCTGACCACTGCACTACCTCACTCAGTCATATCCATTATAGTAAAGCCACCTGTTACAATGGAACACTGGTGTATTAAAAAATTTGAATACTTTAAAATAACGACATTTGTACTGTGCCATATGTTTACATGAATGTAATCCTGCCCCCTCCCTCCAAACATGATCATGGTAATTTGGAATGGCTTGTTGCTGATTCAATGATACCAGTATATAAACAAATCTGTAATCATAGGCGAGTTTGGTTCAAGTACCATCTTAATCATAGTGATGTTTCATATGGAACAAGGTTAGCATTCTGAACATTTTTTGTATGTCTTATTCTAAAATTATGTCTCTGAAGTTAGTGATATGAGACCGACATGGCACTTGCGGTATACTGTATGCAGGAAGGAAATGAAAGGATTCCCTGCAATAAATTCACAATGTCTTGGATAAATCAACACAACAGACTGTCTAAAAAAGTATGCTGGCACTTTAAAATAAAATCTAGGGAAAAGTGGCAATACAGAATGTCAGAATCTATCATTATTTTGTTTCACAGTTACTTTACCAATGAAGTTATTTCAATAAACGCAATTTTTTTCTGTAGATTCTGTGTGCATAAATTATAGCATGTATTCCTCAGTGCAGTTGTGAGTCATTAAAATGCCATGTCTTGCATCACTTCTGTTGTAGTAACACTAAACTTTGTAGGAACTGACTTGTTGTCTAACAATAATGGAAATACCTGGATTCAACAATACCCAAAATAAAGAAAAAGTAATCACTAGTCTTTAGCAGACATATGTGGCTGGCACTTTTAACAGAGCACAATAATAATTAGCCTTTGTGCCCTGGCTCCTCTTCTGGCATAAATTACACACATTCACCCGCACAAACACACGGACCTTCAAACACATTCTACCCCCAGTCGCAGTGATGTCATGGTTTCCACGTCATCTTTTTGTGTGTGTGTGTGTGTGTGTGTGTGTGTGTGTGTGTGTGTGTGTGTGTGTGTCTGTGTCTGTGTCTGTGTGTGTGTGTGTGTGTGTGTGTGTGTGTGTGTGTGTGTGTGTGTTTTTGCCAGAAGGAAAACCAGAGCTCGAATGCTATTGTACACTGTATTCTGTTGTGTGTGTCAGTGTGCAACCCATTAGCCTGCTGAAGCTAATCACTGTCTTACTGATACCACGAAAATGTATTTGTACTTTCTCAATTTACTTTCCAATAACATGAAATGCTTCTGTGATATGAAGAGAGAATTAGTGATGCCAAAGTATTCCTCTACAAGAGCAGAGGAACATGTAAGTGCCCATCAAATGTGTATATACACCCCACAATGATACTATTTCTTAAGGACAATGACTGCCATCTAAAAGTGGACAACTAGTTTACAGCACAGTCTAAGAAACACCCAAGCATTTGTCCACAGAAATGAAGGAATATGCACACACATGCTTGTGTTACAACATGAAATAATGTTCTCTCTCTCTCTCTCCTCTCTCTCTCTCTCTCTCTCTCTCTCTCTCTCTCTCTCTCTGCTCACATGAAAATCAAATAATTGACTGGGTACAAATGAATGGAACATTTAAATGTGGTGCATGTTGCTTCCTGTCAGGCAAACACAATATACATATATATATACATATAAATATAAATGTATCGTAAAAAAATAGATGTAACAGAAGGTCTTCAGTTTTCTTTGCTCATGGGAGATTCAATAAAAATAAGTTTCATTTACATACCATATACATCTGCCTCTCTCTGACTAAGAATACAAACAGCTTAAGATAACAGATAATTCAAATTAACAATAATGGGACTGCCAATGTCTTTATCATAGCAATCACCTTTCCAGATTTCTTTTATTACATTAGTGATAATTTTACAACTTACTAACAGTGTCTTTTCTTAGTCAATAAAAGTTCAAAACAATACAGCAAAGAATAAAAGCAACTGCCAGAATAAATGACTAAAGTCAAGTGCTTTTTGATACACAAACACACAATGTCAGGAAAATTTTGTATTCCAGTTTCATCTTTCTCATGGCACTCCTAGCTTCAAGTAAAAATATTTCAGTTGAGTACGTGAAATCCCTTACATATAAAAACAGAAAAATATAGAACGTTTTCGGGGGGGGGGGGGGGGGGGGGGGGGGGCAAACAAGAGCACTACAGAGTCGAAGATTACCTGTCAATGGTATAATAAAGACTGATGCTGATAGAAACTTGTGACGCTACAATGAAATTTGATACTGCACAAATTTGAGTGCATGACTTGGAAAAATCTGATTTCTTTATAGCACACGTGTTACAGATAAATCTATCAGGCCATCATCTTTGTCAAAGTGTGATGAACAGAGGCATTTTTATAACATATGGCAACAATTTATATGCAAGTTTGTTAGGAGCTCTCTCTTTTGTAAAGTTACAGCAATATGTGATATTGCTAGATAATTTCTTGAGAATTGAGGGCATCATACAAAAGCAAATTATTAACAGATAAAACTTACGTTCCATAGCAGGCTGTAGACTGTACTGAACTCTTGAAAGCATTCAAACTACGTAGCAAATTGGGTCTTTAACTCAGATGTGTAGTCAATTGTACATCTGACCTTGATTTTTGCCTTTCAATGCAACAATCTCTCAACTGGGTCACCCAGTTGAAAGTAAGGAAGGTTAGGGTTTACCAGGAAAGTAACGAAGATTAGGGTTTGCCAGCTCATCGAGGTCATCAGAGACAGAGCACAAGCTCCGATTATTTCAAAGATGGAAATTGGCCATGCCCTTTTAAAGGAACCATCCCAGTATTTGCCTGGAGTGATTCAGGGAAATCACAGAAAACCCAAATCAGGATGGTCAGACATGGATTTTTAACTTTTGTCCTCTCAAATGCAGTGGTGCTCATCACTATGCCACCTCACTCAATCCACCCTATTAAAACTAAGTTTTACACACACACACACACACACACACACACACACACACACACACACACACACAGTACCTTTGCACAGTGTCAAGTTGTGGAGGGAGGGAGATGTGGCTGGGGGGGGGGAGGAGGGGGAGAGAGAGAGAGAGAGAGAGAGAGAGAGAGAGAGAGAGAGAGTGTAGGGGGGAATGTGCCCGTGTTTATGCAGTGTATGGCTTTAAAAGCTAAGTAATTTTCCTGCTTTTGCAATCATCTCAATCACTCCATGTCTTCGCAAGTAGCTATCTACCCAAATTTATTTATTAATTGCAAATATTTTAACATTCAGGTCACAAAAACATGACTTAACTGGGCCACTTCTAGCTTTATTCTGAACAGGCAAAGCAAATGATCCAACAAATCTTGGCTCAATCAATGTAACTTATTTGTGTGTCCTCCATACAAACTCAACTTTTTCTCTCTGTGATAAACAACAACATGTTACTGGGAACTTGTAGTTATCAGTAGGTTTTTTTAAAGATAATTAACAATTTTTTTTTGTATTTGGTGAAGTGTTAAAAGCATAATGGTGTCCGTAACACATGATATAGCATACACTACACCATTAATGCAAGAGTCACACTTAAAAATACTGTCAGCCAGTAATCTGTGACAAAACAGTGAGTACAGGTGGCAAACAGAGTAATGAGTTCCAGACACTGACCCCTACAGTACTCTTCATGTTCAATAAACAAAACTGCCAATATCTGCAATATTTCAGAAGACGATTATTTATATTAAGTGTTCGGATGAAAACCAAGTCCTGTTTTACTTCCTTGCCACCCCAATTTGTTAAAACATTTCATGAAGTATATAGTAGTTCATAATTATAACCACAGAAAATCATGCAGTTATTAGATCTATTAATCAAAATAACAGCTTTCATTCAAGTTCTAGAATTAGTCATTAGACAGTGTAATTTTAAAACAATCTTATTAGAGAGTATAAAGCATAAACAGAGATTTATTACGAAGACCCTCTTATCTCTCCTCAATGACCCTAAACCCCCAAAATGATGCTAGTTATCAGTAAAACATGTTCACTCAAGTCATCCAATTAAATTTGGCAGTGTGGTTATTCAGTAATGCTGGAAATAAACAAGTACAGCAATGATACAAAATGTACTATTAGAAAGGAGGAGAATGACACTGCAATACAACTTCCTAATCTATGAAACTCCCATGACAGAGAAACCTGTAGTCCAACTGTATAGCAAACCACGGATAAGGAACTTCTACCTTGATGTTCCGGCCACCGATCATCACACCATTCATTTGCTCCAATGACAGCTGGGCTGCTTCTGGTATGTCATATTCAACAAAAGCAAATCCTTTATGCTTCTGAGTTACTGGATCCCATGACATGTTTATAGATTTTATTGGGCCAAATGGCAGAAATGCCTGCCTTATCGTGTCTTCTTTCAATTCAAAACTGATACTCCCAACATAAACTCTGGAATAAATACATACACACTATTATTTATAAGTTCCATAGATCATATTAACAACAAATATGATATGGAATGTGTCAAATGACTAACAGTTGCACACCTTTATTGAAAGAAATATGTATTGTAAATGAAGGTAAACATTCTTCAGGTCGCAATCACGTATTTCTGACCAAGAATATTTCTGTTGCCATACACACTATATAAAAATTTTTATAGCCGTATATTTCACTGTCTGTACTGTATCTGTGAGTATCACAGTTACACTGTAACTCAAATGGCGTATTGAGCACGCGATTCAGCAATGAATGAATGTAACAGGCTGTAGTTAATGTTGTCAATAGTTTAAGCTGTTCCTTATGACATGACGGTGTCAACTTCACACATAATAACCACCTTTTGTGCAGCAAATAATTTCTGCACATTTTGAACAACACAGTGACAACTCATTTCAATTTAATAATAATTAGTACATTTTTGTGCACTCAGTGACAACATACTACAGAATACATACAATGCTGTCCAGAGAAATGGCTAAAATTTCCAGACCTTGCAATAAAAGCAACTACAGAACGCCATAAAATACTTCAATTGGACTCTTTGTCATTAAATTTTCACATCTCTGAGATAACAACTTGCTACTTTTCAGTTTTTATTCCAGGCACATTAATTTCGGCACAATTTGGTTTTACCATTACAACTATTCAGGCAATAGTGCAAATACCTTAGTACAAAAAATAGAACTGCATTGTTCTCCCGAAGCACTTTGTTTCATTATCGTGCATATAACAGTGTCATAAGTTCTGCATCACAGGGATCCATGCATATCTTAATGTTGCAGCTGCCATTTTGTACCAGCACATACAGTGTTGCAAGATACAGACTGTAACTATAATGTTGCTTGTAGCACTCAGTAGAGTCTAAACAATTCCAACTTAGTTGCCTGGCTGTGAGGTCATCTAATTTGTCAGCTACTGAAGAATATGTGAAATACAAATGATAACTATAAAATACAGGTGAATGAGTACAAAATGGATAAAAAAGATTAGATAAAAATGGACTAAGAATCTCACATCACACTACTCATACACGAGTTTTACATAAATTTTATTTAATAAAATTGCAGCCAAATAGCCACATACAGTTACTTTGCTTAACATTTTATGTTTCTGCATATTCATTTACAGATTTCACTTTTTTACTGCACAGTTCTATGTGATATTGTTCATAGGCTTTGATACACAGTTCACACACACGTTGTGGTTGGGTCATGATAATTTTTCTTTTTGCAAATTAGATGATGAAAGCCGTGAAAAGATAATCTAGTTATGACAAGTCGCAGTTCAAAGTTTGGTGCTGTCAATGAACAGCTCATCATTGCTTCGATGCCTAAGAACTCCGGCCATACTTTTTCTTGTTTATCCTCCGTGATCTTCAGTTGATTTCTGGAAGCCTTGGTGTGTGGCACCATATATCGAAGTTTGATGTCTTCAATTAGGAATGTGTCTCTCGCTAGCAGGTACACTAGTCTAGATCATCTTGTCTTTGCGAGACCTAGTACTCTTTTTAGATATGCTGATTTTACCTTTTCTAGTGTTTCTAGATTTTTTCTGTCAAGTGGTCCCGTATAACCTCCAACCCGTGGGCCATTTCTAGACTGAGTTGGCGGATGTTTTTCATGTCCTGTACTGCTATTATTGCTTGGGCTGCACGTTCTTTTGTATGTTTTGTGAAGCATTTGGCTGTTGGTTGGAATATCATTCCTAGATATTTAAAGTCTGATCAGATTTTTATTTTTTTTGTCCTCTGATGTTGATTTCCACATTCTTGGGTGTTTTGCCTCCTTTTCTGAAAATCACCATTTTGATCTTTGGTATGTTTAAGTGTAGTTTGTGTTCACTGCACCATTTATCAATTTTTTCTGTGATTTTCTGCAGCTTCTGTATGTCTGTTGATGCTACATCTATGTCATCGGCATATGCATATAAGTATAGATCATCATCATTTTCTTCAATTCGCAGTATTTCTTCAATGGCAACAATGTACAGCAAAGGGCTCACTGGGTCACCCTGTAAGACTCCATTCTATTGCAAAATGAGGTTCGAAAAAGAGAAGTTGTCCGATATTGTGATTAAGTTGTATTCGAGGATTGACTTGATTATTCTTGCCCGTTTTTTCCGGTTTTCGGACTATGGGATCGCTTTCCAGTAAGTCAAAGGCTTTGGTAATGGCTGTGAACACTGTGTAGAACATTTGTTTCTTTTGTAGAGCTTCGTCGATGTTGTTTAGAAGCAGCCTGACTGCTGTAGGTGTTGATCTTCCAGATCTGAAGCCCATTTGTGATTCTGGGAGGTGACTGTCCACACAGGCTTTGATTTTTTGTGTAATTATCTTTGAGAACATCTTAAATTGAGCATTTTCTAGGGTTATGCCTCTGTACTTGTTTGTGTCCGTTGGGTCTCCTCTACCTTTGTAGAGAACTTTTATTATCAAGTGTCTCCATTGGGTTGGAATTCTTCCAAGTTCCAGGCATTTGTTGACTAGTTTGATCCATATGTGTTGGAGAGCCTCTTTCGCATTTTGTGTGTGTTCATTATATATATTATTGGGTCCTGCTGCTGTCTTGTTCTTCAGCGTTTTTATTACTTCTTTTCCATCTTCTTCATTTAGAGGTTCCCATACATTGTCTTTTTCCTTTGTTTGATGTTGGTTCTCTTTCTTTGGGGGTGTTTGGATTCCTCGTTTGTTCAGTATCTTACTGAAGTGGTCTTCCCATCCCTTCATGTCTATATTTGGTGTACGAGTCAGTCTTCTTGGTCAGTAAGATCAAGTTTTACAACAATGAGATAGCAAATAGTTCCTTAAGAAACTAACCTTCCCCCATCCATCCTTCATCCTATCACACAAACAAACTAATGATTATGAGGGGTCAAGTATGCACTGTACAAATGCAAACATTCCAGACTTCAGGTTAACATCTACTGTCCCAAATTGCACATCTCAAGTTTAACAAAGATTCAACAACATGATTGAGACAAAACTGATTTAATTCAACAGGAGTTAACTTTTTGTGCAATGAGATTATGATTTCTGAAGGACCCATTAATGGATTAAAATGAACATTAAATTTCAGTCCAATTATGTTTTGAAATCAAATTACTGATCTTAATACCAGAACTATTTTCACAGTCATTTTAAATAGCCATCATAAAAGAGAAAGCACCATTTGTCATCTACAGTACCCAATAGTAACGTTCAACATAATCTACTAATCACGTGCATGTTCATCTTTAACATTATTTAATAAATCTATACTTCAGAAAATATGCTAAATGGAATATTGGACAATTAAACCAGCATACACTTATGTGAACACATATACCCCAGTAACTATCATAATGGCAAACAAAAATATAAATGTAAAGAAATCTGTGCTCTAAATTCCACAGAAAGCACAGTTCTTTACTGTAATTTGTCCTTAAATTATCCAATCCTGACTCAGAAAGTACAAACAGTTAATGGAAAACAAAAACTGAATTATTTGTGTGTAACCAAGCCAGGCATGCATGTTAAAATTTTCTGCCA
Source organism: Schistocerca piceifrons (assembly GCF_021461385.2). Lineage (NCBI taxonomy): Eukaryota > Metazoa > Arthropoda > Insecta > Orthoptera > Acrididae > Schistocerca > Schistocerca piceifrons. The sequence goes on along the minus strand of NC_060138.1, from coordinate 550,856,032 downwards.
CCCTTTTTAATATGAACACTGACTTTCTTCAAAGACCTACAATGATCAGCAATGTTTATGACTGAAATAAATTTTTATATTTTGATCAATACAACAAATGTTCGATCACTGACCTGCACATAAGGGCCAAAGCTTGATGACGCTGGAATGATTTTGCTTGCTGGAAAAAAAGGCGTAGAAATTAATTGTTTGTCTTTAACAAAATGCTATTACACTTTAAAGAAAGGGAAAACATAACACTTTAAAAATGTGCTGCAGGCTTATACAACTCATGACACTGACATTAAAGAAGAGGTTGTAGGGGGCAGGGGGGAGAGAGGGGGGGAGGGGGGGGGGGGGAGAGAGAGAGAGAGAGAGAGAGAGAGAGAGAGAGAGAGAGAGATAGATCCTTGGATATCACAGGATATACGATATTTAGTGACAAAAGGAGAAAATATAGATGTGCATTACATGAAGCAGGCAAAAAGGAATACAAATGTTTAAAAAAATGAGACTGAAGGCAAATACAAAATAGCTAAGCAGGAGTGGCTAGAGGGCAAATGTAAATCTATAGAAATATGTACAACCTGAGGAAAGATAGATGCCACCTACAGCAAAATTAAGGGAGCCTTTGGAGAAAGGAGATGCAGCTGTATGAATATCAAGAGCCCGGATGGAAAATCAGAATTAAGCAAAGAAGGGAAACTGGAAGACTGAAGGAGTATATAGACAAGCTGTACAAGAGAAACGAATGTTATAGAAAGAGAAAGTAGATGAAGATGAGATGGGAGATACGATACTGCAAGACGAATCTGACAGAACACTGTTAAGACCTAAGCCGAAACTAGGCCTCTGGAGTAGACAATGTTCCATCAGAGTTGCTGATATCCTTGAGAGGGCCAGCCATAACACCATTTCACTATGTTTACGAGGCAGTGGAAACACCCTCAGACTTAAGAAATAATGTAGTAATTTCAATTCCAAAGAAAGGAGGTGCTGACAAGTGTGTATACCACCGAACTATCAATTTAATAAGAATTGATTGGAAAATATTGACAGAAACTAAATTCGGGCAAGATCAATACTGACCTTACGACTTGTCTTAAAAGATACATTTGAGAAAGACATGACTACATTCATACACTCTTTGAAATTCTGAAGGAAGCAGGGGTAAAATATAGGGAGCAGAAGACTAAACAATTAGCACAGAGACAGCAGTTAGAAAGAGTCAAAGAGCCTGAATGGGAAGCATTGGTTTGAGAAGGGAGTGAGACAGGACTGTAGCCTATTCCTGATGTCCTTCAATCTGTATACTGAGCAAGCAGAAAAGAAAGCCAAAGAAAAATTTGGAGAAAGAATTACGGTTCAGGAAGAAGAAAGAAAAATTTTGAGGTTGAACAAAGGGCTTTAAGTGCAGTAGAATGGAATGGAGAGTGTCTTTAGAAGATACCAAATGAACATTAATAAAAATAAAATGAGGGTTATGGAATGTAGTCTAGTTAAAATAAGTGTTGCTGAGAGAATCAGATTAGGAAATACGATACTAAAAGTAGACAAGTTTTGCTGTTTTGGCAATAAAATAATTGATAATGTCTGAAGCAGGGAAGATATGAAATTAGACTGGCAAATAGCAAGAAAAGCATTTCTGAAGAAGAGAAATGTGTTGATATCGAATTTAAATATTATTAAGTCTTTTTCTGAAGACACTCGTTTGACTGTAACCTTGTACAGAAATGAAAAGTGGACAATAAGCAGTTCAGACAAGAACAGAAAAAAGGCTTTTGAAATGTGGTGCTACAGAAGACTGCTGAACGTTAGATGCGTAGATTGAATAACAAATGATGAAGTACTGAATTGAACTTGAGAAAAAATTTATTCCACAACTTGAATGAGAGAAGAGATTGGTTGATACGATACAATATGACACACCAATTTAGTATTGGAGTAGCTGTGGGGGGAAAAAACTGTAAAGGGAACCCAAGAGACTAGTGCAGTAAACAGGTTCAAATGGATGTGGGTGTAGTAGTTCTACAGAGGGCTGAAGAGGCTTGCACAAGATATAATAGTGTGGAGAGCAATCCAGCCATAGGATTGAAAACAATGACATTTTTATTAGATTTCTTTCCAGTTTGTCTGTCCCACACAAATTCTGCACATGATTTTAAAGTAATTTCCCAATGTGTGTGTGTGTGTGTGTGTGTGTGTGTGTGTGTGTGTGTGTGTGAGAGAGAGAGAGAGAGAGAGAGAGAGAGAGAGAGAGAGAGAGAGAGATCTTAAACATAGCTCAGAACTGGATGACAATTCAATATTAACTCACTTTGTCAGTCTGTTCGGTAGGAGAGGCCTGAAAAACATTACTAATGCCCAGACATCTGCATGACCAGTATGTTTTACAGGTAGAGTAAAATTGCAGACAGACAAGGCTGAACAGAGATGTAAAGGGGGAGATGGACAGAGAGGGATGAGGGGGAGATTATGTGACATCCCTTGTTCCTTTATTTTATTTCTTAGGGAACTAGAAATGAAACAGACTGATATTTTATTAGTAAATTGGTATAACACTATTCTATTTCAGATATGATCAGCTGAAAAGGTATGAAAATAAACTTGGAATTTAACACTTCTCTCTCATAATCTCGTCAAATGTTGGGCACATGCAATACAAAATTGATGCATGAATAGTTCAAGTAACTTGTCTACTATATTCATCCCCCCTTTTTTATTATAAATCTTTCAAGCACTTCCATGGCTATCAAAAATTTACAATAAAAGATTTTCAGAAGTGTGTGGATGGGGCTAGGAATCTCAATGGGCTAGGAGAAATTATTTTATACTTTCTAGTCCAATTTAAAAGTGTTATTATAAAACTTTATTTTTATTTAAATAATACTTCTTTTTCTCTTTATCCTTAAAAAGAATTCCTAATGCAGCACCTTAACAAACAATGTATCCCAAGTATTTACATTGTAATGTTCTTGGTAATAAGATGCCTTAAATATAACAACTGTGCCTGCCTTCTTGTTAACGAATGTCATGTTGAACTCCCTTTTTATACTTACCATTTGCTGGTGGGCGAGCGTTTGTTTCATGAGTACCATCTTTATACTCTGTTCCATAGCATATTTTTTTGCTCGAGTTACTGCATCTTGTTGTTCAGAAGTCAGTTTTGGTAATCCTGCTCCCAATATACCTGGAATGGTTGTATTTCTAGCTCCTGGACCTAAAGGACAAACAACAGTGAAAAGATCTCTGTATTTTTCAAGTTATTCAATAACTAATGTAACAATGGTAACCAAGTTTATTAATGGGCATTAGAGGGGAGAAGAATGCTAGGGATGAAATACAAAAACAAGTAACTCAATACGGCTCTGCAACAGCAGAAATTCCTGACTGCAGCACGAGGGGGCAAAAATGAACTTATTTAGTTCCTTTAATACTGATTGGTAATGTCCCCATAATTCCTGCAAAGGAACAGTCTACAATGTGGGTCGATGCATGCATGAAGATAAAGATGCTAGTTTCTGCTTCTCATAGGTGACAAATTGCAGCAGCATTTGTTCTGACTTGTGAGTATGCTGGTGGTTATAGATAAGACAACATGGAAACCAGCAAGTATGGGCAATAGTGGACAGAGTGATTTCTCTGCAGGTAAGACCGACTGCTTCAGACATCCACAAGAGGTTAGTAGCCGTACAAGGAGAAACAGCACCAAGTCACAGATATGGTAGTTCAGACAGCAAGAACAGTGCAGAAAAATGCAAAAGCAATCACACAGAAACCAAACAATGCCCAGAATGCATATTACTTGATAATGGGGTGTAGGTAAATCACATTTGACGAGTTAGAGAAGCCAACAGATCTATTAGGGGGAACCTTCTGTACCATCACCCTTGAAGATTTGAAGATAAGAAAGTGTGTGCACAATGGGTGCCTCAATCGCTCACCATGGTGCAGAAACTGAAGTGTGAGTGAGGTGAGAATGATCGATGCGACAGCACAGTGCACATCTAGCGGAGTTCTTTGATCATCTGGTCATCGATGATGAATTTTGGTTCTTTCACAAGATTCCAGAATATAAAAGCCAGTCTATGGAGTGGAAGCATACCTAGAGTCCTCATCCCAAGAACTCACAGCTGGGATCATTTGTGCAGAAGCAAATGGTGACTGTGATCTGGGATCAGGTAGAGAGGTTAGGTTAGGTTAGGTTAGGTTCAGTGGGGTAGTTCCCTCCTAATATAGTCCTCAACAGTGATTGTTACCACAGTTCAGTGATCGGCCGAAACATTCAACTATGTCGCCACGGAAAATGAGGCCATGGCATTCTGCTCCCAACATGGCAGCGTGCAGCTACATGTATTGCCATTGTCAATGAACTGTGCTGTCACATCCCCCATATTTGCCGGATGTGGCTTCTAGCGACTATGCCCTAAGCAATGCAATGTAAGAAGCTCACCACCAATGACGAACATCATGCAGTTGTCCACCAGTGGCACTGGGATACCCCCAAAGAACAATCTGCTATGTAAACATGAAAACTGCCAGTACAATGGAAAAAGAGTGTAGATATTGGCAGGGAATAATTAGTTTAAATTAATTCTTAATATAGGTGGTTTTAAAAAGTCAATCCCACCACTGGGGACCTCTCCTTGGGAGTTAATAATTTTTTGGAAGGAAGGAGGAGAGAGCAGGCCAGAGTGAACAAAAGTTTATGCACTTGACAGAAAAGGAGCAATATAAATACAACGGTTTAAATAGCCACTGGTTTTAATTGGCTTCTAATTACGAAATGTCAAGTATCAGAAAATTCAGTACCCAGGTAGTCACACACACAAGAATACCACTCCCTATGAAATTTTCCTTCCAAATGGCTAGTAAGCAATATGGTGCACTGGCTTTCTGAGACAACTCGGTATCAAAGCCCTCTGTAAAGTCCCGATCAAGATTTTTGGGAGGTTTCCCTGGAAACCCTCTCCCAAATTACCTGTCATTGAGATAGTTTGTGGTTTCCCGACACTGCTTAAGGCAAATAGTGGGATACATTCTATGAAAATGATAGGGCGGATTTTCTTTCCCATTCTTTCATAATCCAAATTTGTCCTACAGTTACGATGAGTTTGTAATAGGTGGGATATTAAACCCTAATCTTCCATATTTCATGCAAATGTTCAGCTATGTGTCATTTAGTTAATCCAGTCTTCCAAAGTGGTAATGATGTCCTCAACCAATTTCTGCTCTGTTTAAAAATTGATAGTATAATTTAGAAATGCAAACTTTACTTGTAACTTGTACTACTGTCTTTTTGAATTGAATGTACTGGTACTGATGAGTGGAAATCCTAATGACCTTGCTGCCCATTTCTGTTGCCATGGAATCAAGAGCAGGTCAAACTGGCTTGTGTACATTCTTCAAAAATTTTTTACTGACATCTAGTAACCAGAAATTGTAAATATCTGTTTCTCCTTGCGCTGTGCGATTTCATCCTTCGTCGTGTTTGAATTAAAACTCTTGGAAGGGGAGAGGGGAAAAGGAGGGGACAGAGGGCGGAGGGCGAGGGGGAGGAGGGAGGGCGAGGAGGGAGCGGGAGGAGGGAGGGCGAGGAGGGAGCGCGAAGAGGGAGGGCGAGGAGGGAGCGCGAAGAGGGAGGGCGAGGAGGGAGCGCGAAGAGGGAGGGCGAGGAGGGAGCGCGAAGAGGGAGGGCGAGGAGGGAGCGCGAAGAGGGAGGGCGAGGAGGGAGCGCGAAGAGGGAGGGCGAGGAGGGAGCGCGAAGAGGGAGGGCGAGGAGGGAGCGCGAAGAGGGAGGGCGAGGAGGGAGCGCGAAGAGGGAGGGCGAGGAGGGAGCGCGAAGAGGGAGGGCGAAGAGGGAGGGCGAGGAGGGAGCGCGAAGAGGGAGGGCGAGGAGGGAGCGCGAAGAGGGAGGGCGAGGAGGGAGCGCGAAGAGGGAGGGCGAGGAGGGAGCGCGAAGAGGGAGGGCGAGGAGGGAGCGCGAAGAGGGAGGGCGAGGAGGGAGCGCGAAGAGGGAGGGCGAGGAGGGGGGGGGAGAAGGGAGGGCGAGGAGGGGGGGGGAGGAGGGAGGGCGAGGAGGGGGGGGAGGAGGGAGGGCGAGGAGGGGGGAGGAGGGAGGGCGAGGGGGAGGAGAGGTGGGAGGGCGAGGGGGAGGAGAGAGGGCGAGGAGGGGGGGAGGTGGGAGGGCGAGGGGGAGGAGAGAGGGCGAGGGGGAGGAGAGAGGGCGAGGGGGAGGAGGGAGGGGGAGGAGGGAGGGGGAGGGGGAGGAGGGAGGGGGAGGGGTAGGAGGGAGGGGGAGGAGGGAGGGGGAGGAGGGAGGGGGAGGAGGGAGGGGGAGGAGGGAGGGGGAGGAGGGAGGGGGAGGGGGAGGAGGGAGGGGGAGGGGGAGGAGGGAGGGGGAGGGGGAGGAGGGAGGGGGAGGGGTAGGAGGGAGGGGGAGGGGTAGGAGGGAGGGGGAGGAGGGAGGGGGAGGTGGGAGGGGGAGGTGGGAGGGGGAGGAGGGAGGGGGAGGAGGGAGGGGGAGGAGGGAGGGGGAGGAGGGAGGGGGAGGAGGAGGAGGGAGGGGGAGGAGGGAGGGGGAGGAGGGAGGGGGAGGAGGGAGGGGGAGGAGGGAGGGGGAGGAGGGAGGGGGGAGGGGGGGAGGGAGGGGGGGGAGTGAGTTCTGTTTCAATTTTGAGGTCCCACAGATTTGAAAGATGGAAATACTAATAATGCACTTTTAAGGAAGATATGAGTATCTAGCATGGCAAACAAGTGTGTTTCAGTGCCAGTTTCGAAGCCCCAGTGGCCTAAAAATAACTGATTCCTATAACACTGCTTAATTAGAATACGTCTTCCATTGTTATTTGTATCTGAATTCATAAACGTCATAAGAATAGTATTTTCGATTTTGTTATTACAATACAGTTTTCAATTTCTTGCTAAAATACTGGTTTCTGGGAAAATCTCTCTCAATGCTTTCTACAATTTATGCTTTCAAATTTTCCCCATTTTACTATTTGAATGGATATTTAAATGGCTGTACCTGCTTTTCATCATGTTCTGCATTTCTGATTTAATGGTGACAGGAACTACACTGTTTATTTCCTTGCCAAATTTGTCAGACTCATCTACATTGACACGTTCTTTTTCCATCATAAACAGCACTGTGCATGTGACTGTAACAAATCCATCCAATAATACTGTTGGACAATATAATAGAGTACAGAATTTCCCAAAATCTTCATTAAATAATCATCCATTTTCAAAACAAGATGGTGGTTTGGTAAGTATGGTAAATTAGCATGAATGAATGGGACATTTCTGAAATTACCTGAGATTTCCCTGATTTTTCGAGGTTAAAATGAATTTCCCAGTTTTCCAGAAGAATTGCCACCCTGGATTGGTAAACAATTGTGATATTTGGAAGAAAAATGTAAGCTTCAGATTTTTATTTAATACTTTGGCATGCAAGACAATTATTAATAATAACTGCGTGTTAATGCTTTTCTCATAAAAATCATTCATTCAAATTGAGAATCCAGTTAGTGAACACAGTAGGCACCATCCAACTGCTTTTTTTATTCCCTATACATCGATTTCCAGTTCACCCTGCAATTCCCAACTAATTGAGCTAAATTCAGGTTGTTTTCGACCTGGCAGAGTTTGTGAAGAAAACATTCAGTTCTGCTCTGACTTTTGCAGCTGCCGTCCTCTTATTTTTGTCACAATTCTCTTCAATGACAGCCTGTCACAATCAACACACACAGTTTTGTCTGCATTGTGACTTGGCAGATGAAGTTTTTTGTTTTCCCTGTATGTGGTATAAATCTTCGATACTGTGCCTCCTGAAACACCAAACACTTCGGCTACCTTTGTTATGAAAACACCAACCACAAAAGCACCAACAATTTGCCCATGTTCAAATTCACTGATCTTTGACACAATGCACTTGTAACTACACAGAAAAGAACTCTGACCATGACTGATGGCTTCTGACTAATTGAGGATACTGGACCGGTGCCATTAATATCCAAATATAACTGCACAACATGCGGACTTGGCTAGCATCTGCATTTATGTTGAAGCACACATTTGATTTGGTGTTTCAAAATTTTTGTCCAACCTTGTATGTTTGACTGATAGTGTTCCAATATTCTTAAAAGATTGTATTTATAATGAAGCCTGTTTTTCAAATCCATCCAAACTGCATTCTGCCAATACTGTAATTCTCTATTATTCTTAACTGGAGCTCTATTTTTAACTGATGTTGACAGTGTAGAGTTCGCAGTTTCAGAATTATACATGCCCATCTCTGACTTCGGTATTCCCTCAACTGCCTTAAACAGCTCCATCTTCGCACAGGATTTGTTTTCACTCCGATTTCCTTCCCATTGCATGTAAAAAAGAAATTATCTATCTATATTTGGAAACAAAGAACAAAAAACACTTTTGACACAAAATTCATGTATTTTGACACACGACTCAATCAATCGCCCAATTCGGAAACTGAATGAAATGTTCTGATAACCTCAATATTCAAAGACAAGCTGTGAATAATAACAGCAGTAACCACTGTTTAATTTGTTTGGCATAATTAAAATAAATACGACAATAACTGTGGGCAGCTTTGTGACTGTGGAAAGCAGTTCTTCTGAGAAATAAAACCTTTAAGTTAAAATGACTTAAGTTTCAATTTGAAGAGAAAAACTATTAAATCATATAGTCCATGGGAGCAGAGTATTATTTGGTGTAAAGTGTTTCTTAAGGAAAACGGTATAAAGTTTTATAAACCAGTAACAAATGAAGAACAGTCTGTTGCTGAAACTAAGAACGGGCTGACGACAAAGCAGTGCTGTATCAGTCAACCAAATAAGAATGTGTAATCATCCTTCTTCCTGTATTACATGATATAACTGTTACTTCATACTGCCTGTGTTAGTCTTCCCAAGTTTTCCTTTGTTTCACCAAAGGTTGTTCCTTCTCTTGATTGGCATACATGCAGATTTTGGGCTTACAATTTTTGTTCATACTATCTAAGCAATGTGTTCATTTTGTTCTCTAGTCCTGAATGTGATCTCTCGTACTTTGTAATTTTGTGTTTATTCCATTATTTCAATGCTGTAATGTTTGTCTTTTATGTCCTACACGGCTATTATATCACAGTTACAGAAAACATTTATCTTTACCTGGATCAGAACAACAAAGTGATTGACAGTTGGGCCTTGAAAAAGGGGGGGGGGGGGGGGGGGGAGATTCTGTCAGTTCTCTGTTACATACAAACACAATACACTTCCAGTGGAAGTACTGTGTGGTTCCGTACAACTCAGCATCGCTTCAGTACTACACAACAATACTTAGGGAGGCTGCTACCTTTTATGTAATCAAATCTTTGTATTTTGTTGCCTGCATTAGCTTATTGGAATGAAGCAATGTAATCAAGATGGCTGAATGAATTTACTCTCATGTTTATTTTTAATAACTATTTTGTAGATAATTTGTTTTGGTCTTCTCAATAGATTTGATCTAGTTGATCAAAGTTCAAAGATTAAGCTCTGCAGCTGTCAAGATTTCAGATGTTTTAAGGAATAGGCAATTACAATCTGCTTGTCAGAAACTAAATAAGTCATCACATATATATTATTACACTAGCAGTGCGATGGTGGGTGTACAAGGTTGACAACTATATGCACATGCAGCACATGCACCCTACCCACATTTTCATGTAATGCTGGAGCCAAACTTCCTGGCAAAAGCAGCCCAGCTAGTTGCAGCTCCCACAACACAGGCAGTGAACACTGAACTTCATTGGTAAACCACACAAAACTAAAGCATTCACACCATGACAAATGAGAACATAAAAGAATACGTGAAATCATTTCAAGTGACAACATAATAAAAGAGACAGTAGATCAGGCTTTGCCTGACACCCCCATCCAAAACCACTCACCAAGAATTGATCTCACAAATATTTTTACCGTCATGAATAACAGATTGCAAATTGATACACTGATGAACAGCATAGATAGAGGTTAGAATACAAAAGCTATGGTACCAGAATGGGCCACATCACAAAGTGAGTAAGGATAAACACTCACCAGATAATTGAGGTATTGAGCAGTAAGGCACATATGGAAGACTGAACTCCCCTAACTGAATGGAATGAGAATTTGAACACCATTCCTGTATGTTGCGAGTCCAGCGCCTTAATCACTATGTCACCTTGTTTAGTGTTCAGTTAGTCTCTCAACAAATGCAAGCGCACAACAGGTAACACTACAAATTTTCTGCTAACTGAGGATTTCACGCACTTTTATTTTTTTTCTTTTGCTCCATTACGACCTTACTTGGTATCTTCCAACAATTTGGGACTGTAAAATTTCGCAAAAATTATAATGTGAAAAACAACATGAAACTATCGGCTTTTAACAAAATTATGCAGAACCAGTGATTTTTAAGAGATCACAATAGTTGTTATTTTGGCATACAAAAATAATATAATTCTGACCTCAGCAGTTCACTAATAATTGTAACCGACAAATATTGAATGTTAAAACTGACGTTCATTTATAACCTTAAAATAACAGTTCATTTCCCCTGTAATAAACTTTGAAGCAATGATGAAGATAGTGCCGAATTTGGCAAAAAGCAACACCAAAATTTGGAATCATCTATTTTAGCAAAATTTGCTATAAAGTAACAGCGAATTTGAAAAAAAAAAATGAAATTTGCAAAAAAAAAAAAATTGCCAAAATTAACCCAGAACAAAAATATAAAATAATTTTTTCCTGTCCCTATCAATAACAATTACTTTTAATAGTAGTAGCATTCAAATTTAAATATGATAATTCCAAAATGCAATTCAATTTTTACTTGTCTGTAACATGTTATACAAAAAGAAGACTATAAATAATAACTTATTTAAAACTTCCAGACCGAGACCAACTCGGGACCTTTGCCTCTCGCGGGCAAGTTCTCTACCGACTGAGCTATCCAAGCATGACTCATGACCCGTCCTCACAGCTTCAATTCCCCCAGTACCTCGTCTCCTATCTTCCAAACTTCACAAAAGCTTTCCTACGAACCTTGCAGAACTAGCACTCATGGAAGAAAGGATATTGCGGAGACATGGCTTAGCCACAGCCTGGGGTACGTTTCCAGAATGAAATTTTCACTCTGCAGCGGAGTGTGCGCCGATATGAAACTTCCTGGCAGATTAAAGGCAAAGGTCCCGAGTTCGAGTCTCGATCCGGCACACAGATTTAATCTTGCAGGAAGTTTCTTCTCAGCGCACACTCCGCTGCAGAGTGAAAATTTCATTCTTCAATAACTTATTTCATTTTCTATCTTCCACCCCTGGTATTCTAGACAGTGAGTTGTTCTCCCCTTCTCTTTGAAGCCTAAATTCAATTTTTTTTGCATAACATTCTTCAAATCATTTAAGTACTGTATCTTTTACTACTCACTTTCTAAACTAGCCTATTTTCTTTCTCAGGGTTCTCCTTTCCAAATTTCGTCAAAATTGTTTTAGCAGGTTAGTAATAATAAATTTAAGCATCATGCATGACGTGTCAGTTCTTTGCCCACCTCAGTGTTTTTGAAGTTTTACACCCTGAACTACACGTCATGCAATGATATAATTTTGTAGGCACATTCAGTGGTACATGGGAACACTAGCAAAAAGTGTCACAAATACAGTTAGTAGTACAGAAGTAAGAAATTAAAATGTCATGCCTGATGCAAAAATTTGACAGAAACAATGTTGTAAATGATAAACTTTGTTTTCTTTCACCATTATGTGGGGAGTGTCAGCGGGAAAAGAACCGCAAAGGTTTGAAATTCTGTGTACAGTTTGTTGCTAGTCACTACTAAGTTCTACCTTTCTCAAATACTGGATGAATAAAATCTGGGTATTTGTGTGTCATGGCCTACACCACTCTTACCGTTACCCCTTTGATAGGTAGATGGTTGTTACCCACAAAGTTATTCTTTCCAGACAGTAAGTGATGTGTGCGCCAAGTTTGGTTATAATGGGTCCAGTGGTTTCAGCGGAGATGTGGAACATACATACACGTAATCTTTTCTATCCACGATCAAATTTTGGTGATACAGTGGCGGTCGAAATAATAGAGCCACCTCTATTGACGAGATTAAGAACTAGGATATCTATTAGTTCGCGAAATCGCCACGAGTGCCGTGTTGTCAGTCCCTTGTAGACAACATCAGGGAAGACGTTGCTGCTATCTTTAGTCGTCCGAAAGGAAGCGTTTGAGCTAGACGTGTGAAAAGAGGCATAAAGGTAAGAATCTTATGGGTCAAAATAATAGAGCCGCTTTACACATGTGCCTTTAAATTGATTTTTATGCAGTTGTTTTGTATGTAAATTGACGTGTGGTTTTGTTTACATTCGTCTAGATGGGCAGAGCAAAGCATACCAGTGAAGATGAGCGTATAGTAATGTTCCGGATGTTCAAAAGTGGGATGTCCATGAATAAAATAGCCAATGTCTTGCACGTTTCGCGAAAACGAGTCCAGAACGCCACGAGACGGTCAAAACAAACAAAGCCGCAGGTGGAGAACAGGGGGCGACCTCGTGTAACTACTCCTCGCGTAGACAGACTCATCACTAGGGAAGTGAAGAAAGACCCATTTTTGTCAACACCACGACTGAAAGCCATTTTGTTTAGCGACGAACATGATGTTCAACCATCAACCTCAACGATTCAAAGACGACCGAGATCTGCAAAATTGAATGGGCGCATTGCAAGAAAGAAGCCACATGTTTCACAAGCTAATGTTCGGAAAAGGTTAGCCTTTGCCCGGAGAAATGAACAAAAACCTAATACTTGGTGGAGGAACATCCTTTGGTCCGATGAATCCAAGTTTAATAGGTTTGCCTCAGACGGAAAAGTCTATGTGCGCCGCCCACCAAACCAGGAATTTAATCCCAAGTACACTTTAAAAACTGTGAAATACGGTGGCGGAAGTGTTATGGTATGGGGATGTTTTTCGTGGTACGGCATTGGTCCAATACACCGTATCAACGGCATAATGAACGCAGAAATGTACAAAGACATCTTGGCAAATGTGATGCTGCCTTATGCTGAAGAGGAAATGCCGCTGAAATGGAAATTTCAGCACGATAACGATCCAAAGCATACTGCAAGGATCATAAGGCAGTTTGTTCAAGAGCACAATATCGAAGTATTAGAGTGGCCACCTCAGTCCCCTGACGCATCACCCATTGAGAACTTATGGGAGATCTTAGACAAGAGAATTGACCGCTCAAAAGCTACATCGTCAGAAAAACTGTGGGAAGAAATCCAGAGAGCCTGGTATGCGATCAGTAGTGACGAATGCAGGCGTTTAGTAGACTCTATGGGTAAGAGGTGCAGGGCAATCCTCAAAAATAAGGGTTACCCCACGAAGTACTAATGCAGTCCTATGCAAAAAAGACTGTTCCTGTACGTTTCATAAGACTGAGATCACGTACAATATATTTGTTTCAATTGGCTCTATTTTTTTGACCCTGTGGTCTGGTATTCTTTTGAATATTATCGATTATTACTGATTATTTTGTGTTGTGTTATCGATATAACTGACTATAGTACAATGTGACTCGGTTGTAATGGTTTCCATCATAGTTCAAACATGTCAAGTAATAAATGTGCACTTTATTCCAAACCTTTGCCAGGTGGCTCTATTATTTTGACCGCCACTGTATATACCCTATACAATGCCCCTAGCTATACTGAAGTTACCAGCGAAAACCCCATAAAAATCTGTTTAGTAATTTTGGAGATTAGTGTGTTCAAAAACAGACACAGACAAGTTTTACAGATTTAATATTAGAAAAGATAGGAATCTGATAGTTCTGGTGACTGATGGAACACTGAATGGGGCACAAAAACTACACATATATGACTAGTAGTAATTTGTGATGTAAACAAATGTGTTAAGTTTGCCACATAGCAAATGCTGAGTTCCAGTTGTATGCAAATTCATGTTAAAGCATACACAATACATGAATAAATGATTGCTACAGGAACTGAACTTGATATGCATAATGGTAACAAAGTTCTAAAAAATGTCAGATTGTTGCGTTTCTTAAAATGATGCAGTCCACATCCACAGTGGTAAACATACAGTATTATTACCAATAACATTATAATCAGCCATTTGGCTTTCACCACTAGACAGAAGTCACCTCTAGACTTATCCTTCAGTAATCCATACTGCTCCTGCACATTCCCTAATTTCATCTTCCCAACTTAAAAAAATTCATCATTGTTACAGACATCTTTTCTCATTGCTAGGAATCTATCGAAGAACTTCCTGGGTGCATCTACCCTAAATTTATTTGGCTGTGTGTCCCATCCACCATATTACAGTCATAGTTTGTCTTCCACTCCTTTCTAGTCCCTCATTCATTTGTTTTTCTGCCCGTCACAGTAATTCCCAAAATGTATCCCACTGTTCCCTGCTGAGCAATCCTCCACATTAAAGTCCATGCTTCACTGCCATTAGCGAAAGTCGTATTACACACTAATTGCAAAACTTTCTGCTCTACACATAGAATGCTTAGTTTTGAAAACTAATTAGTTTACCAAAAACCTGTAACTTTATATTCTTTTGTTTATTTATTTAGCTATCTGCGGAGTCACCGTCTCCTGTTTGGTTACGTATACTTAATTTTAGCCTTATTATAATTGATATTCAGGACAACTTTCAAACAAGTGGTTCCTGTTCTACCACCTAGCCTACTGGTAGTAGTATATGCTGCTGGTTGGTAAGGTGTGTGTGTTATTTAATTTGTTCTAGCACAGGCTTTATTTGTCAAAGATAAATGAAAATTTTGGGAATTATTACAAATTACCTGCATTACATTTAAAGTGTACCTGATCAGTTAAAATGAGCTTTTAGCACAGTGCACTTTGAAGCAATCTTTGAAACAAACTTATACTGCAGTCTCTTGTCGAGAGCTTTCAGTTGTTTTGCTGCAAGACTAGGGTGGTTTTAATTTAAGCCAAATGAGACAGACCAACTATTTACCGTCATAAGAATTTGTTTTATTAATATTATGTTTTAACTTTTCTTGCAATATAAGAAATACACTAGCATTTAACTTCCATGGGGAAAATATAACTTGATGTAGAATCGTAATGATTGAATAGTACAATTTTGTCCTATTTGGAAGTACATACAAATTTATAGATCTTCACTAAATTCTCAGCTCTTTTCCCTCTTAAATTATTTCTTAAGTTTGACAAAACAAACCTGTACATGGAGAAGATTCTCTCAGTGGATGCAGTGCTGGCAGGGCAAGAAATGACACTTTTCACCAAAGTAATAAATCCTGGTGGTAACTTTCCTTCTCCTTTTTTTTGCTGTTTTCAGTTCCATTATCATCCACCATTTATTTGGATGAAACCGTGTTACAAATGTATCAGAATACTTAGAGGCAGGAATGTAACGAATCATCAATCCTAAAAGGCAAAATAATTTAAATCCACTTTAGATGCATCTTTTTGAGTCAGTTTTCCGCAATTTCTTCCTGTTCAGTAATTATCTTCTCCCTCTGAATCTGGGACGTAACAAATCAGCAAGGTATTGAAAGAGTTCTAGTCCTTATTTCTCTCATTCTTTATTAAATTCTTGTAGGGTGCTATCTATACCTGTAGTTTCTAAAAGACTGATCCATAGTTCGACAGCTTCTGCAAAATATTCATGCTGTCTATTTGAAGAAGATCCAAGACAATGCAAACCTCTGACAGTTGTCACAAAAGATGAGTTCTATATTTATAAATTACAACATTATCCAAGAATTTCCTATTGTTGGCAGGGACTTCTTCAGAGTGCTCTGTTACAATTTCTACATATTTCCAACGATTATAAATAAAAGTGCATAGGCTATCGTGCTGGGGATTCCATCTAACAGGATTTGGGAGCCGTGGTGGAAGACCATTCTTTTCTTTTATCCAACAATGTGACTGGTGGTGGTTCGAAAAATACTTTTGAACTTCACCAGTAAGTTTTATTACAACTATAAATCCTACATCATCTCTCAGTAGATTAATGCAATGAGTCAAACAACCATATGTCAACAAGTCAAATAGGTCTTCTATTAAAAGCTGTCTCAGTTTTATCACTTTATTTTCACCATCAGTGCAAGCAGCAAATACTACTTTCTGAAAATTATCTTCTGACATTTTGATAGAATTTTTCAAAGATTCTGCACAATATTTAGCTGTCTTTTGGTTGGCTTCTAAATCAACTGCATTTAGTAGGAATGTTTGTTGGCTGTATCTTGTCGTAGTATAATGCGATTATGCTCTTTTTAACTCAAGTTTAACATTTATATCAGCCTCATCCAAATCTTCATCAAGCAATATCTCATTTAATTTGAAGCAATCAGGCCCAATGTAACCAGGTCACAGTGCCTGAATCATGTGTGTGTATTCTTGACTTGAATTTGCATTGAAGGTTATGTTATTAGCATACAAGAATTTTGCTTTCAGTAGATCCAGTCGTTCATTCCACTGATCAATGGTTTTAATCACAAAATCCAGCAGGCTAGTCTGTTTTCTCTTCAGTGGAGTTGAAGTTTAATGTTGACTACCATGACTTACTACTCGTAAACCATTACTATTGCTGCTACTGGAGCAGCTTGAGGGAGAATCATTTCCAATATAGGATTATTATTATTCTGAGTTGCCGGAGGTAAATCGCATATCGTTAATACAGCATTGAAAAGTCCTTTCTCTTAATGCAGTTTTTCAGATGACATTTCATTCTTGCCACTGAGATCAACATAGCAGCGCTTGAGAAAGTTTTCCATGACGACACAGTCTTAACAACCATCTGCTTAAACAAAGGACTGTGATAACTGTGCAAGGCTCTAGATGCCAACACAAGAGAATTTAATAACCTGTTTTGCCTGTTTACCAGTTTTTCGACTATTGAAGTGGTTGTTAAGAATGAGTTAGTGTTTTGAATGTATCAATGCTACATTAGCCGTAATTATGAAAAAGTCCAAAAAACAAATAAAAACAGGATTTTTCTCAACCCTGTGCAAGACACAGCTGAAATTAATATGTGCATCTGCTGACTTTTCAATGGATATACAAACAGCCAATGCCTTGAGCACTGAAATATTTGATTTCACATATAACATTACACTTCTTTTTCTTTCCATGCGAACACACTTAATTCCTCGTAATACTCATAACAGTGCACATGCAGAGATAACCCTACATGTAACTGATGATATAGTACAGCCAGATACCAACAGATGGCAGATCAATGTAGTTTTGTGTGCAAGACTGCAAATGGCAAGTATATAGTCGAGTTACCTTCAGTACAAACACTCACAGCCCCTGAATAAGTATTCGGATTCCCGGCTCAAGTGGATAAATTCTTCAGTCAGTTGCTGAAATTTATATGCATTAGAGGCAAATTATAATGTCAACAGGAAAACAAAGACGCTTCAAGCAAGTTACACTAAAATGCATTTTGCTTTCCTCCAGTTAAGAGTTCTGAAAACTTCCTCTAGCACTACTGAGACTGAAACTTCCTGGTCGATTAAAACTGTGTGCCCGACCGAGACTCGAACTCGGGACCTTTGCCTTTCGCGGGCAAGTGCTCTACCAACCGAGCTACCGAAGCACGACTCACGCCCGGTACTCACAGCTCTACTTCTGCCAGTATCTCGTCTCCTACCTTCCAAACTTTACAGAAGCTCTCCTGCGAAACTTGCAGAACTAGCACTCCTGAAAGAAAGTATATAGCGGAGACATGGCTTAGCCACAGCCTGGGGGATGTTTCCAGAATGAGATTTTCACTCTGCAGCGGAGTGTGCGCTGATATGAAACTTCCTGGCAGATTAAAACTGTGTGCCCGACCGAGACTTGAACTTGGGACCTTTGCCTTTCGCGGGCAAGTGCTCTACATCTGAGCTACCGAAGCACCGGGTGTGAGTCGTGCTTTGGTAGCTCAGTTGGTAGAGCACTTGCCCGCGAAAGGCAAAGGTCCCGAGTTCGAGTCTCGGTCGGGCACATAGTTTTAATCTGCCAGGAAGTTTCTATCAGTGCACACTCCGCTGCAGAGTGAAAATCTCATTCTGGAAACACCCCCAGGCTGTGGCTAAGCCATGTCTCCGCTATATCCTTTCTTTCAGGAGTGCTAGTTCTGCAAGGTTCGCAGGAGAGCTTCTGTAAAGTTTGGAAGGTAGGAGACGAGATACTGGCAGAAGTAGAGCTGTGAGTACCGGGCATGAGTCGTGCTTCGGTAGCTCAGGTGGTAGAGCACTTGCCTGCGAAAAGCAAAGGTCCCGAGTTCGAGTCTCGGTCGGGCACACAGTTTTAATCTGCCAGGAAGTTTCATATCAGCGCACACTCCGCTGCAGAGTGAAAATCTCATTCTGGACTACTGAGACTATTTATGAAATTTCTCAGTATCTTGTGAGGTATAATTGAAACTGTAGAACTGTAGCTGTGGCAAATATTATTCGGTATACTCATGGATTTTAGCAATGTTTTGTTCCTATAGGCTTTAGTAATAAATTTTGTAGAAAAGGTATCGAGAAATGTGTAAAAAAAATTATGAATCCCAAACAAAGTGACTCCCCCCCTCTCCCCTACACACACACACACACACACACACACACACACAGTGCTCTATTCTGTATTTCATTCAAAGCTATCTACTGGTCCATAGTGTTATATTCACTTCTAATGCTGCCTTGTTCTTTTGCCTGATTAAAACCAAATGTGTTTCCAAGTGATAATATTAGCAAATACCTTTTGCGTTTTAGATCGGACGCAGTATACATCAATGTATTCGGTAAATCATTTTGCAATTTTCTTTTGCGCTAGATCTATAGATGTAATCATTTCTCTACAGTCAGCATTTCCTGGTATTTCTCTTTCCCGCATACTTCCAAGTGAGATTACCTTGTAAACATCATTAATTTCACTAACATAGAGCCATCATCACCAACTCTACCTCATATTTTAAGGGGAAAAAGCAAATTTGGAAGATATCACTCTGGCAATCGATCCCAAACAGAAATTTGGACCCTAAATCTGACCGAACATTTTTATGAGCTCCCAAACATACAGCTTTTGAAATTGCTTCACCAGGTCCTACTCAACCCAACAAGCCACATTCCTAAATGTTGACATCCACCTCAAAGATGTTTGCATCAGTGCCTCTGTCCGTATCAAACCTACTAACCACCAGCAATACCTCCACTTCGACAACTGCCACTCATTCCATACAAAGAAGTCCCTTCCATAAAGCCTAACAACCTGTGGTCGTCCTCACTCAAGCCTTCACAGACCATAGTTATCCTCCCAATCTTGTACAAAAACAAATCTCCCGCGCCTCATCTTTCCAGTCTTCCACCACCTCCCAAAGTCCTGCCGTCCAGCCACAGAGGAGCATTCCCCTCGTAACCCAGTGCCACCCAAGACTGGAGCAACTGAATTACATTCTCTGCCAGGGTTTCAACTACTTCTCACATGTCCTGAAATGTCCTGCCAACTATCCTTCCCATCCCTCCCGCAGTGGTATTCCGCTGTCCCCCAAACTTACACAATATACTTGTCCATCCCTACACAACCCCCTGCTCACAACCCCTTACCTCATGACTCATACCCCTGTGATAGACCTAGATGCAAGACCTGTCCCATACATCCTCCGACCACCACCACCTACTCCAGTCCAGTCGCAAACGTCACCTACCCCAACAAAGGCAGGGCTACCTGTGAAACCAGTCATGTGATCTATAAGTTAAGCTGGAACCAGTGTGCTGCATTCTATGTGGGCATGACAACCAACAAGCTGTCCGTCTACAGGAATGGCTACTGACAAACTGTGGCCACAAGCAAGTGGACTACCCTGTTGATGAGCATGCTGCCAAACATGACATCCTTAATTTCAATGACTGCTTCAGAGCCTGTGCCATATGGATCCTTTCCAGCTTTTCTGAATTGTGCAGGTGGAAACTTTTGCTGCAATATATTCTATGTTCTCGTAATGCTCCTGGCCTCAACCAACATTATTCATTGTCCTTTCCCATCCAGCCCCTTCCCTGTTCCCATTACAGCACTACACAGCCCTCATTCCACCAACGCACTCAGTCTTTTTACTTCTCTCCTTTACCGATAACCCCCCCCTCCCCGCCACTCCCCTACCATCTGTCTAACCTCCTGGACTGTACTTACAGCTGCCCTACCCTCTCTCCACATTGTCCCTGCACGCTCCCCAGCAGCAGTTTACTGTCTGCCACCCCTACCCTACTCCTCCCCTCCAAACCCAGTCGCCACTCCCATCATGTAATGGTGCTGCTGCTTGCAGTGTGGCTTCACTTGCCTGAGACTGCAGTTGCGTGGGCGTGAGAGTTGCGTTGGCTTGCGCATGAGCGCCCATGCCTGTGCGTGAGCGTGTGTGTGGTCTGTCGTCTATTTTTGATGAAGACTTACTGGCCGAAAGCTTTACTTGTGACAGCCTTTTTGTTGTGTCTGTGTGCTACTCACCATCTCAAGTACATGGTGAGTAGCAATTTTCTTTTTCATAATATTGTTACAGTCCATCCTGACTCTTCCACTGATTGCTTTTAAATTTCATGTGCATCAGTTGTTGATCAGTCGCTTCATCCCATGGTATGCGCTTAATGTGCAAGAGCAAAGTTCTATACTGTGAAGTCAGTAAGAGGTTTGTGAAATACTGCTGTTAACTGGTAACATGGTTTGTTCATTACATCAAAGTGCACAGTTTGGTTGGTTTGCAGTGTAAATGGACCAAACTACAGGGTCATTAGTCCCCTTCTGCTCATGCAAACAAGTCTCAAGGTAAAAGAATTCCCAAACAGAGTTGGGGAATAACCAGTATGCTAGGGTTCTCTTTGCTTTAATCATTTTTATGTTGCAATTCACATAAGCAGTGTAAAGCGAAGAAACGAGTAAATATGTAATTCAAGAAGTAGTGGAGCACTAATTCATTATTAACACTGCTGTTGCACATAATTTTCTTTGGATTTTAGACATTGTCAAAGTGAAATACACGTGCAGGAAATGCAATATTCTTCAATGGAATTGGCATGACTGAACTGTGAATAAAAAATGACAAACTCATTTAGTTTTTGAGATGTACATATAACTGCAGACTTTCAATAAGAGAATACTGTGACAGGCTGTATATGTGATCAAAGAAAAAAGAAAATTCCCTGATTTTTCCAAGTTAAGAACATACTTCCTCCTGGGTGAAAACACAGTATACTTTCCCTCTGAACTGTAAAATTTACCTATCCTTTGAACGGTAAATGTGTTATTCGCCAGCATGGAACTTCCTGGCACTTTAGGAAACAAAACTCAGTAAAATATAATGTGTTTTGGAAAGATCTTTGATGTGCAGCAAAATGTACACTACATATTTTCCTATTAAGAAAATATAAACACAAATTCCATCACACAGCATGTTAGTTTCCAAAGCACTGAAACTGAGATTGCAATGTGCTTTTCTCAGCCAATCATAGCTCACATCACATTATCTAGCCAGCCAACGACAGCAGATATTCAGAGCATAGGACACAGGATGTCGTCGGCCAATAGCAACATCACTGTTCAGTAGTGCAAAAGCACCAAACAGGAAAAGTTCATGTTTTAAACTTAGTATAGCTACAAGAAAATCTAAGCTTTCATGTATAATATTGGTCTTTTTGTATGTGTTACCCTTTAAGATATGTCAAACACAAATGGGCCAGTAAAATTTTAAATGGCAACAAAAACGTCTGATCTTCTGGGCTGGAAATTTTTCTAAGTGGCTGGTCCTCAAAGTTTTAAATAATTCAAAAGCTTTTCGATTTCAGAAATTCATTGCACTTTCTCACACAGCATAATTCATCTTACTTAAAAGGAAATTCACACTTCTCAAACCACCATTCACAATATTTACCTGCTACCTCTTAGACACAGGTTCGTTTGAACTGTTGCCAGAGTGTGCCAAAAGACAAATGTTACTGCAGACCAATAGTTATGGCGATGTAGCAAGCCTGTGCTAGGTGTTTGTTGTGCTCAGAGACCTTTCATAACATTTCTGCTTGGAATTTTCTGTGAAGTGGGGCATCAAGTGACCATGTGCAGCAGTATGGAATGTTGTTTAGAGGGGACATGGGAGTAGTTGTACTTAGGGCAACTGTTTTATCATATCCCATCCACATAAAGAATGCAAAATTAGTAAGCAGCCCTTGGCACAATATTAGTTTCAAAACTAGACTCTACAACCAAGTAAACCGAATATTTTTCTCTGTGGTGACTTTGTCATAGATACGTGGGGAGTTACAATGATAAAACGTGTTGTCAGTCTGCAATTTACTGAACAATGATGTTTTGTAAGCTTAAGACATAAACAACATAAATTGAGAAATAATGTCAAGTCTACAGGAGGTAGTAGACCAGTGTTGAAACATGTCATGTGTTCAAAAAACATTGTGTTTCACTGAAGGCAGATACGTAAAATTCTGCTAAAGTTATTCTGTGTGGTTTTCTGGAAGCCAACTTTCTTTGAGTACCATTCCTGTATTATCTCACGTATGGTTCTTTCTTATAGTGCGAAATGAAACACTGTTTCAAATAAATTGACTGCAAAACATTAAAGAAAGTCATTCAGAATATAAAATTTTAATTATTGTGTAAGAAGATTTATTAGGAGCCAAGTCCTGTTTTGTGTATTTTATTATTTGAATGAGGTATTCCTCCTGGCCTCCGTGCCACTGCAAGAGAGTTCAAGATGTATTTGAAGTGTTGATTGGCAAAGTGGACAGAGATGGCGAAGACTCTTCTGCGTCAGCCACATTGTCAATGCATCACAGTTTTCTTGTTTAAGGATTACCTCATTTTTGGTGAATCTGGCTTGTATGTAATTCTGGTCATCGTGTGGATTTTTTATGGACCAGCTATGCTGTGCCATGCCAGTGCAGACTTCTCTGAAACATCTTCACTGCTGCAGGAAATTGCTAAAACTTTCCAACTAACAACTTATACCAAATTCTCAAGTGACGACTGAACATGTATTTTTCAGTTTCATTACCAGACATTTATTGTATAACTGCAATTACAATTCAGTCCATTAATGTGACACTAATACATTCTCTCTCTATGAGAACTCAAACCAGAGCAATCTGATCCAACAGGAATTCAAAAGCTTTCTTACATTACAATTGAAAAACATCATTTGTTTTTCTCCTAAGATATTCTATAATCCTGTTTACTCTGTGCGCACCTTCTGGGTCCATGGACTGCATACCAGATGCACAGACAGTAAACAGCACTGACTCTCCTAGCTTCTGCACACTGCGGCTACATCTTTCCTTGTATGCTCTCTCTCTGTCGGAACAGATACGGTATGCACAGTAGGCCTGTTGGTATATTTGACCTCTCTATTGAAACACTGGGAAAATATTGAGCTGGCATGACAATTCTTCATATAGCGGAACAGGACTTGGCCCACAATGTCCTGTTACATTACAGCACCCTTCATATTTACTTCCTAAATTTCTGAACTTGATGGTTAAATTAATTTGGTGTACCTCCCTATTTCTTAAGTAAATCATCATAAGTGACATTTCTTTCTATGAAGGAATTTATTATATTTCATCAAACAATAAAGACACTGAAGGTTGTCATTATCCTACAACACATTATTAAAAAAAAACATGCCCAGCAGATTCAATTTAAGACTCCTGAAGAAATTTAGTTAATTTATGATAAAAGTGACTTAAAAAATACTTGTTTGACTGATGCTTGAGAACTGCTCATCAGTCTGGGGTCCATCACTAGGTTAAACTAACAGAATTGATAGCGGATCCCAGTAAAGAACAGTTGACAAAGCATGTGCACCCACGAATATGCACAAACAAACACATTAGGTCTTTTGGAACGCTGAATAAAAATAGATACAGAGGCAGGAACACAGAGATCCCATGAAACAAGAAATCAGAAATTTTGATACGAGAATTTATTTAGGAAAAGAGAGAGATACCGCAAGCAACAAATTCAGGACCTTAGAAAATCAAGATTACACAGACAAGATGAAATTGGCCAATATACACCAAAGGCTCTTACGAAAACAGCCATCATGTTGCAGGTACGACGGGAGCAAAGGGAAAGTAATCTCAAGTTTAACAAGGCAGCCATTAAAGAGCAATGGAAAGTTTCAAGTAAACAATAATAAGAACATGATAAAATATTCTGAATTACACTATTTTGGAAACCAACTTTTGTTGAGTAGACTTTACATTTCATCAATTAAAGTGGCATATTATGCAATAAATACAGAGAGAAAATTGTACAAATTTGAAGACTTTTTTAAATGTTTGTGTAGTTCACAAGAGGAATCAGAAACACATACAGATTATAAAGAAAATAATGACACTGCATAGGCAGTCCAAAAACAAGATGTATAAAGTCATTTGAGGTATGATGAAACGTAATTTACTGAGAGATGATTATTCGAAGTGAACGTGATATGAGAAGAACTGGCAAACCTGTTTACATAATACTTAAAGGAAGAATACTACCCAAAACAAGAACATTGGTATAATTATTGTACTTCACAAGATGGAAAAAAATAACTTAGGCTTAAGCCCCTTAGATGAAATGTACAATATATTAAATAAGGAGATATCAGCAGCAGTAGAGAATGTTTTCAGAAAGGATACATGTTTATGCAATACAAGAATTAGGCAGATAAGGTTGCACTATTTGCCTCTAATGAAGATGAACTTAAAAAATGCAAGGAGCAACTTAACACATCAAATCCAAAAGTAGGCCAGAAATCAATCGGAATTAGACTAAAATAACATATCAAAAATAAAATGATAGAAAGTACCAATGAAATCTTGGAATCCACAGATGAATTTTAGTTTTTACGGCACTTCAAACAATAGTTAGTTACAAGGGTAAAAATAGCCTGGACCGCTTTTCGTACACTAAACAGTTTTCAATACAGAGATTCCAGCATGTGTGAAAAGTAACAACGGCACATGTCTGATACATAACAAAAAACAGGATTAAAAGCTGAGTAATGGAAACGAGATACTCAAGTACTAAATATTCCATAGTGGACTGCTTCCGTAGTTGAATGGTTAGCATCGCTGCTTTCAGTGCTGAAGGACCAGGGTTGGATTCCCAGTATCTCATGTGGTACCCAATATAGGCTGTCAACTCAGCCCTTGTGAGTACAAATGAGGAGCTGCTTGAATAAAGAAGCAGTGGCTTCATAAGGATTTGTCTATAGGCAACAAAATTTGGAGGGATTGGCAATATGCTGATCACATGTCCCATGAACATAAATTGCTCCTCATACAGCCTTGTAGGCAGCAGTTGGCCAGTGGGAACCAGCCTAATGCCTAATCTATAAGTGTTGTTAACATTACGCATTCAGGATACTCATTTCTGTATCATCTTCAGTCATTAAACAGTTGACTTCTGTTGTTATAAACTGATATGGTTCTGAGCTACTTGTAATTGGGTACAGAGTTTGATATTAGTCCCATTTGTTTATGCTGTCTGTTTTATCCTAGAAAATCTGCATTACCATTCCTAAAATAACAGCAACACAAAAGTATATAAAAATATTAGCCCACTTTTGATATTTAATGACTTTTTGAAGTCCTGTAAATCCAGAAGGAAATCCGAAATTTTGCAGTTTCAAACTAATAGCTGACCATACATTGTTGCCATCTTCATGTTTTGTTAGTGGTGGGCAGGAAACGACATCCTGTGAAACATTACTAAATGCCTTCTCTCAAAAACTACCTAGTGCAGATTGTTGGAAACCCACTCATGATGGAAATATACTGGATCTAATGGCAACAAGTAGATCTGACCTCTTTGAGGATGTCCACATCAAAACTGGCAACAATGATCAGCAAAGCACAAAGAAAAACTAAAACAAGCAGAAAGATGTCAATAGTAGGCCATGAAAACTTTGTAACTCCATTTTGTTAAATTTTGCAGGTGGCGTAAGAATGGTTTCTTAAAAAACTACACTTATTCCCATAAATTAAGGATAATTGTAGAATATGGTGTCACACATTGTGACAATATACAAAACTGGCACTAATAGCATAGGCACATACGGAACACACATGACATTGCTTTTAAGTCCCCAGTATTGGTGATAAGTTGAGAAAACTGCCCCGAAACACACGTGCTACAAAACGCCACTGTTTCCTGCGCATGTACCCTGACAACAATTTGGGATATGATCACCATGCACAAACATACACAGGCCGCGCAACGGGTTGGCACACTCTGGATCAGGTGGTCGTGCAGCTGCTGGGGTATTGCCTCCTATTCTTGCACCGGTGCCTGTCGGACCTCCTGAAGTGTCATAGGGGTTTGAAGACTTACAGTGATACGTCGACCGAGAGCATCCCAGACGTGTTCAATGGGGTTTAGGTCTGGAGAACAGGCAGGCCACTCCATTCGCCTGATATCTTCTGTTTCGAGGTACTCCTCCACAATGGCAGCTCTGTGGGGCCATGTGTTATTATCCATCAGGAGGAAGGTGGGACCCACTGCACCCCTGAAAACGCGGACAAACTGGTGCAAAAGGACGTCCCGATGCACCTGGCCTGTTACAGTTCCTCTGTAAAAGACATGCAGGGGTGTATGTGCACCAATCATAATCCCACCCCTCACCGTCAAACCACAAACTCCATACACGTCCCTTTCAAGGACATTAAGGGGTTGATATCTGGTTCCTGGTTCACACCAGATGAAAACCTGGCAAGAATCACTGTTCAGACTATAGCTGGACTCATCCGTGAACATAATCTGGGACTACTGTTCCAATGACCATGTACTGTGTTCTTGACACCAGTCTTTACAGGCTCTCCTGTGACCATGGGTCAGTGGAATGCGCTTTGCACGTCTCCGGGCGAATAAACCATGTCTGTTCAGTCGTCTGGAGACAACTGTTCCAGTGGCTGCGGTAAGGTCCCGAGCAAGCCTACCTGCAGTACTCCCTGGCCGTCTGCGGGCACTGATGGTGAGATATCGGTCTTCTTGTAGTGGTGTACACTGTGGACGTCCTGTACTGTAGTGCCTGGACACGTTTCCTGTCTGCTGGAATTGTTGCCATAATCTTGAGATTACACTGTGTGGCACACGGAGGGCCTGTGCTACGACCTGCTGTGTTTGACCAGCCTCCAGACGCCCTAGTATTCTACCCCTCATAACTTCATCAAAATGTGTTCTCTGAGCCATTTTCAACACACAGTCACCATTAGCATGTCTGAAAACATCTGCACACTTACTTGCTGCACTGTACTCTGACAAGCACCAACACACCTCTACGTATGTGGGCTGCAGCCAGCACCACTGTGCGACGACCACAGGTCAAATGTACCACATGGTCATACCCTGAGGTGATTTAAACCCGCAAACCGCCCACCAGAGTGTTGTTTCACCATGATTCAGCATTATCCTTAATTTATGAGCATAAGTGTATATAAAGTGATACAAGAAGTTGCTGCTTGGGTTACTGCACAGTAGAAGCCTAGCTATTGACAGATTAGAGAAATTCATGCACTTTCAAATTTCTCTCTGATTATGGAGTTACTGGAATTAAGAGTTTCACAGACAGCTGGAGTTATGAGGTTTTAATTGCCTACCATTGATATATATTAGTACATTGGATTAAAAAAAAGAAAAAAGATCTGTCATATCACATCTCAATGAGAAACTTTAAAACTTTCAGCACAGGGAAGGAGTATGCAGAGGAACTATGGCTCAAGTTTAAAAGAATAATTGACCATTCACTGAATAGATAACCAGCACAAAAGTTTGTTGGACGGATCCTCCATGGTCTACAGCTACTATAAATAAATTTCTAAAGAACAGGGATTACTGCATAATAGGAGTAAAAGCACAGGGCTACAGATAGATAGATGCTGAATGAAACTCATTTGGCTGTCAAGAGCAATGTCTGAAGCTTTTAATGACTACTGTAGCAGAATACTGTCAAATTAGCTTTTACAAAACCAAAAGGAAAATCTGGTTGTTTGTAAAGGCTGTTGGTGGCACCAAAGTTAGTGTCCAGTCCCTAGCAAATGAGACAGGAACTGAAACTGAAGGTAGCAATGCACAAGCTGAAGTGCTTGACTTAATCTTCGAATGTTCCTTTACACAGGAAAACCAAGGAGAATATTCCCAATTTAATCCTCATAGCACTAAAGGTGTGTGAAATCAGTATTAGTGTCAGTGGTGTTGAGAATCAGCTGAAATCGAACAAAGTTCCTGGGCCGAATGGAATCCCTATCAGATTTTGTACTGAGCTAGCTCCTCTTCTAACAATAATCTATAGCAGATGCTCCCCTGTCCCCCCCCCCCCCCCCTCCTCAAAAAAATAAATAAATAAAACAACTGCGCCCAGTTCTTGGAAGAAAGCACAGGTCACATACTTCTACAAGGGTAAGAGAACTGATCCATGAAACTACCTCTTTGACACCGATTCATTGTAGAATCTTACAACATATACTGAGCTCAAACATAATCAGACACCTCTAACAGAACGATCTCCTCCATGCCACCCAGTATGGATTCCAAAAACATTAATCTTGTGAACTCCAACTCAATATTTTTTTTTTTTTTTTTTTACATATACTGAAAGATTTGGTTCAAGGCAGTCAGGTAGATGTAATATTTCTTCATTCCAAAAAAGTGTTTGATTCATTAATTACCACACCTATGCTTTTTGTCAAAAGTACGATCGTATGGGGTCCCAAGTGAAATGTGTGACCGGATTGAGGACTTTTTGGTACGGAGGAAGCAGCATCTTATCTTAGAGATGGTGTGTCATCATCAGCTGTAGGAATAACTTCAGGTGTGCCCAAGGTAAGTGTGTTGGGGCCCTTGCTGTTCATGTTGTGTGGTAGACTGATTTATTGGTAGAATACTGGGGAAGTGTAATCAGTCTACAAAAGGAGATTCCTTACAAATTATTTGTGTCACCAGTTCTAGAATACTGCACAAATGTGTGGGAACTGTGCCAAAAAGGATTGTTAGAGGATATTGAACATAGAGAGAGAATAGCAGCATGAATGATCACACATTTGTCTAATCTGTGGGAGGATGTTGGAGATACTGAAAAAACTGAACTATCGTGAGAATCTATTAAAAGTTTCAAGGAAAGGCTTTAAATGATGATTCAAGGATAGATGGAAACTTGTGCTGATTCATTTTGCCTTCCAGAATAGCAATAGCAACCCGGTTATGTCAAGAAAATATTCCCCAGGCCACAAAACTCCCTCCTCTGGCCTGGACCCTCCCAACAATTGTTACTTGGTGTTTATTTTCAGATGTTTCAAGCCATAAACACCAAGAGCCATTTGTTCAATGTCGCATAAAATGTGATTCATATGAAAGGCCACCTGCCCGCACTCTGTGGACGTATAGTTGCAGTACTGGTATGCAAATTCCAGCCTCCATTGCCAATGAACAGTAGTCAGCATGGGGGTATGAATCAGGCACCTGTGGAGGCCCATACGCCACAATATTTGCTGAATGATCATTGAGATGATACTTTTGGCAGCCCCTTGGTTCATCTGAGCAGTCAGTTGTTCAACAGCTGCAAAACTATTTGCCTATACACTTCTCCATATTTGTCCTTCACCCATCATCTATGGTTGGTGGTACAGCACAGTTGCACTAACTACAATTTTGTATAATGCCATTCTGCTGTGCAGAGTATACTTTAATAGTAGAAGAATGTGAACAGTTTACAAACTTAGCAATTTTGGAAATGCTTCCACCATTCACCCAAAAGCCCTTTTGGATGTCATATATATCCACAAGCCATTTATCAGAGGTTATTGCACGATGACATCAAACATTGGCAATGGTCACATTATTGTTTGTTTTGCTTTAGGGCGCATAAAACAACTGGGGCATACGCGCCCAAGTGGAAACTATAGAACATGAACACAGAGAGGAGTTGAACGACTATACGTCAGTCCCAAGTCACATTATTGTGATTGGGCAATGTAACACAACTACTTGAAGCATAATTTTAATAACATTGTTGCTGAAGGGTGAAACAAAGCAGAGTAATATAAACAACAGTAACTAACATATTACAATTATTTTACGATATAAGAAAAAGAATACAAGACACGATGACATCCAAAAATTGCTAGCATTCAGCAAAGAAGAAATTTCCAGATAGAGTTTTTACATGAAGGTTAATCTTGTACGTCCATCAGACATGTTGATGGATCACTCGATATAATTACACGTATTCACGATGAAGTCACTAGGCGCAGTGCGAAAGAATATATAGACTGATGCCATGTCACGTTACTAATCACCTGCGGCAGGTTTAAGAGCTGTCACAGGTTGTCGGGTATCACTTGTCAACTAGCCGATGTTTAAAGCATTCTCTCTACCATGTCTACTAATGATTAGTTGATGACCCAATGCTATGTGGTTTTCTCCTGGGCTGGGATTTGGACTTTTGGAGTAACCTACTGACGATGTTTGGTTACCACAAATTATTTCCCTGTCTGCCTAATGTGGGACTCTTTGCTCACTATTTGACCAACCATTGTGTTTTCAGTGAACAAACCCCAAATGTGACAGTATATGGGTTCACCTAGGGCATAGTTCGTACCCGTGTGCTTCCAGTCAAATCTAAAAACTGCGTTCTGCAGCACTGATGTGAGAGTTATTCAGCAAACATATAGAATAGTGTACTGATAATGAGGAATCCATCTCCAGAAGTTTTTTGTTCTGTGTATTTCCAGAAGACTCAGGAACCATTATTTTCTGTGATGTAATTGCAAATACGCTGTGCTTAATGAAATTGTGTTGAAGCAGACTTACAACAGTTAGAACTTACCTGTTACCAGGGTCCCAGTTTGATTTATATTATAGACAAGTGCTGACATGAAGTCAGTGCCATCCTCTCCTATAACAAGACAGAGAACAGAATTACACACCAATCAATTAAGCAAAAAGACAAGGTCCTATGTTAGCCACTAAATATGCCTAACACGGTATGCTAAGCCAGAAATTACAAAACTTGTCACTGTTATGGAAATTTAATATAATATCAAGCCCCATTTAAAAATGGAAATCTGAATCTCGTAAAATTTTTCAACACAATTTTTCTTCCCTTAGAAAGACGATTTGTGATAGGAGAGTATCTCAATAAGAAGCAAAGCTTTTGATCTAATTCAACCCACACTTTATTGTAAGAAACTGCACATTACTGACCATAAATATCTAAAAATTAACTTAACTTTACTTTCAGGTCTTTCTACATTTTGTGTGCGACAAAACATGCAATTTACAATTAAAATGGATTTTCTTTCAAAAGTGGAACTGTTTTAAAATCTGTGATTCAAATGTAAATCTTTGCCTTCATAGGCGGTGCTCTAACAACTGAGCCAACTGAGCACACCCCAAGGTTGCACTCTAAAAGAAAGATGTTTGGCAGACTGCAACTGATTTACACCACGAGGCTTGCTCTAGTAACTTGGCTGGAGGTGCGTTGTCCACAAATGGCATAAATTAAAAGTCAATCTCAGTCAAGGACACAGATATAATTATCAAGTAGTAACACTATTATGTAAGTAAGAGTTTCATTCTGGAAACAATCCCCAGGCTGTAACTAAGCCATTCTCCACTACATCGTCTCTTTCTCAATGATGCTATTCCACCAAAAAGTGCTGGAGACATCTCTTGAGATTCGGAAAGAGGTAATTCTTGACTGTAGGTTCCAGTCAATGTACGGGTTATGCTCAGCTGGCTTAGTCAATAGATAGGTGCCTGCAAAAGGCATAGATCTAGGTTCCAGTCCTGATCTAGTGAAAAGTTTTAAAATGGCAGAAAATTTCAAATTTTGTTAAAATTGAATGATTTATATATTCTCACGAGCAAGGGTTAAATGTCTTCCATTCTCCCAAGCTTTCGCCTGTTGACACAAATGTGCACATGCAACTTCAGTCTTATTTATCATGATCTATTTCATGTTAGATCAGTACCTTTCTTTTTGAAATCTTAGAAGAATAAAAGAAAGGCAACTTGCTTTTGTGTAAGTTATCAGGGTATATCACAAAAATATTTGAAGGGATTGCAAGTGAACTAGGAAGAAATTCAACAGCTGAAAATTCTACAGTGGTACAGCTTAAAACTGTAGCTTCAATAGCTAACACACATTCATTCAGCTTTAAATCTACTACAAACACAAAACAACATATAACTAATATTAACACAAGATAGCTGTACATGGTTTTGAGGAGTCTTGCATAATAATAATAAAAAAAATCTTATCAAAATCCTGACATAAAACGGCTACAGACATTGTTATACAAATAAGTTAAAAAGAAATAGAGGCATTCAGTTATAAAATTATTTATGTTTTCATGAGAAAATTGAATGTCTGTTACGTCTGATGTCAGGAAAAAGTCATGGTGACTCAAGGTTTAAATTGACCTTTACCAAGGGGAATAGCAGGCGGCCAGTGTCATGTTGGCCCCTGACCGGATCACCACATCGCTGAAAACACCAGGGCTAGGCTAGGCGCAACTCTAACCATGGAACAACACAGAAAAAAGAGGAAAAAAATCAAGAAAACAGATGGACACTAGGCAACACCGAATGTTATCACTTCCCCAAGCTAGGAAACTTACAAATAGCAAAAACAATAATGAATACAGGCTCTTTCAATTACATAAGCTGATCCTGGAAGTATTACGTTCTCATGAATATTGCATACCACTACAAAAATTGTTCCAAATGACATACATGGTTTCCCCAACTCTTGCTAGTGTTCAAGTTGATACTGATCCTGTTCTACCATTCAATTATAAGTACATAAGCAGTCTATGATCACTCTTGTGTACTGTACAAAACACTAAGATATTTTTGATGTAAACTGAAATTACAGCACCATAACACAACACTACATTTTCAGTATCCCCAGACAATTTGATCTGAAAAATGTTCAGCCAAAATCTTTGATTGCTATTCCTACAGTAGCTTACAACAGGGAAATACTGGACTGTGTAAGTAATGATGGCACAATGATGTGAGGATGGGAAAAACCACAAACTGTTTTATCCTTAATCTCCAAACACACAAATATAGTTTCAACTATATGTTCCATGAAGAATTGAAAAGTAAAGTTTTTATCAAATACCAGTATTCATTTCTGATTTTTAACACACACAAAGTTAGAAGAAGGATAAAGATGAAGTACTGAATTATTCAAAGTCAACAATATATTTCATAACAGTATGTGAGAAAGAAGATTGTCTATTTTCATATGACAGTTGCATCAGCAGGTAATAAAGAAATCACAAGGAGCAAAGCATAAGTATTAGATACTCAAATTGTCGTGATTACAAAGGTATAAGGAATACTATGTATAACCATATGAAGTCAAGTAATCCTCTTCTTGATTTATGTTGGACAGATTTGAGGAAAGAATTTATAAGAAAATCATTTTTAATATTTTAACACGAATGTCCATTTCCCAAAGAGAACACAGTCTGAAGATATTGCCAATTTTTTATGGTTTGTAATTCAGTTTTGATTTCTTCCATTATAGGAAAGAGATAATGAAAATACAATTGGGGAAGCCAAGTAAGCCATAAATACCTTAAACTACACATAATGCTTAACATACTCTGATATTTCTAGTACGTGTTTAGTAATTATACAGCAGACTGGTGTCTTGTAGCTGCAACAAAAACCCACAATTTCAGAATTTCATGGGACACATTATGGCACATTCAGTATGCCATTCTTTTAGTACTGTGCAATGACATTTACACAATAGATTTTATTACCAGAATGGTCCAATGAAATTCCTGGACTGTGACAACAGTTCATTCATTCCAAATAGCAAACAATATATTTATATAGTATGTTCTGTGTCATGTAAATATCATGAAGTAACCGTTTATATTGGTGGTGGGACACCACTAATAATAATAATAATAATAATAATAAAAACCACATGCACGTGCACGCACGCACGCTTGCACTCATGCGCACACACCAATCAAAGCTGGCAAAATTAACAACCTGCAGTCAATTATGTGTGCATTAGAAACATTTATGACACTCAAAGTGTTACAGCTTGTGATCCAAGTCTACAACACAGACACAAACTGAACATCGTTTCATTTTAAATACTTCAAGTTTTCATTTTATTCATTAAATAATGGTTTTGGGCAAATTTCTGACTATGCAAACAAAATGTCTCCTAGAAAATGAACTCCTTGTTACCAGTCACTTCACTTCAAAATTTCTGCTTTGCAGTACTAGTCATGACATTTCAAATAATTTACTCTTACTTTTGAGTGCATCAAATTTATGTTGTATATTTCACTATGGATATGTGCTAGCCTAAATCTCGATGTCAAGTAAATTTAATTACAGTTACAGTATATGTAACACACATTCGATGTTAAGTACTTAACTTCCCGCCCCCTTTTTTAAGGCATTATTATATCTGTAGTTCTTCCAGAGAATAAGACTGTCTAAAGACTACTGCAAGTTGAAAATTTTATTCTTGTGTCTGTGAATAGATGACTTGTACTAATCATATGTGGCTACTGTGGACTTTGTAAATCTGTCACACGTGTAAGCAATAAAGTGTTCAATTACTCTAGCTTGTCCCTGGAAGTTTTCCCTAAATATGACAAGTAAAATTATTTGTGTTACGTTACAAACTGCTGCTAAGCACAATGAATGAGTGTCTGCCTAACAATATCATTCACTGCATATGATAAATCATATTAAAATGAATACTACATGGTGGTGTACCTCTCTTTTACTGCGGTCTTTTGCAGTGACACGCCACATTCACTTAGGGTTATTGTACCCTGTCACTAAAAAGATCCTAACACTACATTGGGTTATTACTTGGCACTGATATTAGAAAGTGTAGCATTTACATGAAGTATAAATAAGGGCATAATTAAAATTATTTATACAGCCACCCTCCATCCCCCCTTTTTTTCTCACCCCACTTTAGCTTATTATGTACAAGTTTTTGTGACCAAAACCTAAGCTGTGAATTGTCTTCTGTATACGGTATTTATTAAAATGAATCAATACCTTCGAAGAAATTTAATCCCCAATAATTTATTTTAAAAAATGGATCAAAGTTGAGAATTCTGCTCAAAACCATGTGCAGACAGACAGTGCCAAGAACAAAAAGATAATGCACAACACAGTCCTATCAAAGTAAATAATTATGATCAACACAAAAGAAGGCACAAATGAAGTTCTATAAGTGTAACACATTTCATTTGTTTTTGATGAAACTTGAGAGCATCAAATGAAATTGTGCACTTTGAACTGATAATGTTATCTTGCATATAGGAGAAATATGAAGTGTGGGAAAGATATGTAGTGGGGGAGACAATGTGTACTTGAATTGGAATGATCTTTCGCTACACTTTTTTTTCTTTCACTGTACTTGGACTTAAGGATCCAAAACAATATTAAGACCACATGCAGGACTGCAGGCTGAAGTACTGCTACTTTTGGCTACTTGTCTATTTCAAGTATATGCTCATGGCAGTAGATATATTAATATTCACAAAAATAAAATGAAAAATCAAATGCTGAATGCCAGGAGAGCTAAGAATTCACAGATGAGCGAAGCTTGTAGTTGCCTGGACCGTGTACCCCTAACCCCTTTACCTGTGTCACAATCTGGAAACATAAAAAAATTACGAATTGTCTTCAGTTAGCGATCACTGTTTTAATACCTAATTTACACAATTATAATCTATTTTTAAATATGTCTATGTATCTAACAATACATCCGTCCACTTAATGCATACAGCAAAAGCATTTGTAGCCATTATTCTGCACTCAATACGTAAACTGTAGATCTACTACTTATGGGATTTTTATTATCATTATTATTTATTCTACATAACATACACTTGTGGAAGTGTCGTCTCTGCTGTATCCTCAAGAAAAATAAAGTAGTGATAGGCATAGTGCGCTTTAAATACAATGTTGTTCATCTGTGTAGCAGTGACAAGTGCAGAGTTAGGAAATCTAATATGTAACACTGAAGATTACTATGAATTCTGAACTTGCATATATAACAGTGAGCAAACTATGTTAAAACATGGACTAAAATTAAAGTTACAATGGACATGGATAATGATTGTAAGAACTCTTAAGCACAAATACTTCCTAGAAAGTTAAACTAAAGTTCAGTTCATTAAGAGATAATCAATGTAAAAATGCATTGATTCACTACAAATTTCAGTGAAGTATCCTTTACTTTAGATTGCTTAAAGACATTTACCAGGATGCAAAAACTAACAAGCACAAACATATTAGATACGAAAAGTTTTTTCTGTAATCACTGCTTAAGAACACTATTTAAAATATACTGATGTCAAGTGCAAAAGGGGAAGTAAACAAGTCCACATAATTTCATTGCTTGCGGCAGCCGATTATCAGTTAAGAATAGAACAGGTGTAGCTCAGACACTGCGACCAGAATGGAAAGTAATGAACCTGACTTTATTGGCAATAGTACCCAATTCTCGAATTGATACTTTTTTATAAAATTGTCCAACAGAAAGTAATTCTGAAAAGATCTGTCTTTCTTCATGCACAGTGTATTACCCCCAAAAAATATACTGGGAACATATCCTGGTTAGAGCATGGATGTTGAAGACTTTTTTTTGGTCAAAGAGTTTGTTAGGACATAAAGGAAACAGAAGAAACAACCAACATACGTCAGTTTTCTTTCAAACAATATGTGAACTGAATGCCAGAAGCAGAAACAGTAACACAATTTGGAGCATGCCCTAGAGTTCAGTCATCAACATGCCTCATATCCACAGTTGCATATGGCAAGAAATTACAATTCTGCACACAGCTTGTTAGGTGATAACAAACATGGAGTATGGGATTTTATAATGTATGCAAAAGAACATGTCAGAACCGAGTAACATTATCATAAAGCCACCCTATCTGCTCCAAAAAATTGCTGAACATGTGTGTTTAGAAGAGTGCAATGTACAGTAATCAAGACAAACCCTTTCCCCATTAACTGACTATCCCATTAACTTGTTTTTATATTACAATAATTAAAACATTCATATGATCATTGTGGAAAAAACAATTGTTTATAATGTTCTGTGGATTTCCTCCCCCCCCTAGAAACATGTCAAGGGGAAGATTGGGTTAAAAGCAGGGTTATCAAATCTTTATCCTAAATTAAAGAAACCATCAGCTTTATTTTACCTCTTTTGCTGCTCACATTCAA
The DNA here is from genome assembly GCF_021461385.2 of Schistocerca piceifrons. Classification (NCBI taxonomy): domain Eukaryota; kingdom Metazoa; phylum Arthropoda; class Insecta; order Orthoptera; family Acrididae; genus Schistocerca; species Schistocerca piceifrons. The sequence goes on along the minus strand of NC_060138.1, from coordinate 550,818,752 downwards.
CTCCATTTCAAGAACCAGATGTATTATGTTAGTGACTATGAATACCGGCACATTTCCAAATTTCGTAGCAAAAAATAAGTTTGCAGCAACAACAGAATGCTTTCAGGGACTCCATAATCATGGCCAGTACTCTACTTGCCACAAAGTAATAGATGACAATCCACAAAATTGGCTCCAATTGATACAGATTTCCGAAATTCTTGGGATTCGCCTATAGAAAATGCAAACTTAAAGACATGGTCACTGGAGAGATCCAATGTTGTAGCTTTCCTATGAAAAATGCCATCACCAGAACAAAGGAAACAAGACTCACAGTGTCACATACGATCACAAAAATATGGGCTACTAAAAGTGCAAGACTAATATTTTCTTCCCCCAACTCTACAGAGCTCAGTTTTAAACAAGTTTGCTTTTTATCTACAACATGTTTTAAGGGCAGTCATGTCTTCGTGATGTGTGTTATAATTGCGAGAAAAAAGAAGCAAAGTTTAATTTCTGACTACCATAAAAAAGGTGTAGATGCAGGAAGTTAGACATAAAATGCACCTTTACAACCAGCTAGGTAACACACACATCTTTACAGACTCTTTGAACTAACAACATAGGAGCAGAAATGGACCTTCACATGGTGACATTCTCCTTTCACTCCTGCCAAACCAACAAAGGAGAAGATAAGAATACATAGGAAATGAAATCTCTGATTTAAAAGTTACATTATCAAAATTAAAGACCTGCAGTATTTGCTTGAGGAAGAAAGATTAGTTTTCAGTATCTCATCCATGAGTACATCATTTGAGATTATGAAGAAAATCCATAATGTCCTTTTCACAGTTGTCATGCTTTCTTGGGAATTCAATTCCACAATTCAAACATGAGTCTGCTATTATACCCATTGCAATATCTCTCAAATGGTTCGAATGGCTCTGAGCACTATGGGACATCTGAGGTCATCAATCCCATAGAACTTAGAACTGCTTAAACCTAACTAACCTGAGGACATCACACAAGGCCATGCCCGAGGCAGGATTCGAACCTGCGACCATAGTGGTTGCGCAGTTCCAGACTGAAGTGCCTAGAACCACTAAGCCGGCCAATATCTCTCACATTTTGCTTGAAGCAGTCACTGAATAGGCCTCAGTGGAAGGACTTAAGTTGTAAGATACCCACACCAAAAATTCGGAAGAAAATTACCTTCAGTGGGAAGACAACCAATAAAATTTCATGGGATGTATTAGTAATACTTCAAAAGACTTTTATGATAGTTAATCTGTGGATGAACGTCACACTAGTCCAAAACAGAACAATTTACATCACCCTATTCAATTCCCTTTCCCATAACTTATCTCATGGTAGAAATAACTGTAAACATAATGACTTAATAAATTCCAGATGGCACTGTGTGTGTGTGTGTGTGTGTGTGTGTGTGTGTCCAAATTCATCAACAATTTCTGTGAGTATTCTGGTATAAGGGACTGTCTCTGGAAGCTTGTTACAGAGTAGTAAGGTAATTATAATTCAGTTTGTTACACCAATTTGCAAACTTGAGGGCGAAGAGTACGGTGGACATTACTGTTGTAAACATCAAATACCAACGCGAATGGGACAGATTTGTTAACAAGGAAGACACTATACACACCATTAACATTTGTACTGCTCTGCAGCTACTTCCGGTGTAATACAAAGAAAAAGTGGGTAATAAAGAAAATTAAATGTAATTACTCCATTAGGCTATTGGAGGCCAAGGGGATCTGATACCAGAATACTGTGTGTATCCCTAAACACTGTCCAAAATTTCATAGAGTTAAGGTTGAATCTGTATATATTAAAATGACAGAAAGTTTGAATAATGGAGATATGGCTGCTATTCACCAATATTGTTTGGTCACAAAGATTGATGGGTTTGGTTTTCCTTCCTATTCAGGTCTTTTTCTTCTTTGTTATTTGAATTCAGCTATAATCTTCACTGGCTTTTCATTGTTCATCCAAAGGCAGTGCTGCAGTATTGCTAGGATATTAACAAGGTACATATCCCATTCAACTCAGCAAATTAATCTCCAAGTTCCTACTTTTGTTCATCGTAATATAATTCATTAGAAGAATTTCCAAGTATTGTAAGATATTTTACAACAGTAAAGTTATGCACAAACATGTCGAGCTGGATGAGTATGGCTATAAATACCTAAACTTCACAGAAAGTATTCTTTCATACTTCAAAACAATTTAAAGAAGCAGAATGGAAAAAATGCATCTTAAATGTGAACCAAAGAACGGAAAATGTGTCAAAGGATTTCAGTACAGCACTTACTACACCACTGGTAAAATACTTACATCTCAGTGTCACTTCCACAATCAGACAACTATAAACAAAATATCAATTCATTTATCAGTGGAAGTTTTCTGTAGTGTCTAGATTTTATACTTACATTCTGCTGTTCAACGGAGACTATGATCACAGACTCCTTTATGGGGAGAAAGGGGGGCAAGATTTCTGTTGCTTGTGCATTATATGTAAAGAACATCATTATTGAGTAGTACATAGTGACTACAAATACATGTTTATATTAAATGTTCTATTAACAATCCAGCAACTGCGTATCAATCTTTTTCCTATGCCTACGAAAATGACTTTCGTTGCCTTACAACACTGCAAGTTGAATGTTTATTGAAATTTATAACCCCTCAAAGTATTCAAGGTGTGGAGTACGAACAACAATGTGATGAAGAGTAGGATACAATATTTGTTATTTTTATTTATAGCCTACATTGGACAACTTATTACTTCAACAATGAATATAATGGACAAATCTTTAATGTGCTACAATATCACTGAGTTTCATTTCCTACAGTGGACTAAAGTAGACTGCAGGTAGAGTTTTAATTAATATTCAAACAACTGCTTGTGTACTATTATTTCCTCTGATGTTCATCAGCACAAACCTTGTTTCAAAAACACTTGGGACACCAGAATTCACCACCAACACCTGTGGCACCCTTAAATTATTCTAAGTTCTCTCTTTTTTCCTTTCCCTTACATTAACATTAGAAAATATGTAAGCAATTCGGCAAAACTGTTGCCGTTACTTAAATTCTTGCACATTCACACAATCACACACTCAGTCAAAATTTTGTAGTCCTTTCCACATTGATTACATGTGAATAAGGTTTCCATTCATTACTACAACTCTAAGAATACATTGTTAGAATGGAGGTACAAAGGCATAACTTCAGCAGTGAAGCAAAGTGTCGCAGTCACTATCAGAGCGCAATTTTGATAAGCCATGACACGGAAACACAATGGAGAGACAAAAAGGGAAGTTAAAGAAAAAAAATTACAAATAAAAGTTATCCTACAATATTCTCAATAACATTCTGTTTTGTGTGTTACTGTGACTTCATACTGTGATGCTGCCCATGAAGTCAGCTAAGCATGGTGTTCAATAAAGAATTTGTAACGCACAGAACTATCTGTATTTCCAATGAATATCTTTGGCTCATACACAAAATGTTCTTCAGACTGCTATGAAAATGCACTGCGACCTTTCCTGTTCAGCACAGATTAGTAGAATTTTGAGTATTCTTCCATTCGTTCCTGCCACATTAGCTTCACACACTTATTTGTTTCTGTGCTACTTTCTGTTTGAACTGCACTGCCACATGGACCAAGTTTTGTAAAATTGGCAGTCTCATAGTGTATACAGGGGATGGATGACTAAGACATTTGCTCCAGTTGTTAATACCAGGTGATCAAAAAGTCAGTATAAATTTGAAAACTTAAGTAACCACGGAATGTAGATAGAGTGGTAAAAACTGACACTCATGCTTGGATTGACATGCGGTTTTATTAGAACAAAAAAACAAAGTTCACAAAATATCCGACAGATGGCACTGGACAGCAAAACGTCAGTGACTGCACATGACAATCGTGTATAAAAGGAGCTGTAATGAGAGAGAGAATCAGATGCGCGAACAGTTGCAGCATGTTGACGTTACCCGAGAAGGTGCTTTTAGTGAAGCTGTATTATCAGAATGGGGAATGTGCTAGTTCAGCGTTACGATCCTATCACCATAGGAAGGGGATTCGAACGGGTAAAGGTCCGTTGACAAATGCAGCTGTGTCAAGAATGATTTCAATGTTCGAAGCCACGGGTTGTTTAGACGATAGACCCTATAGTGGCCGATCGAGCGCGAGGCGTAATGCTGCCAAGACAGTTCAGGAAGAAATGGAGACTGTAGCGGGTTCGTCTATGCATGGGGAAGTCAGCGCTCGTACAGTCGCACGTCGCACAGACATTCCATACATTACTGTTTGGTTGGCACTGAGACATACCCTCCGATGCTATCCGTACAAAATACATCAGCATCATTAATTGTTACCTGGCAATTTAGTGAAGTGGAGGGCATTTGCGGTGTGGGCATTTCAAAAGATGGCAGAAGATGACGATGGTTGAGTAACGTGTTGTGGACCGACAAAGCTCATTTCACACTCAGACGGGTCTGTCAACGCCCACAACTGCAGAATTTGGGCTACCGAAAATCCTAGAACTGTCATGGAAACTACATTGCATGACGAGAAAGTCACGGTATGGGTTGGATTTACCACATCTTCCATTATCGGGCCTTTTTTCTTCAAGGAATGCTTGATTCTGGTTTTGTAACTGCTACCGTGACGGGTGAGAAGTACGCCGATATGTTACAGAATCGCATCATCCCCAGCCTGGCTGATAAACACCTGCTGGAACGTACTATGTTTATGCAGGATAGTGCTCCACCCCATATTGCCAGACGCGTGAAAGGTCTCTTGCGCGCGTCGCTTGATGATCGTGTGCTCAACCGCCACTTTCGTCATGCTTGGCCTCCCAGGTCCCCAGACCTAAGTCCGTGCGATTACTGGCTTTGGGGTTACCTGAAGTCGCAAGTATACCATGATCGATCGACATCTCTAGGGATGCTGAAAGACAACATCCGACGCCAATGCCTCACCATAACTCCTGACATGCTTTACAGTGCTGTTCACAACATTATTCCTCAACTACAGCTATTGTTGAGGAATGATGGTGGATATATTGAGCATTTCCTGTAAAGAACATCATCTTTGCTTTGTCTTAGTTTGTTATGCTAATTATTGCTATTCTGATCAGATGAAGCGCCATCTGTCGGACATTTTTTGAACTTTTGTATTTTTTGGTTCTAATAAAACCTCATGTCATTCTAAGCATGTGTGTCAATTTGTACCTCTCTAGTACATTATTCCGTAATTTATTCAGTTTTCAAATTTATACTGACTTTTTGATCACCCGATGTAACTGATCAATAACCTTGCCTTGGATTTAACTCTGCAAGCTTCATTAGATATATCAACTGAATAACCATAAACTTTCACGTAGCAGGAAGTAGTTTTCTAGGCACCAAAGTCCCACAAAATATTTCTCAAATATGACTGGTTGTGTTTATTTATCTGTATTATGAAAGGTACCCATTTCATAGAAGTAACAAACAAGTGCATGTTCCAAGATTCACATACATGTGATAAATCTCTCTTCAACTTGACATAAGTGAGTGTAAATTTGATCAAACGTCTCACACTCCGTGTACAAGATAATTATCACATCTAACTACTTTCATTATCTTTGGATGTCTGCTGTAGCACAATTTCTTTTCTTTTTTGCCATTTCATCCCGTAAAGTTCAGCAGTAGTGTGATTATATTTCTATCTTGATGATGATGCGGTCCCATACTCCAAGGAGCATAGGGGACGATGTGGGAGACCAGCACCGCCAACTAGGCAAGGTCCTAGCGGAGATGGTTTGCCATCGCCTTCCTCCGACCATAATGGGGATGAATGATGATGATGATGATGATCATGAAGATGACACAACAACACCCAGTCATCTCAAGGCAGGGAAAAGTCCCGGACCCCGCCGGGAATCGAACCTGGGACCCCATGCGTGGGGAGCGAGAACGCTACCACGAGATTTTATCTGCTACTTTTCTGCAGAGAAAGGGTAATTTTTAAACAGCAGACATTACAGGGTACGCTCCCCCACTGCAGCAAATCTACATAACAACCTTCTTCCACTAGTTTATAACAGTCAATTTGCCCTTTTTAAATACATAAATTTCTAGCTCCTCAACTATATGGCAACTGTTTACCTTTATTTCTTCCATTATTTATATTTCATTCAGAACTTTACAGTACTGCACCAATCTCTTCATATTCAACTGAAACTGTACACGGATGTACACTTGAATCACATACTGTCAGCACATATGAAAAACTTTCTGCACAATTGGAACATTTAACAGGATGTGACATCCTATTATTCTCAACTTTTATTTTTGCAGCAGCACTTGTATGCTGTGCAATACTGCAAGTGATATTTTAACTCTCTGCTTCAAGAAAGATCTTATATATTCCAGCTTATTGCAAATTACAGAAATATATTCCGCGCGCGTGTGTGTGTGTGTGTGTGTGTGTGTGTGTGTGTGTGTGTGTGTGTGTGTGTGTGTTTCGGTAGCCTGGTTGAGAAACTCAAGACAACGGCAAAAACTCTTAGTCGTGAATCTGCACTGTGTATCATAACTGGCCTCTGTCTAACATATCTTACTAATCTTGATATACGTAAAAGTTTCAGCTTCATTGTAGTTCATATTTCAGTTGCCTCAAAAACTGTCTAGATGACCAGTTTCAACACTCTAAAGAGAGATTTATCAGGCTCAACAGGGTCACTCGGGGAGAAACAGCGATGATTTAAGCTACATCCAGTACAACTGTTTCATAATCCGTATGTAAAGACAGCAACTTCTTTTTTCACCAACATCACTGGAATGAACACCGATTTGCTGATCAATGTAGAAATTACTTATTAATGAACAATATTAAATACCATTGTCTTCAACAAAATCTGAGTTTGTTTGTGACAGCTTTGTGTATTACATAGTAATGACATTGATATATGGTTCTTTTCCTGTGCTATCTAATCGCTGGCAAGGAACCCCTTGCGTGCAAGATCACAAGTTTAATCTTTTGTAAGACTCGTTTGAAAATGTTGTATTAACAATGACAGAAAAAATACACTCCTGGAAATGGAAAAAAGAACACATTGACACCGGTGTGCCAGACCCACCATACTTGCTCCGGACACTGCGAGAGGGCTGTACAAGCAATGATCACACGCACGGCACAGCGGACACACCAGGAACCGCGGTGTTGGCCGTCGAATGGCGCTAGCTGCGCACCATTTGTGCACCGCCGCCGTCAGTGTCAGCCAGTTTTCCGTGGCATACGGAGCTCCATCGCAGTCTTTAACACTAGTAGCATGCCGCGACAGCGTGGACGTGAACCGTATGTGCAGTTGACGGACTTTGAGCGAGGGCGTATAGTGGGCATGCGGGAGGCCGGGTGGACGTACCGCCGAATTGCTCAACACGTGGGGCGTGAGGTCTCCACAGTACATCGATGTTGTCGCCAGTGGTCGGCGGAAAGTGCACGTGCCCGTCGACCTGGGACCGGACCGCAGCGACGCACGCCAAGACCGTAGGATCCTACGCAGTGCCGTAGGGAACCGCACCGCCACTTCCCAGCAAATTAGGGACACTGTTGCTCCTGGGGTATCGGCGAGGACCATTCGCAACCGTCTCCATGAAGCTGGGCTACGGTCCCGCGCACCGCTAGGCCGTCTTCCGCTCACGCCCCAACATCGTGCAGCCCGCCTCCAGTGGTGTCGCGACAGGCGTGAATGGAGGGACGAATGGAGACGTGTCGTCTTCAGCGATGAGAGTCGCTTCTGCCTTGGTGCCAATGATGGTCGTATGCGTGTTTGGCGCCGTGCAGGTGAGCGCCACAATCAGGACTGCATACGACCGAGGCACACAGGGCCAACACCCGGCATCATGGTGTGGGGAGCGATCTCCTACACTGGCCGTACACCACTGGTGATCGTCAAGGGGACACTGAATAGTGCACGGTACATCCAAACCATCATCGAACCCATCGTTCTACCATTCCTAGACTGGCAAGGGAACTTGCTGTTCCAACAGGACAATGCACGTCCGCATGTATCCCGTGCCACCCAACGTGCTCTAGAAGGTGTAAGTCAACTACCCTGGCCAGCAAGATCTCCGGATCTGTCCCCTATTGAGCATGTTTGGGACTGGATGAAGCGTCGTCTCACGCGGTCTGCACGTTCAGCACGAATGCTGGTCCAACTGAGGCGCCAGGTGGAAATGGCATGGCAAGCCGTTCCTCGGGACTACATCCAGCATCTCTACGATCGTCTCCATGGGAGAATAGCAGCCTGCATTGCTGCGAAAGGTGGATATACACTGTACTAGTGCCGACATTGTGCATGCTCTGTTGCCTGTGTCTATGTGCCTGTGGTTCTGTCAGTGTGATCATGTGATGTATCTGACCCCAGGAATGTGTCAATAAAGTTTCCCCTTCCTGGGACAATGAATTCACGGTGTTCTTATTTCAATTTCCAGGAGTGTATTAGCTGCTAATAACTCCCCAACTGCATCAGGAGGTCAACAGAAAATGAATGCCCGGGAGGTGCACAGGTCAACATTCTATGGGATCTATATATTACATTTCACAAAATGGACCTCGTCCAAAACAAACCATTAACTTGCATCACAAACACCACATGAAAAATGGCTCACCAGAGTGATCACAAAGATTCACATCATGAAGATCAAAGGCAAAACCCTTGGGAGTTACAAACTGTACATGACATTCAGCTAGATATTCACTCTCACAGAATGCATATAGAATATTGGTGTAACAGGGTGATGAGAACTGACTGAATGTGAAACAGTTGCTCATGGACCTTACTGTGAAACTGGCTATCCTTCAAGATGTAGCAGTAGATAGTGCAATAATATAGGCACGGAATTGTGGTTCTAGATGGCATGAATTGCAATGTTACACACTTTTCAGAAGGAATAATCTGCTCTGAAGGAATATGATTTTTCTACACAAACCAGGAATCACGCAAAAGCAAGTTTTTTGAGCAGCTATTAGCCAAAAACAGTGCTCAAACCACAGATTTAGTTCTTATATGCGCATTTTTCCATTCTTGCTTGCTGTTATGTAAATATCCCATATTGCCCTAATGAGTTCACACACACAAAAAAGAATCGTAGGGGGGAAATGCACCTACGACTTCTCGTAGCACAATAAATAATTTTCCAGCCAATTTACCATACAGATTAACAGTCGGTATAATTGTATACAACTGTGCTAACGCATTGATGTTAGTTGAGCTTGATAGAGCTCTCTTGGTACTCTTCTCAAGTTCCAGTGTTCCTTCATTTGCACTCCTTCTTTAATGCTGATTGGTCTTATCTCGTCTACAAATTTTTGGGTGAATTCTGCAGTTTACTGTGCATTGTCAAACTGATGCTTTGTTTGAAATTATGTTACCTTACATCTGCCAATACTGTAGCACTGTTTTAATTTATGCAACTATCTACTGCTACCCTGGAAATCACTGTAAGCTATGTTATGCGTAATTTGATGAGCATAATGCAGGTGGTCACTATTATGCACATCCTGTAAATTGTACGAGGATCTTTGAAGCGCATGAACAACAGTTTTTGTAACAAATGTGCCTTTCCTCCCTCTAAAATCCATAGTTTTTCTCATGCACTACATGGTCATACTGCTGTGGACTTACTTTAAATCTGTTCGTAACTATTTTTTACTATGCTTCGGATGATCATCCATGTACATAATTATGTTTGGTACCTACTACTTGGAAAATGATTGTTGTTTACTATGTTTCAATGGAGATGGGATTTTTTACTTTGTCAGGCAAAGACTTAACTACATGGCTGAACACCTGTTTCAATACCACTTTCACTTCTTAAGCAAATACCATCGTTTTACTCATGTACACTGCCCACACAGTCAGGCAAATACAACAACACATATCCCCCTGACTCACCTTGCAGTAATGCTAACATTTCATCTGCCGCCTCTTTCTCACTCTGTGAAATCCCTTTGATTCCTTTCCGTGTGAAATGTCAACTTCTGCAACTGTTAGTGTTGATATAATTCAAGTTTGCTTTGTTTATTGTTGCCATTGCTTTGTATCAACAACACTCGCACTGTAGCACTCTTGAGTTACTCACTGACTAAGCAGTTCAACTACACCCTGTAGCCTCATGCTGTGATCAGAATTTAATACCTCCAGTCACACCCTCGGTCGCCATTAGCAGCCAATATTATGGTTGTATGGTAGACATATATGGGGCATCCAATACGGTAAACATCATTGTCCTTTTGGCACTCAAGGGGGTTCCTTGTCAGAATTATAAGTATGGTCTCTTCCTTGTCTTCAAAATTACAATTTGTGACATTGTTAAGTTGTGAAATTTAATCAAGCACCAGTGTATTCATCATAAAAATACCTGCTGAGAGTTTGAAAAGTAATGCTTTTTCTTGGCAGCCCGCTGCTTCAAGACAATAAACAATGAAAAATGCGGTGGCACCGGCATGCAACCAGATAGTTACATTGCAGATGTATACAGATTGTTAAAGTACCCACTCACAACCTCAATACATTTAGCTGCCCCCCCCCCCCTCTCTCACACACACACACACACACACACACACACACACACACACACACACTTTACTATTTCTTTCTAAAGCTAGGAAAGTTCTCATTCTCTTTTGTGTCTGCCTGCTGATGACTCAAGTTTTTGCTATTTGGTGAGCGGGCCCATTCACCCCTAAATTATTTTAATTAAAATAACTGTAATGTAAGTATACTTTTGACATAAGACATAGCATGTTCTTTTTTCTTAACTACCACCACTGCTGCTGCCTACTGCAGTCCTAGACAAGCATCATCTATCCCACCAAAGGCAGGGCTACTTGTGAAAGCAGCCACGAGATATACAAACTAAGCTGCAACCACTGTACTGCATTCTACGTTGGCATGAAAACCAACGAGCTAGCTGTCCACATGAAAGGCCACCAACAAACTGTGGCAAAGAGACAGCTGGACCACCCAGTTACCGAACATGTTGCCCAACACACTATTCTTCACTTCCATGACTGCTTCACAATCTGTATCATCTGGATCCTTCCCACCACTAGCTTTCTTGAACTACACAGGTGGTCTCCCTGCAATACATCCCACATTCCCATAACACCTCTGGCCTCAGCCTTCACTAATCCCTGTACTTCTCCCACCTATCCTCTTCCTGCTCCCACTCCAGCACTACACAGCCTTCTATTCGGCCAACACACCCACTAGTCCCTCTTTTTTCCTCTCCTCTACTTCTTTTCTTTTCTGCTCCCCCCCCCCCCCCCAACTCACCCACCCCTTAAACCTCACGACTGCACCTAGCAGCCCTACCACGTCTCTGTCTGCTCCTACAGTCAGGAGTATTCCCTCCTCCCACCCCTAGCCTGTTATCCTTCATCCTTCCCACCCCATCTACCTCCTTACCTCCACCACCCAGACTGCAGACTGCTTCTTCCATTAGGAGCAGCTGCTCAGTTTGGCCACTGCGTGAAGACAGTGCTGTGTGTGTGTGTGTGTGTGTGTGTGTGTGTGTGTGTGTGTGTGTGTGTGTGTGTGTGTGTTCTACAGTAGGCGGCCTTTTGGCCAAAAGCTCCAGGTATAGCAGTCTTGTGTATTTCTGCCTGCGATTCAGCACCTCCTCAGTATGGTGAATAGCAATCTATCCCTTTTATAATACTGTCATTTTTCTCACTGAGTTCATATGGTTCACGGAGTGTGCACAAGAGCAGTCATGTGGGAAAAGAATTTCACTTTTCTTCAGGCATATTCATATTAGCAAATCTTACTTCAGTTTGAGCTTCCAATATTTTTCTTCTATATCAGCCACGAAATTTGTAGGTAGAGATTGCAGTAATGCCTATTGTGTACTGACGGTAAGGCTTTAGTGTTTTCAATGAACCAGTGGTTGCAGTGTTTCACTAATGGCTTTCAAAAGAATTGTTTCATAGCAATACCCAATTAAAGAACATCATGGATAAACAAATTATCAGAAATGTTGCACTTATACAAAACATGAATGGGGTCAGCAATATCATTAACAGTTCACTTAACATCAAAAATGTATATATCATCACATAATTTGCACGCAGGCATGATGTCATCAACCAGCCAATGACATACTGGATATACACCCAGCAAACACACCCATGTTATACGGAGCAACTCTGGTGAAGTCTGTGTACAATAGTAACAGAAATTCAGTAGTTTTATCATTTTATGTTATAGTCACAAACCCAGTGAAAATTTATGATTCCAACCACAGAAGCCAACATTCATACTGCAATATAAGTTCGAGGGGGGGGTGGTGGTGGTATGAATCCATTTTCCTTCCAAAAGACAATGTTCTGGTGTCATCTTTCCTTCGACAATACCCAAGTGTCTGGGGACTTCAAAAGCAATGCTTAGAGATAAAAAAAAAGTAATCAAGAGGACATGACGTTTGTAAAAAAAAGTAATCAAGAGGACATGACGTTTGTAAAAAAAAGTAATCAAGAGGACATGACGTTTGTATTTTAACCAACCAGTTACATGTAATAATCAGAGCACACAGATGTGATTTATTTGAAGAAAGGTGGCCACTTTTATTGTGGTTAAATGAGAGTATCTACTGGAAACAGACTACACATTTTTAGTGCTTCATTAAATATTTTGTGTAATCAGCATTAAGATGGTGTAAAAGCAGAGTTAAGTGTCAAACCAACCTTGCACACCACAGAACAGAAAAAAATATTGCTCTCAACTTTACAATTACTATCAGTAATCTGAGGGCAGAAGGCTTGAGAACAATCTCAGGTTGATTTATTTTCTGCTACATGGCTACCAACCATCAACCCCCAGATGTCAGTGGTAAAACCATTTTCAGCCATGAGTAGTTGTGGCTGATCCTCACGGCTGACCTGAAAGTGCTTGACTCATGCAAATGCAAACAATCTGAAAATATTCTAACAAAATGGAAACAATTCAACAGTTATAATTAGAGTGCTACCGCACACATTTAATTCTAAGACCGGTGGTGAACAGATATTTCACATCAATGGCACAAACTGATTCGACTTCCAACTCACAACACAAGCTGAGACACGGAAAAGTGCACAAACTTCCCTTCAGAATACAACTGGGTTATTACATGAATAATATGTTGGACCTAACCAGTTACTGCAACCAGATTAAAAAGAAAAGCTCCCATCTGCACTACCTCCTGTAACTACCTTTCCTGTAAGCATAACAGGGCTGCGACATTCACAAACAGAACAACACACACACACACACACACACACACACACACACACACACACACACACACACACACACATTTTTAAGCAAACAACACACACACACACACACACACACACACACACACACACACACACACACATTTTTAAGCAAATGAAGACTTGTGAGATCAGGCATCCAGACACAAAGAAAAGTAACTAAAATCATGGGCCAATGTACCTCCCCTCCCTCCCAACCTCCACCAATTCTACGTTAATATGGTGGTAGACTAATCTGTAGCATAACTTGGAGGTGTAGGTTACATTAGAAAGTAACAATCCTGTTATCGTGAGGGAAATAAAGGTTGTGGTAACAAATTTATCTGTACAGTAGCCTGGTGTCTAAATCTGCACGATATTTGATAAGCAGAGAGCTGCTGGGATTCCCTAGGCATACAATTTACAGGTTGCTTTTAACAACAGCAGTTTATTTAATGAACTTCTGATTACATTCAGCAACTTCTGAATAAGCAAAAGAAATTCCCTTGCTCGCATAGCCTGACGAAACTGTATTAAATATTAGTGTATCATTCTTCAAACCTTTCTTCCAAGCAAATACATACAAGAATTGTTGCCTTCGAAAGTCCTTATTACGTAGCTGATAGACCCTTGTTCAGTCAATAACTGAATTAACCACAAGTGCAGTTGCTGCTGTGGCCATTCAGACGAATATAAGGAAACATGACAATGTCATACAATAAATAGTATTTGTATGCACTTGCAAAAGGAAACCTGATGTAAACTTCCTATCTTGACTGTCAAAATCTGCATCTGTAGTGGAGACTCATCACTGCTCCTCTTCCATAGCACAAACCAGTACTCCTCATTCCTTTAACACTATCTTAGTATCCTTTTATTAAAGTCCCTTCCAATGGCTCTCCACCTAGTCTTGCAAGCGTAGTATACATCAAACAATCTATCAACTGATACAATGACTTGTGTTCATCTATGTGAAATGTTGGTGTATTCCAGTAGTTTACACAAGTAAGTAGCCAACTGACCATAATCTCTCCATCATCTGGCATATTCCAAGAAACTGATTCAAGTTGTTCTATATATCAAATGATAAATCTACTTTCCAAAGCACTTAATCTTTTTGTTCCCATCTGACAAGGGAACCTCCCCATCACACCCCCCTCAGATTTAGTTATAAGTTGGCACAATAGGTAGGCCTTGAAAAACTGAACATAGATCAATTGTGAAAACAGGAAGAAGTTGTGTGGAACTGTGAAAAAATAAGCAAAATATACAAACTGAGTAGTCCATGGGCAAGATAGGCAACATCATGGAGAGCGTGAGCACAGGAGCGCCGCGGTCCCATGAGCAGCTGCAGAACGAGAGGTCCTCGGTCCAAATCTTCCCTCGAGTGAAAAGTTTACTTACTTTATTTTTGCATAGTTATGATCTGTCCGTCCGTTCATTGACGTCTCTGTTCACTGTAATAAGTTTAGTGTCTGTGTTTTGTGACCGCATCGGAAAACTGTGCGATTAGCAGACGGAAGGACGTGCCTCTCCAATGGGAACCGAAAACATTTGATCGCAAGGTAATAAGTCAACTGATTCCTCCACAGGAAAACACATCTGATATATTCTATATGACACTGGTGACGGCATATGCGTCACATTACAGGAATATGTTGTAGACCCACCTAACTTGTACACTTGGCAAATGGGTAAAAAGATTCTTCTACCTTGCCCGATTTAGGTTTTCTTGTGGATGAGATAATCACTCCCAAAAAAGTGATGAAAACATAAGAGTTTGTCACATAAACTGAAAATAAAAAATTAAACTTTTCACTCGATGGAAGGTTTGAACCAAGGACCTCCGGTTCCGCAGCTGCTCACGTTACCACGGGACCACGGCACTCCTAAGCTCAGTGTCCTAGATGTTGCCTATCTTACCCATGGACTACTCAGTTTGTACATTTTGCTTATTTTTTCACAGTTCCACACAACTTCTTCCTGTTTTCTCAATTGATCTGTGGAGAGTTTTTCAAAGCCTATCCACTGTGCCAACTTATAACTAAATCTGAGTGGGGTGCGATGGGGAGGTTCCCTTGTGAGTAACTTGCAGCAATTATAATATTATCTATATATAATAGAAGATACACACTACCATCTTCCAAATTACCCACATACAAATGTATGTCAATATTTGATCAAGTCCAATACTTTTGTCACACTTTCAAATGTTACTTCCCATGGATACCACTGTTCTCAACATAGGCAACCATGCAACAAGGGCATTAGTTTCCTCTATCATAATCCTTCATCTAAGAACAGTCTTGTCTTATACCTTTCAATCTCTCCATCTTTATTAAACTTAATTTTGAAGACCCATTTGCTGTCAATTGGCTGCTTCACTTGAAAGCACTCTGTCATCTTCGATTTCTCATTAAGTTACAATAATTATTTTTTTCACTGACCAGTTCCTCCCATCATGTGTCCCTCGCACGTCTTCATAAGCGCCCACGAACATCAGCAAATGATTCAACATGCAAGGCCAGTACTGCAGAATTGTCAAATGATTCAACATGCAAGGCCAGTACTGCAGAATTGTCAAATGATTAAGACATCCTCGGTTTCCCGTTGCTTTGAGAGCTTTCAGCTTTTCAGGCACCATGACCAATTCCCTTGCTTTTCCTTTTTTTTGTATTCTTCTCATTTTCCTTCTTCTCATGAAAGCCATTGTTCACTTGTTGTCCCATCAAAAGTGAATTTTATTTCATTAAAAACTGAATCCTTTCCTGAAATTATTTTCATCAGTGCTGGACACCAGGATCTGTACCCATTAGGACTACAGGCACTAAAAATGCATCTGGAAGTGAGTGAGAAACATTTGAACTACATGTTTCTTTGCAATTTTTAAAAAGGCTACACAAGCAAAAACCTTCATCTTCAAATTGATATTTCTTCCATACCATAGAGCTGCTAGAACCTTTCCTTTCAATGCTGCAGTTGGACACCATTTGTGATTTAGACTGCAGCTAACACTGATTCTGTCCAGTAACTCCAGTCAAGCTTTGTTATGAGCAGCATCCAACACAACCTATCCAAAAGATTCCTATTTGGACATTCAGAAACCTCATTCTGCTGTGTGGACTCAAATTGAGCTGCACATGTCTTCACACACAGTTATCAGGCTCACTCGATATATACTCTAGCCTTTTATCACAACAGGTGGCATTGCTCCAAAAATTTTGAAAACTTTGGTACCTCTGTTTTCAGAAAAAAAAATTGTCAACAGAGTAAGTCATCCAGTTGGATCACTATGAGTAAGTTCTTGTAGTCTACTTTTTATTCTTCATGTTCTATGGGGCTATGACTGTGTCTATTTCCCTCTTTAATAGATGTACAACACAGGAGCATCATATATTATATTATATCCACCAAAGGACAAATGTGAGTTTGATAGATTTTCATATGGTTCCTGAAGCAACGTTCCAAGCAGTGAAGCCAGACTGTGATGAATCTTTCTTACTAACAGTCTAAATAGGTGCTGAAACTATGTTTCAAATCTTATTCAGTGCTCTACAGAGCCTGTTTAGTTACTTTGCCCAGTTGGTTGTACTGAAAACCAGCACAATTTTCTGGAGAATGCTGTGTGTTCAATAATAACAGTTATCTTTCACTTGTGATTTGTATTTAGGGGAACAGCTTTCAAAATTATGGAGGAAGAAACTGCTATAGGAGATGATTCAAGAGGAAACCAAAAGAGGGACAAGAAAATCAAACAATCCCATCAACTTAAATGCGAGTCCATTTATGTAAAAATAAATTTTATTATGATACCAGTATGACTGCTCACACCACCATGCCAGTACGGGGGTCACTTCCACTGCTGTAATATACCAGCACATTTCCTACTAAAGGACAAAAATGACATTACACAAAATTGAACTGAATCAGCACATTTCACTGATAATTGTTAAATGAGACACTGACCAAGAACTGCCACTATGAAACCTACATAAATGAAGGGCCAACAACGGTACCTTTCTTCAGAACTGAAGATCAGTAAGTTGTTCAAAATGTATGATGCAAGTGCATCAAGTGAACTGCACGTAAAGTCGTTCTTTTAGAAAACAGTCAGCTCAAAATTTAATTTAGGTTCCAGAACACCTGCCTGAGGTACTACCTTAAAACATCTCAAGTTGGCAACAGCTGCACAATGTGAAAAATCACAAAGTCCGACTAAAGTTGGGAACTCTTACATTACAGGCAAAGGCTTTTCATCAACTTATGAGGAAGAAGCCCATAATTAAACAACCCTATGCTCTGGCATGCAGCAGATACAGGTTCTTCCAAAACCATAAATTAATGGGGCCTATTGCTCACACACAGTGTAGCAGAGACAGACAATAAAAAGCCGCACTTCAATGCCTGGAAACTAAGCTGGTTAAGGTACTGTTGAAGTTGCTTCAGGTCTCTGACTTTCTGGAAAAGTTTGAGCTCCTACTGATAATGATTACTTGAGGGTTTTTACGGATGGCTGTGGGAGGCAAAATAAGAATGCCCATGTGGTGCACACATGCTTTGATTTTCTTTCTTCTTAGAAAAACTTCTCAGTAACTGAAGGACATGAACAGTCTTTTTTCCAGTCAGAGGTCACTAATTTCTTTCCGCTGATGACGTCTTTGAAGTTTTGGTGAAACATGATAAGAACTCATACTGACATCGAAAGATTACCGCAGTGCTGATAAGTGTGTATGTTCAGTTTACATTTTAGGTGAGGACTGAAAAGTGAGTGACTACAAAGCACTCAGTGAACATTTTAAAAAGACAGACAGTATCAGTGGCACAAAGCTAAGTATGTTATAGGTGCCACAGATGAAATACAGAGTAAAAACAAACAAAATAAAAAATCAAGTGAGTGAAGCAAAGAAGACTGACTTCAATAATCTACTATGTAAACATTCCGAGGATGACTGGGGGAGCAAAGGAGGTATAGATTTCTATGCTATCACCAACAACTAGCTGCCATAGTAACTGGCAATGAGTAAGAAGTTAGTACATCAGCTAGTGGCTGCTAGAAAGGAAGAGCATGGCCATTCTGTACATTCTATAAAGCAAAATGTTTAACCAGAAGATTTAGATTTTGGATAAACAGTCTCATTATCTTATCTTTATCTTAGAAGAAAGATTAAGGAAAGGCAAACCTACGTTTCTAGCATTTGTAGACTTAGAGAAAGCTTTTGACAATGTTGACTGGAATACTCTCTTTCAAATTCTAAAGGTGGCAGGGGTAAAATACAGGGAGCGAAAGGCTATTTACAATTTGTACAGAAACCAGATGGCAGTTATAAGAGTCGAGGGACATGAAAGGGAAGCAGTGGTTGGGAAGGGAGTGAGACAGGGTTGTGGCCTCTCCCCGATGTTATTCAATCTCTATATTGAGCAAGCAGTAAAGGAAACAAAAGAAAAATTTGGAGTAGGTATTAAAATTCATGGAGAAGAAATAAAAACTGAGGTTCACCGATGACATTGTAATTCTGTCAGAGACAGCAAAGGACTTGGAAGAGCAGTTGAATGGAATGGACAGTGTCTTGAAAGGAGGATATAAGATGAACATCAACAAAAGCAAAACAAGGATAATGGAATGTAGTCGAATTAAGTCGGGTGATGCTGAGGGAATTAGATTAGGAAATGAGGCACTTAAAGTAGTAAAGGAGTTTTGCTATTTGGGGAGCAAAATAACTGATGATGGTCGAAGTAGAGAGGATATAAAATGTAGGCTGGCAATGGCAAGGAAAGCGTTTCTGAAGAAAAATTTGTTAACATCCAGTATTGATTTAAGTGTCAGGAAGTCATTTCTGAAAGTATTCGTATGGAGTGTAGCCATGTATGGAAGTGAAACATGGACGGTAAATAGTTTGGACAAGAAGAGAATAGAAGCTTTCAAAATGTGGTGCTACAGAAGAATGCTGAAGGTTAGATGGGTAGATCACATAACTAATGAAGAAGTATTGAATAGGATTGGGGAGGAGTTTGTGGCACAACTTGACCAGAAGAAGGGATCGGTTGGTAGGACATGTTCTGAGGCATCAAGGGATCACCAACTTAGTATTGGAGGGCAGCGTGGAGGGTAAAAATCGTAGAGGGAGACCAAGAGATGAATACACTAAGCAGATTCAGAAGGACGTAGGTTGCAGTAGGTACTGGGAGATGAATAAGCTTGCACAGGATAGAGTAGCATGGAGAGCTGCATCAAACCAGTCTCAGGACTGAAGACCACAACAACAAGTCTCATTTAATAACTGAAACAAGCATTTAAATAATACAGTATGTTATTAAAGAATTACAACAAAGGCAATGAATTTCAATAGCAAATGATTAATGGGAATATTTTTATTGTGTAATAGCATGGTTTTTCAACATTTTAGTTTTATATAAATCCCATTAATATCAACTGGCACCAAGAAGAATGTCATGAACACTATACTTTAGAATGTTCACCAAGAAATTTTTTTGGACTAAAATATTGTTCTATGATACAAATAAATTATCTATTTACCTTATCAATTGATTTTCTCTATATTTTAAAAATTACACTAGCAAACAATAACTGGGATGAAATTTTTATTAACTGTACCAATCACTCTAATTAGCTCTCATTTCCATATTAAAGGAGAAGCATGGTGTATTTAACCATAATTATATTTTATTAGTATTCATTGATAATCCCTTCCTATATAGGCTTCAAAATTCCACTGATTGTAGACAGACTGCTTAAGTTTCAGGTAACAATAGTTGTGAGTACTTTGTTACTATTTTTAGCCCACACTCATAGCAATAAGAGTAGTTTCAGTATTTTACAAACTGTGTTCCGTTCATGCTCTGGAAGAACAAGTCAATGCGTGTTATCATTGTAATTTCCGATTCAATATGTCTCACAAATGCATAAACACTTCTGACAATTTCTGCTACATTTACAGACAGCTTAAATTGAAATCGCAATAGAGGCTAACAATGCCACACATTAAGAAGGCGTACAGACTAGTCTGCCTGTGAAATCAGAGACAATGACAAACCTTGAGCTCCTTAAATTGCTACATATCTTGCCTCTCAAATCTTCATTTGTGGGTGAATCGTAAAAGATCTTCCATTGGCTTTGCTATATCAACAATCTGGCAAGAACCATCAAACCTCATGAATGATTATTACTTTTGTATGACTACACTGTTAACACAATGTATTTCCAAGAAGAAAAAGTCTCCCTTGACATATCCTGTGTGTGTGTGTGTGTGTGTGTGTGTGTGTGTGTTTTGTAAGAACTGGGTATTGAAGGTGATGGTGCAGCAATACTTTCACTTACTGGTCTTGTCATCACATTAGTAACTCTTGAGTCAACCTTCCATGTTGAGTCAATTTTACTGCTTCTGTTAGTGAAGCTAAAAGACGAATATCCTATGTATAATTTTGTGTATTCACATTTGACTCATATCTATGCAACGACAATAGTCACATTTTCCTTTTGAACATCATCTTTGAGTTCTCAAATACTACTCGCAACCCTTTCTGATTCTAGTTTACATACCTGGAACACATAGCTGAGGCTTGAAACTGATATGAGTATCTGTAACCGAAATACCAGTTCTTGCTATTTACTGAAGTTATAACCTCAACTTCACGAACACATTCACCATACAGGAATGTTCTACTTTGCAACATTTCTTTTGAATGGTTTTTGTACTGTACATTACTATTTATTACAAATTCTAGCTCTGGCATCCAAATACCATTTAATACCAGTTGCTGTTGGTGGATTTTCATGACTAACTACAAGGGAGTTACTCTCTTACCACCAGGTTACAACTGCAGAATTTTTTCTGCATTTTCTTTCATTTTTCACAGTGACTTTGTAACCCACAGCAACACCACAAAAAATATAACTTAATACCTGTGTTATTTTACTGTATACTGTTACCAGACATTGTTTTCAGCCCTTAATGAGGAGAAAAAAAAAGTTGATGACATTTCCTCTTCATATCTTCAACTAGAAGTCGACTCTTCTTGAAATCTAGAGTTAATGTATTTCGTGTTTCTAGAGCTGCGACTAGGTTATAAAAAATCCAGAATTGTTGTCAACAACAGATGGTAAAAACTTGTTTTTCTACTCTTGCTCCAGATTACATCAAGGTGTGGCAAAACTTTCAGGAAACATTCTCATGCAGAGGGAAAAATATGTTATATGATGTGAGGTCCAGAAGTGCTTTCTCACAACATTAGCACCCAATTTCTACAACTCTTCAACACAACCATGTACTATGAAACAAAGCTCCACCTGTAAACAGCACATTAAAAGTGTAGCAAGGGTTGGCACATTATTGAATGAGCCATTCTAAGAAGTGTACCTGTGCAGGAAAATCAGATCATTCCTCCACACTGTACATGGTACAGATACAACAGGTTCTCATATAGCACTCTCCATACAGTCATGTAGTCAACATAACTTATAGCAACCAATTGTGTTACACTGACACTAGGCATATCATCAACTGCATCACTTGCTGTCCAAAAGAATCTTTCATAAATAAAAGCACACTTACTCCAAAACTTTTTCCTGTTTATAACAAGCCTCTTAAAACACCTTAACTCTATATGGGAATGAGCAAACAGTAAAATTTGATCAAATGAAATACAATCCTGTTTTGACAAACATTTCTACTCCACAAAAATAGAAGCAAGTGCCTTACAGGGTGCAGACACACACACAGATGGCTGCTATAGACCAACAGTATTTTGTAAACTCTCTGTAACATATGTTAACTACAGAATGAGTAAAGGAAAGAAGTTCAGCACAGTTTGTAGGAAATATGTACACAGACCATCATAGTGAGAGGTGTACTCACAGTCTCCCACAGAGCAGCAAAAAGGTCTCAATCTTTCAATTCTCACTGCACTGTGAGCTTCATCACAGTATTGAGTGGTGGCTGTGTTGAGCAGATTTTTTCCACACATTTTATAATTTGAATGGAGAACACTAAAAATGTTCACCAAAGGCTACTAATACAATATCGTTTCCATCACAAAATTTGTATACAATTCTTCACCTATCTACACTATCAGTATGTGATTTGCCAACTAAGTAGTTGTGTCAACCTTAACCTCCCTATCTCCAAACTTCTACAAAGTGGATGCATCACTTGCTTATGATAAAACCTCAACCTCAGGTTTGCTTGAAACAACTAGCCCACTGTAAAAGGCACTATAGAGTAGCCTTCTGAGGTTCAGCTTGTGAACAGTCGCACATAGTTTGATTGTCAAACTTCTTAGGTTCATTCCATTTCAAAACAATTACCGATAATGCTAAATGTATTTATGAGCAATATTTGTTACATGCACAAATGTAGACTCAACATAGAGACACTTATTACCCAGTTGACAACACTGTTTAAATGCAAGGATTCCATATTTTGTATCTGATATAAAAGCACATAATAATCTGATACGACCACTCTGCAAAAGATGTTCATGCTATCCTTATTATGTTGACTAGCTTACACTTCATAAATTTCAAATATATACTTTTATCCATTACATGCCTAATCACATGGATCACTGCACTTTAAATTTAATGTAGCTCTAAGCTTCAGAATTAGATTTTTCAGAAGCACAGAAATAAGTACGGTATTTTATACTTTTTTGTCCATAACAACCCAAAAAAATATTGTGTAAGAGGACAAACCTGATGGAAATTAATTTTTGGTCAGACCACAAGTTTTATTATAAAAATCAACAGTTCAAGAAACTAAATGTGGACTATTCTCTATTTTATTAAGTCTTGAAAGTTTCAGTCTCTCATCTGAGGGAACAGTTGTTCTAGAACAGTGCTACTGAAAGTTTTCAACCCAATCTACAATAACACTGCAGATATAATACAGCAATAAAACCCATATCTAAAACCAGAAACATTTACTTGATCACAGTACTTACAGCAAGGCTTTATTCAGAGAAAAGCTCTACACACAAACTGTACAGTACCACTTACAAAGTAACCAAATACCATGGAAGTAGGTTTTACAACTAGCTGCCACTCAATTACGATCTTGATGTCAATATGAATAAATAATTTTCTTACAGTATAATCCTTAATATGAGACATTGAACTGTTTCAATCAGCATTATTTTAAATAATACTAAATACTTATGGAACAGCTCAAAAGCTAAATGTATTTCTTAGTTGTACTTCAACCGATTCCATGAAAAATAAAGGAACATTAGTGTTAAACATCCAATTAGATGTTAACACTCTTAGAACCAATCAGCATTCCTGCTGCGGAAGAACTGGACATGATTCAGGCATCTGATAACAAAACAGCCCATCTGTATTTACAAATTGGTGAAATTAACAGATTTTTTTTACTTCAGCCCCCCCTCCACAAAAACAATAACTAGAGCAGCAACAACACCATGATACAATTCTCAGCAATCAGTAATTACTGAATGAGCCACATTCCAATTAATCAGCCTATCACAATTGTGTGCAATGGAAAGGTGAGCCCATATTTCTCCACTGGTAGTTAACTTAGTGGATCACTTGGTAATGGCTTCACAGATATCCTGTAACAGCTCAGAAACAGAGAGAGACGTTCGAGATTAGTAAATCTGTGATTCTAATTGATTCTTGTCCCCCTAAAAATAATGACCCGTCACATGTGAACTTCAAAAACAGTACTTAACATTACTTCTCAGTACTCTGAAATGAGATTTCCCCACACAATTCTCACTATTTTATTAGGAACAAAGAAAAAAATATTAAATAACATACCCTCCATCCTTGATCTCTTCATCGATGGCTCCATCGTATCACCCGAAGGTACGGCTGACTGTGGGGCAGGAAGCTGTGGCTGACCCTACAATAAAATTTAGTTACAATTATTTTAACAACTATCCTCCTTGGCAACTAGGGCTCAATGTGTACACAACTGCAAATTTCCAAGTGGGCTATGCTTAGTTTAACAACACCTAGAAGTTACACAGACAAACCAATGTTCATTAAGAGGTCTACACAAGTAAAACTAGTGGCAAATTACGTTAGCTAAATAAAGTATCTAAACTACGGGGAGTTAATCAATGAAATGTAGGCTACTGTCCGATTTAAAATAATTATGACAGTAAACAACTTTAGGAATTAAGAACAGCAGGTGCGCTACAAATGTAGTAGGCACTATTCTTAATCATTGCACATTTCAATCTTGCGAAGAGTTTCTATATTAAAGATCTCACTGCGAAATTCTCCGAAATTAATCCGAACCGAAAGTGTACTACACATTTTTTGTTGACGCATCCTTTAGACTAAGCATTTCTGGCGATACTTACGTCAGTTATCTGCATTGCAACGTACAGAATAGCCCTGCTAAAGCAACTAACAAATCCACAGATGCACAAAACTGGTCAATTTTTCTACTCTTAAGTGGGGCTGGTACCGCACTATCAAAGCCTCCCACTGTATCAACGTGTCTTATTGATTGCGTAAAATTCAAGAAATTAATTTAGAATCTGATGAATGAAACTTTCCAATTCTATGTCAAACCTAGCAATAGCTTGATTGATAACTTTATACCTGAAACGCAAAACTATTTATGCAAGGTTCTGTTCTTTCCCTTGAACGCATACAAGAGTATCAACATAAAATGGCGGCCATTTTATCTAACAAAAATCCATATGGCTCCCCCCTGTTTTTCAGACTATCAATCACGCATGAAGAATTCCCGGTTTTCACGTAGATACATCACAACGACGACAAACTGCGTGAAATTTGTCGGGATAAGACGTTTACAATAGAAAAATACATCTGCCCTTTACTTACCACAGCAACTGCCCCATTCATCGACGAAAAGTTAGGTACCATGGCCATATTTCACTAAATTTACGAACAGGAAGTTCTTCAGACGAACTCAAAAGATCTTTCCTCCATAGCATTGCACAAAAAGGTTTTCCAGTGTAATCGATCTCTACTGTTCCGTTTTACTTAACTACCAAACGTCTTTCCGAAATGATTGCGGACTTCTCCCAACCCATACAAAAAAAAACTATCGAACAAATAGTATTCAGCATGTTCCTAGTAATATCTGTGGCTTGGAAGTTGACAATGTCCCATTTTTCGTAATTGATTCTTACGTAAACTACCGCTTAATATTGCCAAATAACCATAGGAAGAAGACTAAATTCAAAACAATTTACTAACTTTATGAAATGCACTGTATTTAATATACAAAACGAAATAAACAATCAAATTATTTTGACGAAAAAAAAAAATAGAATCAAAGATAAGGGCGTAGCTATGTAACTACGGGCTCTTGGGCAAAAATGAAACTGAAGCCACTATTTAATCCTTAGCTTCCCAGTCATTTTATAGTCACACACTATCCCAGCTGCGGTTTGAGTGACTGCTATATTTGAATAGCCATAAAAATTGCTTTGAGCAGTTTCAGTGGAATAGTTTGATTTTATGTAAGAAGTTACACTAATACCAGACAAAAATATATATTCAGATAAATTATAAAGTTTATTTTTACGAAAAACTGCATTTAAACAAAAAACTACACAAAAGGAGCGTAATGTTTCATGATAACATTAATGCTACGAAAATAAATATCTGGCACTCTTAAATTTTATTGCTTATTACACATGTAATGATAAAAACACAACACTCCCACAGAACATTCAAAAACTGAAAATTACATTAGTACGTTTTAGGTGTTTAGTTTCCTTCTCAGAGCTTTTCTTTGCACTGGCTGGAAATCTTTGTGGAGATGTGTTGTCAGATTGGCTTTTTACAACAATGTCAAATATAAGACGTCTTTCTCTTATTTTTAGGGTCACAGGTGCAGCATGTTTTGCGTTTTTCAAACGTTCTACAACGACTTCCACTCTTGATTCTGCTACACACAAAGCAGGGTGAAGCATGCACAAAGTTCACGGGGTATGTGATACTTTTTATCTGTGGTGTCACCAACGACTTTACAGTTTCATCAAAAATTGATGTATTAAGTAACTGAGTATTGTCTTTGTAGGAATTGTGAAAGACAAATGCATTCACCCCACATCCAACATGTGGAAAAATAATGCCAATGGACATCGTTGGAAGAGGTTTCGACGAGCAACGATATTTCTTTGGATCTAACGTATTTCTAGCAGAACCTCTAGCTAAAGATTCAGTATCCACACTTCTGTCTTCATCATTTTGATCACTTGTTTCATTCAAGGAACTTACAGGTGGCAAAATAAAGTCATCTTCGCTTTTGCACTGTTCCTAAACTTTATTATGTCCAATTTTCAATTTCTTTTCCATTATCTGATCAACCATCGCTTTCTAAACTGTCCTTAATCCATTTTAAAACAGTATCCTCAAAGCCAGGGTCTGGTAAACATGAACATTATACGAAGACCTGGCTACTGATTCCATAACACAAAGTCCCAGGTGCGGCCTCAGAGACCATTAGCACGAAAGAAGCTGTAATAGTATAGGTCGACGACACATTCAAGTGGCTACTGACAGAGGAAACTACAGCAGCTTTTGGAAACGACAACTAAACAATGCTCAATCTCCTACCCCACCATTATGCATTAGCAACAGAGTAACAATAACGCTAGCTGTTTGTGTGACCTCACTTGGGAACTAAATACTTTACAGATGCAAAACTACTTCATTCTCAGCTCCTTGCCACCCACTGCATGGCATAATAAGGTTGGTTGGTTGATTTTGGGGAGTGGACCAAGCAGTGAGGTCTTCGATCCCATTGGATTAGGGAAGGATGGGGAAGGAAATCAGCCATGCCCTTTGAGAGGTACCATCCCAGCATTTGCCTGAAGTAACATAAGGAAATCATGGAAAACCTGAATCAGGATGGCCGAATGCGGGTTTGAACCCTCATCCTCCCAAATGAGAGTCCAGTGTGCTAGCCACTGCGTCACCTTGCTCGAGGGCATAATAAGGCAAGCCTACTTACTGCTATGTTAATTATAATGTATAAGTCAGCAGGCAATATTTAATCGTACTTACTAACAATGCTATAAACGTGAAAGTTTGTTTGTTTGTTATGCTTTTACACAAAAACTACAGGCTGGATTTGGATGAAATTTTGCAAACCTGGGTAGGACATAGGATACTTTGATACTAATAAAAGGATCTCGTGTGATACTTTATACTGCTGGTCCATTCTAGGCGAACGAAGTAGTGGTTGACGCGAAACACGCTGGCAACAGTTAAGTCAGTATTTGTCGTGTCCACATTGGGACAGAAGTGCAGAGAGATGGGCTATTGTCAGCGACGGCGACTCTTTCTCGCTGAATTAGTGCGCTGTGAGTTCAGTGCGCCATGCCAATCAGCCTAATTTCGTTTATACCTACAGTTTCCGATCGGTAATTGTCGGAAAGCGTCGGAGGCAGGGGCCGTGTTTCAGTGGCTGTAGTGGATTTCAGTCAATAATCTAGGTAGACAATAAAATGAAGTAGAAGTTTTATTTTAACAATTTATTTTACAATCTTTCCTACCTTTAGTTGTTGCAAAATCATCAATAATTACTGTTAAATATAGACTTGATGCGGACTTCTTTTCGACTGCTATGAGTGCTAAATGTCAGACTCAAGCTTGACCCATACTATCCATTAAATAGGTTCTGATTATTTTTAATTTGCTGAATGACTTTTTTGCAGTTGCAGAAGTGACAGGTTTTGCATAAAATAATATAATTGTAGCAGACACTTCCATAATGTCACATTCTAGCATTGCATATTTAATTACAATTTCTGTACATAAATGGTAAACAGTCCATGGTGGAGTCAATTTAGATAGAACAAGATGATAAGTATAATTAAACTGAAGTGAAAAATTAGGTCATGTTATATCAAAATATTTACTTTGAAACTGATCACCTTTTTGCAATATAGTCGGTTCATCTACAGCGAGCAAAAATGATTTTATTAGGAACTAAAATATTTGATAGATTGCATTCATGTCAGTAAAATGTGTATTTAACTGAGCTATTACTGTCTAGTACATTTTTGAAAATAGTTACTTTAGATATTTTTTCGCTATTTCAAGATCGGTAGTCAGAAGGTAGTTCATATAAATGTTTTTTTTTTAACTTTCTATTGCCGTTTCTTGTGAAAAATAGGATCTATGTCATATTTTTTTTTTGCAGTTTCACTGGCTTAACACTTAAATGATATGTAATCATTTCTATAAGATATAAATTTTTTTAAAACATCTGATAAAGCTTTACTTGCCTCAGCTAAATCGAATGGCGTTTTTGTAACATTCTGGATGCATAATTGAGGTCATTCAGTATGTGGCGCATGAATTCACAAAGGAGTACGAACTTGAAATTTAGCATTTTTGTTTTTACACTTTCTGCTTTTTTGTGATCATCTTTACTGGTTCTTTTCAGTATTCTTTCTGATAAGCCTAGATTACATAAAAAAACAAAGATTTACTACAGATATCATATTTAGTTCACTAGACCAACTAGTCGGATTTAATTTTTTTAGAGTGGCTTCTGATTCTCCAGTGCCTGTCGACAGATCCCGTAAAGTTATTCCTGAATAATTTATGTAAGTCATGCACTGTGCAAAAAAAAATCTGTGATTCCACATAACTACTAACGGCATCATTTAGCTCTAAATTCGAATTATGATTGGCCCAACATACTTAGCATTTGGCCAAATACTCTTAATCTGTTTATGTGCACCATTATAAACACCGCTCATCACACAAGCCCTATGATAACCTTGAACCATACGTTTTTGATCAATATTTTTGCCAATAAAAATAATTTGGTCACATGCTTGACTAAATCTACTGCACCCTGTTTGATGACTACATAGAAGCCTATAAGTAATTCTTTCATTTCTTTATCAATTGGTTGTCCATATTCCAATCTGGTTATTGCTGTATATCTCAGAACAATGCTTAGCTGATCTGCCTTTGATGTATCACGCGCAGATGTCTGATGGCGAGAAATGGTGATGCTCTAATCTGTTCCAGCAGCTTATTTTCAAGTTTGTTCCATAAATACTAAATCATTTCATTTTGAATTGTTGGACTGACGTACTTTATAGGCCCTAAAACAAAAACGCGTGATTTTAAAAATATTTTCGAATATAAGTAATTGAAAAATAAAAAAAACATAAATTGCCAAAAAAATTTGCTAGAAGTGAAAATGATTACCTTTGAGCACATGCAAAACTTGCCGGAAAATGTGACCATACTGAACGACAAGCTCTAAACGGACAAAACATTTGCCATGGTATCCTTCCTCCTGGCTTCAGTTCTCTTGATGTCCTTTGAAAGCCAATTAATACTTTGCTAGAGTAAGTATGATATCAAATAACCTCGTTAGAACCATTTTCCAAAATGACGTTTCTTCACGAATTTGATTTTCAACTTCCTTGTCGATAATATCATGCTTTTTCCAAAGTTTCTACAGAGCACATGCTTCTGTATGGCCACTCGGAAAAGTGTGTTCAAAATTATTTCTGAGTGCTTCCAGTCCTGATTACCTGTATGCCACTCATTATTCTTTTTTTGTGAAGCAAACAACCAGCAATGTAGACAATAGGCAGCATACAAAATTTTGGAAGAACACAGCCAAAACCGATTAACTGATCCATACCTAGAAAATGAAACATAGGGGGACGATTTTGATAAATACCTGCTTCTCTGGTGAGGATCTTCAGGAAATGGTCTGGGAAGGCTGTACAGCCCATATCAAGAAGTAGATGTTCTTCTTTATCACTCAGTGTCTTATGCATGAAGTTTCCCAAGTCACAGGAAGTTTTAATCACCTTTTCGAATACTGTATATGTCAACAATCATTTCTCTGTTCCGTACATCACGGAAATGTCGTCCACATGATCGATGGCGTTGTCGTGGGCGGTGGTATCTTTAACTACAGTTATTGTTGTTTTCTCTTCAGCTGGCTTGACAACATGTACCACATTAGCTGAGACATAATCAACACAATTTTTTTGGGCTGGCACTTGTAGAAGGCCGAGTAAAGAAATTGAATAATTTTGGTCAATTTTTCTTTATTCTCTTCTTTTTCCTGACGTTTTTGCTTAAATACAGAACTGTGTCTCTTTTTTTTATCCATGATTTTAGTTCGTTGCTACAAAAACTTTGCAGACTAAACAAACAGTTCTAATGCTTGGTTACCTGTATGTGCTTGGGTCGAATAATCACTATACTGCACTGATTTTATACGTTGTCAAGAATAAACTTGATGTAAACATTGTGCTATGTGTACTTCGCGTCTTCTGTTACC
Source organism: Schistocerca piceifrons (assembly GCF_021461385.2). Taxonomy (NCBI): domain Eukaryota; kingdom Metazoa; phylum Arthropoda; class Insecta; order Orthoptera; family Acrididae; genus Schistocerca; species Schistocerca piceifrons. Next base: position 550,788,176 of record NC_060138.1, on the reverse strand, counting down.
TCATCAGCCTGTCGTTTACGTGTAGTTTAAGGCACGCCCAAGCTGTGCTAAAATGTCGCCAATAACACCGAAAATATCTCACAGTCTCACAGATATTACTGGCACACTTGTGCTGACTGGCCAGCCATGCCAACTGTCTCATAGTTATGTAGAAATAATTCAAAAGCCAAGATTTCTACAACAGAGTGATCGCCCCACTACGCACTATGTGTTCACTGCATTATAGTTATGTGAATGCCTCCAGATGACTTGTAGAAACGACGACCGACAGAGAAACAACAAAACAACTGCTAACTGATTTTAAGACAACGAATTAAAATACGATAAAATTTCAGAAATACGTACTTAACCGACAGGTTGCGGCATATGTCAGTTCAGAAAAAGAGCAGGTAATGAAAGTGAAGCACTGGAGGCATTACTTACCATCATTAACTTATCCTATAATCTTTTAACTTTATTGATACCTGAATCTGATGGATACAACCATACGGGTCATCTATGGCTCTGTTATTTGCTACACTGATTACAAACCGATCCCTAACACAATCCGCAAAACCATCCAACACCAACATACATATTTTCTCTTCTTCTTTTATGAAATTCGGAGTGCAGCGAGTTACAACACTTTATCAGGTTAGATGACTAACGATCATCTTCTTTTTGAAATTCCCTACAGAAACAGATGAAGTAACATGCTTAATGCCGTATTATTGCTTGTCCGCTATGACGTTGTCCCTCGCTACCGCGGAGAATTCTGGGACCACGCGCAACAAGGCCTCAGCAGTCGGAGGGAGAGAAGGTCAGTGTCTCACAGAGACTGCAATTTCAAGTGCAATCCTATCGTTCTCGATTTTAGAAATGATTCTCGGCAGCCACAACGTTCGGCAATAATACATTATAGAGACTTCATATTCAAATGTCGTCACACATTGTATTGTCGAACATACCGCTAGTAATTCAGCACCTCTCACTATTAGTTCGCAAAGACTGGCAGCCATGGGAACTCCGAGTTCAAGCGACAATACCCGAAGAGCGGCAAAGTGCACGTCTTAGCAGACAAGCAATACACCCTCTTATGTTTGTGTTTTTGAGGTGGTAGAAATTTTTGTGATTTCAGTTTGTGCCATTGGATGCTTGTCGGTCAGGGCCCAAAAAGTTAAAAGTCGAAAATTATTGATTTGGCTAAGACATTATGTAACTTTTTCGAACATCATACATGTAGGCCAAGCATCCCTTGATCTTGGGGAGCCCAGGGCAATGCCCTGTTTAACCCTACAGTAGCTATGCCACTGAGCAAAGAACAAAATAATGATTAGTTTGGACTAATTTTTCTCATGTAAAAACAACAAACAATTTACGCTTAAGGATACACATTTTACTAACATGCTTGTAGGTTGGAGACTATGTCAATCTTATCTACAAGTCAAAAGCAACTATTTTGTACTGTTATAGTTCTGTCCTCATCACTCATGTCAAGATCATTTCATGAAATTCTCATCAAGCTTTCAATATCAAGTAGTTATGAACCTGCTAGTTCAGAGTTGAAAACTCCTGACGAGTTTCCAGAAAGCATACACATTCATACATGTATAAGCCAGGAAGTGTCATTATTTTACATTCTTTAAAGTTTACCCAACATGGCTTCATTATTCAGACAGCCTTTTTGAAGTTTGAAAGTTTGTTTTGCTACAGCCATATTTCCCCAGTAGATCACACCATATCTTAGTAAGCTGTGCATATAAGTAAATGGTTATTAATAGCTGAATGGTTGTTTGGAAAGTGATCTGCAAACAGTAGCTGAGGGAAGTTACCCAACACGGAACTCTCCACTGTAAGTTCCATGTGCCACAAAATTTTTCTTAGTCACACCCAGTTTATTTAATAGAAGAACTGAATTAATCACTGAATTTATAAGCATAATTAATTTGTTATAATTAATAAAAATATCCAAGTTAATATATGTAATAATCACATGGGAATAATTTAAGTACAACTGTTAAATCAAATAATTCAGAGCAAGCAGGACCTTAAGCCTCAACAAAAAGGGTAATACAATCAACCAAAGTCTACAAATATAAGGCCTGCCTTTTGCACTTCAGAAACGCCAGGTGAGATATATTAAAAAGCATAACATAAAAAATTCCAAAAATAATTCTAAACTATGATCTGTCATTGCCTGTTATGTAATTCATTACCTCACTTATTATTATATTAAGTTCTGTGGTGCATTGCAGTAATAAATGAAGATAAATCTTTGGCATGCATAGAAAAAAGCTTACACAAACATAGCACAGTCCACACACAAAAATGGAGATAACTGCCCATCACAGTAAGTCAGAGGTTAAGATGTTCATCCCTATCACGATGACTGAACTAACATGAATAAGAATAATTTGGAACTCTTTCTGACAAAGAAATTTATCTGCGTCACCTTGCACACCAAACTAAGCTACGCTCACGTGATATATCCGCAATTACGATGAATATTCATGAACAAGGCTAAATTATTAAGACTCATGAAAGCTTCAAGAACACAAATGTAAATCGTACAGAGACATGTAGAATTAAGAATAAAACTTATTCAAGATGATACTGAAATTATACACAGAAAAAATTACCACCATGTGGTATGAACATAGCTACACAATCTTAAAACACAAACGAAATGAAAAGTAGAAGAAAGAAGATGTATGGCAGAAAGGCCGTACCCGACATTTCTTTTTCTGGTTCCTTACTTCGCCGAGTGTTTGGCTCTGTTACACTTCTAATATAATTTTTGGAGTACCCATTGCTCCTCAGGACAGTTTCCAGGTGTTGCATTTCTCGTTTGAGGTGTTGCGGCTCACATATTCGTCCTGCTCTCGTTATGAGCGTACTAATCATGCCTCTTTTCTGGCTCGGGTGGTGGTTTGACAGTTTGTGCAGGTATCGGTCCGTGTGTGTCGGTTTTCGATACACGCTGTGTCCCAGGTTTTCGCTGTCCCTTGTGACCAGCATATCTAGAAATGGCAGTTTCTTGTCCTTTTCTACTTCCATGGTAAATGTTATGTTGGCATGGAGGCTGCTCAAGTGTCTTAGGAAGTCACCGAGCTGTTCTTCACCATGGCTCCACACCACGAAAGTATCATCGACGTACCTGTACCACACCTTAGGTTTGCAAGTCGCCGAGTCCAGTGCCTCAAACGAGAAATGCAACACCTGGAAACTGTCCTGAGGAGCAATGGGTACTCCAAAAAGTAAGGAACCAGAAAAAGAAGTGTCAGGTACGGCCTTTCTGCCATACATTCCCAGAGTGACGGACAGAATCGGCCATATATTGCGCAAACATGGCGTAAAGACGATTTTCAAACCTACAAGGAAGATCGAAGAGTGTCTTAGGTCGGCTAAGGAGAAAAAAGACCCACTTGCAATGTCAGGAATATACCGTATACCATGCACATGCGGAAAAGTTTATGTCGGAATGACTGGACGATCCATCAACACCAGGATCAACGAGCATAAGCGACATTGTAGGTTGGGGCAGGTGGAGAAATCGGCCGTGGCAGAGCACGCACTCAATGAGACCGACCACGTAATAAAATTCGCCGACACGGAAGTTCTGGCTGTAGAGAAGCACTATCACACGCGCTTGTTCAGAGAAGCTGTAGAAATACAAAAACACGCGAACAGTTTGAACAAGAAAGAGGAAAGCCTTAAGGTCAACGGATCCTGGCTTCCCGTACTGCAGCGAACGACCGTCGCAGGTAGCAAGAGGAGAAGCCCTCGGACGTTGGCGCGCCAGGTACATATAGTCTGCGCCCGCGAGCTCGGCTCCAATTCACCACCGGCAATGGAGGGTGAAGCTTTGACAATGCCAGCCACTCGTGCTGGCGAAAGGTCAGAAAAATCATTAGATGAACGTCGGCCGAAGAACTAGAGACAGAAGCCAATAGACAGTTTGTCAACAAGTGGTCACGAAAGCCTTAACGATTTTGTATAATGGTGCATCATCAAAAGAAAAAGTGGGATCACATAATAAGCAAATTTTAAGATATATCTTGGCCATACCCAAAAAGTCAATATATCGACAGACATGGAAAACATAATTATTTCGATGGATCATTAAATTTTACATCTGTATCCTCATCACTTTTACATCACACAGAAATAAGCAAGACTTATTCACTGTTTTCACGTTCAGTCGCCTCACTGTATTGAAGCCCAGAGCAAGAGGATTGCGTCCTTTGGCAGTTCATGAAATGCTGCATGTGATCTCATTGCTTCTGTCGCTTCGTCATCAATCATGCAACTCATGGTCGCATGGTGCACCACATTCATGCATCGTCAACAGCGTCGAATTGTAATCCACCTTCGATCGTCTGATATATCTCTGCACAAAGGGAGACATGCACTGGCTCTTCTGTGTGTCGCCCTTGGCAGAAGAACGCTGATCGAGGTGCAGTTGCCCAATGACATGAGCTGCCATTGACGAACACGCCTCCTTGGGAAATCCGCTGAGGCCAGTGCAAGTCCCCATGAATTGCTTCACAAGATTGGACTTCTTAATAAAATGAAATGAAAGCAATAAAAAAACTTGTATAAATAAACAATCAAATTCATGACAAATATAAAAAAAGCACCAAAATACATAGAAACAAAAAGTGGTAAAATAGAGTGAGTAAATAAATTTAAATATCTTGGAGAAACTATACAACAGAATGGACTAGAAAAATCTGCAATAGATGTAAGAATTAACAAAATGGAAAGAGCATATGGTTTAACCGAAAATATTTACAACAAGAAATGTATATCTAGAAAAACAAAACTAAAACACTACACCACAGTGGTACGACCAGAATGTTTATATGGATCTGAACGCCTAACGATGAGCTATAAGATGGACACACTAGAGGTACTAGAAAGAAGGATTATCAGAAGAATAATGGATGCAATGAAAACTGCAGATGGTTGGAAAATAAGAAGTAATGAGGAGATCTACAAAAATATAGAGAAAATATCTGAAGTAATGGCCAAACGAAGATTAACCTTCTTTGGACATATCTACCGAATGGATGGAAATAAACTAACAAAACAAATACTCCTATATTTCTGGAAGAAGAAATCGACAATAGCAAGGATTACAGAAGTAAGAAAAGATCTTGAAAGAAACAACATCAAAGAATCAGAAATAGCTGAAAGAAACCGTTTTAAAAACAAAATACTAAATTTGGAAGGCTTTCACAGCAGAAGAAATAAAAAATCGGGAACAACATGGACAGAAGAAAGGAAGAGACTTTATGGGGAGAAAATGAGGGAATACTGGAAAAATAGGAAACAACAACAAAGGAAGAAGAGGAACTGATGTTGTTAACGTGATCCTAGTTGGTCAATATGATTGTAAAAAGAAAAAAAACAATTAAGATTTTAAAAATATTTCAATGTACAGAGGAAATGAACTTGTTTCTCACAATGTTACTTGTATGATCAAAATGTTACTGAGATTCATCTATAAGCTCTTTTAACATCACTGGAGTGAGACTCAAAATGTAGACAATAAAGGAATTCTTACATAGTGTAGATAAAGCATATTATTTATATTGAGAAATTGGTCAGGATATCTCTTGTACAAGATGTGGTTAGGAAATGGACTTGATTTAGTGTCACTCTCATCTACAGACAGTGAGCGTTATTTACCACTAAGTACATTTCCATAAACAACTATGTACGGAATTAAGACAATTTACTACAAGCAGATGTAACCACTATGATACCTATACATAAACAAAGAGGAAAACAATTAATTATTTTGATAACTTATACCAATGCTACCATGGTTTGTTTGACTTCCTCTGTAATGTACACGTTCACTGTATTTCTAATTTTATTTATTTACACATAAAGTTCTGTAGGACCAAATTGAGGAACAAATCTCTAAGGTCATGGGACATGTCAGTACATGAAATTACAACATAAAAGTAATAACAGACAAAAATAAAATGTTTATGAACGCAAAAAAGTCAGTCCATAAGTTTAAGTAAACAGAATCAACAATACAACAAGAATCAGCTTAATTTTTCAAGGAACTCCTCGACAAAATAGAAGGAGTGACCCATGATAAAAATCTTCATTTTGGATTTGACAGCGCATGGATTGCTGCTAAGATTTTTGAATTCAAGTGGTAGCGTATTGAAAATGGATGTAGCAGTATACTGTACACCTTTCGCCAAGAGTTAAGGAAACCCAATCGAAATGCAGGTTTCGTTTCTGCCGAGTATTAACTGAGTGAAAGCTGCTTATTCTTAGGAATAAGCTAATATTGTTAAGAAGAAATGACAGTGAGGAATATATATATATATATATATATATATATATATATATATAGAGAGAGAGAGAGAGAGAGAGAGAGAGAGAGAGGCCAATGTCAAAATACCCAAACTCGTGAAAAGGGGTCGACAAGAGGTTCATGAACTTAAACTGCTTATTGCCCGAACCACCTGTTTCTCAGCCAAAAATATCCTTTTAGAATGGGAAGAGTTACCCCAAAATATAATACAGTACCATATGACACAACCGAATGAAAATAAGCAAAGTAGACTAATTTTCATGTCAAATGATCACTCACTTCAGATACCATTTGAACAGTAAAAATGGCAGCATTAAGTTTTTCAACAAGATCCTGAATGTGGGCTTTCCACAACAGTTTACTATCTATCTGAGCACCTAGAAATTTGAACCGTTCAGTTTCACTAATCATATGCCCATCCTGTGAAATTAAAACGTCAGGTTTTGTTGAATTGTTTGTTGGAAACTGTAAAAACTGAGTCTTACAGTGATTTATCGTTAGTTTATTTTCTACAAGCCATGAACTTAGGTCATGAAGTGCAGTATTTGAAACTGGGTCAATTTTACACACAACATCCTTTACTACCAGGCTAGTGTCATCAGTGAACAGATATATTTTAGAGTTAATGATAATTAATTGAAACCCTCAGCTGCCGACAGGTGTTGTTGATATACCTCGATGTGGATAGCTGAAAATGTGTGCCCCGACCAGGACTCGAACCTGGGATCTCCTCCTTACATGGCAGATGCTCTATCCATCTGAGCCACCGAGGACACAGATGAATAGCGTGACAGATGGATAGAGCGTCTGCCATGTAAGCAGGAGACCCAGGTTCAAGTCCCGGTTGGGCCACACGTTTCAGCTGTCCCCATCGAGGTATATCAACAACACCTGTCGGCAGCTGAGGGTTTCAATTAATTATCATTTATTGAAGAGAAGCTGTACGGTCATCAATGGTATCTGTTCTTTCGAGAACAGTTACTATCTTCATATATTTTAGAGTTACCCATAGTACTAGAGGGCATATCATTTACATAAATAAGGAACAGGAGTGGCCCCAACACTGATCCCTGGGTCACCCCTCACTCGACTGTACCCAACTCAGACCCCACATCACACCCATTCTCAGCATTGTGAATAATGGCCTTTTGGTGTCTGTTGCTAAAGTAAGAGATGAACCAATTGTGAGATACTCCCCGTATTCTGTAATGGTCCAACGTCTGGAGCAATATTTTATGATAAACACAATCAAAAGCCATGGTTAAATCAAAAAATATGCCTAGCGTTGAAAACATAGTACCTCACAGAGAAAAGAGAATATAGCATTTTCAGTCGTTAAACGACTTCTAAAGCTGAACTGTACATTTGACAGAAAATTGTGTGATATAAAATGATAAACTATCCTTACATACACAGCCTTTTCAAAAACTTAAGCAAATACTGAAGGCATAGAAATAGGTCTAAAATTGTCTACATTGTACCTTTCGCCCTTTTTATAAAGCGGCTTTACTACTGAATACTTTAATCATTCAGGAAACTGACCATTCCTAAACGAAAAATTACAAATGTGGTTAAACATGGGGTCAACATGTGCAGCACAGTCCTTAAATATTCTGCCAGGCACTCCCTCATATCCAAGAGAGTCATTAGTCTTCAGTGATTTCATTGTTGACTCAATCTACCCCTTATCCGTATCACGGAGAAGTATTTTAGACATCAATCTTGGAGAGGTATTTGCAAGAAAGTTATATGATTCCCTGTAAAAACTAAATTTTTATTTAATTAACCAGCAATGCTCAGAAAATGATTGTTAAATACCGCACATATACCTGATTTATCAGTAACAGAAGTATTTTTGCTATAAATCGATTTTATATCGTCGACCCTGTGCTGCTGACCAGAAAGTTTCTTCACAACTGACCATATGGTTTTAATTTTATCCTGTGAATTAGCTATTCTGTTTGCATACCACATACTCTTTGCCTTCCTGATAACGTTTTTAAGCACCTTACAATACTGTTTGTAAATTGGCTACTCTAGCTTGATTGTGACTACTTATAACATTTTGATATAATTCCCACTTTGTTGTACACGATATCCTTATCCCACTTGTCAGACACCCGGACTGCCTATTACTGCTGGTCTATGCAAAACCGAGCAGAAAGCTTCGCTTGAAATATATCTCAACAGGAAAACACTGATTATTCAGACAATAAAAAAAACAAAAACCGTCTGTCTCCATATACTTAGAAAAAAATGAGACCATTTCAAACATAGCTCTTAGAGTAAATGACAAAATATTAAAAAGACTTCTCTTCTAAAATTAATTCTCAAAAACTAGAAAAGAAAACAAAACTAACAGATACTGTGGACACAAACCCTGGTGTATCCCTGACGTAGCCTACTCTGTGTTCATCGGCACACTGCTCATTCAATTAAAGGTTACACATCCGAAATGTGATGCAGGTCCTTCGACTTTCGTGTCCAGAGAGTCTCATTACGGAGTGGAATGCGTTTTACGCGATAAGGACCAAATCATTCCGCACTCTCGCGGCTTCACGTGTATTCAGTCTCCTTGCGCTGCACATCTCCGACAAAATCAATGAATAGTTGATAATTAAACTTCAAACCATTTCATAATGTGCCTTAGCTGAAAATCAAATATTATTAGCCATCTTTCACTCTTAGGTGTATAAAATGACATTATCCTTATAGTGTAAACGGGATAGACGGTTACTTCATCAAGGAGGGGTCACTTATTTCCGATCCTGTTTCTCTAACGCTTCTGTAATACACCTAGCATCAGCAATTTGAACAGGAAACAACATCATGAATACTGGACACGAACCTCCTTTTTCTTTGCTCGGCAACCAAAACCATCTACACATTAATATTATTCATATACGCACAATCTTCTCATTAAGCACTAGCAAAAACCAATCTACTCAACTAGAAAACTCAAAAATTACAAAGCAAAAATCATACCATACAACGTGAGCCTAAAAGAAAACTAACGACACAGATAACTGATCAGTCTTTAGAGGGAATCCATAACACTTAATGCTTCAACTCATCTCTTAAATCACACAGTAGAGCCACAAAACTTATAATATTTTCTCATCTGGAGGGAATACGTACACCATACATAAAGTTCAGTTGAAACAGCCGAATTACGAATATTCTTTTGTTGTACTACCACGCCTTATACAGTATCACTCATGACAACAGCAAAAAGTCATTTACTGACAAAGACAACCATCTCTGAAATTCATAACCATTCGTTCCCTATATAAATTACACGTCTGTTCGCCCTTTCCACAGTCTCCTCCAGTGTCTCGCACTCAGTATCTCATAATTATTGCTCAGTCCGTCTACTGATGTTCGCCTGATTGTGTCTGTGATTTGCTGGTCTGATCTCGACTCCGAGAGCACGACCTGGTACACCACCGTTCGTACGCCTTTTCCCCGAGTTCGACTGCTGTTCTCGTGGTTAGTTCGTTCATTAAGATTCCTGTGATCCTCACAGTTCCCGTAATATTGTCGGTTCCCGAAATGCTGTCTGTTGCCGTAATTTTGTTGATTACCGTAACGACACCTGCGTTCCCCGTTATTATTACGCCAGCTCTGATATGGCTGATGTATTTCATCCTCTCGCCTCCCTGTGCAGTCCCGTCTCCTGATTTCGCTGCGGCCGCGACTACGGTCGCGACGCATCTGACTACAAGAATATGATCCGCTATACTGTGCGCCATCACCTGCATCGTACAGCAAGTCCTGTAGCATGGTTCTAAATCCCTTTATGTCATCTTTACATCTTCCTACAATGATGATGTAGTGCAAGTTCACTGGTAACTTCATACTGAAAATGCAAATTAGTTCTGCCGATCTGTAAGGATCGCACCAGAACTGGTTTTTGTATAGCATATCTTCGAATAACTGAGCCAGCCTTGAAAAGCTGAATGATGTAAGATCGGCAACATAATTACCCCTTGTTTAACGCGGTAGTGAGCCGCCTCAGACCAGTAAGTCAACAGAAAAATCTGTTGTAACTTGACTGAGTTGCAGTCGCTTGCTGCTGCCCTCTTGTGTATAGCTGGCTCACTCTCGAGGTGCCCACTCATCTATTCAATCTTGTGCGAGTCCGGCCAGGGAAGAGGAAGGGAAAATTGGAACTGTTTTAACCAAACCAAGCGATGAACCAGGTCTGGAGCGTTCTGAAACACTTCGAACTTTCTCACCAAGAGGAAATGTTTAAAATCAAATCCGTGAATATCCTCTCGTGGAGATCGCTCGCTCCCATTTTGCTTTCTTCTGCCTATTCTCTCCCAAATCAACACCTTCTGCAGAGTCCCGATCTGCACTCTCCCATCTGTGTTTACAGACACGTTCGGAAGCCTCTGCATTGTACCTATGGTTCTCTAACCTACGCTACCCGCTCACACAATTCTGTCGTAATGTCCCTATGTTGTTTATTTGCTTCCCACTGAACCCACTGAGTTTTCAGTAGTGATCTTCTCCTTGCGTCTCAGTTACACTGGTTGGTGTCTTCTTGTCGTAATTGACGCTAGTGAACACGTCCCCTAACTTTCTCGCCATGCTTACGACCTCGGCTTCCAATACCAGGGTGGCTTTGCTATTAGCGTCCACCTGGCTGCTAATGCGCTCCGGTGCCTGTGTCACCAGACTTTCCACAAGCGTCCGCGGCTCCGCGTGTTTTTGCTTCCACGACTCAGCTAGCGCACGGAGATCTGTGAGATGCTCTTCTTGCAGCTTAGGTTGTTCGCTAGCATGCAGTTGTCCCTCTTCCAAGGTGAAAACACGCTGGTCGAGAATTTCAGTCCGCTTCTTAAATTCAGCAAATATATCATTTTTCATCTTTACTGCGAGACCTGCCAGATTCTGATCCATTTCCTTGGATAATTTTTTATGAGTTTCTTCTACCGCTTTACTATTCTCCTCAGATAATTTTTTATTACTTTCTTCAAACACCTTACAGTCCTCCTCAGATAATTTTCTTACTAGCTCTCTCATGTCAAATTGATAGTTTACTAGAGGGTTGATCGGCAACTCACTGCACTTTCACTACTATTACTTAACCCTAGGATGCATATACAGGGCCTCCGAGGCCCTTGTATATCTTCATTTTTGATTTCAAGCTGCTTTCCAGTGCTCTTTCACTAACACTGTGACATTCCTCCTATCAAGTCTGAACGAGATACCTTTTTAAGTTTTTTGTATAATTCAATACGTTTACCCATACACCATGAATGCACAAGCAGGGCTTCAGAAGCCCTCGCAAATTTATAAATGTTCTTTAGCCTATATTGTCTTCAACATCTGTTTGGGAGCAGTTATTAATTCAACAATAACTGTAGTGGTACTTCCAGCAACAGGAGTGTCAACAGCAGCAGTTGCTGTAGTAGTAATAGTATAACTAAAAAATAATAACACTGTTTTCACATATTGGCGATGTTGGTGTATTATTGATCTTTTTGCTATCAAATGTTTTGTTATTGCATAGTATTGTTATCCTGTGCTGCTCTTGTCAGCCTCATTGTTACTGTAGTTTGTTTGTTGCTGCAAGGCCCATATTGTCACGAGTATGACTCGTTTAGTGCTGCATAAGCTGCAGTTCGAGAGACACGCCTTTTGCTATGGCTTCGACACGCAAAGCAAGAGAGTCAGTACGTGCAAAAGCAGCTAATTTTGAAAGTGTTGTGGCTCAGTGGTTTGAAGAAGATGATTCTTACGAGGAAGGAAATATTTTTGAAGATGCAAGTAGTGAAGAATCAGCCAATAGACCTGCAGATGTGAATATTGAGGCAGATGACAGTCCTTCCGATAATATTACTTCATCAGAGTCTGAAAATGAAGAACCACCACAAAAAGATATAGAAGATCACACATACATTAGTCGGAACGGAACGATTTGGAAATTCGATCCTCCTGCAACTTTTCGTACACCTGTCCATAATATCGCAAAGAAGGCACCAGGTCCAGCCCATGGTTTGAAAACCTCTAAACCTAAGGATGCCTGGGACTATTTCATCTCCAAGAAAATACTAGAGGAAATCATAAACTGCACAAATATTGAAGGCAGAAGAGTGGCTGCTTTACATGGTAAAACGTGGAAAAACGTTTTGCTTGTTGAAATGGAGGGTTTTCTTGGTCTTTTACTGCTTTCTGGTGTTGAGAATAGTTGGGATGTCATTATTAGAGAATTATTCTTGAATGAAAAGGCAAATCCTACATATAAGGTCACCATGTCAGTAAATAGATTCGAGGATATAAGGAGAATGATTAGATTTGATGACAGGCATACCCGTGAAGCTCGATCTGCAGATGAAAAACTTGCAGCTGTTCACTATGTAGGGGAACTATTTCTTGACAAGTGTATAAATAGAATAATTCCCAATGATTCGCTCACAGTTGACGAACAGCTAGTCCCATTCCATGGAAGATGCAGCTTCACCCAGTATATGCCCTCTAAACCAGCCAAGTATGGCATACAAATATTTTTTGGTTATGTGATGCTTCATCTGCATATGCTTTATACAAAACTGTTTACACGGGAAGGAAGCTCCATGAACCTATTCAGAAAAATCTTGGATTGAATGTGGTGAAAGATCTTGCTAAAAGCATTGAAGCATCATCAAAAAATATTACTGTTGACAACTTCTTTACTAGTGTGCAGCTGGCAGAAGAGATGCTTTAGAAGCAAATTACAGTGGTGGGAACAATCAAACAAAATAAACCAGAAATTCCTAATGAGATGAAACCATCTGCCTCAAGAGCGATTCATTCCTCTTTCTTTTCATTTAGAGGTGACATTACAATGGTGAGTTATGTTCCCAAAAAGAAAAAGTCTGTAGTTCTCATTAGCACAATTCACCATGACAGAAACATTGATGAAACTCATGCAAAAAAGAAACCAGATATAATAAAGTTCTATCGCTCTACGAAGGGTGAAATAGATCAAATGGACCAGAAAATTCGTTATTACACTTGCAAGAGACAAACAAGAAGATGGCCATTTGCATTATGGATGAATACGATGGACGTGGCAGCAATGAACAATGAAATTTTATTATCCGCCCAACATCTGACATACCATAATGGAAGAAGTGATGAAAGGCGTTTGTTCCTAAGTGATTTAGCAGAGGAAATGGTAAGACCACTAATGGAACTTCGTATTCAGATCCCTAATCTTCCAAAGAAAATCATTAATGCCATGCAAAGATGTGGTGTTCAAAATGATGTCATATTGCCGAACCAACTACCTGTTTCAGGAAAAAGAAGAAGATGCAATTATTGCACAATAGAATAAACACAGGAAAAGTGCTATGACATGCATTAAGTGTAAAACCAAGATTTGTAAGGAACATAGTGGTGTCATTCGTGCTTCTTGTTTGTCACATGTTGAAAACTAGAAAAAATGCAATTTTATGTGAGCAATGAATAATAACTTTTTGCCAAAATATTACCTATATACGTAATATCGTGAATAATAAGTACGTTTTAATTGAAGAAATTGGTTGTAATAAATGTTATAAAATGTGAACAGCAACTTATAAGTGAATCAATAAAATTATTTGTATATGTTGTATATAAATGTGTGTAACTAATTAAAATTCACTCTTAGAGTTTTTTAAAAAATTAATAAAATGTTAATCAGGCCCACCAGATCCTGTTACTGTATCTTAGGAATCTTTCAATATGACAATAAATTTTACAGAAATAAATTTAAATCCAAAGAATGATTATATGAAAAGAGGAAAATTTTAAATTGGGGCATTCATGTGTGTTTTCGGCACCATGCATCCTAGGGTTAACGACGTTTCTTTACTTGCCGACACGAAAGTGGATGGTGTCTGTTTGTTTTCAGAACTTACATGCATGGTATTGTTGCTAACGATTCCAGACGAAAATTGTTTATTACCCTGCACTACATCAGAGAAGTACAGAATCCGCCATACTATATACTTCCCGTTTGCTCGACCTCCGCAACTGAACGATTACTCTCTCCCAATGTGTCAACTTTTCCCTCCTAGTATTGCTTTTGGACCAGGTACGATTCATCATAAGCGAAGCTCACTTCTGCAAAATATCACTATCAAAAATCAACAACCAAAAAAATAAAATAATTGCAGACGTATACTTTCCTAAACAAACAGTCAGAACATAAATTTCACACGCAGTCTAACTACAAGTATTGTACATAAGCTCAGACATGGAATCGACACACACAATATATAACCAGACACAATTAAACAAAAGAGTTCACAGACTTGCAAAATACATATATACACATTACAAAACAAATCAACTCTGAGTCAAGAGCTACACTCTAAAATGATGAGAAGAAATCATCTCCGACCAATGCGTAAGTTGTTCGAGTGCCAAAGGAAAAAAGAGAAAAATACAATTAATGTATCGTACCTACTGACTGTTTCTCTACAGCGCCAGTTATGTTCGCATGCGGTGTCGCCATACAAATGGTTATTGATGGGTGATTGATTATCTGGAGAGTGATCTGCAGACAGAATTGGAGGACAGTTTCGTGTGTCACAAGTTTTCTGGGTCACTACCCTATTTAATTAAAATTGGGAAAATTTAAGAGAAGAACTGAATTAAGCACTGAATTGGTAAGCATAACTAATGTGTTAAAATTAATAAAAAGATCCAAGTTAATGTGTGTAATAATGACATGGGACTAATTTAAGTACAACCGTTAAATCAAATAATTCAGAGCAAGCAGGACCTTAAGCCTCAACAAAAAGATTAATATAATCAGCCAAAGTCTACAAGTATAAGGCCTGCCTTTTGAGCTTCAGAAACGCCAGATGAGATATATTAGAAAACATAACATAAAAAATTCAAAAAATAATTCTAAACTGGCGTTGCCTGTTATATAATTCATTCTCTCAGTTATTGTTATATTGAGTTCTGTGGTACATTGCAGTGATAAATGAAGAGAAAACTTTGGCATGCAAGGAAAAACAGCGCACACAAACATACACACTTCACACACAAAATAGAGATAAAAAGAATTTTGCCATCACAGTAAGTCAGAGGCTCAGAGGATCATCCCTACCACTATGACCGAATCAATGTGAATATGAATACTTTGAAACACTTTCTGACAAAGAAATTTATCTACATCATCTTGCACATCAAACTAAGCTATGCTCGCGTGAAACACTCGCAAATGCCATGAATATTCATGAACAAGGCAAAATTATTAAGACTCATCAAAGCTTCAAGAACACAAATGTAAATCATATAGACACAAATAGCAATAAATATCATGTAGAATTAAGAATAAAACTTATTGAGAATGGTACTGAAGTTACACACAGTGAAATTACCACCATGTGGCGTGAACATAGCTATACAATCGTAAAACTGAAACGAAATAAAAAGTAGAAGAAATAAAATCCATTCACAAGAGAAAAGTTACGCACACATTCCATTTCATAGAAAAGTCAGATAGTTGAATTTCAGATGTGGGTTGGAATAAAGAACTTCCTACACAGGGATTGGAAAATATAGAAAATATACTCCTGACTATACCCTGAAAAATATAAGAATTCGATCTCCGATCTTGGTGATGAACTAGAATATCAAATTTGTACACCAACTACAATAGGCACACACCATCACACATTAATACACTCACCAGCGCCAAGTCGCTCTTAAGAGCACCGTCTGCGCTCACCAAAGGTCGCGCCCCGAGTACTGAGAGCATCCTCTTCCTGCAATGAAATTCCTCTAGGTGGCTGGAAGTGTCCTTTCCGCCACCGACGAAACTACTATCGAATGATTACCAAAAGGATACAAACCTTTTTGCCTTGACTGGAGAGCTACTTTGGCTACAATGTTGCTACCACAGCAGAAAGCTATGCTGTACTGCTACCATGTATAAGACAAATTCAACATACACACTCATTCACTTATTCATACAGATGATAAAGAGAGAAATTAAATTTTGGAGCGCAAAATGTAGGTAATATACATAGTTTTTGATGTTTACTGGAAAAATTGATATTTTAATGTAATTGTGTACCACAGAATGGGGACAAAAATGAAGCACAAAACTAAATTACAAATAACTGAGCGTGACAGCACCAAATACTAGTTAAGTAATATGAAACGAATCTAACAGTGACGTTTCATAAGTGTAATAGGCAGACAACAATGATTCAATGCTTGAGCAGTTCCAAGATATTCTTAGCACATAATAGTGTTCACTCAGTTTTTTATTCAAAAATTCTAGATGATTCTCCCATCTTAAACGCTCATTCACCCATATGCCTAGAAATTTTGTGGACGGAGCTTGTGCGATAACATACTCATAGTTATCTAACTCAGCTTTTCTGGTGCTTCTAGCTTTACTTCTAATATTACTGTTATTTTCTCCTTATTTATGACCAGTGTGTTATCCCTGACTCATTTATTGTCTTAGCGACATTCTGCTGTTGGTCATTCTCCATGCATCCTTTTATAAAAATGCTCATGTCAATGGCAAACATCATTATGTCAACAGCCCTCACGTCGTTTTGAAAATCATTTATATGCCAGGAACAACAGAAGCTCTAACACAGAAGCCTGGGCTTCTTGATTGAGGGTTGGTTATCTCAATCATCTTCACTGACATCCTCTTTTTCTGTCTACCTCACTTGTCAATACGATCATAGTTTCCAGAATGTGAAGAGCAGCACATCCTCAAGTATAATGAGTAATTGCTCCAGAACTAGCAACACCAAGATGAGAATTGTCTACTGTACAGTATTTCTCTCAGGATCAGTATCACCATCTGAATCTTATCCAACACCTACAATAGGAGAAGTTTAATATTACTATCAACATTGTTAGCATCCAATTTCACTGCCACCAAAGAAGTGATTATTACACTGTCAGCTTCCAAAACTCATAAATCCAGATCTAGGTCACCTTTATCCCACCCCTGACATTTGAGAAGCTACATGTATCTTTTGAGATGTGTCAAATGAATACCCCATAAGGGAGCTTAGCCAGTAATGCCCATTTGTGTTGGATGAAGCCTAAGCTCCTAGGCTTTGAGGTGGTTGCCACCACCTGTCCTTTGTCAGTGCATGAATATGCGTCAGTGACTATCAGTTGATGCAATAATGAAATGTTGTGTGTTGAAGGGAAACGAAATTTTCGCTTAATTTTCGCTTAAATACCCAGATAAAAATGGCTAATATCTTCAAAAAGAACCTAAAATGTATGTGTCATCAGTAGTACAGAAATGGCGATTGTAGCTAAGCTAGAAGGTTTTGTCAAGAGAGAAATGATCATAGGACACAAAGCTTGTGTAGTACACATTTCTGTCTCTAGGCATGTACAATGCAACTCTTTGTCAGTTCAGTGTCAACTGTGTTGTCAACCTGTCCTGTTCATCTGCAGTGATTGTTTTTGCTAGCTCTGTTTTGCTCTTGTTTCGTTTTTTATGATGGCAGGTTTAAGTGAACAACGCGCAGCGTGTAATTTTGTTTTCTGCACCTTAAAAATGCTACTGGAACTGTTTTAATGTCGAAAACATCTTACCAGGATAATGCTGTGGGAAAAACTCAAGTTTACGAACGGTTTGTTCGATGTAAAAATGGCTACATGTCGATTGATGACAAACCTCGTTCTGGACATCCATCAGCTGCCTGAATCGACGAAAATATTGAAAAGATTCGAGAGCTTGTGCTCACAGTCAATCAAACCTTTTATCTGGAAGTTTTAGCAAGGTTGGGCAACAGTGTTTTTCGAAAATGACTGGATTTGTGGCAGACAGGGGACTGGTTCTTCCACCACAACAATGCATCTGCACACACAGCCATCTCTGCTAGACAGTTTTTGACTAAAAATGGCATGTTCCGCTGCCCCACGCACTTTACCCACCTGAAGTGACTCTGTGCGACTTTTCCTTATTTCCATGCATGAAAAGGTGCATGAAAGGACACCGATTTGACAACATTGAAAAAAACCAAGGAAAAAAACAGAGGAGGAGCTGTCAGCCATTTCTAACGATGATTACAAAAAGTGTTTCAAACAGTTGAAGCACCAGTGGGACAAGTGTATTACCTGTGATGAAGAGTATTTTGAAGTGGGTAAGGTTGTTCTGTAAACAATTTGAAAATTTGTGGATGTTAAAAAAATTCCTTTTTTTTGTACCCCTTCATATAAATCATGTGGAATAGAACAGTGTTAATACTCCAACTCAGGAAGTGTATTTCCAACAGCTGTTATACATTCTCCCTCTGAATTTTGCATCCCCCTCACTATGATGAGAAACTTTAAGATGATAAAACTACTACCTTCTACACCAAGAAAAAAAAACATAGTTTCTTTGTGATACATAAACTATATAGCTTTCGGGAGGAGTAGGCGCCCACTGTTCATGTCCAGTTACAGTTTGGAAATTATGCTACCTTAGAATCAATAGAAAAAAATGACTGTCAGCAATGGAAGAAGTATGAAATTGACACATGCATAGCAGCAGTGTTTGACTTGCGAAACTACACATCATGCTGCACTAACTCCATGAGCAGAAGACACTCTCTTCCACACACACAGCAACTGTCAAGTAGATGTATTCACAAGGTTTGCAGTACGTCACAAATCCCACCCACTGACTTAGACTCGTTGAAATTATGAAACTGAAGATCTGATTTATGGACAGAGCACTTTGTAAATCGATCCATTCTGCAGTTCTCATGGCTGGATCTTGGACACCGCAATGATTGCAGAAACACTTTCGTATTCTGCAGGACTTAAATCTTTAGAGTTCGGATAGTATGCATCATCAGTCGTCAAACACACTAGTAGAGGAATGAGGAGAGTTTGAGACAGCCAGGAGAACATGTAAGTACCCCTATTATTGTAGTATTTTTCTCAGTTGTCGCAATTTCACTAAATTTTCCATAATTACAATGCATTTTACCCAATTACTAGAGTTCCAAACCACTGGCCTCGACGATTTATCACGTCAACAAAACGTCTCATCGCATCAGTCCTTCGATGCTCTCAGCCAGTGACACTGCAGCATGGTTCTCAATTTCTCTATCATTGCTAAACCACCCCTCCATTACTAATGCATGTATGACGTTGATTGAAATACTACAACAAGCAATATCCCTCATGTAAACTGCTAAACGTCGAAACGTGCTGTGTGTGAGAGAGAGCCTAAAGATACATGTATACCGCAAACTCTGACCCTCATCCCAAACGTGCTTGTGCTTCCAAACTTGTAGTGACGACTTCAGCAGCTTTCTTGGAAGGATCCAGCACTTAAACGTCACTCGGGACGATCGGGAATGCTAGCCTCATTGAGTATCCTGACCCCAAGATCTTCGTCCGCTGTCAGCATTACTGCAAATTTCTGTGTCTTTCATGTTGCATTCGTTTCTATGGTTTACAATGCATAATCACGTGTGTGGAGTAGTTCTTCGCATGACAGCAGTCATGGTCTGATGCTAGGTAGTACTGCTCATGCATACGGGGATATGACAGTTTAACCTCTATAATGCACCCTCCTTCCACTATTAAGATGTACATATGTACCATCAGTTCTCCTTCCCCCCAGAACACGCAGCTGTTTTGATTTTGGCGCATATTCCAACACGTGCCTAGTTTCCATTACTGTTTACCATAAATGCTAACAACCCCTCCTCCCCCCCCCCCCCCCCCCATTGTAACCAGACTTAACCATACATGATGTTCAAAGCCATATGTAAAACCTGCTTGCACATCTGAAAGTGCCTTTTCTTTCTCCATTTACAGTTGTCTTCGCCATACACCCCAGTTCTCAATTCCTGTCTTCGATGTTGTGTAGCTCCAGTTTTCTTTTTCGTTCACATAGCACATTAACTCTGCTTAGAGGAGTAACTTCCTTGATAGGGAACGGTTTGTGTTCTCTCCTTAACACCTGTGGGTAAAATATTGTTTGTGAGAACCAGTTCTATTTCGGTAGTATTTATATACGATGGTATGGCAGAGAACACTCTCCTGGGCTGATGTTAATATAGCGTTTCTCTGTAATATTTACATCGTCTTTGTTCGAGTTGGTGTTACGAATCCCAACATAGTTTACAGGTGTTAATTAAAACTGAATGCAAACAGAGCATAATTTGTAAGCTTTGTGTTGTAATAATAAAAAAAGATAAGGATAGTACAACTGCATTATTAGAAAGGTTCTGCTTGTACGAATTTAGGCTACTACATTTCAATTATAGATACAGGCAGCCGACTTCAAGGACACCAGGGCGTGTCAGAAATAAGAAAATCCTCCTTTCTTGGTTCCACTTCACTTCAATAAAAATACTTAATACTGTACGTTGATATGGTATGGAGACATACAGTGTTTTTCGCATGTACATATTTACATTTGCCAATAGGGGTCGTCACCTTTTATTTGCCGGCTTCTCTTTTATTTAATGAAGTGGATATGCCAGCTTATCCTATGTACATTAAAATTCTACAAGAAATTGAAAGATTATATACATGATATGATAGTTCTTATTCCAACACACACATTATATGTAACACTTGTAATACTTCATAATTTTAGCTGTACTTCTTCATCGTCCTTCCACATACGAGACAGTCAGAAACACAATGATATACAAAGAAAAATGAATGATGATTTTTTTTCATTTGTCTGCTCCTTACTGCGCATTCATAATTAATGTCTTTGGCGACACTTACGGTCGATCGCTGTTTCATTTTTTGTTTTTAATAAATTTTAACTTTAAGATATCCTGGGGGGGGGGGGGAGGGAGAAGTGTCTTTCACCATGTACCTACACAATTGTCCCCACACTGTACGCTGACATGTTATGGAGACGTACAGTGCTTTGTGCAAGTACATATTTACATTTGCCAATAGGAGTCGTTGCTCCTTATTTGTCGGCTTCTCTTTTATTTGATGGAATGGATATGCCAGTGTATCATATGTATGTTACAGTTCTACAAGTAATTGAAAGATTATATACATAATATGATAGTTCATTACACATTTGAATTTAGCGCACTGACAATAATGTTCAGTTTGCTTTGACCTCGCTGTTGGGTTTCGCGCTCGCAAACTAGCAGATTTGGCGGCTAATAACTATTCGTTAACGCTCAACATGCTAGATGCTACTGTCACATGTGCGTGCACTCGTTTTCTTAGTGTTGATTTCACACTGAGTGTCACACTTCCTCCTGAGTATCACATATTGAAGGATTGTCGTGGCGTTTGTCTACATTCTGGGTGCAGTGGGTGTGTGGTTATTTTTTTAAATCCGAGGCGGTGGCAGAAGATCTCCATTTTTACGGCCCGGGCGTCATTATCACCCGTCGTATTCGCATTTCCAGCGGTGAGAAATCTGGCCAACAGCATCCGTCGACGAGGTAAATACTGGTTCGAACAACTATAGTTCACTTATTAATGTACCAAGTGTCGTGAGCCATGATACTCAGAAATTATTTCGTTCCTCACGTAGTTTAATGTCACCACACTTGAACGTCTAGTTCTTGAAAGACACATATAGCCGTCTAAAACATTGTATGAATTTCTTGTCTTTAAAGATCATTCCTTCCATGGAGTTTGGTTTCCAATGAAAATTCATACAAGTATTGAGTTACAACAATGTACATAACACAATAGCTTATACCTATGGCTGACATTCCATCCATCGCTTATACCATAAACACAAATTTATTAAGTTTTAAAACGTCATAAATTTTTCATTAACTGGGTTCTGTTTTTACAATTTGTTTGTTAGTTTGAACTTATCTTCATTCACATCACATTTACAAATTAATTACATAACACATTATTATGATACAACACAAGCAAAAGATACATTTATACTTCATTTTATAGATAGGTGTTTATCACTTATGGGAGCTCATTACTTCCTTAGGTAGAGGAGGGATAAAAATATTCGAAATAGGACTAAAACATTACGCATTGCTGGGTTAACTATACTTGGAGCTGCCTCTTTTGTTTCGGAGGGAAGAATGGAAATACTCATCTATTGTTTCGAGGAATTATGAGAAAATGTTACTCGTACAGCCATGGATTAGTTGCTAAGGAACTTTTATTTCATGGAAATAATGTGTAATGGCTGATCATTCACGTAGTATCATGTTGTTTCTTCATGAGCTAGTGCCGTTTACTTCAATTCACATGTAGTTTAACGTGAAATATGAAGAAGTTTCAACCATTGTAGACTTATCTTTCTCGACTATCTGGAAATGTCATTATTCAAGGTTTCATGTGACTCAATAAAAATAAATTGGTTTTTGTAAAATCGCATGCTTAAATGTTTATGTGTACTCTGCAGCGAATAGGTACTGATAAATGTCACGGAGATATACTGCGACGAATCATATTTTCATTTTTCATTTGCCCTATGATCTTTGTATAAATATCCTTATAACTAAATTGTTTACTCGAGGTGTGGCCCATTACTTCATTTGGTACCTGCTACTCTCGATGTAATTCTCTTCTTCTGCGTCGTGACGATACACTGTTATCTGAAAGGAAAAAAACTTAAAACTAATTGTATTATGTAGCTCGGTGACCACTGATACATTTGGTCATTACATCCGTCCACAGGTATTTCCATACTTTGGTTAAATTCATAGACATTTGTTTATTCTGTTACCCACTATGATCATTTAACCTGCAAAGAAAATTATTTGACATTTCTAATTGTATTTTGTCGTTTCTCCTTGGATCACACGACTCGTATATTTATACATAATTCCTCCTTTTGCTTGTAAATATGTCGTATATAGCTTAGTATTTAATTAAATCTTTGTGTACATACAAGGTCCCTTAGTTCTTAGACAGTAGATGTAATTGCTTAGTATTTCCGTTTACTTTGTATTTAAGTTAGGTACGTGTACATATCGAATTCCTATTTGGTTGCACCTTCTGCCAATCTGTAGCGCATGCACCCAGGTCAGTGCCACCCCTGCTACAACTGGCGTCAACGAGTGTTGTTGAGCGTGGACAGCTGAGCCATAAGCTAATTTTGTTTATACTTTCGCTTCGTATGAAGCGGTGTATTACTTCTCATCGCTGTTAATTTTATGCTTACGTGTACAAATCAAAAGAATTACTTATGCCTACACATTACTTTATCTTAAAATAACACTCCAGAAGAAAAATTACACTTAGAGTTAAATACACAATGTACAATTATCTTCTGATGAAAGAAAAAGTGCTACCTAGCTTCATCATTCTCTAAAAGCTGTTATATCTTTGTGAGGTTGGAGACCCTTGTCTCTTCCTGTTTTCTCATAGACTAATCTGTACGTCCCAGGATATGGTGTTTTGGAAATTATATATGCCCCTGAATAGAGTAATGGCCACTTCTTATTCAGTTTTCCAAATTTTGTCGATTTAGGGTGCGTCTGTAAGAGGACTCGTTGTCCTTCAAAAAAATGTGTAACACGTTTCAGTTTCTTATTATAAGTTTTCTTTCTATACTCGGCTCTGTTTCCTAGTGTAACCATGGGTTGTTTGATTTTGCCTTGTAGTGTCATTTCTGTAGTGGATGCTTTTGGTATCGATGACTCCTCTTCATTCGTATGTTTTGTCCAGAACATCAATACGTTAGGTGTGAAGCCTGTTGCAGAATGTGGAAGGTTATTGAAAACTTGCATGAAAGGATTTACGTATTCTACCCATTGGGGGTGTTTGTGAGGGTTGTATGTCCTAATAAACTGGTTAAATTCTGTGAAGACTCGTTCTACTGGGCTTGATTCTAGGTGAAAAAAGCTTACTAATACTTTTGCCCAACGAAATATAAAGCATTATCAGTTAGTAGTACACTTGATTCACCTGCACATCTCAAATAGCCTCCCTCAATTCTTTTGCTGATATTTGTGGCTGTTACATTTTAATGACATGCATTTTGATATGTTTCGAGAAAATATCATATAGTGCTACTATGTATTTTATTCCTCCTTTAGTTCTTGGATATGGACCAGCTATGTCCAGGGATATTATATCTAGAGGGTTTTTTGTGAGTATTGGGTGTAGCTCAGTATATTTTGACACATTGGACTGTTTTGATTTTTGACGTATTGCACTCTTTCTTAATACCTGTAGGACTCGCCTCCTCAAATTTGGAAAATAACAAAGTGTTGCAATTTTTTCACTACATTTGCCCACTCCATAATATCCCCATATTTCATGTGTGTGTCTTATAAAATCGTCGAAATGATCTTCAGAAATACACACACACCATTGATCAGATTTTTCATGTTTCCTTTGAAACAAAACGGCCTTGTGCTCCTGATACCATTTACTTACCTTTCCACCTTCATCTTGCTTAAGGTTTTGCCAACTTTACTCCATCTGTGATCTTGCTGTTGTGTAATTTTCATTTGCTTACAAAACCTACGGTAATCAGACTGCTGTGTCGTACCTTGCATTAATAACATTTTGATTTCTGCATCTTGCTCTGTTAATTCACTAAATTCCTCTAAACCTTGTGGTAACATAGACAAGACTACTCCAAAAACATTCTGACTTCCTCTAATATAAATGATCTCGAAATTGAATTCTTGTAAATATAGACACCACCTAGCTAATCTATGGTCACAGTAAACTTCGGTATTATTGCCCCACAAAAAAATATTCAAACATTTTAAATGCCCATGTTGTTGTTGTGGTCTTCAGCCCTCAGACTGGTTTGATGCAGCTCTCCATGCTACCCTATCCTGTGCAAGCTTCTTCATCTCCCAGTACCTACTGCAACCTACATCCTTCTGAATCTGCTTAGTGTCTTCATCTATTGGTCTCCCTCTACGATTTTTACCCTCCACGCTGCCCTTCAATGCCAAATTTGTGATCCCTTGATGCCTCAGAACATGTCCTACCAACCGATCTCTTCTTCTAGTCAAGTTGTGCCACAAACGTCTCTTCTCCCCAATCCTATTCAATACCTCCTCATTAGTTACGTGATCTATCCACCTAATCTTCAACATTCTTCTGTAGCACCACATTTCCGAAGCTTCTATTCTAAACTATTTATCGTCCATGTTTCACTTCCATACATGGCTACACTCCATACAAATACCTTCAGAAACGACTTCCTGACACGTAAATCTACACTCGATATTAACAAATTTCTCTTCTTCAGAAACGCTTTCCTTGCCATTGCCAGTCTACATTTTATATCCTCTCTACTTCGACCATCATCAGTTATTTTGCTCCCCAAATAGCAAAACTCCTTTACTACTTTAAGTGTCTCATTTCCTAACGTAATTCCCCCAGCATCACCCGAATTAATTCGACTACAGTCCATTATCCTCGTTTTGCTTTTCTTGATGTTCATCTTATATCCTCCTTTCAAGACACTGTCCATTCCATTCAACTGCTCTTCCAAGTCCTTTGCTGTTTCTGACAGAATTACAATGTCATCGGCGAACCTCAAAGTTTTTATTTCTTCTCCATGGATTTTAATACCTACCCCAAATTTTTCTTTTGTTTCCTTTACTGCTTGCTCAATATACAGATTGAATAACATCGGGGAGAGTCTACAACCCTGTCTCACTCCCTCCCTAACCACTGCTCCTTTTCATGGCCCTCGACTTTTATAACTGCCATCTGGTTTCTCTACAAATTGTAAATAGCCTTTCGCTCCCTGTATTTTACTCCTGCCACCTCTAGAATTTGAAAGAGAGTATTCCAGTCAACATTGTCAAAAGCTTTCTCCAAGTCTACAAATGCTAGAAATGTAGGTTTGCCTTTCCTTAATCTCTCTTCTAAGATAAGTCGTAAGGTCAGTATTGCCTCACGTGTTCCAATATTTCTACAGCATCCAAACTGATCTTCCCCTAGGTCGGCTTCTACCAGTTTTTCCACTTGTCTGTAAAGAATTCGTGCTAGTATTTTGCAGCTGTGACTTATTAAACTAATAGTTCGGTAATTTTCACATCTGTCAACACCTGCTTTCTTTGGGATTGGAATTATTATATTCTTCTTGAAGTCTGAGGGTATTTCGCCTGTCTCATACATCTTGCTCACCAGATGGTAGAGTTTTGTCAGGGCTGGCTCTCCCAAGGCCGTCAGTAGCTCTAATGGGATGTTGTCTACTCTCGGGGCCTTGTTTCGACTTAGGTCTTTCAGTGCTCTGTCAAACTCTTCATGCAGTATCGTATCTCCCATTTCATCTTCATCTACATCCTCTTCCATTTCCATAATATTGTCCTCAAGTACATCGCCCTTGTATAGACCCTCTATATACTCCTTCCATCTTTCTGCTTTCCCTTCTTTGCTTATAACTGGGTTTCCATCTGAGTTCTTGTTATTCATACAATTGGCTCTCTTTTCTCCAAAGGTCTCTTTAATTTTCTTGTAGGCAGTATCTATCTTACTCCTAGTGAGATAAGCCTCTACATCCTTACATTTGTCCTCCAGCCATGCCTGCTTAGCCATTTTGCACTTCCTGTCGATCTCATTTTTGAGACGTTTGTATTCCTTTTTGCCTGCTTCATTTACTGCATTTTTATATTTTCTCCTCTCATCAATTAAATTCAATATTTCTTCTGTTACCCAAGAATTTCTGCTAGTCCTCGTCTTTTTACCTACGTGATCCTCTGCTGCGTTCACTATTTCATCCCTCAGAGCTACCCATTCTTCTTCTACTGTATTTCTTTCCTCCATTCCTGTCAATTGTTCCCTTACGCTCTCCCTGAAACTCTGTACAACCTCTGGTTTAGTCAGTTTATCCAGGTCCATCTCCTTGAATTCCCACCTTTTTTCAGTTTCTTCAGTTTTAATCTACAGTTCATAACCAATTGATAGTGGTCATAGTCCACATCTGCCCCTGGAAAAGGCATACAATTTAAAACCTGGTTCCTAAATCTCTGTCTTACCATTATACATTCTATCTGATACATTTTAGTATCTCCAGGATTCTTCCATGTATACAACCATCTGTTATGATTCTTGAACCAAGTGTTAGTTATGATTAAGTTATGCTCTGTGCAAAATTCTACCAGACGGCTTCCTCTCTCATTTCTTATCCCCAATCCATATTCACGTACTATGTTTCCTTCTCTCCCTTTTCTTAATCTCGAATTCCAGTCACCCATGACTATTACATTTTCGTCTCCCTTCACTACCTGAATAATTTCTTTGATCTCATCATACATTTCATCGATTTCTTCATCATCTACAGAGCTAGTTGGCATATAAACTTGTACTACTGTAGTAGGCATGGGCTTCGTGTCTACCTTGGCCACAATAATACGTTCAATATGCTGTTTGTAGTAGCTTACCCACACTCCTATTTTTTTATTCATTATTAAACCTACTCCTGCATTGCTCTTATTTGTTTTTGTATTTATAACCCTGTATTCACCTGACCAGAAGTCTTGTTCCTCCTGCCACCGAACTTCACTAGTTCCCACTAAATCTAACTTTAACCTATCCGTTTCCCTTTTTAAATTTTCTAACCTACCTACCCGGTTAAGGGATCTGACATTCCACGCTCCGATCCGTAGAACGCCAGTTTTCTTTCTCCTGATAACACGTCTTCTTGAGTAGTCCCCGCCCGGAGATCCAAATGGGGGACTATTTTACCCTTGGAATACTTTACCCAAGAGGACGCCATCATCATTTAACCATACAGTAAAGCTGCATGCCCTCGGGAAAAATTACGGCTGTAGTTCCTCTTGCTTTCAGCCGTTCACAGTACCAGCACAGCAAGGCTGTTTTGGTTGGTGTTACAAGGCCAGATCAATCATCCAGACTGTTGCCCCTGCAACTACTGAAAAGGCTGCTGCCCCTCTTCAGGAACCACACTTTTGTCTGGCCTCTCAACAGATATCCCTCCATTGTGGTTGCACCTACGGTACGGCTATCTGTATCGTTGAGGCACGCAAGCCTCCCTACCAACAGCAAGGCCCATGGTTCATGGGGGGGAGGTAAATGCCCATATTACATCTATATTACAGCTAAACTTTCCAATTCTGACACAGAGTAAGATCTTTCTGCTTCTGATAAAGTGCAACTAGCAAAACTGATGACCTTGGGTACTTTTTTACCTTCTACCTGTGACATTGGGTTCGTCCAGTTGGGTGTCTTGTTCAGATATTTTTCAATGTAACCACGTAGGCTACCGTATTTGTCATTGAGTGGTGCAGGGTTGAAAACCTCACGTCTGAGTCTTTCTTGCACTGCCTCAGACCAGTAATTGTCGAGGAAAGCTCGTTCAAACTGGATATAAGTGCTGCAACATTCGGCCACTTCAGTTGCCCAGTAGAGAATGTCACCCTGCGTATATCCCACGACAAATGTGATTTTCTATGCTTCTGTCCAGTTGCGTGGAAATACATGACGAAAAGCATTGATAAATACTACTGGATTCATTCTTATACTTTCTGTAGCGAATGTAGGAAACTGTCGATGTCTCAGAAAACCTTCGTCTGCAAAAATAGTTGACAGACACGTGGCATTTTCGGTCGTATTTATGTTGTTATTGTAGTTACCTGTAATTCCGGTTGGTAATTGCTCAGGTATTGGAGTTTTGTGTATGTTTACATTTTGCACTGTCACTGGTACCTGTTGTGGGACTCGTGACAATTTGTGGATGGATACCGACACGTTGTAATGTTTTCATTGTAGCCCGTGTATTATTTACGTGCATATTTCGAGATCCAGTAATATTTTCTTCTAAAAGATTGCGGATCCTATTTTCTGTTGTGGGTTATTGTTTAGCTTGTTCACTATTTCATTTTCTTTTTTCTGAATAGCCTTCTCTGCTACATCTGTATATAACTTACAATCTGTTACTAACTTCACGGGTACACTTCTGCGAATGGTTCATCCAACAATGTGTCAATCCTCATTTCAGTGCAAATGTTCTCTTTACGGATGAGGCTTCATTCCAACGTGATCAAATTGTAAATTTTCACAATCAACATGTGTGGGCTGACGAGAGTCCGCACGCAATTGTGCAATCACGTCATCAACACAGATTTTCTGTGAACGTTTGGGCAGGCATTGTTGGTGATGTCTTGATTGGGCCCCATGTTCTTCCAACTACGCTCAATGGAGCACGTTATCATGATTTCATACGGGATACTCTACCTGTGCTGCTAGAACATGTGCCTTTACAAGTACGACACAACATGTGGTTCATGCACGATGGAGCTCCTGCACGTTTCAGTCGAAGTGTTCGTACGCTTCTCAACAACAGATTCGGTGACCGATGGATTGGTAGAGGCGAACCAATTCCATGGCCTCCACGCTCTCCTGACCTCAACCCTCTTGACTTTCATTTATGGGGACATTTGAAAGCTCTTGTCTACGCAACCCCGGTACCAAATGTAGAGACTCTTCGTGCTTGTATAGTGGACGGCTGTGATACAATATGCCATTCTCCAGGGCTATATCAGCGCATCAGGGATTCTATGCGACGGAGGGTGGATGCATGTATCCTCGCTAACGGAGGACATTTTGAACATTTCCTGTAACAAAGTGTTTGAAGTCACGCTGGTACGTTCTGTTGCTGTGTGTTTCCATTCCACGATTTCTGTGATTTGAAGAGAAGTAATAAAATGAGCTCTAACATGGAAAGTAAGCGTTTCCGGACGCATGTCCACATTACATATTTTCTTTCTTTGTGTAAGAGGAATGTTTCCTGAAAGTCTGGCCGTACTTTTTTGTAACACCCTGTATAATTTTCTGCTATGTTGTATGGACATGCAAAAATAAAAATTTCACAAAAAACGTTAAAATTTCATATGCTAATTATTACACTTGATAATTTTAATTTACACGATGTCAAAGCCTGTTGTACGTCTATTACCATGCGCAAACTATAGTGTTACAATTCTTCATGTTTTACTGACAACGTGCATCACACTGAGAAATTTCTGTAAATTTTCCACCATAAAATTTAAGGAAGGGAATAATGAGGAAAAGGTTTCTATCTTCATCAAAAGGGGCGCTACCAAGCCTAACCATGCAAGCAACTTGAGTAGCCGTCCTACCTTTGCTGCGCCGAACGAAACAGCTTACTACGGAAAATTTTACGTAACCTGTGTCCAATTCTTATTCCTTTCCAAAATTTTGTCCTGAATTTTTGCCTTTTTGCTTTAATAGCTCCCTGTCGTGATTCATATAAACAGAAATACAGACAATTAGTTTTTTATGGCCAATAACAATGTCATAGAAATTTCTTACTATAACAATAGTTAACAAACCCTGCGTACAACCAGTGCCCTGAAGTCCTAGCACTCAAGTCGAAAAAAATTTTACATACCTATTCGAAAGGAAAGAAAAGAGTTAAAGTATATGACAATAGCATTATTAGAAATGTTCCGCTTTTACGATATTAGGCTATTCGGACTTCCTCTCTTACATTTCAATTGTAGATGCTGGCAGCCGACTTCAAGGACACCAGTGCATGTCAAAAATAAGAAAATCCTCCTTACTTGGTTTCACTTCACCTCAATAAAAATACTTAATACCATTGCTAAGTATCGTCTTATTCCAACACACACATAATACATAACACTCGTAATACTTAGTACTTTCAGCCGTACATCTTCATCATCCTTCTACATACGAGAAAGACAGAAACAAAATCATGTACAAAAAAAAAAAGGAAGATTTTTTTTTTCATTTGTCTGCGCCTTACCGCACATTCTTAATTAGTGTCTTTGTCGACGCTTGTGGTCGATCGCTGTTTCATTTTTTGTTTTTAATAAATTTTGACTTTACGGTATCCCAGGGGTCTTTCGCCATATTCCTACACAGCTTTTCTTGGTCTTGAGTGTCTGGACGTTGTATCAAACCTCTCCTAAACTGCATCAAAATGTCTATCAAAATACATAAAAACAGCAATAAACTCCAAAACCACAGCGTCCATCATCGCAACTTTCAGCTCCTCCGTCACTCTAAGAAGCCCCCATACTGACTAGCCTCTTCTCCAGTTCATGTGACAAAACTTTACACAGGTCTTTACATGCTGCACAATAGGTAAAATCCCAAGCAGTTATTCTGTGAACTGACACATTTCCACTACAGATATTCAGCAAGAGTACATCGTAACAGAATTTTACTGATTTTTTTGAATTTTTTCCACACTTGCAATAATTATTCATGTGTATATACACTTGTTGCTTACGAGATATGGCTTGCTATTCCTGTTTATACCATCCAACTCCGGTACTTTGACTCCAATCCAGTCATGGTGCCATAAACTATCGCAAAAACGCACACATTCGTAAATTGATTCCTTCAGTGAGGCAGGATTTTGACATTACTCCAAAACACACACACATAGCACAGCACAGTCAAGCTATTTCGTGAGTGGAATCCCCAAGCTGGAACCTCCCATACCCTCTCTCCCTCACTCCATTGACATCTGAGGCATCACCGTCGTCATAGCCAGTGGCAGAGGTGGTGGTGGTGGTGGTGGTGCTTGCAACATCCAATCTAAAGTAAAAGGATCTATCTTTTGGACAATACCTCAGATCATCATATCCAGCCCTCTGTGAGAGCCAATGGATCGAAACTTGTTAATGTCAGTTTATAACCTGACAAAGTCGTGTATAAAGAGAACGTATGGTGGTGTACAAAGCATTAGTCATACACTGCTCGAATGTGTTACATAAAAAATGCAATGTATCAACCTGCTTATGAAACTACACCACAAGAACCTTTAGCGACGTTAGAGGCAGCACTATTGTGTTGCTGAGTTTGTGAGATACTTCATCCTATGTTGAGGGTTTAAGTAAAATGTTTAAAATTCTTTCCTTCTGGAGCTCCATCATGCATAAACAATATGTTTCTTCTTCTTGTTAACCACATGTTATGTCACTTCAAGACTCCAAATGTGTCAGGCTCTTATCTTCTACATGGCAGTATTGAGTGCTGACCTCCTCAGCATGCACATGTCTAAAGAGATCATGTGTGCTTGGATGGATGCATTGGTAAGGTTGGTATGGAACAATCTTCACACAATGGCAGTTACAGTATTGGAGTACTGCGTTCCCACCAATTTTGAATGCCTTCTGTGAACTAGCTCAGTTGAGTCCCATACACCAAGGAGAGCAATCTGGGGCAAGCAGCAGAAGCACCAGCAGGTATTCTGTGAGGCTCCCATATATCGTTATCGTCTATAACAAGAGATAGTGGACCGCCGACATTGTAAGTCTTTGTCCTGCAATACATACCTGTTCGAGGACGCCCACAGCTACAGACTTGCTCATTGGAAATGGGGGCGGCTGTAAGTCAGTTTCCTGCCAATTTAGGACTAGGGCGCACAGCAAGGTGAACATAAACTCACACATGTGCGATTTGAAAAAGTGGTGGGGTGGCTAAAAGTTCAGGTGGGGGCTAGCAGAATGTGGAAGAAGTTTTAGGACAATCCCGCAGAACAACAACCTCAAAAATTTGTAGAGTAAATGAATACCTTACATCTTTCCTCTCCAGCAGCTCAGCAGAGATGGAGCCCGCCCCCGGTAGCTGAGTGGTCAGCGTGACAGAATGTCAATCCTAAGGGCCTGGGTTCGATTCCCAGCAGAGTTGGAGAGTTTCTCCGCTCAGGGACTGGGTGTTGTGTTGTCCTCATCATCATCATTTCATCCCCATCGACGCGCAGGTCGCCGAAGTGGCGTCATATCGAAAGACCTGCACCAGGCGAACGATCTACCTGACGGGAGGCCCTAGCCACACGACATTTAATTTCAGCAGAGATGGAGACTTTTTCCCAGCAGTTCACAAGTGGTGGGAGGGGGTGGGAAGGCAGGATGGAGAACATCTTGGGTTATAGGTTTGAGGCAAACGTATTACAATAGTAAGTAACCACTTGAGACAGTGCACATATTCTTAGACCACACACAAACATTAATTTCCCAGGTATCAAATTTCAGAGGAATGCCAGCTGCTATTGTATTATTTGGTGCTGCGAGAATAAACGGAGGTCCCTCGGGAAATTATGCACATGCATTCACTTGAACCGGTATTGGCACACGCAGCTCCCATTGGCGAGCTGTGCGGACTTCAACAGCAGTTTCTCTGTGGTGGGTTGTGGTGGTTCCTGTATTCAGCCAGCATGGAGGATGGACACACTACTCCTGAGGGGGGGGGGGGGGGATTTTCCGGAGGGGAAAAAGTGAAAAGTGGGTCAGAATGGAACTGGGTTACGAAAAAAGTGTTCCTTTCCCAGAGAGGGAGGGGAGTAGGAGGGGAGGAGTGAGGAGTTTCTCAGAACGGCAGATTATCCCTAGTGGATCGTAAGTCAACCTCAGGGAGTTATAAATCAATCATAAAACACTTAGCAGAGCAATATATTAAGGGGAGGGGGATAATTTGGCCTTGAATGTATGCAAAAAAGGCCCTAGTCTCTCTTTGGCCCACTGCTCCCATTGTCAGTAGATGACGCTTCTGCTAGGCTCATCATTGAAGCAGTCAACTGGCGGTCCTGCTTCCTCCAGGGTACAATTCGTCAGGAGCAAGGTGTCATCCTGCTTAGTGACCTCTTGGTAGCACATAATGATATGACACTATATTTTTCTCTTCACCTCTGTGTTGCTCTTAATTTTCTTATGATTTTATCCAAGGCAAAAGTCTGTGACAAGTTCCCCCAGGTGTTGACGTTCTTCTGCTCTGATTGGCCTGGTGAGGCTTGTTTCTCTGCCGCACAGTGACAGTGGTGTGTGAGTGGCTCCATCACAAACACGACTAAACTCAGTTATGAAGTAGCATGGGCTGTTGTGTTGTTGCTATACATAGTTTTTGGCGCTGGACCCTTATTTATATTGTTCAAAGCTCATCACAAGGATGTTTCAAGAACATTCTGTGGTGTGTGGAGTTGGTCAGGCACGTATTCAGTACACTTTCCATTATCACATAAGGTCCTGTCTGTGAGTGTCCTCTGGCTCCAGCCACATCATTGCTTACTGCCAGTTGTGTAGCCCATCCCCGGAAATTTTTGTCTTCCTGGCGTCGTAAGGTCGGTGGCAGTTGTAATCGCTTTCCACATACGTCGTGCCCAGTGGCCGCCTCCCTTAATCAGCTACAGGATAATAATTCTCAAAAGCTCTAACTTAAGTATCTGGTGGGATAGAGATTTGTGACACCTCCCACCCTCCTGGGAAATTTTGTAAGCTCTGTCCTCAGAGGTTATAAAATTTGTGTTCCTTTCCCCAGTGCCAAATGTGTAGTGTTCTGTTTATTTCATTCTGGAAACAAATTACATACGAGTCATTTTACATAGGTAACACACATTATTTAAAAGCTTGCAACGTTGTTGACATGCAATTTACGCAAAATACTCTTGGATTTCAATGTACATTGATCAAAATTCAAGAAAAAATCGTCTAAAATTGGAAAATAGCTTTGGTATACGATTTCATATAAAATATCTTTACATCAGTTCTTCTTGAGACACATGTTTCCAAAAAAAATCCTCTTTACTGCGATTATCCACTGCATTATTCTCAACTTCAGAGTCCAGTCAGCATTCTCTAGTTTTAACATTTGTAATCATTCAATTTCTTTTATGTTATCTTCTATCAGTACATAGTTTTGGTGATTCCACCGTGGGTGTGGTAGCTCTCTTTTCTGTGGAGGTTTGTGACGTCTGACTTCGCTCCCTTCACTTTACTTGTGTAGGGAAGAAATGAGAGTTAGATTGACTTTAATTTGTCCTCGTTATATGGTTCAGAGGTATATATTTGCGCGTATTTAATTAATTCCCTAGGTGGGCCTCTGTTTACAACAGTGTTTTTTACATAAATTCGAGCACAGTATCCTCCACTCACTTCACATAATCTTTTAGCACATTTTCTACGGCACTTACAATATATATATATACAAACAACAAATACAAATAATTACAACTAAAGCTGCAGATCCTGAGTAACCCCACATGGAATTCATACTCATTAACTATCGCTGCAAAGTGGTCCATTGCTGATATTCAATCTCGTTTTGAAGGTCTTCAGCTTTGTGTTGGGCCACATTTAACTCATCAAGAGGTCTCACCATGTGTTCAAGAGGCAGAATCACTGGTATCATGGACGCTTTCTATTTCTCGCCTTGTATTAAACAACAGTCAATATCTATATCTAAAGTGTGTTCCATCTCCTTCTTACTACTATTAGTACGGATAAAGTGATCCAACTGCATCATTATTTGCACTCCTTAGCATTTGCATTTACTCAAAAAACTTTAGTTTCCCAGTCCCTCGTACAAGGAGGTCTGCCTCCGGTAGGTCATTACATAGAACTGTTAACCCCTCGTCCTTTGGTGCGAAAAGTGGCAATTGACCCTGAATAAAGAAAAGTGTGAAGTTATTCACATGAGTACTAAAAGAAATCAGTCAAATTTCGATTACGCGATAAGTCAAACAAATTTGAAGGCTACAAATTCAGATAAATACTTAGGGATTACAATTACAAATAACCTAAATTGGAACGATCACATAGATAATATTTTGGGTAGGGCAAGCCAAAGTCTGCGATTCATTGGCAGAACACTTAGAAGGTGCAACAGGTCTACTAAAGAGACTGCTTACACCACACTAGTCCGCCCTATTCTGGAGTGCGGTGTGGAATCCGCATCGCCGGCCTGAGTGGCCGAGCGGTTCTAGGCGCTACAGTCTGGAACTGCGCGACCGTTACGGTCGCAGGCTCGAATCCAGCCTCGGGCATGGATGTGTGTGATGTCCTTAGGTTAGTTAGGTTTAAGTAGTTCTAAGTTCTAGGGGACTGATGACCTCAGAAGTCAAGTCCCATAGTGCTCAGAGCCATTTGAACTATTTTTTTGGGATCCGCATCAGGTGGGACTGACGGATTACATCGAAAAAGTATAAAGAAGGGCAGCTCACTTTGTATTATCGGGAAATAGGGGAGATAGTGTCACAGATATGACATGTGAATTGGAGTGGCAGTCATTAAAACAAAGGCGTTTTTCGTTGCGACGGGATCTTCTCGTGAAATTTCAATCACCAGTTTTCTCCTCCAATTGCGAAAACATTCTGTTGGCACCTACCTACATATGGAGAAATGATCATCACGATAAAATAACAGAAATCAGGACTCGCACAGAAAAATTTAAGTGTTCATTTTTCCCGTGTGCCGTTCATGAGTGGAACGGTAGAGCGACAGCATGAAGGTGGTTCATTGAACCGTCTGCTAGGCACTTTATTGTGAATAGCAGAGCAATCACGTAGATGTAGATGTAGAGGACAAACAAACATTTGTTATTCCATATCTGCGTCCAGATACTGTCGTTGAGTATTATGTATGAGCGTCATTCCATAATTAAAGAGACAAATTGGTTTGGAGAAAAAAGCGGTTTTTTTACAAAACATTACTTTTCAACATAATCCCCTTGAACATTTATTCACTTGTTCCAGCGGGCTACGAGCTTTTTACTCCGGCTGCAAGAAACTCTTTGTCTTGATGTTTTAACCAATTTCCCGCTAACGTTTTCACGTCCTCGTTGTGCTGGAACCTTTTCCCACGTAATGCCTCCTTCAGTGCACCAAACAAATGGAAATCACTAGGTGCTAAATCAGGACTGTAAAGGGGATGAGGCAGTACTTCCCAGCCCATTTTGTCGATGGTTTTACAGGTTAGTTGAGCAATATGAGGACGAGCGTTGTCTTGCTGGAAAATCACACCTCTCCTCTGAGATCCACGACGTCTCTCTCTCATGGCTGGCTTCACCTTGTTTAAAAGCAAGTGCGAGTAGTACTGGCTGTTCATTGTACGCTGCTCTTCGAGATAATAACAAAAAACTGGACCTTCAGCATCCCAAAACACCGTCAGCATGACTTTTCCTGCTGATCCTTGGTTTTGAATTTTTTCTTGACATGTGAGTTGGTGTGCTTCCATTCCATGCTTTGTCTTTTTGATTCTAGCTCATACTAGTGCACCCAAGTTTCATCACAAATTAAAATTTTGCTGAGGAAGTGCTCACTTTCTCTTTCATAACGTTCCTTTCGTTGTGTGCACACTCTAAACCTTGTTTCCTTGTGTGGCTGCGTCAGCTCCTTTGGGACTCATCTTGCACATATTTGCAGTACTTCAGCTGGTTACAGATAATGTTATGAACTGTACCAGTACTAACTTGAACCTTATCAACTATGATGTCCGGAGTCACACAGTGGTCGGCACGAATAATGTCATCAATTCAACTTCCAAGTGAGGGAGTTGAAACTGCAACTGGTAGGCCAGAACGAAGTTCGTCAGTCACTGAGTCGCGACCATTTTCGAACTGCTCTACCCACTTGTAAAAATTTTCACGGTTCGTTCAACGTTCACCATAAACTTTAGACATTCTACAGTATGTATTCATTAGTATGTCGTCTTCAGCAAGTAAAAAACGAATAGCAGAACCTTGTTCAACTAATGTGAACGTTTCAAGTGGACTCGCCATCTTGAAATGTATTTTTGAGGTTATAAGCAAAACAATGTTGATACATCAGCTGATCAAGGCTTTCCCAGTGATGCCAACTTAAAGCCATGAAAGTACCAAACTTGCCCTATTAACAGTTTTCCCCCAGACCAATTTGTCTCTTTAATTATTGAATCGTCCTCCAAACTTTACAGAAGCTCTCCTGCGATCCTTGCAGAACTAGCACTCCTGAAAGAAAGGATATTGCGGAGACATGGAAGGTAGGAGACGAGGTACTGGCAGAAGTAAAGCTGTGAGGACGGGGCGTGAGTCGTGCTTCGGTAGCTCAGATGGTAGAACATTTGCCCGCGAATCGCAAAGGTCCTGAGTTCGAGTCTTGGTCTGGCACACAGTTTTAATCTGCCAGGAAGTTTCATATCAGCGCACACTCCGCTGCAGAGTGAAAATCTCATTCTACGTTGACTGTGTCTAACAGGTGGGGGAGGGGGGGGGGCACTCCTGTCAAGGGCCATTTCCTCTGAATTGGCCTGGTTCGCATGGGTCGGGACTGTGGCGTCTGGGCCTGGTTAAACTTCCGTGCTTGTAGTCTACTCCAACAGTCTCGTGCTAAATGCCCATCTCCTGCACAATTAAAACAGCCTTTTCTGCTCGTATGCTTTGGGAAAGCAGCCGGCCGGTATTTCTCTCGTTCGGGCGT
This sequence comes from Schistocerca piceifrons, assembly GCF_021461385.2. Taxonomy (NCBI): domain Eukaryota; kingdom Metazoa; phylum Arthropoda; class Insecta; order Orthoptera; family Acrididae; genus Schistocerca; species Schistocerca piceifrons. Next base: position 550,749,756 of record NC_060138.1, on the reverse strand, counting down.
TATCACACTCTCTTCCATGGACGCTAAGTCCATTGTCTATGAGAGTGTCAAACGTTCTCCCTGCACTCTCACTGTCGTCTTAATCTGGTCCTCAAACAATCCCTGTATAAACACAGCCTGTCCCATTTTGCCGATTGATGCATTACTCCCCAAAATTTCTTCGGGATTCACGACCATTCTCATTGCTTCCCGAAAATGAAACTGCATCGAGTTCACACTTGTACTCCATTGAAACACGCTCTCATCCTTTGTCTGTCTCACATCGAACCAAGTTTCGGTATGATCTCTCACAAGCACTTTACTGTGGACGGAGCGCGCTACTTGCCCTATGATACACTTTGAGAATAGTCATTTAGAACTGGGTTCAACTAAATCATATGCATTGTCACAACAATGAACTCTGAGAGCGGCTCTCTATCACCGTCGAACTTTCTGGGCACTAATTTCGTGGCCTCGCTGTACCTTAAGTACTGTCTGATCGTAGCGCTGGGAGTGGAATCCGAAAAGTTGCCATTTCCACTAACCTTTCAATGCTGTATTGTGGGCTGGCCGGCCCCTTGGTATGGTGAGCCTCTTGCTTACGTCAGCTGCCGGTGGCGACCTTTTCTTTGGTGAGTCCCTCACATACGTCTGCTGTCGACGATGATGCCCTGGTATAGTGAGCTCCTCGTTCACATCTGTTGTCAGGGGCGATGCCTCTGGTACGGCGGGCCACTCGCCCATGTCTGCTGCGTCTCATGCTCAGAGCAGGCGTGAATCTACTGATTGTTTCTACACCTATTCCTGCACTCTCTATCTCTCAAGTGGTTCATGTAACTCTTCAATAACCACCTTCACCCTTCAGTAATCACCTTCACCCCACACCCGGCAGCAGTTTTTTCTTCCACTCCTGTCGTCTCCTGAGAGGGAGCGAGACAGACAAGTTGCTACAAAACAGGGGGCTTACCTTGGTCAATCTTCTTGATGAGTGAAAGTAGGCGTGGGATCCTTGCAGACTCCAACTTGCAGACTCCAATAGCTGTAGGACACAAGTTAAAAAATTGGTGCCCCGTATAGAACTCGGTGAGGATATCCCAAGGAAGCAGGGTAATAATTCTAAGTCCCTTGGCTAGTGAACATTGAAGGTTTCTCTGGCATGGCTACCTAACCCAGGTACTGATCAGTTGCTCATCTACTGCTCTAGCTGCACCTCCATGGCGACGTCGGCGCCGAGGCTAGCATATCGACCTAAATCCGACGTTTGACGTCACAGAGGCCGTGTCGACTGTACTGTAATAGTGAGCCAGACAGTAGGGTATTCTATCGTTGATTTCTTTAAAAGGGTTTATTTTATTCTCTCGCTATGGTCAAGCATTACCCAGCAGCTTCGGCTGCCTGTAATTTTCTCGTCCCACGGTCTGGCAACAGCAAGTCAGCACTAGGGTGGGCAATCTCGATCACGTGCCTCCCTCGTGTGCTGACGAGATAACGCCATCTAGGAGGTGCTGACCAGGCCACGGTTGGGAACTTGCCATGACGGCCCCGAGAGTTTCTCGGCTTCTGACCAATCAGGGTGGAGGAAGCTGCGTGGCCGTGTTGGATCTACCCTGCTGCCCGTTGGCAAGGCTCTCTCTCTCTCTGCCACACGCCCTGTAACTGTGAACACCACCTGCCTCTCCTGGTGCTGCCACATTGCGGACTTTGTTTCAGTAGCTGCGACACCGTTCGGACTTGTCTGAATGGCAGACACCAAATTTCATTAACTTTGCGAATTGTGCTTCGCCCGCCACTACGCTCTGGCTCACCCTCTCCTCCCTAGGCCTGACTTATGTGGCCCATTTGAATGCATTTTCTGCCAATAAGTGGCCTCTTAACTAAAATTGTTCCGCCCACCGCCTTCTGCTCCGGTGATCCTGTACAAAACTGGTGTCAGAGGTACGGATACGTTCCCATAGCGAATTTGTCGCTAATCCAAATTCTTTGGGCAAATGTAACTTGCCAATAGCCCGATGTCACAGTATCTTGCAGTTCGTCATTCTTCTATCAGAGAGCAGTTCGCGAGTATAGAATGCGCTAGCCGGCCGCCATGCTCGCCTCGCACGGGCCGCGGCAGTGTTAGTAGAAATGCACAGGGTGCGCGCTGCAGCGACGCAGCCGTTTGAGTCTACTGGAACCAGCTACGCAAGCCGTCGCGCCAGGGGCCTGCCGCCGCCAATACATCCGCCGCCGCCCGAGAGTCCAGCAGCCGCCCGCCCGCACCTATGTCAGCCGTCGGCCGAACCACCGTCGCCCACCGCTGTCACTCCTTCACGCTGTTGCCGCCGCCAATGCGTCGCGCCGACCCAACCTTCATGTAAGTCGCAGCATCGCTTCAAACATTAACATCACGAGCCGTCCGCCGCTGGATTAGGTTATTTTGTGACCTCTCTTTTCTGTAACAGTCATTTTTTGGGTCACTAGCACCCCCTAATTTTGTAAACATGCCAATGGGAACGAGAACGACAGAACGGGATACTCCCGAAGAGGCAGCTGCTCCGCAAGACCCGCTCGAAGCTGTTAATACTCGAATGAACCAATTGTTCATACAAAATCGAGTGTTAATTGAGCAGGACCGCGTCTTGAAACAGACGCTGGAAGTCAGTGTGCGAACTTCAGTACCTGTGGCTAGCTCCATGCCTGTAACAAATGTACAAACCATGACAACTAATACTAATTCTGTCAATAATATAACTACCAGAATTTCGGCTAACATGCCAACTGAAGAGCACAAGGCAAAAATGATGATAATCAGTTTTTTCCTATTTTCAGGTTAGGACAGGAATTTGTAGCCCAAATACGGCCGAATTTGTAGGGGGGTGTACACGGCAAGAATGCTGGCAGTTACTAAGTTATTTGCCATTTTATTTTTGTTGTGCACGGTAAAACCGATGAATGTCATCTGTGTTCACGGCACATATGATGAGAGTCATTTCATAAGGTTGGCAAAACCTGCTTGATCAGGAGTTCAACGTGCTGTCTTCATTCTTTTGTTTACTTTGTGTTTGTGGTTAGAAAGTTGCCAAAGTCTATAACTTGTGTTCTTGGTAGTAGTTTCTGTGAAAATGAGTGAATTACGTGAATCAGGTGTGGATGAAGATTGTGAAAACGTCAGTAAACCTAGCACAAAGAAGAGAAAATCCCATGGAAGAGTGAGAGATGTGATGAAAAAAACTTAAAGTGTGTACTCACGAAACTGGGCCAGGTTGCAGATGTAAAAGACTACAGTGTTTTGATAGAGTTTATGAAGGTGAAAGAAAAAGATTAATTTCTTATTTTAATAGTTTAGAATCTAATGATGCTCAGTCCACATACTTGGCTGGGCTTATCAAGGTTTATGACGTCAAAAATCGCAAACCAAGAAAGCCTGAAAACGAATCACATTTTAATGATAAGAGTTACACTTACAAAGTAAGAATAAAATATGGTGATAATTTTATTGACACCCCTGTGTGTTATAAAACATTTTTTGTCTATTTTTGGTGTAACTGGGGGAAGGGTTCGAACTATTCAAACGAGTCTGAAAGAAACAGGTGAACCCCCAACGGACAAGAGAGGAAAGTATGACCGCAAACATTGTAGGGCCTCAGAAGAAGTTAAGTAAAGTGTCATTGATCACATTGTGTCGTTTAAGGGCCGTATAAGCCATTATAGTTTTGATAAAACTAAAAAAAAACATACTTGCCAGACACTTTAAATTTGAAAAAAAATGTACACATTGTACAAGACAGGTAGGACTAGTGGTAAGATTGTGTCCTATGAATATTATAGACAGATATTCGTATCTAAGTTTAACATAGCTTTCGGATATCCCAGAAGCGACACCTGCAGCGCATGTGGCAGGTACCAAGCAGAAATGAAAGCTCTAAACCTCCAGCTGGAACAGACTAATGATGACAAGGAAAAAGCAAATATTTTAAGCAGCATTAAGACAAAACATTGTGAGAATGAACTACACTTGAGGAAAGCTAACATGTTTTATGACACAAAGAGCAAATGTAGGAAAATTTCAAGGAAAAGGGAGGATACTGAGGCACTTACCACTGATTTTCAAAAAAATTTAAGCTTATCTAATTTAACCGCAAATAACGTTTACTACCGCAGTCAATTGTCATTGTATTTGCTCATGTCCACAGCCTATCTACGGGAAATGCAACTTTTTTTGCTTACCCAGAAACAGAAGGAGGTAAAGATGCAGACGAAGTAGTATCAATGTTGCACTATTATATCTTCACCATGTTACAGTCCAATGTCAAAAACTTGCGATTCTTGTAGCGGACAGAACAAGAACTACACCATGTTTCGCTCCTGTCATTATGTGGTACAAATCCTAAAAAAAAAAAAAAACTAGACTGCATAACAGTCATATTCCCTATTCGCGGCCACTCTTACCTAGAATGCGATAGAGATATGGCCCTGATAAACGGCAAATTTCCCACAGAGATACCAGAACATTGGGTAAATGAAATAAAGAATGCCAGAGTAAAACCTTCGCCTTTCACTGCGATTGAAGTTGACCAAAACCTATTTAGAAAATGGACTGCTTTTTTGGAAAATCACTATCACAACAAATGCCCATTTGCTACACGACCAATTCGAGAAATAAAATTTTCAAAAGACCATTATTGTAGATTAGTTGAACACAGATCACCTTACACTGCGTACTTTCTTATGTCACTGATCCTAACACAACACCAACTTACCAAGCTTTCAAGAGAGACACAAGACCCTGCTGATAATACGACCTTATCTTTACCACCAATTCTGCGTGAAGGTAAGAGAAAATGACTCACCACTTTATCTTTGCTTTCACATATCTATAGACCTATAATGAGTTATAGAATAATACCTCATAGCAACAGTGTAACCTTGAAAGTAATGAAAGCTTATCAGTACAGGAAATATTTTTGCCGTTATTGGAACAGATATTTAGTTAGGTTATCAGGTTATAATACGCTATGTAAGTAGGTAGGTTACTATTTTATGACAAAAACCACCAGCAGGTTCCCTTGTTTTAGCCCAAAAGATTGGTTATATCCAGATCTGATTAAACGAAAACATGGAAAGTACCAAGCCCAGCAGCACCTGAAGCAGTTTTGCAGTCCATCTGCTCAAAAGTACTTTGAAGAACTTCCTCATTGACAAAACATAAGTTGTAAGTAACAGTATTAAAATAAAGTCTATATGGGCCTAATGTGTTAAAATCTAGAATATTATAAATATTATAAATCTCATAAAATATTATAAATCTCATAAAATAAACAGTAAACTGAATCTGTTTACAGGTTACAAGATCCACTGAAGAAGCACAGAAAGATAGTGGACTTTCATCGTTTTTACCAAGTTTTTTATGAATACCATCACTTTTATCATGTTTTTTGTGTACTTATTTAAGTTCTTAATTAATAAAGTACCTTAAAATTGAAAATGTGTTTCTTGGATTACATTTATTTCCTAAACAAATAGATATAGAACAATAAAAATGTTGTTGTAATAATTATACAGTGAACGTTTATGATATACGAGAGACTAGAGCAGAAAATTCGTCGTCCTGAAAAGTTACAAAAAAGTGACTATCATCATTTTTGCCTTGTGCTCTTCAGTTGTAAGTAATTTTCCTGCAGCTGATTTCATTCCCACCTTTTCTGGAAAGTCCCATGAAAATATGGTTATGTTCATACAGAATATTCGTGATGTGGGTCATACTTGTGCCTGGCCGGATGATCTATTCGTCAACATAGCCAGACTGAAGTTGACAGGGGAAGCCAGAATATTTATAGAGACAGTGGACGAATTGCATGATACGCATGACTTTGAAGTTTTGGCCCGCAGATTAACTATGCAGCAGCCTAACGAGGATTTTGATGTTTTCGCAGACCACCTACAACCGTATCTTGTCGTACCTACAAGCTAGGCGAAAATGCCAGTGAAAATAGGATTTTGCATTCGGAAGCAGAAGCGCGTGCAATTGATGTGTTTGTTCACGGTATTGACCTCTGCATTGGAGGAGAAGTTAAAGCAGCCTCCTCCGCCTCTTTGTTTGAAGCTGTTCGTTTGGCGATAGTACACGAAGATGTATTGCTCTTCTGCACTGCTGCACCGCGCCCGCCAGGTCCAGTACCGGTATTAGCAAAGGAAGTATTTTGTCAGTGTTGTGGGAGACCCAACCACACGGCAACGCGCTGTCGCGCACCTTTCTGCACTATTTGGTAGACGGTAGGTCATCTTAATAATGTCTGTTCAACCAAGTCCCAGGTTTGTAACCAGATGCGCGGCCACCGCCGCAACGCAGGGTCAAACCTGGAAAACGAGTTGGGAGCAGGCTCCGCCACCTTGGGAACAAAGTAGTTAAGATTTTAATTGACACTGCTGCACAAATTAGTGTATTGTTTGTAGATAAAAATGATTGAACGGTGCTGCAGCCACCCCAATTCCATATCAGTGGCCTTGGTGAAGAAATAATAGTCCCTGCAGGTTCGAGTGTGGTGAATCTGCAAATAGATGAGAATAATTACAGTCAGGAGATGGAAGTAGTAAGGTTAAAGAAAGGCGATTTTGACATCATATTAGGGAATGACTTCTTGCACCGTTATCAGGTAATAGTGAATTACCGAACGCGAACTGTGCAGTTTGGTGAAGCAGTTCATCGTTTCGACAGTGTACGAACCCATCAGACGCGAGGAAGCTGTGAAAGGCGCCGTTCAGTCTCCCATAAAACCGCGGATGTGGGCGATAAAAACCACCGACCATGAAAGGATAAGAGACGGAAATGGAAAAATTCTTTGGATAGATGTCAAGAATCGGAAGCAGCCGAAGACAGACATTCTGGTGGATCCGCTCAACCAGAATGATGTATTAGATCGTCAATCAGTGCATATTATGAGAAGTATTTACCGACTGGTAAGAAAACAGAAAGGTTTTGCAATACCGGTGAGTATAAATAACTTTGGTGTGAAAGATGTTGAAATACCGAAAGATCTGTTGTTGCTAGTGGACAGGAGATCTTGGAAGAAGTAGGAGGAGCTGAATTCCACAAAGTAAAGATAAGATGAGAAGGGACGGAGGAGAAAGAAGTGTCCAGCCGGAGAAGTGCGTTATGTCGCGACGTCAATAAGGAATCAGTTGACAGAAAAATTGAGTGATTTAAGCACTGAGGAAAAAAAAGATGTTGCAGCCAGTGTTAGAGGAATTTTCTTGGTTGTTTGAAGAGAGGCAGTTCCTACCGGCCACGGATTTGGTTCAGCACGAAATTCCGATTGGTGAAGCCTGGCCGATTGCGTAAAAGCCGTATCGTATACCATATCATTTGCAATCTGTAGTCGAAGATACCATTTAGCAGCAATTAGCAGCAGGAATAATTCATCCCTCCTCAAGTTCGTGGGCGTCCCCCATGGTCGTCGTGCCGAAAAAGTCAGTAAATGGAGAGAAAGCCTATTGTCTATGCATCGATATGAGGGCGGTGAACAGAGTAACTACTCCGGACCTATACCCCTTACCGCGTATTGACGAAACATTAGACCGACTAGGCAACTGTAAGCTTCTTACGACCCTTAATTTGCGCTGTGGATATCATCAAATCCCTGTTGCACCCCAGAATCGCCATAAAACTGCTTTTGTTGTACCTATGGGATTATATGAATTTGTAAGAATGCCATTTGGTTTGTGGAATGCACCTGCCACTTTTCAAAGATTTGCAGATTTGTTGCTGCGTGGACTGAAACCCACAACATGTTTAGTATATTTAGATGACATTACCATTTTTTCTAAAACTATAAACGAACATGCAGAGATACTGAGGGATTTATTGGAAAGGTTGAAAGGAGCTCACTTGAGTGTGAAACTGGAAAAGTGTGCCTTTGCCCATTCGCAGGTACAATATTTAGGACATATAATAAGTGAAGAAGGTGTCAAACCGGATCCCCGTTTGACCACAGCAGTAAAGGAATTTCCAACACCAACAAATATCAAAGAATTACAGTCATTTTTAGGGCTTGCAAATTATTACAGACGTTTTGTGGACAATTATGCTACCATTGCTAAGCCGCTGACTAAATTATTGAAGAATGGAGTTAGTTTTACCTGGACCAAGGAATGTGATGAAGCCATGCAACAAATTCAACATGTTTTAACTAGAGCACCTGTACTAGCATACCCAGATTTTGAAAATCTATTTTTTCTGTCGGCAGACGCCTCAGATTATGCTGTAGGAGCCACTCTGTCACAAGAAATCGATGGAGAAGAACGACCAATTGGTTATGCGTCTTGACAGCTTAACAAAGCAGAATTGGATTACAGTACAACTGAGAAGGAACTCTTATCGTTCATGTGTGGTGTAACCTATTTTCGATGCTATTTGTACAGGAAAAAATTGACTGTCATTACCGATCACACCGCATTACAGTGGATGTTGAGCCTGAAAGATCCTAGTAGCACGTTAACTCGTTGGGCTTTAAAATTGAGCAAATTTGAATATGAGGTAAAACATAAACCGGGCAAGTTGCATCAAAATGCCGATGCGTTAAGCTGGAAAGTTAGATTGATTGTTACCAATGATGTTTCTATTGAAGAATTGAGGGAAGCACAGCAAAGAGATGTTGAATGTCAGAAGTATGAACCCTTGCCTGAATTTTCCGTTGAAGATGAAATTTTGTATCGAAAGACCCCCTGGGTAAACGGGTGGTAATTCCGAAAGAACTATGTCCCAAGATAATAGCACAATGTTACAATAGCCTGCAAGCATGTCATAATGGTCTTCGCGCCACCAATTGTCGAATAGCCGCCTGCTATTTCTGGGAAGGCAGACAGCGAGATGTACAAAAGTACATACAAAATTGTTTGCCCTGCGTTAGGAGGTCATTGCCGCCTCGAACGAAGATGCCTTTACAGCAAGTGTCAGAAGTCACTTGTCCTTGGGCTTTAGTAGCAGCAGATATTGTTAGTCCTTTCCCTTTGAGTCCACAAAATAACAGATATATGTCGTCCATCATAGATCATTTTTCCAGATTCTTAATTCTTGTTCCCATACCCGACATGTCCGCAGAAACTGTAGCTCGTGCATTTGTCACACACTTGGTGTTACCATATGGAAGTCCTGAAGCTGTACTTACCGATCAAGGTACGAATTTTATGCCAGCATTGTTTACAGAAGTCTGTCGATTGTTGCGAATCAAAAAGTGGAGAACGACAGTGTTTCACCCAAAAGCGAACGGACGCCTAGAGCGAGCCCACCACAGAGTTATGCGCATGCTTTCTTACTATGTCAACAAAAATCACTCTGACTGGGACAGGTACGTCCAATACGTCACATCAGCATATAATAGCCATGTCCATGAAGCTACAGGAAGTGGTATATGGCCAACCTGTGAAGTCGCCTTTTGAGATTGACAAACTGCCCCCTAGAATTAAATCCAAAAACGTGAAAGGTCCGGCACAACGTTTAATGGCCATTTGGAAGAAAGTAAGAGGGAGTAATGTGAAACCTTCAGCCCAGCAGATAAAGAGGAATAATGAGAAAGCCAAAATCCCCGAGTACAAGCTAGGAGATCTAGTTATGTTAAGCAATCCAGTAGTAAAAAAGGGGAGAACCAAGTAGTTTACACCTACGTATGAAGGACCGTACCGCACCATGCGGCTTACTTCGCCAGTAAGTTAGAACGCACAGTGATCTTTCATTTCGACGGGTTAAAGTTGTATAAGGGTTCCAATCCACCCCCACTCGACAGTGAAACAGAGCCTGTTACACCAGTAGCCCCAACCAAGAAGGCAAGAAAGAAGGTAGTGCAACCGCCTAGACCGCAACATAGGTGTTCTCTAAGTTCAAAACATCCCGACGGTTTACGCTCCAGGGACTAGGCCCAACATGCCATGTAATTAACTGGAAAAGCCTTTAGAGAAGCAAGAAAATTAATTGACAGGAAACCGCCGTGATTGCTATGTATTTATTTAAGTTGTGCATTGTAAGCATGTTAGTGGTAAGTATCCATAAGTATTGGCAACCATTGGTGATAGAATTTAGGATGTCACATGTTAATGGAAGGGATTGGAGTTTTTGTAATCATTCTGTCTTGCATCACTTAATGTCTCCAGTAATGCTGTCGTAGCGGTAAAGAACCGGAAACACAGACACTCATCAGTAACGGAATTAAAGGGAAAAGTTCTCCTTGTCAGTAGAACACGCAGAGTTAAAAATCAATTAATCTCGTATATGTCAAATGGGTTCATACTTCACCTTTTGACTCAGTGGATATTGAACAGAAACAGTTGTTAAAGCTTTACCATAAAAACATGTTAGTAACACGTATTCGTAACTGTCATTAGCTTAAGACCAGTGACAACATGCTGCCATCTCCCTACAGTTTGAAATACGACATTGTTCATTTGTTTATACTAAGCGCTCACACCCTGATAATAAAAACGTTAGAGGGAAAAGCAACTTGGACACCAGACTAGAGAGACAGTGGTTTCAATTAGCGAGAATACATACCGGTACGCCTAAGTTAAGCATCAAATATACTACTTTGAAAGTAAAAGGAGCCCTCCCTAAATTCCATTTTATTGTTTTCTTAGTATGCCGCTGGAGAAACAACAAGGTAAGTTTTCAGAATACTACGTGTTTCTCTATGTCAGGGCCTCCCAACCTTTTCAGTTGGCGGACCCCTTCTTCAGTCGAAAATCCATGGCGGACTCCTTGTCAGTCAAGAGCACAGTAACTTTAAATTTCAAAGCAAAACCCATGGGAACTGAAAGCTTCTTAATGCAAGTACCATGTTCCCAATGACACCCCCCCCCCCCCCCCCCCCGCAGTATCAATAGTCTTTGGTTTAGAGATGAATGAAAACAACTTGAAATTAACGATCCAATTTGAATTCCCACTGTATCCAGACACTTATTAGTGGATTTACTCCCTTTGTTCAACATACTATAGCCTGATTAACATTACTTGGTAACTGACATTTCACACGTTGGAGCTGCCTTCCTCCAAGAGCAATCGACGTCACGTCCAGACTGTTCGCTGTTGACAAGCTGCCGCCGGTGGTCTGTTCACTTCCACTGTTTGGCTGCTGTTGCGTAAGGAGCATGCATATTTCGTAACAGTCGTGTATGTGTGTGTTTTTTTTTCGTGAAATCCGAAGAAAAATGTTCAAATGTATGTAAAGTCTATGGGACTTAACTGCTGAGGTCATCAGTTCCTAGTCTCACACACTATTAACCTGAGTTTAACTTCCACTAAGGACAACACACACACACACACACACACACACACACACACACACACACACACTTGCCCGAGGGAGGACTCGAACCTCCGACAGCGGGAGCCGCACCAATGTTTTGGTTTGTGTTGCCGACTGTCAAATATTATTGCCAAAGATCGAATGTTATTGCCAACTTTCGAGTGCTATACACATGTTTTCCTAAGAAAAAAAATGATTGATGATGAATTTGATTTTCACATTTTTATTCAATAATTTTACTCATTATTTTACACGATTTGGTGAAAGGTGGCCGCGGACTCCCTAGAAAGAGCCGGCGAACCCCTAAGGGGTCCGCGGACCACAGTTGGGAAGCCCTGCTTTATGTCAAATGCAAAAGAGAAAGTTGCGTGGTCAATACCAGGCGAGACCGCGGCTCACAGTTCGTTTACAGACCGCAAGCCTCGCCCTTCCCTGCCATCTTGTGATGCTCCAGCTTACCCCTCACTCCCCTCGCTCTTCACCAAGGGCCTCTCCGCCATTAGAGTTCCACCTCCCCCTGCTGCCTTGTGATGCGTACCCAGCTCCCACCTCTGCCGCTGGTGCAAGCAAAGTCTGCAACTCTACCCCACCACCCCATCTTAGCTGCTCAAACCACCTCTCGTCTTCCTCCTGCACAGACACACTCCAACCCCCGCCCCCTCGCTTCTCCCCCCCCCCCGCCTCATGTCACAGCAGCGTGGATCAAGTTCCCATGCTATGCTTTCATACACTCATATGGTTGCAGCGCAACCAGCAAATCCAAGAAGGTAGTTATGAAAATATATTCACCAAGCTAATATTGCCCTACAGATTGTACTAGTATTACCCAGGGATAGATAACTATTCATGTCATCTATTTGAATTCTCAGTAAAGAACAAGAAACAGAATTATTTTTTTAATTTTTTTTAACACTGCCTAATCCACCAAGATAGGAGATGTTGGGATCTCAAATCGCTCTCCAACTACGTTGTATTGCCACCCTCACAGTTAATAAACAGATCTATACGGTGTCAAGGAAGCTAGCCCTTGCTGTGATTTTTATTCTGTAAGTGACCACTGTATGGGAAACACGTCAGCTAAAAGGATCGAGTTTGAAATGCCAGCGTATAATACAGTACAGTAGAGTAAAAATCAAGTTAACGTTAATTCAGAATAACAACCCTAACACCACTGTCAAGTTCAGAAGGTATTAGTCCTGAGTTCCAAGTAAAGGACATCTGAGAGAGTCAAGCCATCATCACAACTCACGCAGAAGTATAAAAATGGATAAATTATGTACATTTTATAAGAACAAAGTGTCTAAGTGAGTAAATGAATCATGATAGTTCCACGAACTTTAACGATTGAGTTATCTGAGCCCGTTGAAAATAAGATCCTTCATGAACAACTGCAATGAACAAGCTAAGTCTGGGAGAAATTTTGTGACCGCCCAGAGGAGCTTGACTCGGCGCGTCGCAAGGAACACCACCCAGCCTGCCTCCACACGCACAAATGCCAATTCTACCCTCCATCACCGCTGTCCCCCCCCTCCCCTCCCCCCAGTCATCTGCTTTCTATCTAGCCCCAAGCAAAAGAAACGACAGCTGAAAAACCCCACACTCGTGCATCCCTGAAGCGTCTGAGCTGTGTTGCCTAATGCAGAGTACGACGCTAGCAAAAGCAAGAAGTACCCGAAACATCTACACTTTGTATGAGACCATTTTTACCTTCGCTAATACTACTACTACTGAAATTAATTTTTAATCTGTTGAAACAGTATCATAGAGAGTATTTAATGTATGTACCAATCAGGAGTTGTAAAGAAGGGAAAGATAAAAGCCCCAATTGAACACCATGAAAGTAACCTCCAACAGAGTAATCATCAGAGTAAAACATAGAACTACCATATACTTCAGTTTGGAAAGACCTGCGAAGAGTTATTTGAAAAGTCATCTACGCCTCTTTCTATGATATTAAGTGCACAAGTTACACTGGTAGTCACTGTTAGTGCTGTGAAACAATCACTGAATCCTCCTTTCGCAGAGAATCATCCTGGAGTTATTTAACACTCGACGCCCTGCCCGTAGTGAGGTACAGTAGAACGGACATATGCGGTCGCCAGCTCTGCTGTCACACCGGTTGGAGCCAGTCATATCTGTAATGTCAGCACTCTGCAATCGTACGAGCGCGTCACCTGCTGCATCTCCAGCGCCCCAAGTAGCACTGATTCTCAACACAGAATTCTTAACCACACTACGACGAATTCTCGTATAACTTTACACACACTTTCAACACTAAGGAAGTTATGTTCCTTCCTATATTCTCTACACATGATAATTGGACTTTAATTTAATTACAAACCAAAACGCCGACAGGTAAGTTTTGTCAACGTCATCGAGAGGCAACCAGTGTCGTCGAACCAGGGTTAACGAGTATTAGGAAGTAGGTAGGTGAGAGAGTTAATAAAAGGAACAACAACAATAACTAGCATAATTGGGTAGGAGGCTGCCATCAACCCAAATTATGTAGTTACAGGACAAAGAATACAAATAACGCAGAAAATATCATATAAAATGTTTAATAATATCAGGGAGGGTAATGGCAATTATTGATCTGAAAACCAAAGGAGACGTGAAACTACCTCAAAATAAAGCCTCGCTAGAGGGAGTATTAATGTGACACTGTACTATTACACAGCATTGCTCATAACATTGGCACAACTTAACGACAGCACACCTGTAGATAAACATACCAAAGACATGTCAATCAATATGGAGATACAAACAAGAGCATAAAAAGAATGACAGAGCATACTCACACTCATTTTGCTACGAAATGTAACTGGAGAATAAGGGAGTTTTGTGTAAGGGAACTGGTATTTTGCACTTTAGCTTGTATTGCGGTTTTGCCACCGCTTGTATCACTGCAATGGGTTGCCAATTACTAATGTCTATGTACTATTTTAATTATTCATTTTGTCTATTTTTATTATCAGTTATTTTGAGAGTTTTCCTAGAGTTTTGCCAGCACCAGTAAGTTAGTAATTTTGTATCAATGAGCCTAATATTTCCATGTGTTACTTTGTTGCCAGAGTTTTGAGGAGAGTTATTTGTTTTGTGGGATTTCAACTAGGCTAGAGTAAGTTCCCGAGTATTACCCATTATTTAAGTGTTTAATGATAATGTTCTAGGTAAGAAACTATTTTAGAAGGGTAATTTAAGGTGTAACCATGCTTTATTTCATTTGTATTTTAATGCTTATTTGGAGGGACATGCCACATGCCTCCCCACTGTAGATAATGTAAACGGAGTGAATACCTGCCACAGGGCAAGCAACGTTGGCCGTACACCTTGTCTATTGGATGGCGCATTCAGCCGGTAATTAAGTTCCAAAAATTAATGCTGTGTTTTTTTTTAATTTCTTCGCTCTTGTAATGTTTGGTCAAATAAATAAAGTTGTATGTTCGAGTGTAACTGACAGCCGCTTATTTTGGCCCCTTTCCACAATTTAAACTACTTGTCCTGTCCTGCAGGTTTAGCAGGATGTCTCATATATATTGGTTCACTTGATGACTTCCGGCCATAGAAATCTGTTTTGTTTTCATTTGGCGTGGGAGCTGTAAACGAAGAGAGAACAGCAGCATTGTGAAACATATACATGGGTCACATGGAGAATGCCACCCACTATAACTCAGATTGCTCTGTGGATATGCGAATCTGGCAGCTTGGGTGCCCCAGAAAATTTTTCCGGGTAGCATCTGGCTACTTGCTGCTACTGCTCATAAAGCAAAGAGCAACACTTCAAATAGACAGAAATGAGAGAAGGCACTACTCATACCCGAATTCAGCTCTGTGCATGTGTACAAGCCCTCTGGCAACTGCCTACGCATATGGGCCATGCATTTGCAGAGCTCTAAAGTCGCCTGTGTTGTAGCAAAGAGTGGTTTTGTATTGACAGTAACTAACATCATGCCTCCTGGTTCAGCATGCATGGCATTTTGATGGGTGGGGCATGCTCCAGCTGTGCGATGCTCTGTACGCTATTGTCTTTTGGATGACAAGTCATACTGCCACAGCCGGACTTCCCATCCCGTCTCCCCAGTAGACCTTGAGCAGTTGAAGAGTAGATCAGCTACCTGCCACCCCCATTCCTCTCTGTGTTGCCCTCTAGTGGGAAATCCTCACAGCTGATACGTGAGCACGACCGCTACGATCCATGTGTCTGCATGTTTGGCTGTCTCTTTTTGTTCGGCTTAACGACAAGCGTTGCCACGGAAACCAAGAACAATACAGCAGAGAGGGCTGTGAGATGACGTCAGCCATTAGCACGCTGACTAGGATGTCACCATGACAGGAGCGGCCTCCACATGAAGAGAATAAAAGCGACGCGCTGCATTGTCTCATTCGCCCTAGAATAGCCTCACTAGAAGGTGAGCTGTGACTTGTGTTCTGACCTGCACGGAAATTATGCCTTTCGAAGGGCACTGATTATTTGTATGTCGCCAATTGCTTGCGACCCACCTTGTAAATATGCAAGTTAAGTACTGTCAGTTCAGTTACTATAATAAACTCCATTGATTTGATTTGTTTGTATATTGTCCAGCATCCGAGAAAGGAGCTTCCTAGGCTCCCTATATTTCACGAGTGGACACCATCCCACACTTTTCTCCATTCATGCTCATCTCAATCAGCATAGTTCTCGAAAGTACATGGAATAAAACTCTCTCTGATCACAAATACCTACAATAAATACACAAGATTACACACATCTTCGTTACTGATTCATCTGTATATGCTTTAACTTACTATTAAAATTTATTCATTATTACATTTCACCAATTCTTCTCATTAAAAAACAGCCCTAATTCTTTTTTATATACAATATTTTTATTATGACAAGAGTATCTGATAAGTATATGGAGATGGTATCTGTACTTTCCGACATGTCCGAAAGAACAGATACCATCTCCATAGTTAAGGCTAACCAGCCATTGACCTTCTTCTGTGCGGATGCACACACGTTGCCCGAACTCTTACGGGACTCGGAAAGATTGTCTGCCACAAGTAATGAGTGTAGTGGGCAGGGGCACTATGAATGTAGTGTGTGGACATTAAGTTGGGAACGTGGGTCTCAGGGGGAGCATGCTAAGGATTAATTCCTGCAGTCGCATTCCACTCTATACCCGTGGCAGCTCAGATGGATAGAGCGTCTGCCATGTAAGCAGGAGATCCTGGGTTCAAGTACCAGTTGGGGCACACATTTTCAACTGTCCCTGTTGATGTATATCAACACCTGTTGGCAGCTTAGGGTCTTGATTTAATTATCATTTCATATCTGATTAGTGGTTAGTTAGGTTATTTTGTGAATTGACATTCACGATCACCACCTTCTTTCCTTCATGCAACTGGTGCCCGTAGATTATCGTGCAGGCACTGGTATTACCAAAGCCTCCAACCTAATAAATAATTAATAAGGAAAAAGTGTCACTAGTATTGAGCTCAACATCGATACCATGCGTTTTCGTCCCATCTTTCCTTTCTTCCTCACCGTTTTCTCCTTGTTCTGTTTTCTCCCTGTGTTGCGGCGACCGTGAGTGTTAGCCTCCTGCGAACAGCATCTCACAAAAAAAAGAAGAAAAAAGAATATTACTGCGTCATATCTGATCATATTTCAGACACGCGTGACAAACAGTCGGTCTGTTCACGACAGAGTGAAACGGAACTGATTGTCCCATTTTCTCAATAAATTCTGGTACTGGAGAATTATAGCCAGAGTGGTTTTTTTTTGTTTTTTGTTTTTTTTTTTTGTTTACTCTGCAGAAGTAAGTCTGTAGGTAACAACAAGCAGAAGAGAATGGATCAAGCGGTGTTTATTTATTTATTCATTGATTTTTATTTCGTGTGTGCCACGTTTCCCTGTATCCCTTCCCTTGTGCAACCTGGGCTGTATGAATGAGATATTATGTGAAGTAGCAGAAAGTTTTGATCAGAGGCCGTAGCATTGCATGAGTACAGTGGATCTGTGGTAGAATAGTACCAACCCCCTAAATGCGAACAAGTTTGGCAAAGATAGTGTGCAAGTCAGGACGAGTATTGGCTCTGTCAGGTTGGTGAACCATCCCCTCCACCACCTTTGAACGAACAACGGTTAGGCGAGGTGTCCGCCGGTCCACTTGTTCCTGGGTGCCGGCCGCGGTGGCCGAGCGGTTCTAGGCGCTTCAGTCCGGAACCGCGCAACTGCTACGGTCGCAGGTTCGAATCCTGCCTCGGGCCTGGATGTTTGTGATGTCCTTAGGTTAGTCAGTTTTAAGTAGTTCTAAGGGACTGATGACCTCAGATGTTAAGTCCCATAGTGCTCAGAGCCATTTGAACCATTTGTTCTTGGGTAATGGCGCTGAACAGACGTGGAGACGCAGCTCTCAATTTTGGTAATGTTGACAAAGGTATCAAAATGTCTCCAAACTGCTCCTTAATAAAGTCCAGATGTTGAAATCAGGTGTGAGATTCCCACCAGACCCTCACAAGGGAGTTTATTTTTATAATTTAGTCAAATTTCAGTATGAACTTTGCGTTTGTACCTCGGTCAGGCCACGCACTATGGACCTTAAGCTCACGATCGTATTATTGCTCTGTGTTTAACGAAGTTCACCCATTTAATGTATTTTAATGTGGCCTTTCTTTTACAGTAATATTTTGGGGGATTTTTATTTATTTTTCATATGTTTTCTTTGTGTACTTGCTTTCCCGCCATGTGATCGGTTGGAGCAACCGCCACAGTTTCGGTCTGAAAATGTATAGTAGTCGAGTGAAAAACCATACGGTAGTGGGTGAGTGTAAGATAGAGAAGGAATAATCTTGTGTGTCTGCATTTTTTAGGTTTCTGTTGGCCACCGCTACTTGTCCACATGTGTGGAATAGTATTGATGTGATAGTTAATGTTTATTGTGCCCCCCATTACTATTTGATTCACCTACAAGGAAGTGCGTTACGTAAAATACACGGTTTGAACTCTTGTATCCAGGAAAGTTCAGATTTTAATGCCCATTGATGGAATAAAAACTTGCAAAATTTTCCCTCCATATGATAGTAAATATTCTTCCCCCCAGTTCAGTAACGTGGTGTTGTTTCTGAAAGCAAGATTAAACCAAAACTGGCAGTCATAATTAAGTGCAGCACTTGCTACCCTTTCTTCAGCGTACGTTTGAATGAAAATTGAAATATTCAGGCAAATACACTTCCGCCCTGACCGAGTTCGCTTGTAGTGTCTTTCCTGAACTTGTTCTGCGTGACCTATAGTAACTGACTGTAATAACCATGGGTTTAGGTATAATAGTGTGCCTGTATAAAATTACATTGAAGCCAGGTGTGCGCTCGTCCGCAGCTCGTGGTCGTGCGGTAGCGTTCTCGCTTCCCGCGCCCGGGTTCCCGGGTTCGATTCCCGGCGGGGTCAGGGATTTTCTCTGCCTCGTGATGACTGGTTGTTGTGTGCTGTCCTTAGGTTAGTTAGGTTTAAGTAGTTCTAAGTTCTAGGGGACTGATAACCATAGATGTTAAGTCCCATAGTGCTCAGAGCCATCGGGTGTGCGCTCCCCTCTCCCTTTCCATAATTACATGGCAAAAATGAATCATGTTAACTAGAGAGACTAGTTGTGATGATGTATATTCCAACAGAAACACAGCTAGTTATTGCAATGCCATCGGTACTGAATAAATATCAATTAACCTATACCCTCTACTGATTATTTCCTCCCTTCATCATAAAGAATAGGTGAAAGTCACTATCACAGTTGAATGCTGGGTCATTAAAGTAAATAATGGCTCTACGCTCCCTATTAAGCCCTGCATAGGTGCCTTCTGTAGTGGTTCTAAAAAATAATGCATTATCCATTGCATTCAAATTTTTGCTGGTTGGCTAAATCCTCCTGCTAGAAATTATTAATACCCGGCAATAGCTCACAGGGCCTGTAATTTCGTGGACCACACGAATTTGTTAAACCATTACTACAGAGGGTAGCGTGCAGGAGCTGGAGGACATGACAAGTGACGGTAATCTTCTTACCAGGTCGAGTTATAACATTAACTACCCCACCGCTTGTTGAAGGTTACGTTGCATATGGCATCCCTGTCCAGGATTTCAAGTCGCAGGTCCTTCTGACCAGTAACTGAGATGTACTAGTTATAACAAAATTTTAATGTACTAATAATATTTTCTTGTACAGCATAGCACAATTCTGCTTCTGTTGAATAGAGCATTGTCTTCATTTGTGTTGTTTTCTGTTGTTTTGGGTGTGTCGTGTTTGAACTGTGAAATTTATCTTCAAAGAATATTCTTAAAAAGACTAGCGATTCATCAAAAACATTAACACGTTTAATTATACTACGTAAGCGTGGAAGTAGTTGCCAGGGAGTAACTGATGAAATCATAATCAAATTGCTTTTATCAAATGGAAATTTTGTTCCTAAAAGCGTTTTTTTTATATTAAAGAAACAGGTTTAAAATTATAAGCAGAAAGCACCCTCTAAACATCAAGTTACAATTTATTCAGAGGCAGAAAGAAAGGGATGGAAATGGTACAAAACACTAAAATTAAAAAATTAACTTTGCCACCGAAGGTGCAACTTGATTTTTAACTTCTAAGAAAAGTCTTACAGTGGGAGGGTAGCAACTTCATATACTAAAATGACCATTTAAATAAAAGCCCGTGAAATGCTATCTTATATAAAATTATACAAGGTTGGCCAAACAAGTTAACATGCTCTACAGTACACAGATACTGCTTCTCAAGACGATAGGCAAGATCAAAACATATTTCAGGAATCAGGCCGTTACACTCCAAGCAATAAATTCGTTAACACACCGAATCCGACAAACATGACAGAGGCAGCTCCGAACGACAGACAGACACTAACTGCCTAACAAATGCGGACGAGAGACAGACGAGCGAGCTGGGGACGAGAGACTGACCAAGAAAACAAGTAGAATTTAACAAGTAAATGAAACAACATATCATCAATCACTTAACTTCTAATAACTGCGATTTCTCGAGAAGACCTGGCGCAGCACTCCCAAATCGCTCTCCCGAACCGTCCGCTGCCGCCCGCTTCAATGGACGCAGGAAGCTGCGCCGATCTCCCGTCTTTCCTGGTCTGCACCAAACGACCGACTGCCCGCTGCTCTGTCCACGACTGCTGCTCCGTCGCGACTGCAGTGCTGGTGCGTCTCCCACTCACTTCCAGACACACGACGGCGGAAATACTGGCCCGGACCCAACCATGCAGAGGAAACACGCCCACTGGCAAAACGACATCCCTGCACCAGGAAAGGACCGAGCCAAGCTCCACAAGATGGTAACTGAAGGGGCCCAGAAGCGCTCGGAGAACCAGTTACACCACGACACCGAAGCTCGCACCGGCCAGACTTTGTCGTGGGTTGACTCCTGTTGCTCTCGTGTCGACCGCGAAGCCACTATCCCTCGCTGTACGACGCGGCCCACTGGACTCACATGGCGACCTCACTTGCGTCGACGGTCAAAACGGACAAGTCATCTTGTGTCTCAGTGCGCGACCGACCAACCGATCGATCCAACCGGCTTTAAAGGTTGATCCGGACTACAGAAATACTAGCACTCCGCATGACAGACAAACACTAACTGCCTCACAACTGCAGACGAGAGACAGACAAGCAAGCTGGAGACGAGAGACTGACCCAGACTGACCCCAGACTGATCGACTGGCGAGCTCATAGTGCCCCTTACATGCACGTGAACAGGCAACCTTTCCCCTTTCCCACCAAAGCTGCGATTGCCACAGCGGCGCCACCGCCAGAAACGGAGGGCGACTGCTTCACACTACGCGCTGCGGCGCGTTCTTCAAAACAGCAATTTTTGCCACGGCTCAGTGTTCTATTGGAAAACTGATGGATATTTTAGAACAAGAACTTAGGTAACTAGAATTTTCTTTCGTGTTTCGTGCCTGTATACTGTGTAAGGTGTAAGAGACAGGGGTTGTAACAGTAGAGATAGGCAATGAGTCAACTATTACCAGGGTGCGTGCTAAAAGTATAGTGGAAATGGACACACTGAGTGTTGGAAACTATAGTGTGGAGAGTGCGCCAGCATTGCTAGCTGGTCTAGAGTCCGAACGAGGGGCACTGAACCTGCAAGGTCAGCTGACCATGGGTGGCTAACAAACAGGTAGGCCTGGCGCGGCCCTAACGGAATCCGTGGTAGAAAGTTAGAAAGTGTGGGGACGACCTTGGAAGCCGTCAGCACAAGTGAGGGTGCGGAAGGGGCAGTTGCGAATGAACTGCTTCCAACGATCTTGGTGAGCACGGAAGGTATGATCATGGAAAATGGCTCTGAACACTATGGGACTTAACATCTGAGGTCATCAGTCCCCTCTACTTAAACCTAAGGACATCACACACATCCATGCCCGAAGCAGGATTCGAACTGCGTCCGTAGCGGTCGTGCGGTTTCAGACTTAAGCGCCTAGAACCGCTCGGCCACATTGGCCGGCTATGAGCATGGAGAACCCGCTTTTAGCAAGCATCCCTCATTTCATGAAGCAGCAAGCACATGAGCAGAAAAGGACAAATAAAGCATTAAATGATAACTTGACCTTATAGATTAATGACTCAAATAAAGCATTAAGTGACAAATTAAAGGAGTCAAATAAAGCATCAAGCGAAGAATTGAATGAGCCAAATAAAGCGTTAAGTGAAGCACTGCGTGTCTCAAATAACGAGTTGTGAGATGACCTGACAAGGAAATTGGACGAGCAAACAGGCGCAATGAATGCGCGATTTGACAAACAAGAATACAAGCTAGGGCACTACGAGGAAGCCTAGAAGCGTTAGAAACCAGAATCGAAACAGCAGCTGCTGGAAACCAAGCACTAGCTGACTCCATGTTAAAAGAGATACAGTCTGTGCAAACCGAAGTCAGTGTGGCCACGGGCAGACTTGAATATCGTGTAATAGTGTTAGAAAAGAACTGTCCTCGCGAGAAATCGTCATTCCTTCGGAGTGGCAAATGAAGGAAGTCCTACAAGACGTCGGCAAGGAGCAAAGAGAGGCTGTTGCTCGTGTGAGCGAACAAGTGGCTGCTCAGGGTGAGCAGATTACGGCGCAAGCGGACGAGATTGAGAAAATAATCAATCAGGTGGGCGCCCTAACGAGTGCGGTAGAAAAGATGGCGCTAACGAATGAGGCGGACTCGGACAGGACACAGACAGCTGCAATTGCGGAATCCGAACAAATGTAGTTTTTTTGTTTTTTTTTTCTTTATTATTATTTTCAAACCCTTACAAACAGGCAGGCTGTCAGCAGCATGTGACTCCGCTCTTCAGCCATAGAATAGATAAATAAACAACGGAAAGAATACACGTAAGTGACATAACGGTGGGTAATAAAACAGTAGACACAGAAAGACAAACACGGAGCCGTTCACACTCGACGATAATCCACACTACAAACTGTTGACACGACGCACGAACACTGAAGATGGCGAGGGCACAGGTGAACAATGGAGTGCGACGGTGAACACTGAACACTAAACACGACGGCACACACGAGACACTGATGGCGATGATCTCTGGCGCGCGAATGTCCACGTAGCGAGTGCGAGTCCGGGGACCTGCCAAGAGGGGAAGAAGGGTGAGGGGGGGAGAGGGGAGAATAAAGATGCCAATGGCTGAGGAGATGGGGGGGAGTAGAGGGACAGGGGAGGGGAAGCCTGGAAGAGGAGTGGGGAGAAATGGAGGAGGGAGGGAAGAGGGAGAGAAGGGAGGGAGGGTGCCCAAAGGAGCAAACACAGGAAGAGGGAGGGAGGATCAAAGTTGGTAGGATGGGTAGATGGAGGGAGGAGGGCATCATCAGGGAGAGGGAGCTGGCGGAAGCCACCTTGGGAGAGGGTAAGGAGGGTGGAGAGATGGAGACCGGGTGGGACGTGGGAATACAGGTGCGGCAGCAGGCGGGGGTGGGAGAGGATGGGGGAGACAAGCGGATGAGGAGGATCGAGTTTTCGGGAGGTGTACAGGATCCGTATCCGTCCAAGGAAAAGGAGGAGGTGGGGGAACGGAATGAAGTCGTACAGGATCCGCATGGGGGGGGGGGGGGAGACAGATGAGATAGGCGAAGCGGAGAGCATGGCATTCAAGGATCTGAAGGCATTTGTAAAAGGTAGGGAGCAGAGATCCAGGCAGGATGGGTGTAACAGAGGATAGGGCGGATGAGGGATTTATAGGTGTGGAGTATGGTGGAGGGGTCCAGATCCCACGTACAGGTGGAAAGGAGCTTGAGGAGATGGAGTCGGGAGCGTGCCTTGGCTTCGATTGTCCGGAGATGGGGGGCCAGGAGAGGCGACGGTCGAGGGTGACGCCAAGGTACTTAAGGGTGGGGGTGAGGGCGATAGGACGGCAATAGATGGTGAGATAGAAATCAGTGAGGCGGAAGGAAGGGGTGGTTTTGCCTACAATGATCGTCTGGGTTTTGGAGGGATTGACCTTGAGCAACCACTGGTTGCACCAAGCAGTGAACCGGTCAAGATGGGATTGGAGAAGGTGTTGGGAACGCTGCAGGGTGGGGGCGAGGGCAAGGAAGGTGGTGTCATCGGCAAACTGGAGAAGGTGGACGGGTGGTGATGGCGGCGGCATGTCCGCCGTACACAAAAGGTACAGAAGGGGGAGAGGATGGAGCCTTGGGGCACACCGGTGGAGGGAAAAAGGTGAAGGAATCAGTATTATGGATGGTGACGCAGGAAGGACGGTGGGAGAGAAAGGAGCCGATCAGACGGACGTAGTTAATGGGAAGGGCGAAGGTTTGGAGCTTGAAGAGGAGACTGGAATGCCATACGCGGTCATAGGCACGTTCGAGGTCTAGAGAGAGGAAGATTGCGGAGTGACGGGAATTTAGCTGTTCAGAAAGGAGATGAGTGAGGTGGAGGAGAAGGTCATTGGAAGAGAAGGATGGTCGAAACCCACACTGGGTAACGGGAAGGAGGCGGTGCTGGCGGAGATGCTGGTTGATTCGTTGGGTGAGGATGGATTAAAGGACCTTGCTGAAGACCGAGGTAAGGCTGATGGGATGATAGGAGGAGACGGCAGATGGCGGTTTACCGGGTTTAAGGAACATCAGGATATGGAAGGTTTTCCACAGGTCGGCGTAGTAGCCGGTGGACAGGACCACAGTGTAGAGCCTGGCCATGGTGGAGAGGAAAGAGACAGGAGCTTCACGAAGGTGGCGGTAGATGACACGATCGTGACCAGGAGCGGTGTTGCATTTTGTGCAGAGTGTAGCAATGTGATCCTGTGTAGTGATAGGGGCACTGAGTTCCATGTGTGCAATGTTGTCCAGGTACTGGAAACCAGGTGCGAGGGGAGGGACAGAGGTATCAGTTCGATCGCGGACATCCGGGAAGAGGGAGTAATTGAACTGGGGATCGTTGGGGATGGAGAAGACATCGGAAAGGTAGGAGGCAAAGTGATTGACCCTATGAAGGGTATCAGGAAAGGGGTGATCATCATGGAGAAGAGGATAGTGGGGGAAGGGTTTAGTTCCGGTAAGGCGACGGAAGTCTGACCAGTACTTGGACGAGTTTATAGGTAGGGTAGCATTTAAACGGGTGCATGTCTGTCGCCAGTCCCGGCGTTTCTTAGCTGCGAGCAAGTTTCAGATGCATCGCTGTAGTTGCCGGTGGTGTCGTAGTGTGTCCGGGTCACGCATGTGGAGGAAGGCACGGTAGAGATGGCAGGATTCACGGAGGAGGAGGACAGCCTGTGGGGGTAAGGTAGGACGGTGGGGGTGGATGTCGACAGTAGGGACGTGGGCCTCCATGGCCTTAGACAAGGTCTGCTGGAGAAAGGAGGCGGCAGGGGTAACATCGTCAGGGTGGTGGTAGGTGAAGGGGTGGCCTTCAACCCAGGTGGAGAGGGTATTCCGGTAGTCATTCCAGTCGGCACGGGAATAGTCGTGGACGTACTTCGGGGGAGGGTCATTACGAGGGTCGGGGCGGGGGCGACGACCATATGAAATGGTGAGGAGGACAGGGAGATGGTCGCTACCAATGGGGTCCAGGACATCCACCACTATGTGGCCTAGGAGGTTGGGGGAGGAGAGGATGACATCGGGAGTGGAGTTGGATTCGGGGCGGGTGTGCTGGGGAATGGGGACGAGGTCACCTTAGAGGGTGGAGAGGAACCAATGCCACCACCGTAACTGGGTGGTGGAGCGACTATGGATGTTGAGGCCAGCGGCGATCACGTAGGAGGAGAAGGTACGATCAATGTGGGAGAGGAAGTCGAAAGGAATAGGGGTGTTAGGGTAGACATAGATGGTGGCGCAGGTGACGGTAAGGCCGGGGAAGAAGAGACTAAGGATCAGGTGTTCGGTGGGGTCAGGAAGGAGAGGTTGGAGCTGAACCGGGATTTGGCGGTGGTGCCCATTGGTAACTCCGCCACATGCAATCGGGAGGGGATTATTGAAGTGGTGGAGAAGGTAGGGCGAAGTGTGGAATTTAGATGAGGGTGTTGAGACGGGAGAAGGTGAAATGGGCCTGGTTGTGGGAGTAGGTGGCATACATTTTTAGGTGGAAGACAGAATGGGCGGCAAGGGAAACCTGTTGGAGGGTGTGAGGACGCTGGAAAGGGTGGACATTTTGCAGGACAATGGTGAGGAAGCTGATGATGTCCTCAGCGGTGGGAGGGGGGGACAAAGGGAATTGCCAGGAGGGGTGGGGGCGTCCAGAGGACAGACAGGGACGGTGAGTTCAGGAGTGGTCACAGGAGGTCGGGCTTTACACTTTTGGGAGTGGGTGGGTTGGGAGAGATTGCAGGTATTACAGGAGGGAGGGGATTGAAGGTTAGGGCACTGTCAGAGGAAGTGCGCTTGCCTTCAATGTGGATAGGTGGGGGCCTCGTGGCACTCGGCTGTTGGGTGTGCGTTATAGCACAGACACATCTGGCAGTGCAGGGATTGAGGAGGAGAACGGGAGGGGTCGACCTTATAGTGCTGGTTGAAGAGGAGGGCACCCTCCTTCAGGAGACGGTCATCCTCGGAGAAAACCCACATAAGGCAGGTGGGGCCGGCCGAGTTAAAAATGTGGCGGACCACCCGCACCTCCAGCGAGGGATGCGCCTTGCTCCACCAACACCTCCTCCTCCGTGATCGTCGGCGGGCGATACGGGGGTTGGGGTTGGTGGGTAGGAGATGGAGAAGGCGCAGGGGTGAGGGAGGTGTTGGGGCCAAACCGGGTGATGGGGAGGTGCGAGAGGATGTCAGTATGGAGGGTGGGGCTGGGGGAGGAGATGAGAACTGAATCCCGTCTGGGAGTGGGAGTGAGATGGGGGCACCAGGGAAGTGTTGGCAGAGGAGGAGGGAGTGGTCCCGGGCCTCGAGAAGGGAAGGATCGGGATGGGAGAGGAGGTATTTGTATAAAGAGGGGGGGAGGAGGAGGAGGAGGAGGAGGAGGCGGAAGGAGCAGGGCCAGGCAGGGAGACATCCATGGCTTCCTGGGGGGGGGGGGGGGGGAAGGAGGATGGGGTGGGGCCTTTTTGGGAGCGGAGGAGGTGGTAGTGCCACTAGGGCGTTTAACGGCGGCAGAAGGGTAGGTGGTGACATGTGAGACGGGAGCTATAGGGAGGTGGCAGGAAGTGGCAGGTCCCGGGATGGATGCAGTAGTCGGCGCCGGAGATGGTGATGATGAAGGCGATGGCGACGGCGGCGGTGGTGGTGGTGATGGCGAAGGCGATGGGGAGAGCTGGGCATGGGCAGTGGCCCGACGGGCCACCACCATAGCTGGAGCTGCAGTGACAGGCTGGGGGAGTGGGGGGAAAGGATCAGAGGGAGAGGAGCGGGAGGAAGGAGCTGGAGAGGAGGCGACAAAGAGCGAGGGCGAAGGGAGAGTGAGAAGAGGAGGGATGGAAAGAGGGGGGGGGGGTGACTGGGCACACCATGTAATGGTGGTGGTGGCGGCGGAGGGTAAAGTGTACACAATGGCAGTGGTGGTAGTAGTGGCAGTGGTGGTGGGGGCTGACATGACGACAGGGATGAACGAAAACAGCACAGGACGAAAAGGAGAGGAAAAAACTGCTGCTGCTGCTGCGGATGGGGCTGGGGCAACTGCTGCTGCTGCTGGAGGGCTGGCTGGCTGGACTGTTGCCACTGGCTGGACCGGTGCTGCTGCTGCTGCTGGCCGGGACCGCTGCTGCTGCTGCTGCTCGGCTGGACCGCTGCTGCTCAGATGGCTGGCTGGCTGGACAACTGGCACCTGAAACCCTAATGCTTCGATTAGTGCTGGAATGACACAATCGAAGGGCGGTATCCTTCCGAATTACCGCCGGAGATGGAAGAAATGCAGTCACTGCTGCGGTTTAAAAGGGTGCAAGCAGACACAAACGCAATCGGGACCTGATAATTGACTTGCATAATAAGCTGCGGGAAAACGGAAGCGCAGAGGGCAGTGCCACTATTAGTAACGCAGCTAGAGGAGTGGAAAGCTCCAGTGGTAAGCGTACGTGTGGATAAGACGAGGAATACCGTGAATTCGGAGAGAGACTCTGTAATCTGAGAGGTAATTCAGCACCACCTATGCGAACGGCGAACAGCAGTACGAATTTCGATAGTGACGAGGAAGGATGCAGGAGACACTTTGTCTCCGTACAATCCGACTCTCTTTTCCCAAACCCGGATCACGACATAGCGCCCTCGATGTGCTTAAACTAATTTCAGCACTCGCTACCTCACTCATGGGGAGATGTGCTCAGAATAAAATTCCCGTGCAGTCACCTGAGAGGTGGGGCGGCTACCCAAATGCAAATAATGCTTAAGGACTGTCGAACGTACAAGGGTTTTAAAAAGGCTTTCCTCAACGAGTTCTGGTCTAGAAGCATGCAAGAAGGGGTATAGTTAAGCACCTTGATGCGAGAAAACTATGCTGACAAGCACCCAGTGGAATTTTACAAAGAACTTGTGAAGCGTAATCAGTTTCTTGATGCACCATATGATCCCAAGGAACTTAATAGATTTGTCTGACTAAGCTTCCGTAAAAAATGCGCAAAGAAATTCCAATTGCAGTGACATCAGCTGACGATGCAAGTACCATTATCCAAAATGGCTGGAAAGTTTCCCACCCCTGCAGCCACCCCCCCTCCCTTCCTGGCAGGAAGTTCAAATTCCATCAGGACAAAGCAACCTCTAGTAACCTAAGAAAATAGCTACCTCCACTAACCTAAGTCACCCGCCCGCCACCTCATCCCAGGAAATGGCAGGAAGTTTGAATTTTGTCGGTAAAGCAAGGTCGCTTGCGCTATCTCTACTAATCTAAGAAAATGGTGGGAAAATAGTTCAATTGGGCTACCCTTACTAACCCAAGTCATCCGACGGCCACCTCGTCCTAGGGATTGGCGCCAAGTTTGAATTTGGTGGGAGGATAGGTCACTTGGCCTATCTCTGCTAACCTAAGAAAATGACAGGAGAGGAAGGACGCCTATATTAACCTAAGTCACCCGACCGCCACCTCTTCCTAGGGATTCGTGGGGAGAGGACTCAACCTGTAACAGTACTGTCGCCAAAGGGCACTGTCGCCCATACCGTGACATAACCCAAGATGACTGTCTGGAGGGCGAAATGACACAGCTTGCGCAGGGCTGCTGGAGAGAGGAAGGAGTGTACTTTATTTATTTTGCAAGAATTTATTTAGGGACCGATTTGAGATACTATATTTATCACACTGATAGAAAACACACGGTCTGACATGCTTGGGGTCACGCCACACAGCCCACAGCCGAGCGACACTGCAGAAATCCGTTCCAGAATATATACCACCGCAAGCGCATCTAGCAACGTTCTCAATGTTATACTGAAGCCACATGGCTATCTAAAATAATAACCAAGTCGAACTCTAGTAAACTGCATAGTGTCCCAGAAATATTTAACATGCGCTTTTGTAGGAGTTTTCGTGATGTCTCAGCTTGTATGCACGGAAATTCTTGCCCTAAAAGAACCTGTTTACGAAAATAGCGCAGCATAACATCGAATGCAGTCTTCCTAGTGGTCCTAACGTGATACCCTGTCCATCATGTTTTTCCCTTCCTGCTGTCAACACACACAAACGTTCCCACCGCTATGTAGAGAGTCCTATATCCCAGCACAAAGGATGTCTTGTGAATGAATCGAGCATTATGATTGGCTCTTATCGTATTTACCCTCCGAATTACCGATGCCGCCGATATCGAAGCACCATCCACCTTTTCTTTCTTTCTGTAGATGAGACTTTCAGAAGTAGATGAGACTTTCAGAGGTAAAAACTATTTTACACAGATCGCCATATTGCACCGACAATAAAACCTTCCAGAGTGCCCCTACGTATCTTGCTCAATTACACTGTTCTGCCACCGAGGACAGGAGCTTGATTATTAGTATGTAAAACCGACCTGCGACCCATCAATATATCACTGCGTACCCTACATATCGTCAAATACGGAAAGACACCTACTCAATTACACTGCTCTCCCACTGAAGACAGGAGCTTGAATATTAGAGTTCAGCGCTTACTGTCTTGATGTAGTAAACATACAATTCGTATCCTGCGCCATACGAAATTAACCCTTTTACATCATTCATACATATACTGTGAAGACAGACAGCACAGTACATATATTCGCAGCAGCAGACATTTACCATTAGGTCGGGTGGGCATCCACCCCAAACGTGTGACCAGAGTGCCATCAGTGGATCGAAGTCACTCTCAGAAATGTTCTACAAATTCAGCCTCGTTTCCCCCCTCGGGACAAACGCATTACTGTTTCTGGTCTTGACCTGCTTGCTTGCTTACTCGCTTTTCTACACCTATCTCCAGACTCTGGGATTATAAGAACATATCTAATTTCGCATGGTTTGCTAGAATATCGTACCATTTTCGCGGTACTTCTCGATATCAAGCACATATCAATATCGCTTGCATAGCAGTCCCGCTCACGCTATATAATTCTGAAGATATAGACTGGAAATTATTTCTCTATAAACCTAAAACTTTCTGCGAAGACATTTACTCGGAAACTCGAAAAAAATAGAGAAAACTGATGTTTCCACTCGCGAATACCGATGTCAGTGATGTAGCAGATTCCAAATCATCCCTATAATTTACAGGGTCAACTAAGGTGTTTCTCATGCCTAGAGAACCAGCAAACGTGTCTTCAAAATGGCTCTGAGCACTATGGGACTCAACTGCTGAGGTCATCAGTCCCCTAGAACTTAGAACTACTTAAACTTAACTAACCTAAGGACATCACACATATCCATGCCCGAGGCCGGCTTCGAACCTGCGACCGTAGCCGTCTCGCGGTTCCAGACTGTAGCGCCAGAACCGCTCGGCCACCAGCGGCCGGCAAACGTGTCTTCCAAATGCTAGATGCACAAGCCACAATCTATCTTCTCTCAACTAAATAAAGGCGTGAAATGTGCAGAAGTAGTCAACCAAACAATTTACATGGGAGGGAATAACAGTCCAGCACAAAAGTACCTTCATATTCAATCTCCTCAAATTTCCATGGGATCACGAAAGCCATCCAACACATACTAAGTATTAGTTCGCTATTTGGTAGTCTACGGGACAATAAGTTAATTCATCTACATTCCTACACTCCAACAGACCTCTCCATTTTGACAGCTCCTATTGTTAACGGGAAACGTGAATCACCCCCGCACAGGTCACCGGCGC
Organism: Schistocerca piceifrons; assembly: GCF_021461385.2. Taxonomy (NCBI): domain Eukaryota; kingdom Metazoa; phylum Arthropoda; class Insecta; order Orthoptera; family Acrididae; genus Schistocerca; species Schistocerca piceifrons. The sequence continues at coordinate 550,718,813 of NC_060138.1, read as the reverse complement.
TGCAGTCCGAGCATGCACAGGTAGAATCAATCATCCTAAGAAATTGCTCACATATATATTTTATCCCTGTACTTACAACAAAATGTTACAATCACAGTTTCAGTTGAACGACATTCGACAATGAGCGAAGTATCGGTTCTTCCAGACAAATACCATGACACTGAATACAGACGGCGATCGCCGGAGTGTATATTATCACACCAGTAGTGCAGTCACACGTCGCCGACGGTGCACCATCGTAGTGAAATTATCCAGTTTGGAAAGTGATTCGGCTAAGGAGCGTGGTATGAAACAGATATGTGCAACCCCCTCACGCCTCCGCCACTAGATGTTTCTCCAGCATTTGTAACACATTCTGTCTCGATGCCATATTTGGCACTCACATATCTCGAAACGAGCCACCTTTCTCGAACCTATCTGCTACAGTAAAATCCCAGTGTGGTTTTAGGTAGCCCCTATGTATCTTTCAACAACCCCTCAGACTCTGTACTACCGTCCCTACAGCTTTGCGCATTGATTGTTCTAATATAAGTCAGAACTGAATAGAAGTCGGAGAAACCTACATCTACCACCTTCGGCAACCCGTGTAGAAACAGGCAAAGCTGAGTTACTGTGACAGAACTGTGTTTGGACCATTCGACGGAAACAAAGCCTGCTCCTGCAACACAAGGTAATATAAAAGGCAGTACGGGAGCTGGGGGAAGGACGTGGAATTTGCTACTGCAATGTTGTGCTTCTCCGAACTACAAGCAGGTACTACACATACGCGTCTCTCAGTGTCCATTCATGTCTATCACCCAAACATTCTATCTTTGTTATTCTATTCCATCCACCAGAGAAAAGTTATGAACTGTAAAAGCTCAACTAACTTCATGCAACAGAGAACAAGATAAGATTTTTAACGCATCTCTCCCCTCCCATATATCGAAACCAACTACCGCGTGCGTGCAGGCATAGAGCACATGTGACGATCCTATTAAATAGTAGTAGTGTATTGATCAACTGCACAGACCAGTACTCTAGGAGGATGATCGTATCGCCCGGACCATACTGTAAGTCCTAAGAGATGCCCTGTGGTCCTGTCTCGTTGTCTGCAACATTATTTTCTAACACGCTTTGTACACTGCCAAACATTTTATGTTTATGCCACGACTTTCAGGTCTGTGTCAGGCTCGAAACTGACATTAAGATGTTCTAATCCACTACCTCTCACAGACAACCTGGACAATACCCCAAAGTACAGTTATCTAAGATGTTGCACTGTCACTCGATTGACGTCATTCAAGATGGCTGCTGTGACGTCAGCTGATGACGCGAATACCGTTACCCAAGATAGTGGGAAAGTGCTCCAACCCCTGCCAAGAACCCCTGGCGGGAAGTTTGAGTTTTGGAGGGAAGCTAGGTCAACTGGGGTACCTCTACGTTTAAACTCGTCTGTCACAGTGACGGAATAGCTGATGGCTCTGCATTCCGTTTCGACTGATTCCTCGTATTGCAATCATGTACGAGATCACTGTGTCAGTGCTAGCAACCCCCAGAAGGTGTCATCCATCCACAAAACTGTTTCCCCAACTCAAACATGCTCTATCAGTCAATCATTATGTGTTAACCAACAGCCTGTCAATGGATGGATGGGATGGTGGATCCACCTTCAAACTCTATCCCATGCATGGCATATTGTGGATCCGCATCTCAACATGGCTCCGGATATAACACGCAGTGGATTCACATTCGAACGCTAGCTCGGGTCTACTGTGGGTCCTGGGACCCTTCTGCGAGGCATGCATATACACAGACATACAGAAAACAGATGAGACGCTCTCTGAATATGGAGGTGACTGGATACAGTCGAGTACAGTGCTATATTACGCCTCCCGATCAATGCATTTGGGTTAGATGTTGGTAGCTGTGCTACATTTACAGGCAATTTTAGAACACAGAACGAGAGGTTGTGTCATGATCGCGTGGATAGATCTGACATAAAATCGATAGAACTGCACAAAATGACGAGGGAATAGGTATAAATTGACCAAATATACACGGAAATGCGGGGAAATTGAGGAAGTACTGGTGTATCTTCTGGTTGGCGCCGAACAATTTGTACATGGGAATAAGTATGCGACAACAAGAGAAATCCGAGAAAACTTCGACATCGAAACGCAGGGAATCAGGGAAACAGTCAATTTTTTTCCTTCGAGGCAGCATTATACTGTGTGTCTGTTGAGGTACCAGTGAGAAACGCGAGTTGACTACTGTATTTGATGCTTTTCAGGAGGACAGAGAACCATTCACCTCTAAAATTATTTGTATCTGAATTAAAGGGTAACAGAGAGTGGACAAGGTGATCGATGGAGATGGAACTGTAATGAGGTACGATTTAATGGTTGGCTGATGCATTCCAGAGAAGGAGAAGGTGCTGCAGGTCAATTTTTCCAGTGTTCTGACTGGATGCATCAGTCGCGAGACATAGCCCGCATTCTACTTGTATACAGCCACGTGTTCTGTATATGGTTTAAAGCATTGTCTACTGGCGACAGTTAACGGTAAACGTTTCGCTCATCAGAGGACATTCATCTCATGTGTGATGAAACTTCCACATTCCTCTAAACGAATTTTGATTTATGCGATGTACTCCATCCCCCCTGTCGCATCTTCGGTGTAAAATCGAGACTTCAGCGTCATAACTAAGTTAGCGATAGGAGCTTGTGAGGCACTTCAATCCCCGTGTACACATTTGCCCGACAGATGTGCTGTTTACAGAGTTAGTGACGGAATGACTTGTAATTTTCACATGTCGGACGCTGCTGCTATGCGTTTATCTGTTTCCTTGTAGGAGGTATCCCACGCTACTAACGATCATTTTATATAGGCCTGATGCAGGCATCATACAATTTCTGAACCATGATTGGATGTGAACAGTGGACACGATAAATCTCTCAAAAGCTATATTGCACTCGTATCATGCAGAACAAATTTTTTACGGAAGTAGTTTTTTCATTTTACGGTTCGATAACATAGTTTATTGTAGAGAAACCGGGAAGATGGATGTATGTCATGCGCCTTGAAATATATTTCTCTCAATGGAATATTAATAACGCTACATTCCATACGACTGATAGGTCTGAAATGCAGGCGATCTAACATTAGAGCCCGTTTTAACTGCAGAACGTTGTAGCCTTAGGAGTGCGTGCGTTTATGTTCTCTCTTATCAATACCTTCCAGGTACCGATCCTAGATTCTACAACAATACTTCAGAGTTGATAGCTTGGTTGATTTACGTAAAAATGCTTCGAACTCCTTCCATCTGGAGCTCAATCGCGCATAAAAATCATTCGTTACGTGTTCTTCATAACTGTCTGCTATTACATCACGCCACTTTGAAATCTGTTACTATACATCAGTGAGGAGTGCTAAGCTCCTCGACATGGGCGCATCTCTAGATGGGTGAAGAATCTGAAAGCTCTATTCCTTCACGAGACGTGGAGTGTAGTGGTCTTCTTCTGGTTGGTTGCAGATTAATTCGCTAACGGTGCTACATCGCGGGTTGATCAATGACAGTGTGAGGAGGGTCTTTCACTCTCTAATTTCACCCTAAGACAGCGAAATGCTCTGTGGCTCCCATACCCAGAGATTAAACACTATGCTCGAGGTGATAGAAATATGTGGAGCACTGTCTGGTATACTTCAATGATTTATGTGTTCGAGCATTAACACTGAATGGACGTAAAGCACAGTCATTTATACACGTTCGCAATAATACTCGACAAAGTGGAGAAGGGGTGGTTTAGCTTTGATACTGAAATTGGGGAAACATGCTGTCACATCATTGGTCGGTGTTGAAGTTACTGTAAAATTGCTAAAATTGTTTGCGCTATCAACTGTGATGCTTATTATTAGAGTACATTGATGGCTTTTTTCCATCCCATCCATGCACAGGGACGCTGTTGGTTACCACACAATGATTGACTGACAGCGCTAGTTTGAGTTGTGGAACGAGTTTTGTGGATGGATGACACCTTCTGGGGGTTGCTAGCAGCAAAACAGTGATTGCATACATGACTGCGATATGAGGAATCAGTCGAAACGGAACATAGAATTATCAGCAACTCCACCAGTGTGAGAGACGAGTCTAAATGTTGAACTCGTGAATCACCTTCGGACTGTAGTTTGGAGACCTACGCCAACACCATAAAACTCTTCTAGTTTGCTTATATTGTAACTTGAAACGTCCCCTTAGAAAAATTAATGAATTGCTGTGCTGGTAAACCGCTTACATTATTTGCTTTTCAAACAGCTGAGCAAAACTGAACGTACTCAGACATTACTCTCTTTACTTATTCTGATCAACACTAAACCGACACAAAATATTTTTAGCGCAACGCAATCTGACTTTCAATAATCCCTACAAAAGAATGGCCCTGACTAACATTAACCTTTACCTTTCACAAATCACTTACCTCACAAAAATCTTCGTTACTCGAACTACTGCAATACAGCGAGCGCCACTACTGCCAGCTAAATAAAAGATTCAAACTACTGAAGGCACTAACTACTGATAGGCACAGTTAGCAAAAGAAAGATTTTGATAGAGAACAGACAATGTATTTATGTGTTCAAAAGTCATAATATATATAGCAGTTCATGACATCCAGTCTTACAAATGTACTGTCTCTGATGGACGCACGTCCAGATCACCAGCTCTCAAAACGCCGCCATTTCTCTCCCCACATCCACCACTGCTGGCGGCTCACCTCCAACTGCGCAATGCTATGTGCTGTTAGCATCCAGCTGCCCAACACTACAATAGCCAACAACAATGCAAACCAGCCACAGACTGCACACAGCACAGCCAGTGATTTTCATACAGAGCGCTACGTGGCGTTACCTGTAAAAAAAACCTAAACAGCCTACTTACAAACCGTCTTTTATTTAAAATCAGGTGATGTGTGGCGTGTTATGCTATCCACTGTAAGAATATGATTTACACCGTGCAACATCTAGTTTCCCGCGAAAGGCCGTGGATCAGAACTTCTTAATGTCAGTTTTGAACCTGGCACAGGCCTTGAAGTCGTGTCAGAAAAACGAAATGTTTGGCGTTGTACAAAGGCGTGTTAGAAAACAGTGGTTCAAACAGCTAAACAGGACTAGAGGGAGTGTCTCTTGCGGCTTAGTATAGTCTGTGGGATACGATCATTCGCCTATAGTATAGGTGATCAATCTATAATGGGGTCTCTGCAGTGCCTGTATATTTAATAGGATCGTGCCACACAGACAGCAGTAGCAGTTTGACAAGACTCATTAGGAATGCTATTCTGGGAAGCATTGTGACAACTCTCTCTCTGCACCGGATCCACATCGCAGCTATACATCATCGTGTGAGCAATGGCACCTAGGTAACTTCTATATCGGGTGGCGATAGTAGAGCTTTTATAGTTGGTAATTTCTCTCTGTTGGGGGATAGAGAATAACAATGATAGTTGTTGGGCTGATAGATTTGAAAGGAAGCGGATCTCTAGTACTTGTATGTACAGTAGTTTGGGGACGCACCACAATGCATGCATTCCCACCGAACAGTCAAAACATGCTCCTGTTGCAGTAACTCAGGTCGCTCTGTTTCTACGCGGGTTGCTGAAGCTGGTGGATATGGTTTTCTCCAATTTATGCTAAATTCCGACTTAAAATTGAACGATCACATGCGCAAAGATGTAGAAATGGGATCAGTTACAAGATACGTAGGGACTGACTAAAACCAGGTTGTAATTTTACTGTAGCAAATAGGTTCGAGGAAGGTGACTCGTTGCGAGATTTGATCGAGTAGGGGTTGTAATCATTAAAGGAATTGTCAATAGGATCCAACGCAGGTATGTGCTTGAATGGAAAGATCTGATTCCAAATCATGGACATCATTTCTAGCGGATAATGTAACACTATAGATCTGAGAAGCTAGTGTACGTTTTCTTACGACCTCAATCAACACATCAACTACTACTACTGTTTGTGTTCCTTCTCAATCAGTCCTCACCTATAACTCGGTGGATATATCGCGGTACCTCTGATATGGTATCGAGACAGAATGCGCTACAAATACTGTAGAATTATCTAGCTGGAGCGGTGTGAGGGAGTCGCATACACCGCTTACTTACCACGTTCCTTAGACGAATCACTTTCAAAATGCGGTAATTTTATCACGAGGTTGCATCATGGGCTACGTATTGGTCTGATAATACACATTCCTATGATCAACATCACGTTATTTGTCCGGAAAAAAACCACCTCATTCAGAGGTAATGTTGTATCTTGATTTGTAAAGCGGGTATAGCTTTTAACATGGATACTTGTGTGCAGCTGTAGAACCAAGACCGCTTGTGATGGTAACATACAGTAGTTGTTGTGATCGGGTTTTTTTAACATCTGTGGGTGGGGGGTGCGTGATATGTGCACATTTGAGCATCAGGCTTATAATGTATGTGTTTGTGTTCCGACATGTGTAAAGGAGATGACTATGTCCAGTCGTAAGGAAGGTACAGATATTTCCATTTCCAGAGCCACACGCTTCAGCAGGGTGTATTTCCTATACTTCGCTCATTGTCGAATGCCGTTCAAGTGTGACCGCGATCGTAACATTTAGTTGTAAGTACCGGAATAAAATATATATGTGACCGATTTCTTAGGATGATTGATTCTACCTGTGCATGCTCGGCCTGCAGCGCCGATGACCTGTGCAGAAATGATTCACGTTACCCATTAACGGCAGCAGCCGTCTGAATGCAGAGACCTGTTGGATTGTAGGAATATATCCGAGTTAACTCTGCCCTCCTCTAGACGACCGAATAGCGAACTAATACTTAGTATGTGTTGGGCTGCTTTCGTGATCAAGTGGAAAGTTGAGAAGATTGTGTACGGAGGTGTGCTTGTGCTGGACTGTTATTCCCTCCAATGTAAATTGTTCAGTCGACTGCTTCTGCACATTTCGCGCCTTTATTTCGTTGAGAGAAGATCGATTGTGAGGTGTGCACCTAGCACGTGGAAGACACGTTTGCCGGTTCTCTAGATATGAGAAACACCGTAGTTGACCTTGTAAATTATATGGCTGATTTCGAATCTGCTACATCACCGACATCGGTATTCGAGAGTGGGAATATTAGTTTCCTCAATTTGTTTCTAGTTACTCAATGGTTTACAGCACGATGCACCTCGCTTTTTTCCAGTCTATATCTTGGGAATTACGTTGCGCTAGCGATCGGTAGGATGCTGCCTAGTGTTTGATATCGAGAAATACCCCGAAAACGGTATAATATTATGGCGACCCAATGCGAAAATACGTGAGTTCTTATAATCCCCGAGTCTGGAGATGTGTGTAGAAAAGCGGGCAAGCAAGGAAGCAAGTTCACCCTCTATACTCAAGCTCCTGTCCTCAGTGAGAGAGCAGTGCAACTGTGTAAGAGTCTTTCCATATTTGATGAGCTTCCCTGGGACTGAGGAGCATCGTGACTAATAGCCGGTGTGATTGTAGGCATACCATAATTTTTTGGGGTGTTGTATAGATACAAAAGACGCCTGCGCTGTTTGTGTAAAATGTGTATATATTGTATTGTAAAGTAACTATGGCTTACGTTGTGTAAAATGTGTATACAGGGTGGTCCATTGATCGTGACCGGGTCAAATATCTCACAAAATAAGAGTCAAATGAAAAAACTACAAAGAACGAAACTTGTCTAGCTTGAAGGGGGAAACCAGGTGGCGCTATGGTTGGCCCGCTAGATGGCGCTGCCATAGGTCAAACGGATATCAACTGCGTTTATTTAAATAGGAACCCCCATTTTTTATTACATATTCGTGTGGTACGTAAAGAAATATGAATGTTTTAGTTGGACACTTTTTTCGCTTAGTGATAGATGGCGCTGTAATAGTCACAAACATATGGCTCACAATTTTAGACGAACAGTTGGTAACAGGTAGGTTTTTTAAATTAAAATACAGAAAGTAGGTACGTTTGAACATTTTATTTCGGTTGTTCCAATGTGATACATGTACCTTTGTGAACTTATCATTTCTGAGAACGCATGCTGTTACAGCGTGATTACCTGTAAATACCACATTAATGCAATAAATGCTCAAAATGATGTCCATCAACCTCAATGCATATGTAATAAAAAATGAGGGTTCCTATTTTAAAAAACGCAGTTGATACCCGTTTGACCTATGGCAGCGCCATCTAGCAGGGCAACCATAGCGCCATCTGGTTTCCCCCTTCAAGCTAGAAGAGTTTCGTTCTTTGTAGTTTGTTCGTTTGATGCTTATTTCGTGAGATATTTGGCCCGGTCACTACCAATGGACCACATTGTATATTGCATTGTAAAGTTACTATGCTTTATGTTGTGGAATGACTAGAGAGGATGACTGTGTTTCTTATCGTGAGGAACGTATAGATTCATTACATCGATAACCGCAAGAGATTCTTTACATGGAAAATTATATGCACTATAGATATTGAGATTCGCTCCAGAAGCACAACTATCAAGAGCAGAAATTACGTGTACATCGATCAGTGTCAGACTGTTGCGGCTATAATAATAATATTTAATTGTAGTTACTCTGGTAAATATGTTCCTGGTTTCCAATATTCTTGTGAGTCTCGTATGTATTTGATGATCTGTAGACAACTTTGCAGGTTTAACTGTGAGCTCATTTTAGCAATCTGTGCAAAATAATTTTACCACTGAAAGTAAAGGTTTATGGTGCTTCGATACCGGCGGCATCAGTATTTCAGCGAGTAAATTCGATAAGAGCCAATCATAATGCTCGATTCATTCACATCCGCTGTGCTGGGATATAGTAGCCTCTACATAGCAGAGAGAACGTTTGTGTGTGTTGAAAGCAGGAAGGGTAACATGTGATGGAGTGGGTACCACGTTAGGTCCTTGAGGAAGACTGCATTCTACATTATTGTGCGTTATTTTCGTAAACAGGTTCTGTCAGGGCATGAATTTTCGTGCATACAAACTGAGACATCAGGAAAGCGAGTGTTAAATATTTCTGGGACATATAAAATTTCCACGAGATCGACTCGGTTCTTATTTTTTACGTAGTCACATGACATGAGTATAAAATTGAGAATGTTGACAGATACGTTTGTAAAGGATTGTAGCTATTCTGCCATCAGCTGTAAAGACACGTGATGCCCGGAGCTGTTTCGCATATAGGGGCTGCGTGAGCGCTCCTTGGAGTTCGGTGGCATCAGTATAACAGTGACTGTATACTCGAAAATAGAGGCCACTTTCACCTGTATCCGGCGGCGGTCCGCGGCTGTGACTGCGCATGTCCGCAATGAATTTCTCAGGTGTCAGCCATGAAAGGGGCGCTACTGCCTCATGTGTGAGGGACCTTAATGGTCGTCTGTGTGTGGTTTGACAGCTGACGGCCGCGTCGCTTCGTGGGGCTGCCGTTAACCTCCTGTGCGGTCTAGTGGAAAGGGGGTGATAGAGAGTGCTTGGGCATATATGTTGGATTATTTTGCGAGCGGGTTTGTAGGCTGTGCTATGCATTATTAGGACAGTTTACAATTTCGTGTCTGCACATCAGTATACTGAATTATTTAGGAGTGGTGGAACTGTTTTGTATAGCACAATCCGTGACACCCATATGCACGTCAGGCACACACACACACATCACGAGCGGTGGAACAGCACGATCTGTGACGTCGGTATCCACGTGTCAGAGGTGTCCCATTAGAATGACGATAGAGAGAAAGTGGTCGAACAGATGGAGAGGGATGATAGCGAGCTCTGGTGGTGGTGCTGTGCACTAGGTCAGTTGGTCTCTGGACTTCATGGTGAACACACCGCATGGCAGTAGTGGCTCAAATTGTTTAAGTGAAGAATGGTGCATGATTTCGACAGTTGACAATCAGCAAGCATGTTTGCAGTCTTTTAGTGGTTCGCATGTCTGTAGGCTGTGTGACGTGACCTTAAGCATCTCAGAGAGTGTGTTTCGTATTACTGTAATAAATATACTCCATCTGTAAATAAATTGTTCCAAAATAAATAAAATACATTCTTCCTCTCTCCACCAGCCCAGTGCAGGCTGAGTCCTCCCACAAATCCCTAGGAGGAGGTGGTGGTCAGGTGACTTAGGTTAGTGGAGATAGTCCTAGTGTCCTTTCTTTCCTTTCTTTCGCGCCATTTTCTTAGGGTAGCAGAGGTAGCCAAATTGATCTATCTTCCCGCCAGAATTCAACCTTCCCGCCAGGGGGGTGTGGCATTTGCGTCATCAACATACGACGTGTGCTGTGCACGTTAGTACACGTTAGTGCACGTTCGTTCACGTTAGTGCACGTTAGTCTACGTTAGTGCATGTTAGTATACGTTAGTACACGTTAACCTGCCAACATGGGTCGGTAAGGGGACGTGGCGGTCGGTTGAGGATCGTGGTGGAGACTTTAACCATTTCCTTTTCCTTCGCTACATCCACAATGGTGGCAGACGGATGCCAGCTCTGCAAATACCGACAGTCGCATTGACGCTGACCCACTCATGCTGTGTGGCGCCATCGCTGATTTCAGTGTAAGACCTGCTGTGTACCTTTGACATAATAAAGTCAATGGCACACTTGCCAGTGTTTCTCTATACGCTTCAGCGTCAGTCATCCCTCTCTCCCAAACCATAACTCTCAGTCATTCTGAAATATTGTAACCCATTAGCTCAGGAGGTTGTAACAGTATGGCGTCAGGAAGTGGTCGTTTCACTTTCTAACATAGTACGTTGCATCTGAAAGTGTCTGTCCATGCCCAACACTATGTTTTGGTGAGAGTGTTGGTTAAGGTGAGTGGTGAGTGAGGCATTGGCACTTGACATATGTACCAGCTCAGCATCATGTGGTGTGGTGAGTCTCAGATTTATTTATATTATTTTTTATGTTTGCTTTTGTTGTTAGAGTTTGTTGTGTGAAATAGGGTATGAGATGTTTAGAGTCACGTTTGTGAAGCCACAGGAACCTGTGGACTTAGCTTTGTTTAGAGATATTGGTGGATGGGATAATCTAGTGCCAGTGAGCTGTCCATTTTGTCAGGACGCTAACTGCCATGTATCAGAGCTGCAGCAGCTCTTTGTTCTGTATGTAGGCATGCTGGTCTCTGTCTAGTAGTTGTACCGAATCTAATGGCTGATAATTCGCTGGAGGAATTAATTTGTGTTTACATTTCTTGTATACAGTTGAATGGGAATTTGTGTTTTGTCTTGTTCAAAAACATCTGTTGCATTAAGGTAGAAATAGAGTACGCAAAATGATGGAAACACTCGCTACTACCGCAGATGCAGCTGCTGCTTTAACTTGGCAAGTTAACAGAGCAGTTTGAGAGCACGAAGGAGTGAAATTTCGAGCTTAATCGTGAGTTAGATGCTGGTAAGGAGAGTCATGATCAGTCGCAATCAGAGTCTCGGGAATGCGACTCAGGATCGAGAGTGTCTTCTGTTCCATATGAGCCAGCAGGGGTCGCACTGATTAATCCCTTCTCGGACAAGGCAATGGAGGATGAGACAATTTTTGTTAAGGATATTAGGTACTCTGCGGAAGCACATGGGTGGTCGGATGATTTAACACTACATGTTGCTAATATACATTTGGCAGGAGACGCCAAAGTATATGTTGTCTACCACGAGACACTGAGTAAATCTCACACATTCCAAGAGTGGGCCGCAGTATTGTGCCAGCGGTATCAAAATCAGAACAGTGAGCAATTTTTTCGCAAGAAATTTAGTATGTTGTCGATACAGTGCAACGGGTCTGTGGAATCATTCTCGGATAGAATCTGTAAACTTCTTCTTACTCCTTGTAGACAAATTAAATGGTTTGTCTGGGACCAAAGGATATTAGGTACCCAGAATGCAGAAGATAATAGGTACTGTTACAGGCGGCAGAAAATATAGCCGTAGATGGTTTTTTGCCTGGTATACCCGCTGAAACGTCATGGAGGGTATGGATGGAGAACCCAGAGCACTTAGAATCAGCTCTTAGGATCGCAACACTTATAGAGGAGGTGCATATGGCCACAAAGCACCACTGCGTGTTCGCTTCTGAAGTCAAGTGTTATAGATGTGGTCAGTAGGGGAACGTAAAGAAGCAGTGTAAGTAACCAGAGTGCTACACATGTGGCATAGTGGGCCACTGGGCATTTGAGTACAGAGGTAGGAGGGGTAGAAAGCACCATCAAGGGAAACAGGTGTTAAACGCAAAAGCGATTGCTTCAACTGTCAGAGGGCAGTCCCGATAGACCGTAACATGGCACAAGCTAGTGCACAAACGGAATGTAGTCTGGTGGACTTAGTGGGTGGCAGGAAACAAAGATTTTTGGTAGACACAGGTGCGAATGTGTCCGTTATCAGTCTGGATCTCGTGGGAAAGAGGAGACTGGGGCCACCAAGGTATAGGTTGCATGGGGTTGGCGATAATAGGGTGGAATCATTTGGGATGGTATCGTAGAACCGAGTGATAGTCCATAGAGTGCAAATATTGTCATCGTGCCAAAAGAGTTGGCGGATGGGACACGAAAATACAGATTTTGCTGTGACTGCAGATATCTAAAGGTGCGACCCATTTCGGGTGCTTATCCAATTCCAAACATCACAAAACCTTTGGATATTCTGGGTGAGTATCGGTTGTTTACAACTATGAATTTCAGGAGCGGTTACCATCAATTGGAGGTGGCGCCTGAAAATAGGCGAAAACAGCGTTTGTTGTCCCAGCAAGACATTTTAATTATGCATGCATGCCATTTGGACTAAAGAATGCACCGGCAACTTTTTAGCGGTTGTCAGATGGGATACTGAGAGGATCAAAGTCAAAAACTTGTCTTGTCTATCTCGATGATATAATTGTCTATTCGAATGATATGCTGGAGCTTCTGAAAAGTCTGGAGGATGTCTGTAGTAGACTACGATTGACACATTTAACCTTAAGTGTAGGCAACTGCCATTTTGTGCAAACTCGAGTTAACAATCTGGGGCACGTGATTAGTGAGTGTGGCGTACAAACCGATCCTCGTCTTACAGATGTAGTTCAAAAGTGTCAGATACCACAAACAGCTAAGCAGGTACAGTCTTTCATTGGTCCCTGTAATTATTATCGATGGTTCTTGAAAGACTTTGCAAAAACACCTGGACCCTTGAACAAGCTACTGAAGAAGGGGACGAAATCCCATTGGTCGCAGGAATGTCAGGAGGCATTTGAAAATTTGAAAGAAATATTAGTTTCAGATCTAGTATTTGTTTTTCCGGATTTCGTCTGATACTTCAAATGAAGCAGTCGGTTGTGTTTTGGAACAGATGGTAGGTGATTAGGAACATCCGATAGCTTATGCTTCAAGGCAGTTAAACAAGGTGGAGCTTAACTCTTCAACAACAGAAAAGGAGAGTATGGCAGTCGTATATGGTATTACATATTTTCGGTGTTATCTGTATGGCAGGAAGTTAAAGGTCGAGACAGACCATGCCTCATTGAAATGGTTGCTTGGTTTGAAAGATCCATTAAGTAGATTAACTCTGTGGGCACTTAAGCTTACTGAATTCAAGTACGAGGTAATCAATAAGCCAGGGAGATCACACACAAATGCTGAATCGTTAAGCTGCGGGACAGCAATGTTAAACAAGCTACGGAAGAGGGTTGAAGAGAGGCAGTAGGCACAGGCAAAGGATAAGGAGTGTCAGGCATTTAAGTCCCAGCCACATTTCGCTATGTGCGAGGGTCTGTTGTGTAGAACGAAGAGGTGTGGACCACATGTGGCGGTTGTGGGGGGTTTTTGGAAGGAAGTTTTGCAGCAAGCACACGACCATATGTTGTCAGGTCATGATGGACGACGTGTAGCAGAGCAGCTCTGGAGGAGGAACAGGAAGTGTGACGTGGAGCAGCAAATTGAGGACTGTGTGGCATGCACGCAGACGACCGACGTTACGCATAATAAAGTGCCATTTCAAAGGTTATTAGAGGCTTCCAGTCCATTTTCTATGTCGCGGTTGGATGTCCTCGGGCCATTTAATAAAGCACTGCAGGAATTAGGTATGTTCTCACGGTCATCGATCATTTTTCCCGATTTTTGGCAATGATACCAATGCCAGGTCAACGGGCTAGTACTGTAGTGCAGGTGTTAGTAAACAACCGGATAATTAAGTCCAGGGTGTCTGAGGTCATAATTATAAACCAAGGTACGAATTTTATCTAGCATTTAATGAAGCAGCTATGCCCCGTGTTGCATATAAGCAAGTTATAGACGAGCCCATTTCATCTGCAGACCAATGGAAGAACGGAATGCATGCACAAGACAATTGCAAAGATGTTGAGCTATTACATAGGTTCCAGACCCGACGATTGGGATACCTATTTACTATATGTACTGTGTGCCTATAATTCAAAGGTTCATACTGAAATGAGCTTGTCACCATTTGAGGACGGGATGGTGAGCTGGTGAGGAAGCTTGCCAGAAGAATTATGGAAATTTGGAGGAACGTGTAAAAGACAAACACGAAGGTGCTAGAAAGCTAGCAACAACCAAATAGAAGTATGAGCAAATTGCCACAATACCACGTGAGTCAATGGATAACAGTCACTAGTCCCTACATGTCAAAGGGGAAAACGAAGACATTTTTAACAAAATGCTTTGGAAATGACCTCACCAGTCACCATGAAGATACAATTCCCCGCAAAAACGTCTGCTATACACGTCAGTCATATAAAGCCGTTTAAAGGAATGATAGAGGTGCACCACAGTTGCCAGCAGCCAATCAGGAGGTGAAAGTTACAAAGAGTGAAAAGAAGGAACCTGGAATTGCTGAGCAACATTAAGATGCATGATATTCTGCATGGGTTAAGGTCACATAAGTAAGTTGTATAATTGTAATTTGTTCTTTTTTATTGTGGTTTAGTATATCAGGGACGTGGTATTGATTTTTGGCGTAGGGATATTTCTTGTTTTTCGTTTTTTACGGAGTTGTTAGTTTTTCATGTCATGATTACTGATATTGTCTTTTTTTTAGGAGTTTTGCGTTCTCGGAAAAAGGGAGGTGTGATAGGGTAATTTCTGATCTGTCCAGACGGCCAAGTACGAACTGATATGCGCACATGTGAAGTGAGTTTTCTGGGGAAGCAAATGAGATGAGTTGTGGTAAGAAGCTTCTGCCAGCACGAACCTACTTCCAGATGGTGAGTACTCATTAGTTATACTCAGTATTCAAGCCATAAACTGCATGGTTGAATTGCTAGGAAGGAGGCAGACTAGTATAACTGAAAAAAGTCGACCTTCGGGAAAGCGGAATGATCGTAAATGGCACGACTTGTGAGATAGTCGGGACGGATTTTCCCATTCGTCTACGCTCACAGGCTCAACTATTATAACATTTTTGCAGAATACATTGTATTGGCCAGAAGGATCTCTGAGGATATTATCCATTAAGAATTTAACGTATTTTAATGACATACACAATCCAGAGCTTTTCCAGTCCCTGGCGAGATTAATAGAGTCCCAGCAAGGGCGAATTTAGATGGAACAAATGTGGCAGCATGTACATCATTTCCAGGAAGAACAGGAGCACAAAGTATTAGTGGTGAGCGTATCGGCCAGGCCACCCGTTGTGGCGTGTTTCTAGAAGGCTTTTGCGGACTGTATTTCTGGGTAAGACACAAAAGGGAACAGACCGTGCATGTGCCAACACGCCAGTTACCAGTAGAGTGGTTGAAGGGCAAGGGTTCGAGAAGCAGTTAGTTTTACGATCTCAGTTAGTGTGTAAGGGTATGATAAGGGATACATGGTAGTAGTAAAATGTGAGCGGAAGTCCTGCATGGTGAATTCGGGAGATTGTCCTCAATGTGTAAATTATTGGTGTTAAGGCAGCTGAGTGCGACAACGGTTTTAAAGATTTGGGACGAATCTTCTCCGAAGGGAGGAGATATGATGCGCCACGAAGAAGTACAGGGGTGGATGTGGGAAACTCCTGCAAATTTCAGGCAGCTATGGCAGGAACGCACTAGTTAATGGACCGATTGGCACACTGGGTGGCAGGCGCAGGCCATGTTGATATTTTGCAAACTATTCTGCGAGGCAAGTTTACGACACCTCTCGCAGGTGGGAAGGCACAGCCTGGCAGACATTGAATACAAATGTGAAGTAACCAGGGCAGAACAGGGCACCGATGTGCTGTGAAGAACCCAGATGTCGCAGTTACAACAGCGCCTAGTGACTGTGTGTTGGGGGCGAAGTGGGTTGAGGAAAGCTGACGTTGCAATTATCAAAGAGCACTCCACTTGTCCCCTCCAGAGGAACTACATCAGAAGCGTAGGTAAAAGACTCACAAATAAGCGAGCCTGGAGGCTCAAAGTAGGCAGTCATGTCGCCATTTTGTCCACATCTGCAACCAGAGAGAATGACGGTTGATTAAGTTGCAGGCCAATCACGACGACCTTTTGGTGATAGATATCGGCGACTAGCCAGCCCGCTGAAGCTACCTCCAACCTCCGCTGCATGGATGGGTCATTGCCGTGGTGGGGCATGTAGCACCTCAGAGCTACACCTGTGCAAGGAGCGAGAGGGTTGCTAGCCTTCACTCTCTGGATGGCATCGTCCGGCGGACTGCAAGCTCTCATTCGCAGGAGGGAGGGGGAGCACGGAGTGCGAACTCGTGGCCTCCTGGATGTAGAGCTGTCTGAACAAGCTGCCCTGGGCGGATGGCCAGAGCTGCTAAGGCTCGCTACGACGGCAGTCGGGTGCTTACCTTTGGTGTTCTACAAGGGGTCCTCGAGTCACGCTTGAGAGAGCAGTCAGCTGTGTTCCAGGCCACGGACACAGTTAATGCGTGCAATGGCCACTTAGCCATAGCACGAGTAGGATCGCTGCATCCGCATGGCTGGGCAAGCGGATGCTGACGCTGCAGATTCCGGCAGCCACCTTGGCACTGACTCATGCACACTGTGCGGCGCCATCGCCAATTTCAGTGCAAGGCCCGCTGTGTATCTTTGATGTAATAAAGTGAATGACACACTTGCGTGTGTAGATCTCTGCGCGCTTCGGCGTGAGTCATTGCTCTCTCGCAAACTGTACCTCTCAGTTGTTCTGATATATTACAACCCCGGAGATTAGCGGGTTGTGATAATGAAATGCCAAGTGAAAACAGAAGGAAAACTCACAAAGGAATTTGAGGTTAACCAAGGGCTACGATAGCAGGATGTGTTGTACACACAACTTTTCGACATGGTTTTGGAGAGAGTGATAAGAATGGTTGATATCAATAACCCAGATGGCACTTTCAGCTCTCAGTATGAACCAAAACCCAGCACATGCTGATGATGTTTATATACTGTCTAGAAGATCGGAGGAGGTGGAAGAAGGATCTGACAGACTAGAAAAGGGCAAGAAGAGTTGGGGCTTCGAGTAACAAAACCAAAACACGGTATCTGTTCACATCCAGGAGCAACGCTGTCGTTAAAAGAAATCAAACAGAATGGATCCAACTATGAGACATGTGAGAAGTTTCAGTACTCGGTGGCGGTAGTTACCGATGATAACAACGTAAGGGAAGAAATAAAAGCAAGGGTTGCGACGGGAAACAGAGCTTCCCTGGCCCTGACTAAGATTATTCAGTCATGTAACCTCAGCAGAAAATCAAAGGTTACTGACTAACGAATGATTACAAAGCCGGTGGTAAGGTACAGCTCAGAAATATGGACAATGACTGCTCCTAATGAGATGGGAGAGGAAAAACTTAAGAAAGATTTTTGGACTGGTGAGTGAGTCAGGGCAATGAGGAATGGAAGAACTATACTTTTACACTGACCTGGTTTCGGAAATCAGATGCAACAGGATAACGTAGTTTAGCCATGTGTAGCAAATGCCAGAAGACAGATATGCAGGAAGGTCTACAGAGGAAATCCAAGTGGCAGAAGTGCAAAGGAAGACAACGGAAACAATGCCTGGATGACGTGGAGATTGACTTGAGAAACATGGGCGCAAGAAGGTGAAGAAAATGAGCGAAAGATCGTCAAGACTGGGTTTGTGATAGATAGGTCAAGGCCCTACATGGGTCGTAGCCCAAAGGAGTAAAATGGTCCTGACTTCATTTTTATGTGTCTGCTTCGAATGGCACACATGGAGAAGCTCCTGGAAAAAGAGTATACTCGGCGAGTGGACACGCTTCGCCGTTCCTCTGACTTAGATCCCATTGAGCAAGTGTGGGATGTGTTGGGAAGGCGTACTGCAGAATGTCCACATGTACCGACGACGATGCAGCAGGTGTCAACCACACTTCTTGAGGAATAGAACGCTCTGCCACAACAACTCCTTACCAGCCTTGTGGCCAGCATGTTACCACATTGCAAAGCATACCTTGCCATGGAGATCAGACCCTCTATTAAGAACAATGTCCTGCCTTATGTAATGTGCAGGAGGCCATCATAAATCGCAGTGACTTCAGTGTAATTATTGTCTTTCCATAAAAGTGTCATTTCTGTTCGTTTCATTGCATATTTGTTTCAGTTATGTTCTGTACAGTGAAGTTTCATCGAGCTATGTTACTTGACAGTGACACATCATGCGAAACTTACTTCCATTCTTAAGGTTTGCACAGTTGTTGATATAGACACATGAATGACAATACATATAAGTTACTTTGAATGCTGCATTAGGTATGGTATTGATTTTTTGGAAAAGTCAGCTGAGATAGTGCAGATACTAAAGACACAGACAAAAATCATACAAAATATGTGCACTGTAAACCATAAAGAACCAATTCGCCCATTTTAAGAAACTTTAGATACTAACATTGCCATTCCTATATACATACAGGGTGAATCACTTAAAACTTGATCCGCAAATATTGCGGAAATGGAAGGAACTGTGGATGTGCGGTGTCCACAGGATGGATTGGTAGTCAGGGGCTCGTTTTGTCAGCCAGTCAACAGACTGTAATAACTTTTAGAAAGTGTTGTGCAACATATGCTTTTTTAAATGGAACAATGCCTATTGACATTAACAAACTAAAATTTGTGTAAATTAGAATGTCAATGGTGTTTCTAGCAGGATTCTAGGATGAGTCGTTTACGAGATGTCGCATTTTGAAAATTTTACATACTGGCACTTGTTTGTGCCGTTCAACCTTCGTAGTTATTAGGTACAATGTTGTTAAGTTTGCTTTCAGTGTGCTTGCGTGTTCCTTGATGCACCGTGACTTGTTAGTCAGTTAGTATGTGCCAGTCCAAGCAGTAGGTCGTGAGTGGACGATGGGATTTACCAATGAGAAGAAGCTGACATGTTCATGGTGTGTGGAGAGTGTAGGAAGAAAGCAGTTCGTTCTTGTATGATGTATGCAGCAAGATATTACAATGGACATCAACCATCCCGGTAATTATTTATCAACCTCTCCAACCATTTAGGTGAAAGTGGTAGTGCAGGCCCTGGACAACATAACAGAAGGAAACAAGTGACTACAGAAGAGAGGGAAATTAATGTTCTTGCTGCTGTTGCAGTCGATCCGCATGTTAGCTCCTGTGCAATTGCACTAGGAAGTGGCATGAGTCAGGCAAGTGTCGTATACATTCTCCATCGACACAGGTTACATCCCTGTCACATCTCTCCATCGTGAACTGCATGGAAACAATAATGAGAATCGTGTTAACTTCTGTATATGGGCATTAAGGCTGGACACTCCAGATGTATCGTGTTTCTTGTTTAGTGATGAAGCATCATTTACCAACTACAGCCAGGTACTGTGCCGAAAAATACACTATTGATTTGTTGACAGTTCCCGTTGGTTTAGTCAGGTGGGATGTCAGCATCCATGGAGAGATAACATAAGGTGTGGGGTAGTGAACCATCAGTTAATAGGCCCGTTTTTCACAGGTGGAACACTGAACATCCACAATTAGGTTCTACCGCAGAATCTTAACAGACCATCTTCCACGGATGCTAGAAGACGTTCCTTTGCTGCCTAGGAGGAGCCTGTCATACCAACATGATGGCTGCCCAGCCCAAAGCGCGCGGAGTACAACAGCATGTCTGCATGAATTATTTCCAAATCATTGGATTGGATGCATAGTACCTGTACTTTGGCCAGCCCCTTCCTGGATTTGACTTTTGTAGATCTTTTTTTTTTGGGGGGGGGGGGGGGAAGGGGGGGGGGAACTGAAAGACACTGTCTACAAGGACATACCAACCACATCTGATGATATACAATGACGTATTACTGCAGCCTGTTTGGACATCTCTGCTAAAATGGTAGCAAGTGTGCAGCAGTTGTTCCATACCAGACTGGAAATACGTATTGCTGCTGGTGGTGGCATTTTGAACATCTGTGATAGTCAGTTGTCCCATATATATGTTTCCCATCCAGTGTCTGAACCTGTAGTCCAAAGTACCTCAATATACGTGGATGCAAATTTCCAACAAAAGAAAACTGTGTGATACACTGACACTGAAATGTCGATACTAAGTAGATGAATTCATTCCAAACTGAATATGAAGTACTCTTAACTCTGCCAGGTATAGATACAAAATATTAATTCTGGTATATTAAGAGCAAAATTTATTTTAAAATAAAGCAGTTTACTATAGCACAAGCAGAACTATACAAATGTATAAATGAAACAAGACAGAACAATCTTAGAAGGTAGGTATATCAGCGCAGCTTGATCGGTAAATAATTGAGGTTTTTTGTCAGAACATTCATACAATGTCACATTGCAGCAAAGAGAAATTTAATCACAGTGTTCCGAGCGGCCAACACTCAAACTCTTTTGACAGCTTCGCCACACAAATTAGCTGATGACTTATTATCGGAGTGTGTTGACGTCTGCCGCTACACCAGCCCCCTCAGGGAGTGCGGAGCGCCAACCACGAATCGCACCAGGAAGTGCACCCACTGTCAAGCTTGCATTCGGGGCTCTGGATGAGCTTCTGCTTTAAGTGAAGGTTGTGGCTGGCTGCGTTGTGCATGCATTTGTGGCAATTCTGGCAACGCGAAGGCTGGCTTAAACCTGTCGATGGAGACAGTACTGGGTTTGCCATTAACTGAAATATCTACTGTTTTTTCACTTCTGCCAAGTACATGATGAGGGCCCTTACAAGGAGATGTCAGTGGTGGTTTCACTCCATATCTGTATTAAATCACACATGTGCAACTTTGTAATTCACAGTGCATAAAGTGGATAGGTGAAGAATGCAGCAAGTCACCTTGGTAGCGGATGGCGGTAGACGGCTCCTGAGTGGTGCTGTGGCAGCAGGGCAGCGTCTGTATGCCTGGGTTGGACACTCAGGCAGTATCTTTGGTTCACGGCTCAGCAGAGGCAGTGTGACAGATGTGGCGACAGCCGACACACATACATAGCCATTTGTCCCGCTTCCTGTAGATACATTTCTGTGGACATCTGTACCCTATCATCTAGAAAAAAAGAATACACACTTCCAAGTCAATGCTTACCTTTTACTCTACGATACCTTGCTACTGGCAATTCTTTCGAAGATTTGAAATTTACAAGTGTAGTTTCAGTTCAACAGTATTTGAGATATAATTATGTAAACATGTCATGTAATAATAAGTGCACTAAAGAACTATATTTGGATAAGTAATGCATACACAAAGATACATATCAGCATATACTTTTATTCATAACTTTGCACTAATAAAACTTTTTTTAAAAAAATTCTTCCTTCGAGATCATTCCTAATATTTTCTAAGCTAGTTTATATCCCGTTTCCGTGTGCTGACAGTTGCGGAAGGCCCCACTGTATCGAAGCTGCGTCGAAACACCTGGAGCGGGATCAATGGCCTGGTATGGCCGTAACTGACGTAATAGATTGGTCACTCATGCGAGGGAGACCACGTGACAACCCTCACGCGGAAACGCCGGTTGCAGAAGCCATGTCTGCTGATGCTGTTGAGCTGGCAGGGCATTGGCTAGTGTAGATGAACTGGTTTCACTAGCTGGGTTGTGGTCCCAGCTGTTGAAGTTAGAGCCGATACATTTTATTCCTCCTTTGATTAAACCAGTCCTCCGGATTCATGTTTTGTTGGCCTGACTGTAACAGGATAAGATTTTGGCGTGTCCACATTTTCGTTTTATTTTATACTAAATACAGTATCTCATTCCAACGATCCTTAAGCACCGAATGTCTGTGCTCCTCTCTGTTATATTCCCCTCTTTTCCCTTTCTCAATTTATTATTGTTCCCTATGGGTGAGTCAGTTTCTCACTAGTACTGGCATGTCTATTGTGGACCTGCAGGTTGAACGAAGGAAAGGGTGGGATGTGGGCAACTCTAAATCTGAGATGACCATATAGATTACTTATTATGCTCAAAATTACACAAATGGCTGATGTGCTACAGCCTATCATTTGAGTTGGTTGCATTGTTCGCTCCAATGTTTTCTTACATGACTGGGCTAGATGTTCCATCGTTATGTGACCATTTCGTGCTGCTGTCATCTGGCTCTTTGTAACTGAAGAGCTGGAAGTAACGTGGCGTTTAGGAAAATCAGGTTTTCCTTGGGCAGGATTTCAAAAGGCCGAGCCAGCAGGTAAACTGACACATAGTTGGTGTCCAAAGCTGTGGTTCCAGTAATGGTGGCAGGCAACCGGAAAGTGGGACCTGAAATGTCGCATTGTATCTATCTTCTGGGAATGACCTCTCTGGGGCGATTAGTTGCAGGCTTCTTCGAATGAAACAGAACGTATTCACAAGACTAAGTATAACTCTTCCACTACTATTGTAATTTAGTATGCGTTTATCTAAATAACAGAAAGCCTCTCTCCATGTTGCCACGTACAACCCTCTTACTAACATTTAGATTAGTTTCCAAATAAAGTACACTATGGGAGGGTATTCCTGTTTATAGGAAAAGCTAATCAATAGAGTCTCCCTACGTACAACCCTCTTACTAACATTTAGATTAGTTTCCAAATAAAGTACACTATGGGAGGGTATTCCTGTTTATAGGAAAAGCTAATCAATAGAGTCTCCATTTTTACAGGATTTGACAGTGTGATGTGTCTAATGGATAAATCAATCAAACTGTTCACTTCTTTTCCTAAGATCTTACCCAGCAGTTAGATAGAAACGCAGTATGAATAATATTACACTGAGGCTAGGACAACTCAGTTCCAAGTTCATTTAGTGGTTTAAAACATGTAATAATGGTCGCCAGCCTAAACAGGCAATGGAACAGTGAAGTATTGGAAAAGCAAAAGTATGAATTTTGCATATTTTCTTGCTACTGTTTAATTTCGTTCTTCAAATAAATATTACTCCACTAAAACTGTGTTGGACTACACCCTTATACATTACGTTTTTAAAAGAGAAAAAGCCCAGTAGATAACTTCAAGGAAACTAAAAATCTTGGCCAGGGGGGGCCTTTAGAAAAGCACTTTCCATATTCAAAAACTTAAATACTATAATACTTAGATAGCAAAGCACACACTTTTTATACTGAACATTTCACTTCAAGAAAAACTCTTTCTTACTGGAATTTACTTTCAAAAGCTATTACTCTTTCAACTAATTCTGCATAGTCACTCAACAGATTCTAGTAACTTGGCTTCACTTTGATTGAATTTTACGTAAGCAAACTTTTACTGTAACACTTTGCAATAGTTAAGAAAACTTTATCATTTACACAAAAACAATTTAAATGCTGCCTCTTTATGTTAACTTGGCACTTCATAAGTCTGTAAAACAACCTCAAAAATATCTGGAAAAAGTTCACACAAATTATCAGGCTAACCAACAGACTATCACAGAAAGATCTAATCGACTCAATAGAAGAAAATTACCATAAAACCAATTCCAGAGACTTTTATAAAATGTTTGGAAGACAATTACAAAAATTTGCCCCTCCCACGTTAATGCTGAAAAGGGGAGATGGAAAAATGGCACCTAATGACAAGGAAAATGCCGAAATCATGGCAAAAGCATTTAGTAAACTTTTGAATTGTGAAGAACTCCAGGAACTTTTAGCAATTAATGCAGACACACCCACCAAGACTCCACCTGATCTCATAAATCCTTCACCAATCCAAGAGGTGGAAATGGCCCTCAGAGAGATGAAAAATTATAAAGCATGCAGAGAAGACCAAGTTTTTTCAGAAATGTAGAAATATGCAAGTGATACAGTTCGAACATCCTTACACATAGCCCTAAAAAAAATCTGGATAACAGAAAAGTTTCCCGAACATTGGACCACAGCCATAATCCACCCACTCCACAAAAAAGGAGATAAAATAACCCAGATAATTACAGAGGTATCTCTCTCTTAGACTGCACATCCAAGATTTTATCCACAACCCTATACAAGTGGATCAAAGAGCAACTAGAGGAAGAATTAGGTGAATACCAAGGACGCTTCAGACCTTGGAGAAGCTGTGCAGAACAGATCATAACTTTAAAATAAGCCATAGCATATTACAAGAAACGAAATAAACCTCTTGTAATAACTTTTTTGGACTTTAAACAAGCATATAACTGTATCCATAGACCTTCAGTGTTAAAAATCTTAAGAAATTTTGGGCTCCATACAAAATTAATCAAATTGTCAGAACTCGCTGTAACCAACACTGTATCAAATTCAAGTTTGGGGTGGGGTGGGGGGGGGGGGACTCTGAGCCACTCATCATAAAACAGGTTTAAGACAAGGAGATTGCTTGACACCCCTGCTGTTCAACTGTGCTTTAGAATGCATGAGGGAATGGTACAAGATTAACCCAAAGAACATCCAAATTGAAGGACCCAAAGACAAAATAAGTGCAAATTGTCTAGGATTTGCTGATGACCTTGCTCTCTTGTCCAACAATATTCAGGAAACCAAACAACAAGTTATCTCACTGCAGGAAATAGCACAGAAAATTGGTCTTGGAATATCCTTTGAAAAAACAGTCATCATGTTAACTGACCCACCACTCATAAACAAAATTGCCACAGCAAACCAAGACATCAAAATTGTAGATAAATTTAAGTATCTGGGAGAAATAATGACATATAGCCTCAATGAAAAGCCTACGTGGCATAAGAGAATAAACAAATTGACTAGAACACAATATATCGCTAAGAACACCTACAACAAAAAGAGCCTGTCAATAGCAACCAAATAAAAACACTACAAAACAGTCACTCAACCAGAAATAACATACACAAATGAAACCATCTTCAAAACAACTAACACTTCACAAATAGACAAAATACTCAACGTGCGTCAACAAATCGTACCAGAAAGATGGACATTGGAGAGTAGCTACAAATGAAACAGCCTATAAGGAAACAGAACCAGTAATGAGTACAATCAGGAAAAAACACATTTCATTTTTCGGACATCTAATCAGAACACCAGAGAACAGGATCATCAGGAGAATAATAGAAAAATTGTGGAATAATAAGTACAACATTAAGTGGATTACAGAAATCAAGGAAGATATGGATGAACTACAGATTGAATTGGAAGACCTAAGAAACAAAGCTGACTAAACCAGGTAACTCACAGACAAACAAACCAGACTGCAAACGAGAACCAACAAACAGATAATAGGAAGGGTGATTTCTGATGAAAAAAGAAGGATAAGATCCGAGAGAATGAAGAAGTACTGGGCTGAGAGTAAACTGGAAAATTCTTTGTATAAAGTTGGCTAGAGTGGTCCAATGAAGGCCATAAAATGTAAATAAAAAAATACTGTTTAAATTAATGGTTCACGCTGCACAAAAGTAAAACAACAAAAAAATCTTGTCTGGTGGGTGCGGCGAACAATTATGATAGCTACACTACCCACAATACAGCCTGCAAATCTTTTTCTGTATGGGCTCAATTTCTCTTCTTGGCGTCGTTCAATTTTACATACAGTAGCCCAATAACTCGTAGCTATGCCGTAAGCCATTGCAGTCTTCATCCGAGGCATATTTGTGCAAATTTGCAGGCAAAGCTTCTCCTGCTCCACATAGGTGTTGCCTCAGTCACTGCTAGCTACAGACTGTGTGACTTAGTTCCCGCACTTGCTCTAGGTAGCGCGCCAATTCGCCCTTGCCAATCCCCAGAGCCACTTTCGTTGCAGACAAAAGCACACTGGCTTTTACATAACACTTACTTCTTACATTATTCCTAAGTGTGACCATTCCTAAAATGGTCAAATTTACATCAACATGAACAATTTATACACACAAATATTTTAAAATAAATGTCTTCAGAAAATTATTGAACATAATAAACAATTTACATACATTACTCACATACAATGCGAAGAACTTCAGACTCCAGTATAGCACACTCTTCTTTACATCTGCAGAAAATTTAGTACAATATGCCAAAATTTTAAAGGAAAAAAATTATAAAAATTTAAATGAACATAAACAAATAATGTTATATCAGGTACAGTTTGTATCTGCTTTGTGAGACAAACAGTGACTTGCTTGGCTCGGCATTGCAGTGACTCCACGGTGGAGAGCAGTACTTCCCTCATCATAGTAAATGACATAACTGACTTAGAAAACATCTGTTATAAAGAATCTCCAACCGTAAACATGCATGCCAAAGTGTGTCACATATACACCTACCAACCTACTTTTTGTCTGCTTATCTACCATCTGTACCAACTACATATAAAAAACAATGTTCCATTAATAGCCATGCACAAATGTTCCCTGTGGATCTTTCT
The DNA here is from genome assembly GCF_021461385.2 of Schistocerca piceifrons. Lineage (NCBI taxonomy): Eukaryota > Metazoa > Arthropoda > Insecta > Orthoptera > Acrididae > Schistocerca > Schistocerca piceifrons. The sequence goes on along the minus strand of NC_060138.1, from coordinate 550,692,153 downwards.
CATCAAAATAACATAACATAAACATAACCATAATACATAACACATAAGTAATTGCAAACTTTCAATTCGTGAGATCACGTCGTGGCCTTAAGGTGTATGGATGCATTGGAGCAATCTCAGTTGTGCTCTGAGTCACTGGCTGAGTTCCATCTTTCGTTGTTCTGCCTTCTTTACCCAGTTCCCTTCCCCCTTCAGTAGGAGCTGACGGCAAATGAGCAGTGCTTCTGATTCACCCTGAAACAGACGGATTTTGGTCATACAGACAACCATAGTCGGGTAGGAGTGGTACCGGTATTTTAACATTTACTGGGGATGTCGTTTCGACTTTCTGAGAGGGCCGTTGCTACTGTGGAATGAAGTTCTTTGTTTCCGCTTCGGAACACGACGGTTATATAGCACAATCGACTATCTGACATGATACGTAAGTAACTTCACTTTTTTTAATTGTGAATGTTTTCCTGTCTTTCTAGATATTTTGCGTTCATTTTTATCACCTGACGCCATATCCATTTTGATCTTTTAGGAAGGTTTCAAACAGAGTATACATCCTCCCTTCGAGTAGGCTAACACAATTCATGGTGAGGGAATTTTTCTACCAAAAACAAGCGCGACAGATGAAAGATTCATGTTTTCATGGATTTTTTAATTATACACTGAAGAGCCAAAGAAACTGGTACACCTGCCTGGTATCGTGTAGGGCCCCTGCGAGCAAGCAGAAGTGCCACAATACGACTTGGCATGGATTCGACTAATGTGTGAAGTAGTGCTTGTAGCGTTTCTCTTGGGGGCGAAAAGAAAAAGAATTGTTATTATATTTTTTTTGAAAAATGTCGAAAAAGTGAATATTTTGGTGGGCCACTTGGCAACAGAATCAGGGATTGATTACACTATTATAATAATATACGTTGAGCATTAAATACCTGAATAAGAGCAGCATAGATATATATATTTGAGATCGTTCGGAAGAAACATTATCATTTCTGTGCGTTTTTATAGTCGCGATGTAGTCATACCCGGATCAGCACTAAGGGACCAGAAGATTTATAGGCTTTAAAAGAAATGCAACACTACACAAAAAAGTTGGTTCAGAAATAATAGGAAAACGATAATGTTCCTTCTGCTTCATGCTGCGTTCGGCCCATCAGCGTGATCGTAATTTCTGGTGATGAAGTAACACAAACTAATTATAATTCAAGTAAATGAGGAGATGGAAATCATCAAGGTTAATTTACTAAAATAAGCACACTTATCTGTAGCACACCTTTTTTTTAATGCTACGTACCTTTTCATATTAAATTACAATAGATGACCATTGTGGTTAAATACTTTATAAATAACAGTCAAAATGTCCTCTTGATTCTGTCTGTTCGTAATCAATTACAAGAAACTACATGTTTTCTGATTGAAAAAAAATAACATTTAGCATATTCACTCAATATTTTCACATAGAATATAAAATACAGTTGCGGAACGCAGCAAGTCCGCGTCCGCCTTTCATAGAATACAAACAGTAAAAGGTGAGGCGCCAAAAGCCTCATTTGTCTTGAAACAACAGAATTCTTTTTTATACCATTAATCGATACACGTACATAGAGATTTATAGGAACCGCGCAAGAACGGCAAAGATAAAGAACAATAGACTCTGTCGCTGCTATGCGATGGTTCATTTCTTTTACTTTACAATTGTTCGATAACTTTAGGCCATCAGGCATTTACTATTAAGCGTATATTAATGTTTGTGAGGTGAAAATTACTAATATTACACTGCCTCTCATGAGGAGGGAAGAAATACCGAAGGTATTACTTTCATCCTCATGCCCATTGGAATATTTGTAATTTTCGGGTGTAACATACAGGTTATTAAAAGTTTCATTACACATTCATTCCATAATAAAAGAATTAACGTCTCAATTTGTAATTACTGACGGTGGATCATTGTGAATTTGTTCTGTGTTTCTATCAATCAGTGTTTGCATGGATTCAGTCTTTCTTGATGATTCTTAAAATTAAGGCTATAAGTACACATATTTACAAAATTTATAAGGAAATAGAGTCACACTTCATTTTTCATCGTTGCAAAAGTAATTTTACTATCACAACTGGTACACAACTTTCTGTTTTGACTGAATTCATTATATTGTCATCGTCTTGTCGATTGATCGCCTTGTCCGTTCTCGCACTTAATTATACATTTATTTTCGTCGCACATACACTATCTATGATAGACTTGGATTGTAGAACGGCCACTGGTGATGGCTTCGACAAGGAAGTCCATATCTTTCACTTTCAGAGCTCGAGTGTGGCTCTCCGAATTATTTCACATATGAAACAGGTAAAATATCTTATATTAGAATAGCTTACAAAACTAATTTTATATACATGTGGGATGGGATACAGGAAGGATCGGATCCTTTGATGTATTTTCGTGTGCTTATTTTCATTCGTATCGTGACCTCTCGTTAAAGTTTACTTTTCAACAGTGTTCAGAGGTGAACTTGTGACTTATCTCAGTGTACAATCAGTCATTATACTAACTACGCTAACTTCTCTATCTTAGAGTCTCTCAGAAGGTTTATGATACATACAAAAATGTTTTCAGTACTGGATGTGAATGTTTTTGCTACAGAATATAGCGCACAGCAACTGCTGTTGGCGGTTGAACGTTTACATTATTTCGTCACATGGTGGCGGTCCGCCTCCACTGTTGCGAGCAATCTTGAAATTCAGTCTGTGCGCACGCACGTAACCGGAGCTTCCTTGCAGAGCGTTGATGTCGCGTTTGAGATGCCGTGCGTCGCTTTTGTTCGGCGGATCGTGGCTTTGTGCTTTTTAGATTGCTGGAGGGAGCTTCTGCCACCGAAACTGCCTCACATCACTTCCTGTCCACTATCCAATTACGGATTCACAGGTAAGTGGTAGCTACCGCTGCAACTGCATGTGTGGAATTACACTGATTATTACATACTGCACACATCAATGAATTTTTCACACATATGGTGCATTAGAATACTGCCACTGAAAATCGTCGAACTTTAAAACTTCACTTGCACTGTGGTGAGCGTCTGCGTGAACGGTGTATTAAAAGAAATTCTCGCTTCATAACATCACACGGTGTTTACAAGTTGATTTATATACTAATATTTACAAGAGTTCATTTAAATCGAGAAATAATCTAATTGACCACTTTGAATCAGAACAATTGTTTCTTAATTAGTCTTTTTTTATTTATGCCTACAGTCACAGGTAAGCTATTATAAGTCCTTTTTCTTTGACCAAATTCATTCCAATCTCCTTTACAAATTAATTTCATTCATAGTAATCTTTGTTACGCTTGCTTATTCATTTTGTAGGCTCAATACATTTTCTTTAATGCTCATCTTATTTAGTGACTTGTGAGGTGAGCTTCATTTATGCCAAAGTTTCTGTCGTATGTGTTTGTCTTTAAAGAAAGTTCGAGGACAGATTTGAAAATAGCAAATCCGCCTCTGGATTTCGTGTAGAAATACAAACAGTCGAAAAAGAAAAGTGGGAAAAGCGGGCCTACTCGCGGATCGTCGACAGAATTTAAATTACTCCTCAACCAGGTCGAAAATTTAATTTACATTGCGCATTACAAAAGCAATATGCGCGTCGCGAACCTACTCATTTTTATACGTAGCGCCTCACTTCCCAAGCACACGTGCATCTTTACAAGTAGATCCTGCGGAGTGGATAGGATCAAGAATCTTAAAGGATTTGCACTTAGGAAAGGGATTCAATAATCACAGAGAAAACAATAAATATTGCAGTGCGCACTTAAAATAAAATCTATCGCTTCAAGCATTTATATCTAATATGTATCTTGCTGCAAACTACTCTTTGTTCATTTCTTAGACTAAGTCATGTTTATGCATTACGCATTTGGGTATTAATTATCATTTGTATATATAAGCCTCTCATTAGAGTGTTGTTTCCTGCTGTGGCGACCTGTGAAGCTTGGGCGAGATTCTTATTCTATTTGCTGCTAGCTTGTGAATTTGCAATATCGCTAATGCTCAATAATACCGTGAAGTTGCCATAATAATCCATGTTACTTATATGTTCTTTTACTCAGCTTGTTTATAGTCTGGACTCATCTTACTTTGCGTTATATAATAAACTTCCTTTTTATTCCATCACGCTTTTACTTAAGGTTAACGTCAGGTGTTTTTAGAACAATTGCACTGCGTTATCAATCTGTTCATGCTTAATCCTAGGTATCTGTTTACTTCAAAGAGATGTTATTTTATCGCTTTTACTTAAGGTTAACGTCAGGTGTTTTTAGAACAATTGCACTGCGTTATCAATCTGTTCATGCTTAATCCTAGGTATCTGTTTACTTCAAAGAGATGTTATTTTATCGCTGGCACAGCACTGTGCTGGAACTTACAAGTTAAATCTACCGACTGTTTTGCGCTAATTTACCTTATTTACGTCACATTTGAAAATAGGGAATAACCTCATGGAATCGAATCTTCTTACACAACTTTCCTTTTTGTCTGGACGTTAAGTATTTTCTTTCAAAACAGGTCATTAATTTGTCCTCGATTTAATTTCACTTACTAATACTAAGCACATATAATCATCATTTTCATATTACTATTTAGCGAGAGAAGTGCATTATTCGCTCCTTCCTGCTCATTCTCAAATTACTATTTAGCGAGAGAAGTGCATTATTCGCTCTTTCCTCGTTTTAGTACCTCGGGGCTAATTAATACCTCTCGAGTACATCATTTTTCTTACATACTAACTTATAACTAAAATTGAAAATCGCCTCTAGGACACGTCCTCCTGTTTACATAAACATTATTCATGTAAATACTTGTCTACAACTTATTCTGTATTTTATTTTCCAGGCGCGTTGTTTTAATACATAAGGTTTCCTTTTAGCACCGGTTAACGTCTGTAGTCAGTTCAGTTCTTGTTACTCATTGGTTAATCCTGATCTCCAATACCTTAGAATTTTCTTACAGCTTAAATTAACTTAATTCCTGGCGTTATAAAATTTTCTTAAATCATGATGGCGGAACAATCCTTTGATTTTATTCGTGGCAGGGTCAGATAACAAATAGCTACCAATGTGTGGTTTCCTCATTATCACAAAGGGACCTTCATAAATGTGTTGCCACTTACGATTCTTCTTTAACAACAGGGATGGTTTAAAGTGAGTCCTGACTAATACCTTTTTTCCTTCTTTGAAATCTATTACTCTGTTTACCTTCTTATCAAATGCCTTTTTTCGGAGGTTAGCATACGTTGTCAATGATATGAGAGCTTGCCTGATTTTTGCGTCTAGGTCCAATTCGTTGTCTTGTAACTTTGGAAGGGGGTCTATCCATTCATTCCTTTCTTTTGATCTTGACATCAACTCATGTGGCGTGAATCCGGTCGACAGATGAGGAAGGTGGTTTAAAATCTGTTCGAAAGGTGTTACGAAGTCTACCCATTTAGATTGCTTATTCGGGATGTACGTCCTTGTAAATCTGTTAAATTCTTTGAAGATTCTTTCTGTCGGATTCGATTGCGGTCGAAACAGGGATATCAAAATTTGTTTGATTCCATGGCGAGCAAGAAATGCACGCCACGGGCGTGATGTGAAATTTGAAGCATTATTGGACAAGATTGATTCTGGAACTCCGAATCGTGGGAAATAATCATTTTCAATGCGACGAATTATCGGATTTGCACAAGAAGATTTCACTGCGTACAGTCTTATGTGCTTAGAAAAATTGTCCAGGATTGCTACTAAGTATTTAGTGCCTCCCGTATCGGTGGGTAGTGGACCTGCCAAATCAATTCTAAGAAGCTGGTTTAGACTTTCAGCAGTTATTGGATTTAGTGGGATTAAAGAGGAAATGTTTAAAGATTTTGCCTTTTGCAGATGACACAGATTCTCAATAATTTATGGATTCTCTGATGTAGATTCGGAACATAACAGTAAGTCGAGATTTTCCTTTTACATTTTTCTGGTCCGTAGTGACCCCATGAAATGTGAATGTACCACAGAAGGTGTTCAATGAAATTTCGAGGGATGCAAACACACCACCTCTCAGATGACTCAGACGTCTTATGAAATAGCACTTAGTTATGAACTTTATAAAACTTGGACAACTTGTGGGCTGGATTTTCGTGAAGAATTTGTCTAACCTTTTTCCATTTTGGATCTGTATTTTGTTTCCATTTTGGATCTGTATTTTGAAGAATCTGAATCTGCTTACATAACTGAAGAAAATACTTTCTGTGGATTGGATCTTTCATTAACAAAACTTTATAATTAGACATTTGTTCCACCAGTTCGCTGGTTTCTGGTAAGCCCTCAGGTGTGCGAGAAAGTGCGTCTGCTATAACATTATCTTTACCTTTTATATATATAATGTGAAAGTCATATTCCTGCAGGAATAAGCACCATCGAGTAAGACGGGGATGTTGCAACTTGCATGAAAGGAGGCTTGATGGTCTGAATAGACTTTAATTTTTCTTCCATAGATATAATAGTTAAATCGCCTAAAAGCCCAAACTACGACGAGTGCCTCCAACTCCGTAACCGAATAAGACTTTTCACACTCAGATAACACTCGAATCGCAAAGCTGATCACTTGGATTTGCTCATGTCCATTTACTAATTGAACCTGGAAAAGACAAGCGCCGATACCCACAAAGGATTGCAGTAATGCAAAATTCCTTATCCATCTGAGGATGATGGAGATTACTGTTAACCAGACTGTCTTTAATTTTCTGAAATCCGTCTTGGCATTCCGGCGTCCAATTCCAATGTGAATTCTTTTTTTAAAGGTTGTGAAGAGCGGGATTGTTCAGTACCTGATTGGGAACAAAACGTCTGAAAAATGACGTAAGACCGATAAATCCTTTCAGTTGCCTTTTTGTAACAGGGGTTGGAAAGTTTTTTATAGCAGTCAATTTTTCCGGGTCAGGTTTAATTCCTTCAGGGGTGATGATGTGTCCTAAAAATTTAATTTCACTTTTTCCAAACTTGGATTTCTTAAGATTTGCTGTAACACCATACTCTCTGAATCGTTGAAATACCTTTTGCAGAAGGGTCACATGATCTTCCCAATTTTTCGATGCTACAAGAACGTCATCCACATAGACTGTTACCTCATCTAAAAGTTCAGGACCTAGTACATAGTCAAGACATTTAGTCCAAACGGTACAACTTTGAAATGGTAAGATCTACCTGCAAATATAAACGCAGTGTACTTCCTAGACTCCTGCGCAAGTTTTACTTGCCAGTAACTGCTTTTCAAATCAAGAGTGCTCAAATACTTAACTTCTGCATGAAACTTCTGCAGATGCTCTTCAAGAGCCTCTGGTCTCGTTCTTATGGGTACTATAATTTTATTGATTAATCTTGCATCTAGGATTAGCCTTACGCTACCATCAGATTTTAGTACAGACAATAAAGGACTCGAATAAGGTGAATGAGATACTTCTATCACATTCCAGCGTAACATTTTCCTGATCTCGCACTTGACAGCTTCGCGTCTCGCATATGGAATGGAATAGCTTGTTCTACAGTAGGTTGAATGGGGCAGGACATCCATTCGATATTCAAAGCCTTTTATTAGTCCAGGTTTCTTAGAAAATACTTGAACGTAATCTGTTAACAATTGTAAAGCTCATTCTTCTGTTGTTTGGATAATTCAGTGGACTCACTAGCTTTACCGTATAATTCATTCTGACCGGGAATTAGGTCTTTATACTCATCGTCATTAACACTTTCAAGATCTGTCATGTCTTCTGTCTGACTGTACTGTTGTCTTTTAGTCCATGGCCGTACTGCTATTTGAAGCACCCCAAAGTTTGTCTTCACCTTACTTCTTAACAAATTTACAGTTACTTGTTGCTGTCTCGTTACTAGAGTACAGATTCCACACTCGATGTCAGTTCTAGCTTTCGTCTGCCTCAAGAATTCCATACTCAGGATACATGGCACTGATAGGTTTTTAACAATAAGAAAAATGCACGATACTGAAATAGACTCTATCTGGATTTGAAGCTGAGTCTTAAGATTTACACGTTGTGTTAATGGACCAATTGCTCCCGAAACGGTGCAACCTTGAATTGGAAGTGATAAAACTTTGCATACAGAGGATATTTGCTTAAATAAACACAAAGATAAGACATTTATATTAGCTCCTGTATCTACAATGGCTGTTACTGGTATGTTGGCAATTGATACTCTTATGGAAGCTTGAACTTGTTCGTCCCATACGTCATCATTGTCTTTCGTCTCAGTGTCTGCTACTAGATCATCCCGTAAGTTTGTCTCTTTGTCATACCTAATTGCTTTAATTTCGTGTGGACTAAGGGACAGGGTGCCCCCATTCAAACCTGCAGCATCCTCTAGGAGGCTCAAAGGTGCTGCTTTTAATTTTCCGATCGACGCTTACTTTCCTGCTGATTTATATTTCTTAAAGTTTCTTCCGTCTGGAACTGATGTTGGTTTTGTGGTACGAACTCGGTTGGAAATGGATCTTGTTGTCTGGCGTATTCGCTTGCGCATAATAAATTTGCGTATTATGCGGGCGTTTAGGCTTCAGACTTCCCGAAGGTTCGTTCGCTTCTTGCGTGAAGTGTAGATTTTGTGGCTGAAAGGTATTTTGCTGTGGCTTGTGTTGATTGTAACCGTTACTGTAAGGTGTACGTTGGTCTCCACCTTGATTATGCCATTTATTTCCTTTCCACTGACGATTTGAATCGTAAGACTGATCTTTTGATAATTACCGTTGATCGGTTGCGTGTTTCCATATTGCTGGGGCTGTGTATTATAAAGTGCATTTCCGTACTGAGGTGGTGACGAATTATATATTGGATTGTATCTCTGGCCGTTATTGTACTTATTTTTTTATTTACTGTTGGAGTACGTAGTGTGTTTATTTTTGAAACCGTTGTGGGGTTGGTACTGGCCGTCGCTGTGACGCGCTTTCGCTCGGCCATCATTGTTGCCTGCGTATTCTGTATTGTGCTGGCCGCCTGCACTGAAGTAGGCGTTGCCAACATCAACTCTAGCGTCCTCGTAAATCAGATCTAACGAGTCTAACACAGATAGGAAAGTGTCCGTATCGCCCTCAGACACATTTACTAACTTTTCTCTGATCGCAATCGGTAGCTTAGTTTTTAGAAACATAATAACGTCTTTGGCGGTGATCGGCGAATCCCAGAACTTGATTTTCGCTAAATACTTTTCAAAATATCTTCTCAAACTACCGTGCTTACTGTTAAACACTTCGGAGTTGTAAACCTCTTTTCTCAGGCGCTGCTGCACACCAGAACTCCAGAATTTAGCTAAAAACATCTGTTCAAACTCTTTGTAACTTTTACAAGAGTCGACCATTTCGGTTCCCCATAAGGCAGCATCGCCTACGATAAATCCAGCAACGAACTGAATTCGCTGGCGCTCACTCCAGCTATTCGGGAAAATTCCTGAATAATTTCGGAGGAACACTATAGGATGAATTTATCTTTTCTGTGGGTGAAAGGTCGGAAAACACGATGTTTGATCACGCTTTCCTCCTGCATCAAACTGACAAAAGTGGGTGGGCTGGTACTCTGGTTAAATTGTGCTTCTATAGAACTATGTGTTTGAGCGTTATCAAATGGTGAACGGTAATGTACCTGCTGTTGTTCATTACATCGTGGTGAATTATTCCACTCTCCTGACACGGGAGGTGGGGAATTTTCAACTTGACATTTTAGTGTACGAACTTCATCAACTATCTGTTGACGCCATTCAGGTAAATCTTGAGCTAACGTTCGTCTTATCTGGCCTAATTCTGACATCACGGTGTCTCCTGTTTTTCCAGGGGCTGCCAATATTTCAAAGGTCACGTTTTTGACAGTTTCCCTGAGTTCGTTCTTGACCTAGTTTTCTATGAATCCGTCTTTGTTTTTAATCCACTCTTGGTAGCGGTCGGACAATGCTTCAGCATGTGCCTTAACGGTATTCTTTATTTGATCCTCTACATTAAGAGTCTCATATTGTTTGGAAAGATCATCAACAACATTCTCGATCGTGTCTACTGCGGTTTTAACTCCTTTGACCTCATCAGAGATTGCAGTATAATCTTCTTTTAAGGTCGCAGCTTGTATATGGTATTCCATCACTTTTGAATTTATCCCTCCCTTGGCTGCTTCGATTTTTTCATCTAACCGTTTCGAAATATCCTCTATTTTTTACTCTACTTGTGTGTCAATTTCTAGCCTCATGGTCGTGATCTGACTTGGCTTTGGACATTACCCAACAGGGTATTTAAATCAGCTGTTATGTCTGCCTTTAGTTCGGCCTTTACCGAATTTAACCGTGTATTTAGGTCATTTATCTCCGTTTGCAGATCTGTTTTTACTGAATTTATGTCTGCTTTTACTGAATTGCACAGATTTGTAAGGACCTGATTTTTATTATGCCGTCTTTCGGCCTTCTCTTTTTCTTCGCGGGCCTTTTCATCTAATTTTTCCTGCTTTTCACGTTCCTGTCTTTGCGCTTCTCTCGGTCTTTGACTTTCGAACTTGCGTTCCATTATTGCTTCGATCATTGCGGCCAAGTCATTTTTTTCAAAAGCGGGAATAGTTTGCACACTAGGACCGGCTTCTAAAACTTCGGTCGAGGCTGCTTCTGCCTCCGCTCGTGTACCTATCGCGCGTGATCGTAATGGATAGTGAGGTCCATTCGCATCACCACTGCCGTCTGCTTTTGTTTGTGTCCACTGTTTACCGCCAGCCATGTTCATGAATTATCTGTCAAACGTCAAAATCTACAGATATTGTTTGTCACTGCCGTCAGTCGTTTGTCTGTGACGTAGTGCTATGGCTTACTGGGACCTAAGATGAAATTTTAACTCTGGGCAACAACTGACGTTCATGTACGCCAAGAAGACAAGATGGTTCCTACTAATTACAAACAAATGAAATATCACACGTTTTACCAGTTTTGAGCGTAATTATCCGCCATATCGTAATTTTTTTTATGCACTGACAACAATGGTACACTTTCACTGAATTTAACTACATAAGAATGGACTATGGACAAATTGAAATAAAGCTGTTTCAAGGCAAGGAAAGACAGGTTTACGTTCTGATCAACTCGAAAGATGCAACATCACTGCGAAAGCTTGGCTACTGCGTATAAAAATTTGACTTACTATGGCTGTCTTGATGGTGATACGGCTGGATACTTGCGTTTTTTGGCAATTTCATCAATCGTTCTTCTGAATTAATTAAAAGGTTTTCCCACTTCTCTTTTCTCGGTTGAATTGCATCCACATGAAAAAATGAAACAATTGTTAGAACAAGCACTGAAAAATTTTTAAACACAAACATGAAATGATTTTTGATCAAGTCCCTGTTCGGGCGCTAAGTGTAGCGTTGCTCTTGGGGGACGAAAAGAAAAAGAATTGTTGTTATTTTTTTTTTGAAAAATGTCGAAAAAGTGAATATTTTGGTGGGCCACTTGGCAACAGAATCAGGGATTGATTACACTATTATAATAACATACGTTGAGCATTAAATACCCGAATAAGAGCAGCATATTGAAATATATATTTGAGATCGTTCGGAAGAAACATTATCATTTCTGTGCATTTTTATAGTCGCGATGTAGTCATACCCGGATCAGCACTAAGGGACCAGAAGATTTATAGACTTTAAAAGAAATGCAACACTACACAAAAAGTTGGTTCAGAAATAATAGGAAAACGATAATGTTCCTTCTGCCTCATGCTGCGTTCGGCCCATCAGCATGATCGTAATTTCTGGTGATGAAGTAACACAAACTAATTATAATTCAAGTAAATGAGGAGACGGAAATCATCAAGGTTAATTTACTAAAATAAGCACACTTATCTGTAACACACCTTTTTTTTTTTTTAATGCTACGTACCTTTTCATATTAAATTACAATAGATGACCATTGTGGTTAAATACTTTATACATAACAGTCAAAATGTCCTCTTGATTCTGTCTGTTCGTAATCAATTACAAGAAACTACATGTTTTCTGATTGAAAAAAAATAACATTTAGCATATTCACTCAATATTTTCACATAGAATATAAAATACAGTTGCGGAACGCAGCAAGTCCGCGTCCGCCTTTCATAGAATACAAACAGTAAAAGGTGAGGCGCCAAAAGCCTCATTTGTCTTGAAACAACAGAATTCTTTTTTATACCATTAATCGATACATGTACATAGAGATTTACAGGCACCGCGCAAGAACGGCAAAGATAAAGAATAATAGACTCTGTCGCTGCTATGCGATGGTTCATTTCTTTTACTTTACAATTGTTCGATAACTTTAGGCCATCAGGCATTTACTATTGAGCGTATATTAATGTTTGTGAGGCGAAAATTACTAATATTAAGTGCTGGAGGGAATTGACACCATGAATCCTGTAGGGCTGTCCATAAATCCGTAAGAGCACGAAGGGGTGGAGATCTCTTCTTAAAGGCGCGTTACAAGACATCCCAGATATGCTCAATTATGTTCATGTCTGGGGAGTTTGGTGGCCAGCAGAAGTGTTTAAACTCAGATGAGTGTTCCTGGAGCCTGTAGCAATGCTGGACGTGTGGGTTATCGCATTGTCCTTCTGGAATTGCCAAAGTCCGTCGGAATGCACAATGGACATGAATGGATGCAGGTGATCAGACAGAATGCTTATGTACGTGTCACTTGTCAGAGTCGTATCTAGACGTATCAGGAGTCCCATATCACTCCAACTCCACAATTCCCACACCATTACATAGCCTCCACCACCTTGAAGAGTCCCCTGCTGACATGGGGGGTTCATGGATTCATGAGGTTGTCTCCATACCCATACACGTCCATCCGCTCAATACAATTTGAAATGAGACTCGTCTGACCAAGCAACATGTTTCCATCAGCAGTCCAATGTCGGTGCTGTTGGGCCCAGGAGAGACGCAAAGCTTTGTGTTGTGCAGTCATCAAGGGCACACGAGTGGGTCTTCGGCTCCGAAAGCCCATATCGTTGATGTTTCGTTGAATGGTTCTCATTCTGACACTTGTTGGTGGTCCAGCACTTAAATGAGACTCGTGAAATGTTCGTACTGGAAAATCCCCACTTCATCGCTGCCTCAGAGATGCTGTGTCCCATCTCTAGAGCGTCGACGATAACACCACGTTCAAACTCACTCAAATCCTAATAACCTGCTATTTTAGCAACAGTAACCGCTCTAAAAACTGCGCCAGATGCTTGTTGTCTTATATAGGCGTTGCCGACCGCAGCGCCGTATTGTGCCTGTTTACATATCTCTGTGTTTGAATACGCCTGCCTATACCACTTTTTTTGGCGCTTCGGTGTATATTGTAATGAACTGCATATTTTAATAGGTTTTCCCAGTGGCCATAGCTACTGTTCACATAATACCTTAGCGTTTTCCTCAATATCTTAAACACTCCTTCCGTTCTACCATTCACTTGTGGATGCATGACGCTAGTTCGCAACTTCTTAACATGCAGTAATCGACATAACTGCTTAAACAATTCAGACACAAAGATCGTATCTTTATTACGGCTTCTTGTGTACTGAATTTCAATAGCCAACGATTAACAAAACCACAGTGTCTGCTTGCTCATTTGGTATGGCAATCATGACCCAGTAATTATGGTTAGTACATATTGGTTTCCCGCTGGTGTTCGTACAAAACGGCCAAGGACATTGAGGCCAATTGATTGGAAAGTTTTCGCTGCCAAAGGCAGTCTGTGCAATGGTATACGCTTACGACTCAGCTCGGCTCTTTGAGCCCAAGGGATGCAGTTCTTAACACAGTGGTGAATAAATTGTTTCCTCTGTGGCCACCAGTAATTTTCCACAACTCAGCAGTCCGTGTCTTGTCATCTGCTGTGACCAACTAAGATGGAATCATCAGCTTGCTTCAACACACCGTCCCGTTAACAGGCTGGCACAACGATACGGTGGCCGCATCGTGTATACTTGTAAGGCACTCCTTCATCAGAGCTGAACTACACGTGTTTTGCTGACAATCAGGGTCGGCGGCCTGAGCTCTGCGCCACTGTTCTGTGCTTATTCCGATGTATTATATGCCTCGGACTTTGCGGCTTAATCCATTAGTGTTAGCATGAGACTTCCCTGAACAATGCACTACCTCAAAATCGAATTGGCTAAGCCTTAACGCCCAGCGGGTTACCTTACTGGTTGTATCCTTTAATCCTAGAAGCCATTGTAATGCGTCATCGTCTATTATGACCTTAAAATACTTCCCTACAGATAACAAAGAAAATATGTGATACCAAAATTAGCGTCAGCATTTCATTTTCTGTAGCTGAATAGCTTTTTTTCTGATTCATTCAGTTGCCTGGAAGCACGGGCTGTGGAGTGTTCCTTCCCATCCATCTCTCGGCTTAGGACACGGCTGAAGCCATGGTTGCTCAAATCATAGGACAACATAAACAGTTATTGATAGTGTGGAAAAATGAGAATAGGGCTAATAGTTAACTCTTACTTTAACTGTTGAAATTCTCCTTGACAATCAGGAGTCCAGTTAAATTTTACACCTGTTTTAATTAATGTGTAAGGAATCTCGCAGACACCTCTGCCAATTTTGGAATGTATTCTCTACAGAAATTCACAACCGCAAGATATGATTTTAATTCCTTTACCATGTGCTTGCACAAATGGAGGATTGGGACATACCCTGTCCTGGTTAAAAATATGACTAGAGAGTGGAGATCGTGCAATATAAAGTGACACTTTTCTGAGCTGAGAGTTAGCTGTGCTGCACACAACCATTCAGATACTTCATGCAGAGACACAATGTTGTCCTGGATGTCCTTGGAGTATAATATTATTTCTTCTAGATATACGAGTAGTAGGCACTGCTTTGAGTTTTTGGCATCATAGAACTCCGTGTTGTGAAGTCCTCAGTGCGTTTTTCAGACAGAAAGGCATCCTATGACACTGCAAGTGTCCAAATGGGATCGAAAATGCTGTCTTAGGCTGACCTCTGGTGCTACTTCTAATTGATGAAATTGATGATACCAGCTATGTAAATCTGAGATTGTGGAGTAATGGCATGGTCCCAGATTGTCTAACGTGGAGAGAGGAAGGAGTGCACTTTATTTATTTTGGAACAATTTATTTAGGGATAGAGCATAGAGCATATTTATTACACTGATACAAAACACATACTCTGACATGCTTGGGGTCACGTCACACAGCCTACATACACGTGAACCACTAAAAGACTCTGAAAACATACTTGCTAATCATCAACTGTTGAAATCATGCACCAGCCTTCATTTAAACAATCTGAGCCACTACCGCCATCCGGTGTGTTCACCATGAGGTCCAGAGCCCAACCGACCTAGTACACAGTACCACCGCCAGAGTGCACTATTGTCCATCTCATCTGTGTGACCGCTTCCTCTCTCCTTCGATTCTAACAGGACATGTCTGACATGCCTAGCCTTCGTGCGTGCATAGTGACGTCACAGCGTATAGTCTGCACACGCATATGAACGTCACATCTCTATCTAAATTAGCGCCAAGTCGTACTCTGGGCTGCGCATGTGCGTGTTCACCACTGCTGACGTCATTCCCATCTCTACCTGCACTCCAGCGAAGACCTATTTGCAGAATGACTCGCCCTCGGAGACACTATAGAAAAACTGTTCCACCGCTCGCGACATATGTGTGTGATAAGCATACTGACGTCACAGATTAAGCAATAGAAATCTGCTTGTGATTCTAATGGTACTCGTACGGCGTGTGTAGCTCATGTGCATATAGTGATGTCACAGTGTATAGCCCACATGAATATACTGAGGTCACAGATTGTGCAATAGAAATCTGCTCATGATTCAAACGGAACACGTGCAACGTGTAGCTGATGCATTGCGCATCTAACAAAGTTCTCAAGTCACATTGCTATCTAAAATAAGAACCAAATCGAACTCTCCGAAATTGTACACTGCATCAGAAATACTTAAACGTCCGCTTTCTTGATGTCTCACCTTGTCTGCATAAAAATTCACGTCCTACCATTAGCTGTTTAACAAAATAGCCCACAATTTCATCTTTTGTGCTGTACACCATTCCTAAATACTAAAACAAATTCATCATTTTATCATCTCGAGACTTTCTAAATGATTTGCTTCAGCATTTACGAAGCAAGTCTAAATGTAAAAAACATTAGTCTTAATACCAACAACCTAGATTTACACGTATATAGCATTCACATTCGAAAAAATCACCAAGCTCGCATACTTTGAGCGAGATGCAATAAATCCTTGGTCAATAATATACCTAACTGCATCCTCCTCAGATGGGTTCGTAATATACACATAATGACTCCAGATTCAAAGACTGAGTTCAATATCATCCAATGTGTATTGTAAACAGCATCTTCACTCATAGTACGATTTCTTTTACTATAAATCGATAAATTATCATAGACTCAGGTCTCCTCAAAGTACTGGAAGCATCTGACTAGTTCAGCTTTCAGTCAATAGGAGTGTTAATGAGCTCACCCCCCCCCCCCCCCCCCGAAAATGTTCAGCACCCATTGGTTCACACTGACATCACGTGATACTACGTCATTACATATACATAAGGAACCGCTTTCCATTAGTCTTTCTCACTCATCCGTTGTTCATCGCATCGTTCATTCATTTGTGTGTGTGTGTTTGCTATTTATTTTATCTCTGCAAAGATGAAAAGGAATGCAAACAGTCTTGCTCATGGTTCCGACGAGGTCAAACGCGGCCGCTCGTCCGAGACCCAGCGTAAGTTATCATTGTCTTTTTTTATGTGTGATCGATCTTCCTCACTTCGAACTGAAAATGGTTTCAGTTCTTGTGCATTCGTGTAGTTCAAATTTTATTTCTCTCTCTCTCTCCTACACCATATTCAATCCTTTCGTTTCAGCATTCAGGCTAGATATTTCAGGAGTAATAAATCCGAAGGTTGTGTAGAAGATGAGGGAAGAACAACAGTTTTCATCATCATTTCAAACCGTAAGTTCGAATTTATTTATCTTCCTATATTGTTATTCTCTCCATGCATCCTACTTTAAATTATATGTACAGACAACTGATGGAGATGGCATAACCTTGCTCAGTTATTGTTTTAGAGCATGTTTGTTTAATGAACTTCCTTTGCTTAATTCAAGTGCTTCATGTTACAGAATCTGTAGATACACGTCCATCCTCCTCACCAGTGCTCCAGTGGGTGCACGAAATGGCCGAGGTGTGGGGATATACAACACCCAACTGCACACAGGATGTACTCTTCGACACGGATATTTGGGAGAAGATGCAGTCCTGGCGGCAGGGCGAATCAGGTAATTACCATTATTATTATTATTATTATTGTTATTAATTATTGCCTCCATCCTATCTTTACAGAATCACCTTCTCAACACATGGCGTGCGCTGCTGCACCCTCCCCAGATGTACGAGGGATTGCGCAAGTGACAAGTCCCCGCCGTCACGCATTGCCGGCTCGCACCCCTTTGATGGCTGCTCGTCAGAGGTTGCAGGAGGCTGCAAGCGCCTCTGCAAGTGGCTGCGGGCTAGGTGACAGTGGGGCAAGTCCACCGAAAAGAGCCAGCATCGTCTGCTATGCTCCACCTGTACCTGCACCAAGCCCAGGCTGCTCTCACCGGAAAAAGGCTACCGCAGCCGCTCCTGCTGATGACGCTGCCACTGCCCTGCATCCCATCCCAGCCGCCGTGACTGCCACAGCATCGCTCTGGCGTACATTGGCCGCCCTCCCTCAGGCTAGTGGTTTAGGGCTACAGCAGCCAGACTGCTCGCAGCGATCTGATTCCACACCACCTCCTCCTTAGCCGTCACATCCTTGCTGTCAGCTAAAGGTGTGTATACCAAAGCGCATACCTCTCCCTACAGCAGACGCACCCTCACCAGCCCCATCATCGACAGGATTCTCTCCTAGTTGTAGTAGTAGTAATAGTAATATTGATTATTCTATGGCTAGCGGTAGTGCTCTCCCCCATCCTATTGATAGTGAATGACATCAGGAGAATGGTATGATGACCCATCTAGAATACTCAGCAGTTGCTAGGGCTTTTGAGGGGCGCATCTCATTCACAAGGATTAAGAATCAAGGAGGGAAGCATCGCGACACTGTCAGGTTTTTAGAAGCATGCCTCACTGTCTTGGAGACCGAGCTCCTCAAAATCCTAGACGATCCGAGATTTAACGCCATCAAATGCAGCGCAGAACTATTCTACAAGTTGAATCATCCACCTAACTATCCAGATCATGCAGAGACTACAATTCTGCACTATATATGGGGTGATAATGGCGTTATTTCTCGTAGCACATCCATTGCTGAATGGTATCATGAATCCAAATTGAGCACTATTATGGCCCGATTTTCCGAGATGGATGTACACGGGTCCCCTAAAGATCTCAGCCATATGCCACACTTTGACATCCACATACATGTCTATGATCCGGTAAATGGAGGGTGCAGTTATATTAAGCTCCCTAAAGGTATAGCAAACAAGAAGGCATGCATTAATGTTGAAAATCGGTATGATAATGCTTGTTTTGCATGGTCAATCCTGGCTTGTGAGAGAAATTACAAGAAAGATCTGCAGCGTCCGAACAGTTACAACGTCTGTGATATTAAGACATCTTATAACGCTGATGGTATAAAGTACCCCCTAAAGATCGAGGACATACCTAAATTTGAGGCGTAGAACACCGGCATATCGGTTCATGTTTATGGCCTGTAGAACAAAAGCAAGTCAAATGAGCAAGACAAGCACACCATCGTCGACCCCCTCTATTTCTCAAAATTTTCAGGTAAGCGAGAGGTGCATGTAAACCTGCTGCTCTTCTCTGAAGGTGATAATTATCACTATGTTTGGACCAAAGACATGTCCCAACTCCTTTCCTCCCAACTATCAACTAATCATCATCCAAAACATATTTGTGTAAGGTGCATGAATTATTTTTCATCAGAAGAGTTATTAGTGATACATCTATTAGATTGTGCTCTCAAGGACCCGGTATGTGTTATTATGCCCACAGAGGAACATAACTTCATTAAATTTCAAAATGCTCACCACCAGCATCAATGTCCTTTTGTAGCGTACATCGACTTTGAATGGCTGCTAGCTCCTATTACTCGTTGTGAAGAGAACCCCTTAGCCTCACTTACAACCTTCACGCAGAAACACTGGAGAACGACGGTTCAATCCCGTGTCCGGCCATCCTGATTTAGGTTTTTTGTGATTTCCCTAAATCGCTCCAGGCAAATACCAGGATGGTTCCTTTGAAAGGGCATGGCCGACTTCCTTCCCTGCCCTTCCCTAATCCGATGAGACCGATGACATTGCAGTTTGGCCTCTTCCCCCACACAACCCAACTCCACAAAAATACGTACCTCGTGCGGCAGCGTTCCAAGTTGTATGTGGATATAATTCTAAACTTAACCACTACAAGTCTTAAAACGGGGACGATCCTGCAGTTTGCCTTCTCACTGAGCTTGAAAAACTTTCATGGGAAGTTGATAAGCTCTAAAGCACCAACATTCCCATGACCAAACCAAAGGATGATGATGAATTGAATGAAAAGGCGGTTAATTGTCATGTTTGTGAGATACCATTAGATAGGAAAGCGAAACTCCCCATCTAGATCATTGCCATCTTACGGGAAAGTTCTGCGGTGCAGCTCATAATGCATGCAATTTGAAGTATTAATTACCATGGCACATACCTACCTTTTTCATAATTTGAGTGGGTATGACGCTCATTTTCTCGTTGAGCACTTTGCTAATTTCGGTATGAAGAATGATCAGGTCAGTGTCATGCCCACCGAGCGAGGTGGCGCAGTGGTTAGCACACTGGACTCGCATTCGGGAGGACGACGGTTCAATCCCGCGTCCGGCCATTCCGATTTAGGTATTCCGTGATTTCCCAAAAACGCTCCAGGCAAATGCCGGGATGGTTCCTTTGAAAGGGCATGGCCGACTTCCTTCCCTGTCCTTCCCTAATCCGATGAGACCGATGACCTCGCTGTTTGGTATCTTCCCCCAAACAATCCAATCCAAGTGTCCTGCCTGAAAGTGTTGAGAAGTACATTTCTTTCTCAAAACGAATGATGCCAAAAATTACACTCAGCTTTCTTGACACTTTACGCTTTATGCTGACTTCACTCCAGAAACTCGTTAAAACTTACCTCAGAATGACATGCACATCACTCAATATGCATTTCCTGATGAGGAAAAGTTCCAACTTGCGACTAGGAAAGGATTTTTCCCATACGAGTATGTTGATTGTATGGAAAAACTCAATGAAACCAGGCTTCCCGACATATCAGCATTTATCAGTACTCTCACAGTCGATGCCATAACCACAGCAGATTATGAGCATGCCGTGAATGTCTGGTGGAATTCAACATCCCAAATTTGGGAGAATATGCAAGGTTATACATGGACACCGACGTGCATTTCTTGCAGATGTTTTCGAAAAGTTCCAGAGTGTATGTATGGCCACTTACTCTCTAGAACCCGCCTTTTATTACACGGCATCTGGGTTGTCCTGGGACGCTATTCACAAAAAAATGGGGCACAGCATCGAACTTTTGACTGATGCTGCAATGCTTCTAATTTTTGATTGCGGGATCCGTGGGAGACTTTGTCAATACATCCACAGGCATGCCAAGGCAAATAACCTGTTGGTGGGTGTCGGGTTTAATACATACGCTCCCATTCGAGTTAAATTATGTACCTAGATGTGAACAACTTATACGGTCAAGCCATGATGCAGCTACTGCCAGTTGGTGGGTTTCGATGGGTGCCTGAAGACGAATTGAAGGGATTAGGTGGAAAAATAATGGGGCTTGTGGCCGATTCTGATTTAGAGTATGTGCTAGAGGCAGCCCTCACATATCCTAATAATTTGCATGGAGAGACAAGCGGCTTGCCGTTATGTCCAGAGCAACAAGTTCCACGAGGAAGTACCATCCCTAAACCGTTGGCTACTGTTGGAGATAAGCAGAGGT
Source organism: Schistocerca piceifrons (assembly GCF_021461385.2). Taxonomy (NCBI): domain Eukaryota; kingdom Metazoa; phylum Arthropoda; class Insecta; order Orthoptera; family Acrididae; genus Schistocerca; species Schistocerca piceifrons. Next base: position 550,671,107 of record NC_060138.1, on the reverse strand, counting down.
ATATTATTCATTATTGTAATCTCCAGCAGTGCCTCAGATTAGGGCTGAAGCTTATTACAATCACCCGGGTTATCTCCTTCAAACAATCTCCCTGGTTGAAGGAGTATATTGAACTATGCACCGAAAAGAGGGCGATCATGAGCAAAGATTTTGAAAAAGATTTTTATGAATTAATGAACAATTCCATTTTCGGAAAACTATGCAGAATGTAAGAAATGAACGCAATATTTTGATCAGAACCTCATGGGAAGGGCCTTATTGTGTGAGAAAGTGTATCGCCAGGCCAAATTTTAAGCATGCCATCATCTTCCATGAAAACTTTGTTGCTGTGGAGATGTCGAAAGTTTAAGTAGAGTTTATCAAGCCAATTAATTTGGGAAGTGTATACTAGATATCTTCATATTCTACATGTACTGCTTCCACTATGAGTTTGCGAGACCTCATTTCGTAGAACCAAAGTTGCTTTATATGGATACAGACAGTTTTATCTACTGGATCAAGAACTGTGATCCATATGAAGTAATTAGGTGCCATGGTAAAGAATTCGGCACGTCTTCTTATGAGGTCGATATTCCTTACGGTATTGTTCCTAAGCAAAAGAAGGTTATTGGTCTCTTGAAAGGCGAGGCGAATGATTTACCAATTGTAGTGTTTGTGAGATTGAGGTCCAAAATGTACGCATATCATACAATAGACGGGGCATCCAGAGGCGGGCAAACGGTGTTAGACGTGCGACATCTCGAGCTCTCATGGTTGAAGTCTATTTGCAGTGCCTGTATGGTCGCAGCGTTCAAGGCACTCCTCCACACATCGTTTGGGGAACTGGTATTTGATCGCGAGGTCACGAAATGTACACTGGACTGCAATCTAAAGTCGGATTGTCTCCTCATGACGATAAAAGAGTCATTTGTGAGAATGGGGTGGAAACGCTCCCATACTCATACTATTCACTTGAAGTGAAAGTAGGCGTGAGGGACTCTAATTGAGAGATAGAGAGAGAATGAGTGCGTGAATGGAGTGGTGGTGGTGGTGGTGGTGGTGGTGGCGGGGGGGGGGGTATGTATGAAACAGTATGGCTCTTTTATCATAATGTAATTATTAGTTGTGTGTGTGATGCGTGGTGTGACTGTGTGTACATATGTGGGAGTGTAAAAATACACTACTGGCCATTAAAATTGCTACACCATGAAGATGACGTGCTACAGACGTGAATTTTAACCGACAGGAAGAAGATGCTGTGATATGCAAATGATTAGCTTTTCAGAGCATTCGTACAAGGTTAGCGCCGGTGGCGACACCTACAACGTGCTGACATGAGGAACCTTTCCAACCGATTTCTCATACACAAACTGCAGTTCACCGACGTTGCCTGGTGAAACGTTGTGATGCCTCGTGAAAGGAGGAGAAGTGCGTACCATAATGTTTCCGACTTTGATAAAGGTCGGATTGTAGCCTATCGCGATTGCTGGATCCCAATGGCCTAGTAACACTAGCAGTCGAGATGACAGGCATCTTATCCGCATGGCTGTAACGGATCGTGCAGCCACGTCTCGATCCCTGAGTCAACAGATGGGGACGTTTGCAAGACAACAACCATCTGCACGAACAGTTCGACGACGTTTGCAGCAACATGGACTCTCAGCTCGGAGACCATGGCTGCGGTTACCCTTGACACTGCATCACATACAGGAGCGCCTGCAATGGTGTACTCAATGACGAACCTGGGTGCACGAATGGCAAAACGTCATTTTTTCAGATGAATCCAGGTTCTGTTTACAGCATCATGATGGTCGCATCCGTGTTTGGCGACATCGCAGTGAACGCACGTTGGAAACGTGTATTTGTCATCGCCATACTGGCGTATCACCCGGCGTGGTGGTATGGGGTGCCTTTGGTTACACGTGTCGGTCACCTCTTGTTCGCATTGACGGCATTTTGAACAGTGGACGTTACATTTCAGATGTGTTACGACCCGTGGCTCTACCCTTCATTCGATCCCTGCAAAACCCTACATTTCAGCAGGATAATGCACGACCGCATGTTGCAGATTCTGTACAGGCCTTTCCGGATACAGAAAATGTTCGACTGCTGCCCTGGCCAGCACATTCTCCAGATCTCTCACCAATTGAAAACGTCTTGGCAATGGTGGCCGAGCAACTGGCTCGTCACAATACGCCAGTCACTACTCTTGATGAACTGTGGTATCGTGTTGAAGCTGCATGGGCAGCTGTACCTGTACACACCATCCAAGCTCTGTTTGACTCAATGCCAGGCGTATCTACGCCATTATTACGGCCAGAGGTGGTTGTTCTGGGTACTGATTTCTCAGGATCTATGCACACAAATTGCGTGAAAATGTAATCATATGTCAGTTCTGGTATAATATATTTGTCCAATGAATACCCATTTATCATCCGCATTTTTTCTTGGTGTAGCAGTTTTAATGGCCAGTAGTGTATGTATGAATGTGTGTGCATATGTGTGTGAGTATAAAATATGTATGAATATGTAAATACATCTACTTTTATATATTTAAGCACCATGTGCTAAAAAAAATAAATACAATAATTACTTCCTTATATACCGGGTGGTCCATTGATAGTGACTGGGTCAAATATCTCACGAAATAAGCATCAAACGAAAAAACTACAAAGAACGAAACTCATGTAGCTTGAAGGGGGAAACCAGATGGCGCTATGGTTGGCCCCTAGATGGTGCTGCCATAGGTCAAACGGATATAAACTGCGGTTTTTTAAAATAGGAACCCCCATTTTTTATTACATATTCGTGTAGTATGTAGTTTGACCTATGGCAGTGCCATCTAGCGGGCCAACCATAGTGCCATGTGGTTTCCCCCTTCAAGTTTGACAAGTTTCGATCTTTGTATTTTTTTCGTTTGACGCTTATGTCGTGAGATATTTGGCCCGGTCACGCTAAATGGACTGCCCTGTATATATAAGCACCATGTGCTGGTAAATAAAATATACTATAGCAACTTTATTTATATATAAGCGCAATGTGCTGAAAAATAATATTATTGTCTCTCTTCCGTTATCCATGTGTGTGTGTGTGTGTGTGTGTGTGTGTGTGTGTGTGAGTGAGTGTGCTGTTTTAGGTTGGACGCTTTAGAGCCACCCAGTTAATTGTTACTATTAAAGTATTTCAGCTGTCTGTGGTGAAAAATGGGTAGAGCCACCCAGTTCAGAAAATTATTTAGGGCTACTCAGTTAAATTGGGGCCATCCAGTTAAATGTTGTTAGTAAAGTATTTTAATGATAAATGTATGTTTCAAACATATATATGGAACTTGTTAAGCTGGAGCCACTCAATTAATTAATTATTTCACAGAAAATGTCTACTTCAAACAAAAAAATTTAGTCATCTAGTTAAGTGGGAGAACGTTAATTCACAGAGCAGCTAGGTTCAATATAGTCTGTTTGGATGGATTTTCATTAGTAGTAGTATTTAGCGTGGAAGTTAGTCTATACCTCTGCTTTAGTTTCAAGTATGGCTCTATAGCTGACATTCCCTTTGAGGAATCCCCAACATGTGTTGAATTCTAGTAATAACATAAAGTTAAGAGTATAACTGCATTGAACTGAAATGTACCTCAAGACATATATATATTTTGCACATCATGAACTAAATTGTAATCTCGAGAATTGAACTGAAAATAATAAAGTAAAAAATTCGTTACCCTACATCACTGTTCTTATTTAAAAATACCTAATCATTATGTTTTTGCTAATATATACGTTTGAACATTCTGCAGTTACAGCTGCTTTGCACTCGCATGCGTCTACAAAACGTAGCGCCTTTAACACACAGTTTCAGAGAATTCACTGCAGGTGATATTAAAGCATACCTATTAATAGCACAAGTACCGCTACTCCATGTCGACAGTGTGCAAAGGCTCTGGCAAGTCACTCACACAGTTCCAGTGGAATGCAGGTATAAAAGGAAGCAGGTATAGTATATGGATTAACTTACATGCTAAGGATGCAGGTGTCAAAAAGGAAAAGTATACCAGGATTGTTAGGGAAGAAAAATTATTTTTTTATCATTCAACTTAAAAGTAATTTTACATTTTCATAAGCAGATACAACAGCACTCTTTTGATACATGTTCTTGAGTCGATGGACAGAAGGACAGCCGTAATATTCCAGGTCTTGAATAGAAGCAAATTTAAAGATTCGATGCATCCATGAGATCTTCTCCTTCCCCTTCGTGTAGATGATGGTGTCCATATGATCGAAAAATTTAAGCGCGCTCACAATATCTTTATCGGGAATGCCAGGATCATCCCAGTGAATTCCATGGTAGAAATGTGTTAAACATTTTGCACTCTTCCGTGTCTTAGCACACCTCACATACTTGAAAGATTTTGATGATGCAATGTTTCCTGAGAAAGTCTCCATTATTCCAGCATCCTGTGTGTACACTACAAACGCAACATCTTTAAATACAAACTGTCTACACTCACCATCATAGAAATCCTGAGCATCCGCAATGATGTTCACACCTCGAGACGTCATTGTGAAATGCTCTAGATATAGTGAAGCACCTATTCATTTATACAGCTCATTGCACAACACCTGTGAGCAGGCAGTAGTTGATCACACCGTAATGTAGAACTAGAACATATGAGGCAGTGTTTTCTGGTAAATTTGTCGATGATTCAAATTCAATTCACACATCTATAGGTCCAGATTTAATTATCTCATTCGGTTTAGAGCAGTCTATTATGGTGATCGGTGAAAGCTCATTGAACTTACGTGGATGTAGTAGACACCCTCCTCCCTCTCCTTCAGCAATTTCATACTAAGAAGCACGAAACCTTGCATACATGTCATATGCTAGACTGTACACATTTTGTTTCCAATGCAGAAGTAGAATGTCATATGGGTAGAATTCTGAATTGAGGTAGACTTTGGCATTAGTTAACTTGCAGTTGTCGAACACGGTGGAATCATTTGCTATATTACCTCTTCTATCAGTCTAAAACGCAAGTATGATGAATCTAGGTGTCTCTAGATGGGTGGACGTTTTAATAGTCCATGTTTGTCTGCTTGCAGTTCATAACACTGGGTATTCGAAAATCTCCCACGAGTGAAATGTCAGTGACAGAAATGTACCTGAATTCAAGACTTTTTAAGAGCTTCAAGCGCTCCTCGTCTGATACACTGATGTGACGCATTTTCCATATTATTTTGCTGATTGTGATCATATTCTCCTCTTGAGCTCCTTGAGTGTATGAGTTATTGGCTGTCGCACTCCATACCAGAATGAGTTCCTGTTTAGCATTCATAATAATTTGTCTCATGTCCTCAAAGTACCCCATAAGTATTTTTAGAGGTATGCAGGTAGTAAATCGCTTGTACTCTACAACTCTTCTATCCTCTGGATCGTCTATGAAACATCCTGCATTTTCTAAACTATGCAGACCTGCTGGTGATGCCGAGGCGTATGTTTTAAGGGTTGTTGTTATGCCAACATTGCGTGTACAGTCGATCTCAGACCCATTGAGTTCATAGCGTCTCTTTTCGAACAGGAATGCTAAGGCGTTACGTGTCAGCTTGGGTCCCACGGTATCGCCACCGCCGGTTTCCTTGAATGACCCCTCTAGATATATGAAACTCTTGCATGGAAGCGTGAGTGCGGCTTGGTGCTGGATGACAATCCTAATTTCATCGTTCTTGTTAAACATGGTTGAAGCGTAAGGTTTATGAGAGAAGTATTCCTGATGTATTATTCACTCATCATACTCTACTGGAAGCCATTGCGGGGATTCAGGCCAACTGATTTAAGAAACTCGTACGTCGCATTTGTTATCACTTTGCTGTTCGGTAGCAAAGTGGCATGCTGTGGATTGTGTGCACTTGTTTTATACCATACGCCCATCCTGCCTTAGATGTAATCGTACAATGATTTCCTCACCACGAAAGTCAGCGAGTTGATTATTCTGGTCCACAATATGCAGCTTCAAATAGTCCAATGTCTGAGCTGTCACTGGAAGGTGTATTGCATTGGCAGGGGTCTCAACAATCTTATACCCCATTGCAACTGAGGGGAAGAATCCGTAAATAGTGTGAATCAGACTGTCGTTGAAATAGGAGTTCGTTGCAATGTTACACTAGACATGGATTAGGCTGACGGGAAGTTTGTCCACTGTCTGATCTGACTAGTAAAATTTATTTGGATTCTTTTCAAAACCTGTCCTTTTGTGAAACCCAGCAGGCGTCGTATTAAACCTTTCTGGTTAAAGTCAATCGTTGCATTTACAGTCCTTATTTCAGCTTTAAGTGTATTTATGTTTGCATGTAGTTCAATACCTTATCCAGACTGTTTTAAGACTTCATTTATATCGTCGATATCGTATGTACCCGGTTCTATTTCCACAATATATTTTTCACCATTAATATCCAGATGCAGTTTATTGTTAGTCTTAGTGATATTTGGGATGCTGTTGTACGTCTCCAGTCCAATCAATGCAGTACTCCATTCACCAACACTCAGATCACTTGATGGGAAGTAATTTGCACACAATACAGATGATCGTTCTTTTAGTGTCGAAGTGTACGACATTGCATCTGAACCTCAACTGATGAATGAATGTTTAAACCTCCTCCTTATGTAGCGTGCTTCTTCTTCTTTGTGAACGTCAAGAGAAACATTATGCATAGATGTCCACAGAGTTGTGTATTAAAGTCCTAATAGCGTCGATAATTGTAGAGCACACATCTTCTGTGAGTGAAGTATCGTTGTAATTCTTCTGGTGGTTACAGGTCACCAATGAGTTGAAATAGTAGTCGGTATCTGCATTATTCATAACATATGATACCCCGTGGGTGCCGGGGCCTCCAGAAAAATCTAAATTCACAATACTGCATTCACCAGTTTTCCACATAGTTTTCGGTAATGTATCCCACGTAAACATACTACGGAATCTTTGTATCTTGAATTTGGTTCTAACAAACTTAAGAAGATCTGTATTTGTGAGTGGGTGATCTGGTAGTGCTGCTAATGGGCTTTTCTTAATTTATGAATAGACCAAGCCCTTTCCTGTACGGTTTCAAGCGTAGTCCTTTTCCAATGGCTGCAGGTTCCATCATGCGGTTATGTCTTCTTGCTTCTTCTAACTGTACTTCGGAGTTTTGCGCGTTCTTGACTGTTCGAGCAATAGTTGCAGCACCACCAGCAAGGGAACCTCCCGCCGAGAGTGCGGAGAGGGCCGGGATGAGAAATGGAATAAAACCGCCAAATGTCTTGGGTACTGGTAGAACTTGAGGTGCTTTAACCAATCCTCTTCTTCTTCTTCCCACATCTTTCTGCTCAGTGCGTTTTTAGCTGCATACATTGCTGTCAGGATACAGTTCTTCAAACAGCTCTATTTCCTGCACTTGTCCTTCTTCTTCTTGTTTAGTGCACAAAGTGCAGCATTCATAACTAGCTAGAAATTCATCACTCCTAAACCCAACTTAATTTTTTCATGCATAGTTTTATCAACTGCAAATGCTGCGATGCATTGACTTTACCAATATCCTTTCTTCTCCATATCGCCTTAGCCTTATCAGCTAAAATCCTATCTGCAATGTGATGACTTGATAGATCTTTATTTGCAGCGTATGCAGTGTCGTGTTCCATACGTGCTTCGTTGAGCAGATTAACTCCCTTATCACCACGCTCCAAGCGTTTCTGAAGCTTTGTCCGAGGTCCACAGTAGTTATACCCAGGGATGTGTAATTCCACTTGCAGTTTGTCGAGAATACCACCACCATGGTAGCTGAGTGGTCAGCACGACAGAATGTCGATCCTTAGGGCCCGGGTTCGATTCCCAACTGGGGGGGGGGGGGGGGGGGGTCGGTCGGAGATTTTATCCTCTCCGCTCAGGGACTGGGTGTTGTGTTGTCCTAATCATCATCATTTCACCCCAGCGACACGCAAGTTACCGAAGTGGCGTCAGATAGAAAGAGTTGCGAACGGTCTAACCGAAGAGAGGCCCTAGTCACACATTTAGATTTTACCTCCTCTATTGCGTCTCCTAGCACGCATGTTATGCTACTGTGGTGGTTGCGGACTATGCACGCCCGTTATATAGCAAACCGCCGGCATCAATCCAGCTGTCTTGTGTAACAGGAAAAACCAAGCCCTTTAACTAGTGCTTTATTTCCCTGAAGTCTTATAATACTCCCCACAAGAAAAACATCCGGTTCTGAGCTTTTCTGCAACTCCTCGGTGTATAAGTTCTAGGATTCGTTCGTTGCACCTTTGAAACTGTAAATATCTCCGTTGGAGAGTTCGGTAGGTATTATTTCTCAAATGCCGTCTTCTATTTTGAGATACGCACTAAATCATCTACATTAAATTTCTCTTTGTGTGGATCCAGCATCTTAATGCGATAGTACACTGTATCCAAAGTCCATTATCACGAACATCGATTGGTCTCATTTCTACTGTGCTATGATTGGCTCGATTATACTGAGCAATTATTTCTGGGAGGATACCTGTCCATTTGTATGAGCCGTGAAGGTTAAAAGACATCAACATTCGAACTTTTATTGTCCTATTCAGACGATACTTACCTTCAGGTGAGTGAATGTTGAGTAGTGATGTATTCTGTACCGCTGCATCACAGTTTTGAAATACCTATTGTAGAACTCCCCACCGTGATAGGTTTAGAGGTTGTCTGGGCATCGATTCGTCCCTATCTGTAGCAAACGCTCAAAAACATCCGCGACATTTCTACCCGTTTTTGATTTGACAGGTAATGCCCAGGCAAATTTGGAGTATGTATCAATAACCATTAAAATATATTTGAATCCATTATTCTCATGTGAATATTCCTTCGTATCTACAAGATCAGCTTGCCACAAGTCATCCAAACCTTTAATCATAACATGCTTACTAGGGTATGTTTTGCATGCTGGTTTGTGCAGTTCCCAAACTACTGTCTCCATACTTATTCGATGATTCCTCTCTCTCTAAGCTCCGAGATTATTGAAACAACCTCATTCGAATGAGCTGTATTACCTGCAGCAGCTTATGCCATGAGCAGCCATAGTCGATCTGTTAGCTCGTAGGGCAATCGATTGTTCACTGCTTTATGCTCAATATCAACACCATCACCACTGCTGCTGCTGTTGTTGTTGTTTTCGCCTTCAAGTATTGGTTTTATAATTGTTTTATATTTCTTGTTGCTCAGGCTTTTCGTGATCTTGTGTACACCAGCCATGTGCAGTATTTCATAGTACATCTCCCTGTCATTAACTGAATAATTTATAGGTTTTTTGTTAGGTCTTAGGAAAATAAGATTCATTAAGCCGAGTGTTATCTCAAAACGTCCATCACCAATCTTTAAGGATGCGTACCCAACATGTGCAATCTTCCCCTGCAAACGCCGAATGTTTTATCTATCTGACTAGGGGTGTGATCAATAATGAATTCGTCAATGGCAACACCCTCGTCATCGTGTGTTTTTGTTTTTGCTGAGAGCTGTTGGAGAGATTCAGTAACCGGCTTAAAGATCGCTCTTAGTGTTTGCTGTCGGTCCATATACCCTAACCTCAGCAACCGTAATCTCTCATGAACTGCTTTCTGCGCCCGAATCACTTTCTGCTTCGTTGACATCTCGGTATGCACTAATCAGACATCTCCGCACCGTGAGGCTTTATATATCCGCTCATTTTCTTCTTCCTCTTACTATGTACCTGCTCCCCCTTCTCAATAACAAGGAACTGTACATCTATTTTCCCCTCAGTGGCATCGACCTTTTCAGTTAAGTCGGCTGCTTTCTTACCGACTTCTTTAACTAACTCATTTAACGCTTTCACCATTCTCAAAAGAATCTGGTAACACGTCTCTAGTTCCCTGCGCATACCTCCAGCTTAATGCACAATAGCCTGAATTTTTGTATCCATGTACAGGCGAATGTTCTGTCTGTGTACACCCATTCTCTCTGGTTGAGAGCTAGACATACGCGCGAATTTTTCCATGGTGTGGCTATACTGATGTACTAGCTTCTCTTACAGTGCTATATATGCAAAAACTCTTGAAAGTTTCGCTTGTACCTACCATCAATCAGTTTTCTTGTGTTATCAATAACGAGAAACCCATACTGTGAATGATTCCAGCAATCTGCACATATCTTTACAAAATCATTGAACGACATGTCAGTTCCGACATGTGCCCGGTAAATGTGTTTTAAATTCAGGTTGTCTTGTTTGAAGGCTATAATGAGGTTTGCGTTATCCCTAACCAACTGTTTGGGGATTCTGGAGTATGTTCGGCTTAGATAAAAAAAATCAGCACCAATATGACGACCGAAACGGAAATATTTTCGAATTTCATCTTGGTTTTCCACAGTAACAAATGTGAAGACAGTGTTGGGCTTTGCTTTTTCAGGTGGAGGGATATCACCGCTTTCACTGAATGTCGTGAATGTAACACCGTCTACACTGTGCAATATCTCCTGCAACAGCTAATACTTGGGTTGAAACAGTGTTTCTGAGAATACTCAGTCATGTTCAAATCGGACCCCATCTACATGTGATACAGAGTGATGAGGACATTAGTCTTCCCACAATTGGATGGACATACAATAATTGCTCATATATTATCAGGAAGGAGAATTCCGTTCTGTTTCTTTTTCTTGAGGTCTTCTTTTGCATCTTCACAGGACCAGTCACTGACAACAAAGTCCTTGTGATGAGGATGTTTCACCCACCCTGCCATGATACTAACTACGCCGGGTACAGACAAGTAGTTGACTTATATAGAAAATACACTTGAAAAGATAATAATAGTATGTGCAGCCACTATAATTCTATCACTTAACCGAATGAGCTATATTGACTACACAGAGAAAACAGCTATATATTTTACTCATGAAGAGTAACTTGATCAATGATCATCTCAGTAACTCGTATAGCATTGAAAAAATTAATAATTGTAATACTTTGATTATAATGAGAGAGGTATGAAATAAAACACAAACACGGTTTGAGATTATATATACATAAATTATTTATTTAAATATCATACATTGGGTGTAGTATTTCAGGAATATCATTCCAGTCTGTATGTATCTTCTTCTTATTTACCATGTAAAACTTTTTGACATGCAATAAATTCAGTGGGTATCTCCCTCAAGCCAATAGGTGCCTCACAGTACTCAGGTTTTTCACACACACATTTAATCTGTTTCTCTTTAGGTTCAGCATTCATGCACGAACAAAGGTGCTGCTTAAGATCATCAACATGTACACTATGCACATATAGGGGACTTAACATCTATGGTCATCAGTCCCCTAGAACTTAGAACTACTTAAACCTAACTAACCTAAGGACAGCACACAACACCCAGTCATCATGAGGCAGAGAAAATCCCTGACCCCACCGGGAATCGAACCCGGGAACCCGGGCGCAGGAAGTGAGAACGCTACTGCACGACCACGAGCTGCGGACCACACATAGGGAGTTTACATGATTGTATGCAGAATCTATGCTAGGCAACCAACGATTCAGTCTGTCCAATGCAAGACATATGTCAGGGTCCAGATCGTATAACTTCATAACTGAGGCATGTCTTAGATAAACGCAGTTGTCACCCGATTTCACACATAATGCCCAGTCATCTTACACTGTTGTAATAGAAAGTGTCACAACAGTAAGGCGAATGCCTGGGGGAGAACGAGTTGGATAATACTATGTATCATCTACTGATTGATGTAGCCCCTTGCATGACATATTTCATCCCAGTCGAACTCGGAAATTGGCACTTTAACACAGTTGGATACATTTTCAATCTGCATTCTCACATGCAATCCCCAGACATGATGCGCTTCTTATGTTCACACGCTTTGATCCACTGAGAGTTAAATTTTATGTGGAGGTGAAAAGCATAGGTGCACTCGACACCTTCTTATCAACAGTATACGTACTCTGTGGTTTACCATCACAGGGGTGTTCTGCTGGGATGGGTCAGATGTTGGTGACCAGTACTGTCCTCCATTTTGTCGTTTAACACCACCAACGACAGCATTTGATGTGTCGGGGGCAGATCGCGTGTCCTCATCACACAGATCGATGAGTAGGACAGATAACAGCAACTCCTTGTCCTGCTCCATCAAGTGGGCTATGTGCGCTACCGGATCCCACATGGCTGCTACTGGTTCAGATGCTCTGGAGGCTGTTGCTGCAGGTCTCGACAAGGTGGTAGCTCAGGGTGCTACAGGTCTGGATGTGGCAGCAGAGCTTACATGTTGGCTCTCGACCCCATTGAACAAAGACAAGGAAGCATTAGACATGGACCAAGATGTGAAAATTTTGAATAATAATAGTAATAATAATACTAAGGCTAACCAGAGAAAAAGATGTGATGAAGGATATTTACTTTTCTGTTTAATCCTGTTCTGCATGACTGTGCTGGAGTGCGACTGCTGTTGGCGCTTCATGGTTCTTCTTCTTCTGCTGCTGCTGACTGACTGGACAAGACTGAGTTCCCAGAGCTGCTGAGCCTCAGCTATATCTCCTATAATGATGTCACCAGATACTACCACCCTACTGGCTGAGCACATGACTGGATTAAGGGTTCCTATTGGTTCCCACCATTTCCCCCACCCCAGAACGTCATCTTGGATTACGTCATGGAACGGACGATAGCACTCTCTGGTACTATGTACTAGGGCCAACCTAATGGTGAACACACTGTTTGCCGCCATCTTGGATAATGGTACTTGTGTCATCAGATGACATCAAGCCCATTATCATGGATTTTGTCACAGTTGAGAGCACCCTCTGGTGGTGGTACTGTGTATTAAGTCAGTTGGAGTCCAGACCTTGACACAGGCTAGGCATGTCAGACATGTCCCATTAGAATCGCAGGAGACAGAAAGCACTCAAACACATGAGAAGGACGATAGCACTGTCTGGCGGTGGCACTTTGTACTAGATCAGTTGGGCTCTGGACCTCATGACGAACAGACCAGATGGCAGTAGTGGCTCAAATTGCGTAAGTAAAGACTGGTGCATGATTTCAACGGTTGACAATTAGCAAGCATGTTTGCAGAGTCTTTTAGTGGTTCGCATGTCTGTGGCTGTGTTACGTGACCCCAAGCATGTCAGAGCATGTGTTTTGTATCAGTGTAATAAATATACTCCATCCCTAAATAAATTGTTCCAAAATAAATAAAATGCACTCCTTCCTCTCTTCACCAGCCCTGTGCAGGCTGAGTCCTTTTCTCACCATTCCCTAGGAAGAGGTGGCGGTCGGATGACTTAGGTTAGTGGAGGTAGCCCAAGTGTCCTTTCTTCCGTGCCATTTTCTTAGGTTAGTAGAGGTAGCCCAATTGACCTATCTTCCTACCAAAATTCAAACTTGGTGCAAGTTCCCAGGATGAGGTGGCAGTCGAATCACTTAGGTTAGTGGTGGTAACACTAGTGACCTTTCTTTCTCGCCATTATCTTAGATTAGTAGAGGTTGCATTGTCCTGATGGAATTTGAACTTCCCACCAGGGGAGGGGGTGGCAGGGGGTGTGGTACGTTCCCGCCATCTTGAATAACAGTACTTGCGTCATCAGCTGACGTCATGGCCGCCATCTTGGATTATGTCATAAACTGACCTCACAGACGCCATCTTGGATGATGTCATCAACTGATGTCAGTTGATGACGTCATCGCCGCCATCTTGGAAAATGGTACTTTGCACTAGAAACCACTTTGTCCCAATACTAATGCCCATGGAAAGCAGATATTTCACACGTATTAGGAAGTCTCTCCACCTCACCCAGCAAGTGTGGGACAAAGACAATTCACACTTTTACCAAGCACACCACTTAACCTACAGTGTTGTGGGTTATTTCACACCACTCAGTATACTCTGGCTATCCATGGGTACCTGAAATCCTGTATCAACAACAACATACACAACCTTCCCTTTATGTAGCTGAATAGGCAATGTCTGCCACTGATTTTGCAGTGGGTTGTCTGACAGTTGAACCTACTGGGAGCATTACACTGTGGTCACACCACTTCCTATACTGTTTAAGCACGGGCGTGGGTGTTATGCGGATTATCCAACCTATGCACTTCTGGACATTTTTGAGGAGAGTGCCCCATTTGCTTGCACCTCTGACATTGTGGTTTCATACAGAAAGTTGAATGTGGTCCAGAGCCCCACACCTATAACACATTCCGTAGACTGGTGTACCACTTTGTACCATCCCCTCTGTGGAATGATAAGCCCTAATTTATAATGTATTGTATCCCTTGGACTGTCTTTTGCAGCAAGTGGTAGATTTACAGGGATGCATGGCAGGTCCTCTTTGTGACTTACCAGTACAGTGGCAGCGTAATCAGCCTCCGCACTTTCTCGACCTGTAATCTTATCTGCCCTTACCTGCAGTTGAGCTGCTCATACATTACTTGGCACCCTGTGGATTCTGGACTTAGCAAATAAGTAGAACTAAGTTTCTTGGAGAGGAATTCCGGTGCTACTAAATATTGCAATGCAGCTCTGATAAAAGCAGTTATATTCTAGAGACACATTGACCTCAAAATCCATTGATACAATTTATTGCAAAAAAATTGCAAAATCTTAGTTTGGGGGCCAGAATCCTGCCAGAAAGCGGTCAGACGGATATGCCCTTCTAAGTGGGTTTAAGACCACTGTCGGATACTGATTGCATTTGGTTAGTGTCTCAGTCAGACAAATCCCAACTGTGATCGTATTAATATGACTCACTTAGCGGCCAGTGGGGTCTTTTAATGCATCACCCATTAAGTGACCCACTAAATACGAAATTCGCTCTCATTCCATCCGGTACTCTGGCATTACCCCATACTTTAGGATTAATGGTTCCCTGTGGCTCAAAGGTACTAAACATATGACACTGAATAAACGCTGCTTCTGCTGAATTGCTCGACGAAACCTGGCCTGCCCTTGTGGCCAGTTTAGCGATTGCTTGCTCATTTTGCAATATTCGAGCATCCACCTGCCGATTATGGACCTCTTGATGTTTCTCAAACGAGTCACACGATGCTCAACTAGCAGCCAACATCTGAATCGTATCCTTAACATGCAACTTAAAGCTAGTACGTTGTTCAGATCTTATCTTACCACTTATATTACCCACTTCAGTATTTATTTCCGTTTCAAAATCCCTTTGCTTACCTTCTAACTCAGTTGTGAAGTAGTTGTGATATGCAGTAGCACGCTCCTCCAAGGCTTTGGTTACTTTGTCTAACCCCTCCTTGTCCCCCTTAGCACATTCCTTCTACACTTGGTCCAGATCAGTACTCACTTTATCTACTACTTGTAGTTTGAGGTCTACTTGCTGATCCAATTGCAACTTATACTGAATGAACTGCTCAGCGATGTCTCTCTTTACCTCCTCGCGCAAATTCGACACTTCCAGCGCAATACTGGGGCTTATTTGTTCATTACCTTGCCTAATATCTTTACTGATTTCTTCCCAAAATTGTGTTAAATATGCAAGAAGTGCCAGCCAGAAGACATTTTTCTCTTCCCCTGGCACTGCCGAAATCACTTCTGATTCTGACCTGCCTTGAGTAGCCTCAACCCCTTCAGAGATTGAATCATTCAAGTTTAGTGGCTCCTCTTTTGTCTCTTTGGTCCCTGCTTTGCTGTCAAACGCCAATAAAATTCTCGTCGAATAGAGACCTGGGCTAAACACCTCTGTACTGTTTAATTCCCTCGTTATACTATCCATTTTAACAACCTCCTCAGTATCACACTCAGCTTTCCATGCTACGATACTTTTATCCTGCTCAGCCATTCTATTTTCTAAAGTTGGAACGCTGTTCAATAGTTGGTAGGTTTCTTAGATTTCAACGACTTCTCCGAGGTACTGCCTGGTTGCTGTGCTCCCCACATTGGTCTGCTAGCGACGTCTTCTTTGTGCGGTGCTTCTGCACTGGCTCCACTCTCGCATGGTCTGCTAGTCTTTGGCGTCCACTGGGCGCTGTCGCCGTTCCTCTTTGAGTGGTCTGCTGCACCGGCTCCACCCTCGCATGGTCTGCTGTTCGCTGGTCTTTGTCGTCCACCGCGTGTTGTCGCCGTACGTCTTTGTGCAACCGTTCGGCGCGCCCAGCAAAGCTTCTCAGACTGCAGCGCCCGCTTTCTTGCAACGCAACACTCGCACGATTCACGGCTACTATGCAGCCCCTTTCGACCGGTACTGTCTCTACGTACTAAGCACGCAAGCCAAACTACTGAGCTGCTCCGCTGCTGCAATTACTTACAGTACATTATCCTACTATAAAATCCTTTTGCATAAATTACTCTGACCTATGACTCCATCTACCATTCATTTCCATAACGACTATTTAGTCATCTTTTATGTTCCTCTCACACTTTACTAGTCACCTCTTGTAGCATTTCTTTCACAACCTTGCAGCATGCCTGTGAAGCACTTCTTACTACTCTGTGGTACATCTCCGTTTACTCATTTCCTTGCTGATTGCAACAATTTGTGCCGGCCGGGTGGCCGAGCGGTTCTAGGCGCTACAGTCTGGAACCGCGCGACTGCTACGGTCGCGGGTTCGAATCCTGCCTCGGGCATGGATGTGTGTGATGTCCTTAGGTTAGTTAGGTTTAATTAGTTCTAAGTTCTAGGGGACTGATGACCTTAGAAGTTAAGTCCCATAGTGTTCAGAGCCATTTGAACCATTTTTTTGCAACATTTTGTAAAATTCTCTAGGCCAAAGTACCACCTTGTACGATCCCCTCTGTGGAATGATAAACCCTAACTTATAGTGTACTGGACCCCTTGGGCTGTCTCATACGGTAAGCGGTAGATTTACAGGGACATGTGGCAGGTCCTCTTTGTGACTTACCTGCACAGTGGCAGTGTAATCAGCCACCACGCTTTCTCGACCTGTAATCTTACCTGCCCTTACCTGCAGTTCATCTGCTCATACATTATTCGGCACCCTGTGGAGTCTGGACTTAGCAAATACGTCTTTTAATGCACAAGGCCAGGATCTTGTATTACCAGATGCCATGGAACTCAGTCTTTACTTACACTTGATACCCCACATAAAAATAAGCACAATCATAACCAATTGGTCATAATGACCATTGGCAGAAAACAAAACCAGAATTGCAACAGCAAGAGCGAGTGCAGCAGCTGACTTATCGTGTTCAATGGCTGTCGTGTTGTTGCACACAGTAAGCTTTGCTCAATTAACTATTTGCGTCTATGCCTCAATAACTGTCACGTATAAACGCATAACATAAACAAACGTATAGACATTCATTCATGGTCAAAATAACTTCACCACCTACGTGAACATTACTTTATCATGTTCTTATTCAGACTTAGCAAAAACAAAGCTTAGTCTGTAATCTTGCGGGAGCGCAACTGCCGACCATCCGTACTGCTAATCCTCCACAACGGCGTGCTGTGCGCCCCTTCTCCCCCACTAAACCACTTGTGACATCAGCCACCATCTCATCCCTTAAAACAGACACATTTTCTCTTATACGTTCCCTATTGCTTTCTGCTCATATACACTTTTGATTTACACTCTTCTGCAAATTTTACTCTGGTCCTCTGCTCCAATTTACGTTTTTTCTAACGAACTACTTTTTTTCCCTTCGGCAGCTCTGGTCGAACAAGTCCACCTTCTTCGTCCCTAAGGGATGTCTGCCTGTGGATGTTGCATTGTATTTCTAAGCTACCCTGACTTTTCTGTGTCCTTCCGCCTTCACGTTCTTGCAAGTCGCTGGCCTGGCCTACCGCGCCCGACTTGGCTCTTATCGTAACCCTTCAGCATGCAACCTCCGCTCTGGACGTCCATATGTCTGCCATTCCACTGCGTTCTAGTTGTTGCTCGCGTAATTAAAAAGGCTAGAACTTCAGTTGCATTGCCCACACATCTGTATTTCTTTCTGAAGCCTCCTCATATTCTTAGCGATCGAATGAAGTTCTTAAAACTATTGCTTATTCGAAGCGTGGTCATTCGTGCATAGCACATTGCCATGTTTCAACATGATCTCAGCATTAAACCCCTCCTGCTTCTCCCTTGAGCTAGTTACTGTATCAATTTTTAGAGAAACAATTTCAGTCAAAGGTACGGCAGTTGTCACTGCCTCGACCAGGGTTCTTGGAAACTCCATGCTCACTTTCTGTGACATTTTGGGCGCCAGGTCCCACAAAAACGCATCAAGCGCCCTTTGTTCTGCCTCCTGCAAAATGGCTTTATTGGCAAGATCGTCATTCATTAATTCATATGTATTGACATTGATTTGCCTGATACAATCCATAAAACCCTCTATTGATTCTCCCTGCTTCTGCGTTACACATTGCAAACATTGTTTAAGATAATACTACAAAGTATTCCTGCAACAATCCACTAACCCTTCCTGAAAGTCGGCAAAGGCCTGAGCATCCTACGGTTTCTCATTGCACATCACATATGAAGAGCACAAGAAAAGAACGATCACAGGAAAAGAACATGCTTTGTTCACATTAGCAAATGGTTCAGAAGAGCAACTTGAAAGTTAGAAACCGAATTTCATGAATACTAAAGGACAAAATTAATAGATATAAAAGTCGGTTGGAAGGACATGTTATATATAGTAAATTTAATATTAATTGATTCTTTAAATATTTAAATTGTGGTTTTACTGGCATAATATTTGAAGTAATGTCATGTGTTGCAAGAAGAAAACGTGCTAATTTTATACACCGAAGTAGAAGACACTGCAAGTAAAACTGTATTGTTTGTTAAATATTATGTGTCAGATTATTCTATAATGAAAAACAATGTTTGAAACAAGACACATACTTCTCAATAAGCAGTTCCTCTTTGCTATTTTAATTTCTTGTGATAAAATGATAAAAGAATAAAGTATAATGTCACTTTGTCCAGACATGCAGTTCTCAGCCTGTGTAAAAGGTTTGTGTAAAACACTCCAGCTTCTTGACTGCAGTCCTCCTTTAAAACCTGGAGGTACTGACACTTTTCTTTTGATATTTTCACAGGACTCATGAAGACAAATTACTGTTATTATTATTTTTTTATTATTATTATTATCAGCAGTATACAAAGTTATTCTAAAATGATGTTTTATTATATTTCTATATTTTACTTCTCTAAGCTGGGGATTGATATTATCCAGACTGCTGCTCTTGAAGTCATCGTGAAACTCTCACCGCCAATAATATCCAAGCTTCAGTATAAGTTTCTTTGTGAATGAGGTGTGGATTTTTTTTTGTGATGGCTACCTGTCGAATCGTCCTTGTTAGGAAAGGACATCTCCTCAAATATTTCTTCTTCAAGATAATTAATTTCTTCTTCAAAATAATTAAGATACTTTGCTGCAGTGTAATTCTTGTGGCGTAAACACAGATCACAAAGAACTTCTTAGATGTTTCACTGTCTTGTGCAATAATTATGTCACAAAGCCATTTAAAAAGAAAACAACTGAATTGTCCCCTCTTGTTCCAGAACCTTCAGTGTAAGTGTAAAATACTGATGTTGCATTTGAAAGTTGATGAATATTGAAAGAGTAAACAGTCAACTGCCTTTTGTAATAGACATCATTACTACTTATGTTTCGTAAGCACACATTTTTTGTTAGTCTGTGCAGATTATTTCTTTTTTTTTGTGAATTTTGGCTTCTTAAATGAGCATTACTCTTTCTTGTATAAAATTTTCAGCTTTCACTTTGTGTGCTTCCTGGTCAATGGTGATCTTGTTGAAATGTTTGAAGACTTGTTTCTTAATGTCACTGTCTAAATCTGCAGATAATGTTTCATTCAGCACTTTCATCTTAGCAGTGTATTTATTGCATGTTAAGTGTGTATCATTCCTTGAGTACCCCAAAGTTATGTTGAATACTGTGTTGAATGTTGTTATCTGCATTTTATGTGAAATGTCAGAATTTGAGCATTTTACCTGGAGCATTTCAAGCAATTTTTTTCACAAAAAGTTCTTCTGCGAAATACAACTTACAGATCCTGTCATTGATGTAATGGCTTGATCTACCCTTAAATGAATTAATTTGATCATGAACTGCCATTCGCACTGTTTCCTTAATTTTCTGTGGTCTTTCCATGCTTACCCCTTCCAGCAAGAAGAGACTTGTGCATCTTCAAAAATTTCTGAACTGTCAATAGTCATCTCCTTGTTACTCAATGTACTGCTGTGAAGACTTTTCTGCATATAAGGATTTCATGTACGATTTCGTCGCCTTTTATCTTATTCTGTAGTTGAACTTACACTCTTGAAGCCATGCTTCACCTTTATTATTCCTTGATCACCTTCTGAGAAATGGAAGTGTTGTAATGAGGCCAGTCAGATACAGTGGCTGTTCATTCCAGTCTACCATATCACTAAATTTTCGTATAATATTTGATCTTACTTTGGCACTTACTATCTCAAAGCACTTTAACTTGCAGTTGTAGTCTTCTTACTTTGTTTGACTGAACTATTAATTTCTTCATGACTGTGCTCATTCATTCTCATACTTTCCTTTTCCTAACATTGTTACAATCTAAGGGTCTCTGTCCTTGAGATTCAGCTGAAGTACTCATCATTTACAGTAAACAATAAACTGTTAAACCTGAGAAGAATCACTTAAAACAACTGCATTACTAAACACAATGTCTCAAAATAAAGTAATGGTTCCCTCTAATACCAACAATGCACAATAAAGAAAAATTCTTTGTTTCTTGCTTAAACATTGTTTGCCAACCCACAAGGAATCTAAAAATTCATACAGAATGTTCGACAAAGCACATTTATTCCCTGTGGCGAGAGACATTAGTATGTTCTTTCCCTGCATGCCTAATGTAAAACTGGCTATAGAACGCGGACTATTCATACTGTTAAACAATTCAGAATCCTACATATCATGGCGTACATAATTCATTTTTGATAAAAAAAGTGGACAAAGAACATTACTTTCCTGTACTCTTCATATGAACAGGAATCCCATAAATGAGCTACAATTACGAATAGTTCATCACTCCAGTTCCCTAATTTTACAGCTGTATTCAAACTATCCATGAATTCAAAAAAATCCATCCAAAGATTTACAAGGAAACGGTGGCGCCAATGACGCTGTACCATCATTAAGGGCTAGGTGAAGCCGTGCCCAAAGGCTCTAGGCGCTACAGTCTGGAGCCGCGCGACCGCTACGGTCGCAGGTTCGAATCCAACCTCGGGCATGGATGTGTGTAATGTCCTTAGGTTAGTTAGGTTTAATTAGTTCTAAGTTCTAGGAGACTGGTGACCTCAGAAGTTAAGTCGCATAGGGCTCAGAGCCATTTGATCCAAATGCTGAATTGTCTCCTGGGTTGTTGCTTTCTCAGGGACAGCCATTTCGTTCAGAGGTTCCACCACAGGTGTAAAGTATGTCCAAAATAGAAATGAGAGAACAAACACAACGAGACAGGCAGTTACTTGGAAAGTCGAGCTGAACGACAGTGCTGTTGCACCTCCTTCTCTTTCAGGGCTCCTTTGGACAGCCATTTCCAGCTCCACCAGGTATCCTGACACCAATATAGTAACAGGGCTTTACTGCAGGGTAGGAGTGGACGAGTGGTTCTCTGCTGGAGGTGCGCGGTGGGGTGGCTGTAGAGGGCAATTGATAAAACACTTTACTGATGAGCACGAACAGACATTGTTCAGCACATTGGAAACAGACAGACTGTGAATGACAGGAGGTGATCCTTGACCCCAGCACACCAGTATAGGCGTGCTAACACAGGCGTTTTCTGTGGACAGTAGTTGTTACCCGACTAACACACCATGCTGGCAGATGATGGTTGATGGATGTGAGTTGGGTGCAGCAGCAAGGCAGTGTCCCTGTGTCCAGGTTGGACACTCAGGCAGCATTCATTGGTTTGCAGCCTGACAGAGTCAGTGTCATAGATGCAGCAACAACTGACAGAGGCTTTGTATCACCTGATGGCCCAGTTGTGACGAATTACTGACAGGATGGTCCTGTTGGTTCAAATCCTGTTTCCCCATGCTGGCAGCTGCTGAAGGCCCCCTGTATCGAGATTGCACCGAGAATCTGGAGCAATCTTGGCAGCGCGCCAGCCGCGGACTTAGCGCACAGCGGACGGGAGCACCTAGTGAGGCTAGTGCTCCCGTCCGGGATAACGCGCGGCTGGCACTGTGAAATATTTTAAGTCCGAATCAAGGTCACGCGCTATCGCGCGTCTATAAAAGCGAGCGAGGCCCGCGGAGCGGATCACTCGCGCTGCTGCTGCTGCAAAGGCAACTGCATTGAACGCAGCCAAGATGCCTTATAGAAGGTACCGGCGACGGTCACGTGAAACAGTCTATAAAACAATTGAAAACATCGAATTCACCATATCAGCTGCAGACAAGAAGAAGAATACTGTGAAGAACATTGCTGCCACTGCGCTTGTCGACGGACCATGTGTCTTTCGTGGTTGCAGACTGAACTTCAGCATTGACATCAATGATTCTTTTACCCATGGCAACGGATGGTTAACTGTAGCCATTGTAAGAGGTGGCACTGGTGTTCCTTCTGTTGGTGGCCTGGAGAGTTTCGTCGATAGAGACATTATTTCCTATCGCACATATCATATCGGTGAACTTGCAAATAAAGACTTTGGCAAATCTGTTTATATGTCACCTTCCCCACTATCCCTTTACACCCGTAGTAGACGTAAGATATCTGTAAATGAATCTGTATTCATTTGGATTAAAGGCAAAGGTGTATGTGAATATGTACCCTCGACGGTCACGTCAAACAGTCTATAAAACAGTTGAAAACATCGAATTCACCATATCAGCTGCAGACAAGAAGAAGAATACTGTGAAGAAAATTGCTGCCACTGCACTTGTCGACGTACCATGTGTCTTTCGTGGTTGCAGACTGAACTTCAGCATTGACATCAATGAGTCTTTTACCCATGGCAACGGATGGTTAACTGTAGCCGTTGTAAGAGGTGGCACTGGTGTTCCTTCTGTTGGTGGCCTGGAGAGTTTCGTCGATAGAGACATTATTTCCTATCGCACATATCATATTGGCGAACTTGCAAATAAAGACTTTGGCAAATCTGTTTATATATCACCTTCCCCACTATCCCTTTACACCCGTAGTAGACGTAAGATATCTGTAAATGAATCGGTATTCATTTGGATTAAAGGCAAAGGTGTATGTGAATATGTAAAATTTGTTGGAGACTGTACTTTGTATTTTCATAAATAAATTGATCTGTAGCGTAGCTGAAAACCGGACAAGGGTACATCACGAACCGGGGGCTCAAGGAGGCAACAGCATGTTCCATCATAAAGTTCTTATCAGTTTGGCCTTTGACCCCAGCGCGCGAGGCTGGCTTACACAATCTTGGCAGCGCGCCAGCCGCGGACTTAGCGCACAGTGATGGGAGTCCGTGTGCCATCCCTGACACAGAAGCATTGGTTGTGGAAACTGTGACTGCTCATGCTGCTGAACTGTTGGGGCATTGGCAGGTAATTGTGCCCTGGTTTCAGTTGCTGGGCTGTGGTCCTGACTGTTGGTGTTTGAGCCATTACGGTTTTGTGACGTTAATGCCTCAATACTGGATGTGGTTGCATTTGTGTCACCCATTCTCTCAATTGAGAAATGAAGTTTGTTTGATTTTTGCCCTCCATTGAGATTGCACGTGGATCACTGACCTCATCAGGAAGTTATAGTACTTCTACGTAAACTAGCTCAGCCAGTGAAAAATCCATGTCAGGTTTGCAAGTGTTTCGCAGGCCAAGCAAGACCAACGGTAAAGTAGTAGTCCAGTTTGACTCACGACGCTTTAATGTGGCTTTTAACAAATGGTGGCAGCCTTCAAACATTCGATTGCTTGCTGGATGACAGCTTGTCGTCTTGTGATGTATGGCACTGCAGAATTTGCTCAGCTGGGTGAATAGTTAAGATTAGAATTATCGGCCCTGATCTGTTTTGACGTGTAGTGGACTACTAAACAGGGACATCCAGTACAAAACAAATATGGTGGCTAGTGTTTCACTGAAATATCGTCTACTGGTACGGCTTCTGGGCAGCAGGTATAGCTATCGATTGCTGTTAATAGGTATCATTGGCCTTTGGATGGAGGTAATGGTCCTTCAACAACAATATGTACATGTGCAAATCTTGCAGTTGTGTCTGGGAAATCTCAGAGAGATGTGTGTACATGGCGAGATACTTTGCTATGCTGGCACTGGGCACATACGTGAGTCCACATTCTATAATCTTCCTATATACTGAGCCATGCAAAATGGCTAGCGATCAGTTTAACTGTTGGCCTGATCCCAAAGCGACATAAGTTGTGCTGGCTCTCAAAAGCGTGTTAATGGAATGAGAAATATAGAAATGGACGTGATCTCCCATTAGAGTTCTCACTTTATAGCTTAACATTTGTGGCAGGAATGTCAATCAATTTCAGCTGAAGGATGGAGGAAGTGTCTTTCAGCAGACCCTGAAGCTCCTGGTATGACTATTGAGCTTTGGTGAGCTGAGTAAAATCCACTACGTCTGTTATAATATTTGCAAGGGATAGGCAGTCAGCTGTATTGTTAATTTCTGATGTGTGGCATATGTCAGTGTTAAATTGAGCAATAAATCCCAACTGATTGCACTGTTGTGGCGAGCTTTTATTGTTTTGCCTGAAGGCATAGACGAGTAGTTTGTGCTATGTGTAAATTGCAAACTCTCTCGCCTCCATTTGTGTGCAGAATTACTTAACAGATTTGTAAGCTTCCTGGCAGATTAAAATTGTTTCCCAGAACAAGACTCGAACTCGTGGCCTTTGCCTTTCACAGGCAAGTGCTCTAGCGACTGAGCTACCCAAGCACAATATACGACCTGTCCTCATGGCTTCAATTCTGCCAGTACCTCGTCTTCTACCTTCCAAACTTCACAGAAGCTCTTCTGTGAACCTAGTAGAGCTAGCACTCCTGGAAGAAAGGATGTCGTAGAGACATGGCTTAGCCACTATAGATGGCACTGAATATTTACGAAAAAACAACACAGATTAGATTAGATTACATTAGATTAATTATTCATTCCATAGACCCACAAAAGAAGGGATACTCCTGGGTGTGGAACATGTCAGATAAACACATTACAAAAACGTGATTAGAAAAACTTGAGTTTCATTAATTTTAATGATCCTCAGTCAATAAACAGTAAAATTATGTACATGAATTAAAATTAAACTTATAATATTTACAGGTTTAATACATACATTTGGTTTCATTAAATACATCATTCACACAGAAGCTAGTTACTTGGCTATTACAACTAAGTACTGTCAAAAATTAAAGTAAATTACTCATTTCAATGATCTCAGGTAAGAACAGCCAAATTATGTACAAGATTTAAAATGAAACTTCCACTATTTACAGACTTAAGACTTACATCTGTTTTCCACACATCCATCATTCACACAGTAGGTAGTTACTTGGCTGTTACAACCAAGTTTTGTCAAAAATTAAAGTATGATAAATTTTCATTAAAGTGGTCAACTTCACTTGTTGAGAAATTCATAGATGGAATTGAAGGAGTTGGCCACCAAAAATTCTTTTAAATTATGTTTAAATTGTGCCTTGTCTGAAACTAAACTCTTAATGGTTGCTGGTAACGTATTGAAAATACGTGTTTCTGAAAACTGGACTCCTTTCTGGGCAAAAGTAAATGATTTTGAATCTTGATATATATTGTTTTTATTCCTATTACTGATACTGTGTACTAAGCAGTTACTTGGAAAAAGAGATGTATTATTTACAACCAACTTCACTGACGAATAAATATACTGAGAAGCTGTGGTTAGTATGCCCAATTCTTTGAATAGGTTTCAACATGATGTTCTTGGATTTACACTACACATTACTCTTATTATGTGCTTCTGTACTCCAAAAATTTTTTCTCAGTTTGTGAAGTTACCCCAAAATATGATAGCATATTTGGAACTGTAAAATTGTTACCTACAGTAAATATGGTAAGCGATTTGCACCATCTGCTTGTCCATTATTATTTTCAATTTTTCTTTATTTGCCCTTTTGCTTTTTATAGACCAATAAAATATCTACAAAACAAACTATGAGCAAAAAATAAAAATACTAGATCAATACTAGGATTTTGGAGTAATAAAAGAAGAACCAACCAACATTTTTTCAGATTTTCTATTGCACTGTTTCATATTGTCAGTATGTCTTAATTAATTACATTACAATGGCGCCGTATAGGAAATGTCTTATGCAGAAATGCCTAGACACACAGGGGTTTAAGAATCTGCATAAATTGGAGGAAATTAATCAAACTTTCATATATAAATTTTGGTTGTACATACCTACGAAAAGTAACTGGTCATCCTTTCACATACTTTTCTTTAGTATCGTAGCAACGACAACAATGGACCATAACTGTTGCTAAAACTCAAAAATGCAGAAACGTTTGTAAATATATGTATAATATTCAAGTTTTGCCATTACCATAAACTGCAGAAAAGCAGTGTCATCCCAAAATCATGTGATTACCACAGTTTTCTGTTGATAACATGTGCAGTAGGTTATGCTACTCAATATATATACATACTCTATAGTGGTAGAGCAGAGTAGTGTCTCTTGCCAGTAAAACACCTGACTACATTCACCTTTTGAACCAGAAACAAGCATCACATGACCAGCTGCTGTACATGTATGGCTGCAACGACACATGAACAGCTGACACAGAACTCTGTGCTTGACTGGAATATGCTTATATCTTCATAGCTACAATATCCATGTACTTTTCCTCATTTTGATCCCTCCCTTATCTATATGCACTAAAGAAATTAACGAGTATACTAAAATGGCTGACTGTTATTAATGGGAAAAATATGGTGCAAATTACATTTTAGTTGCACATAAAGAACTTTCAATTGACAGAAAAAAATATATGACTGCTATTTTTGTACCTGACCCAGTTTTAGAAGTGTACTCAAGATTAAACAATAGTCAACATTTGTTGTAACATAGACGGTCCAGTTAATTATAATAGTGCATTAATTATTGAGAAAGGTATTGTGGTACTGAAGCTTTTCCCACGAAATTAATGCAACGAGACCATACCATATGCCACTGGAAAATTGGGGATTACTTTAAATACATTTGTACAGACATTTTAAGTGTAATTATTACCCTATTCCCATAAAATAGATGAAAATACATAAAACTCTCATAATTTCCTGGGTGTCTGTATCACTAGGTAAAGGCAATTCAATGGTCATGTCTTTATACATTACATCTTTGTGATAATGACTCACCCAACTTTGTTCACCTTTGGAATAAGGCATCTTTTTAGTATACACTGATAATACAATTAATGCAGGAATCAGAAATCACTGAGAAAGGTGCCTATATAATTCAGCGAAGTACAATATTAAATACTCCTTTTACTGCTCTTTTTTTTCCACAGGAGTACTGTTAGTGTACAGTATAGTTCCCACAGAGACTAATACAAAGAAAATGTTGACAGAAGATAGGGTAGCATATAAGCAACTGTTTTTCACTTACAATGCTTTTTAATTTGTGAATGATAAAAAATCTTTTAATAGCATGTCCTATATGTAGTGAGTGTATGTTTACCGATTTACCACATCAATTTGAGATCTAGATGTATGACTAGCTGTCTGACTGGGCGTACTTAAATTCTGTCACCGAGTTTGTGGTGGAGAATGTAAAGAGCATCAGCTTCAGTGTTCTTTAAAATATAAATGTCACATGACATGACAAAAAAAGAAAAAAGAATTAAGAGTACCTGTTATGCCTCCTTTCTTTCCCACCTTAAAAATGGGGTCATATAATGGGGTAATTTGGTGGCAGCTAAGACAAAAAGGGTCATTGGAATGCAAAAAAATTCCATTAGGATCATAAAGGGTCTAAATGTAGAAACTCCTCTAAGCCCCCATTTAAGTGTTTGGGTATTCTACCTTTACCATGTATTTACATTATAGAGATGCCTGTATTTTAAAACTAACTTAATGGGCAATGAATAGTAGACTATTAAACAGTGACAGTCATCATCATAACAGTGTTGTTGTTGTTGTTTTTGTTGCTATCTAAAGTCCAGAGATTGGTTTGCTGCAGCTCTCCGCACTACTCTAACCCATGAAAGCCTCATTGTCTCCGAATAACTACTGCAACCTACAATCTTTTGAACCTGATTACTATTTTCATCTCTTTAACAGCATAATGTATGTAAAAATAAGTAAATTCCAGCAGCAAATATAAAACAACAGAAACAAAAATACAAAGGAAGCAAGTGAAGTGAGAATAAGCAAGCGATATGCAAGTAGGCAATTGTAACATATGTCTTAGCTGCTGCTTTCTGACTGGTAGAACACACGGAGCCAGGTGTTCTGTGAAGCCAGGTGGGTATGGCCACAAACTGTCAGTGTCTAGTCTGAAACATCAGTGCAGCCAGGTGTATTACTGGCATGAGACACTCCCATTGACCAGGACCTTGCACAAAACTCTCTGATGTTAGCCGATGTTGAGGGAGCTTCACAATGAAAACCAACTCCAACAAATAAAACTACACAACTGTTGTCAGGTGGCGATCTCGTAACTGTTGTGAGTCCAGCAATCTTACAATTATTGTCAACTGTTGCTAAATGTTGACAACCGTTTCAAGCTCCTGTAAACACACACATTCGACGTTTATTATTATTATTATTATTAGTACTAGTAGTAGTATTACAGAAAAGAAAATGGATTCTGACTGTGAAGATGCATCACGAAAATCAGTCAAAAAAAGACATGGTCCAGAAAGTTTTTTTTTACAAAGATAAACCCATGGACCTCACAATTCTGTATCGGAGGAACTCTATGTTGAAGACAGGTGACATTTCAAGAAATTTTGAGAATGACGTGTGGCAAGAACACATATTCAACAGAAAGACACATATCTTAGAGCTGCAGTATCACCAGCAGAACAACTTATTGTAAACCTTCGCTATTTGGCAACAGGTGACAGTTATACAAGTTTAATTTACTCTCGTCGAAAATCAATGGCCAAAATTAGTGAAACGTTGCCTACAATATGCTAAGTAATCGTGAATATACTCAAGGACTTTGCAAAGCTAGTACTCGGCAGTCTCTCCGTTGTATAAACACAAGAAACAAACAAAGCAGACAATACAGCAGTGCCTATGCGCAAATTACTCAGATTATCCATATCTTTGCTCACTAACCATGAACTATAGAACACTTGGCAAAACTTCCCTCAGCTAGTTCTTCACACTAACGATTAAATACATTTGTTTGCAACAGTTGAAAACTTAGTCAAACTATGAGTTGAAAACAGTTATGCAGCAGTATATGAGTTGAAAACTGTTATCATCCAAGTTTGCTGGAGTTGGTTTCCGGTGTGAAGGTACAGTTGTGCCGACCAGGGTGGCCGAGCGGTTCTAGGCACTACAGTCTGGAACCGCGCGACCGCTATGGTCGAAGGTTCGAATTCTGCCTCAGGCATGGATGTGTGTGATGTCCTTAGGTTAGTTAGGTTTCAGTAGTTCCAAGTTCTAGGGAACTGATGACCTGAGAAGTTAAGTCCCATAGTACTCTGAGCCATTTTTTTGGTACAGTTGTGACTATGAGTTCAAATGCCTCTGAAGTGTATGCTGCTTTCGATAATAAAAGTGTGTTATATTGAATCTATGTTTTTTGATTGTTCGCCATCATCACTCACTGCATGTATGTGCAATACGTCTTCCACAAGACGAAAACCAAATTTCGGAAACCGTTCTTCGGCGTCGTGTTTACATGAAAAGGCCGGGAGCGAATTTCCTATTCCAGTTAAATATGGCATCTGGAAAACGCTGATCCAGTTGCTGACATCACAGATATTACAGATAGACAGCTTCATGCTCAGTCTAATATTTTTGCTTCTCGTTCTCTGCACATTACCCGAATATTCCAAAAACAAGACGTAGCTCGACAACCCAAGAACGTTTCAAAACTGGGTGCGTTTACGTGCCAGCGAAAATCGATTGCGGAATTGGAAAACCGGCAACTATAAGCGGATTTACAGAGCCCATTTTGAACTGTTATATGACCACCCAGAAGCAGTAGTATCGGTTTACAAAGTACAGCATTGGGAGTCCCATATAAAAGGGTGACTGTCTATACACCGCAAAACTACAGACTTTATTGTATATTTTCACAAAATGTGTTACCCCGTTTACATGGGCTCCCAAAACCGGATTTTCTAAACCGATTTCACAGTACCGCCTCTGGGTGGTCATGTAAACACTTCAAAATCGATTCTGATTCGTTCATCATAAGAATAAACCTCATGTAAACAAACACAAACGCGATGATTGGTCAGTCTAATATTTCTGCTTCTCGTTCTCTGCACATTACCCGAATATTCCAAAAACAAGACGTAGCTTGACAACCCAAGAACATTTCAAAACCGGGTGCGTTTACGTGGCAGCGAAAATCGATTGCGGAATTGGAAAACCGGCAACTATAAGCGGATTTCCAGAGCCCATTTTGAACTGTTTGCATGACCACCCAGAAGCAGTAGTATCTGTTTACAAAGTACAGCATCGGGACTACAGACTTTATTGTATATTTTCACAAAATGTGTTACCTCGTTTACATGGGCTCCCAAAACCGGATTATCTAAACCGATTTCACAGTACCACCTCTGGGTGGTCATGTAAACACTTCAAAATCGATTGTGATCCGTTCATCATAAGAATAAACCTCATGTAAACAAACACAAACACGATGATTGGTAAGAAGTCCTAGCACATGTATACTGTTGTTGTTACACTGTTGGAAGTAGGCCCTACTTATGTATTAGATATATTATTAATAAAGTTCCTTAAATGAAACTTTAAGGCATTTAAATGTATTAACAGCTATCAAAGTTTTTCTTAATTACGCTTTGGTTATGTAATTTTTATTTCAAAACTCGTGTATAGTCATATCCTCTGCACTGCTGCACTCTGATTCTGGCGCTGTTAATACACACTATGAAAATGGCTGAGGCTGCTTCCTGTTCCGTAGTGAAACACGCGTGTGGAAAACGATTAAAAAGTGCCGAAAAATAGGTTGCTCTTAATGTTTGTCATAAATTTATAGAGGTAGTCAACTTTGTATCTTTATGAGGGACTATATTAGATTCAGTTGAATCAATTTCTTTCTCGTTCAATTTGAATTACCTACATTTCATAATTGTAACATTCATTATCGTTTTTTATTAATAATGCGCATCTTCTTGTTTTTAATTGCGTATTGCACGCAAAATTCCTGTTATCATTTCAAATATAAATTCTCAATTATCGATATTTTATAAAAGACTGTTAACAAAGGTTACTTAAATTAGGAAAACCTAATTGTTTTAGGTAAAAGTGAAAAACTAAGTACTCATTATTTGGACTATGTCCATTGTTTTATAGCACTGAAATGTTGTAGAAACATGAAAAACAATCATTTTCACAACATCGAGCACACCATACAAATGCTGCATGTTTACATTTTGCACTGTACCATTACATTATGAACACAACAGAACCGATCTGGTGCCAAGTTAAGGGATTTGGCCCTGAGAAATAACAAGACTGTTAAGCTGCCAGATGTACTGGATCTAACACATGCAGCTTTTCATGTAACAGCCGAACGTTGGCGGGATATAGAGTGACATGTCATAAAAGAAGAGGAGAAAATTCGGCACTTGGGTGGCTTCGTGGATTCTGTTGTTGATCGACTCGTTATCAATGTAGCAAAAGCCAGTACCAGTACTGAAATGTATTTCTCGGATTCGGATAAGGAAGGAGCTAAAAGATTACCAGACTACTGACTATAATTAATACGTTCAGTGGCTTCAGTGCCCAACAGTAACGTGAAATACCTGCAGTACACTTTCGCATCACACATGGCTCGCTCAGAAAAATTACACTGTGTTTAAGTTAGGAATTTGCATCGCTCTTGTTTGTGATTATAATATAATGTCAAGTAAGAATGGGAGCATTTTATGCTTTCCGTCTGGACACCTAAGAAGCGCTCGTAGTGCTGGAGTTTTCCCAATTGTTATTTCATTCTCTTCAAATATTAAATGACATTTGAAGTTATATTGTTTCTTTGCCCATCTTTTTTTACGTCTAAACAGCAACAGCTCACATCATTGCCGACTAGTTGGACCATTGGTTGACCATTGCTGTCCAAGTTTAATGCGCCGGTAAAACCGTTACCCGCACATTATCGCTCAATGTGTGTGCATGTAACACAGCATAAAAGGTATCCTTATGATTGTTCTTGACTGTACTGGTCACAACTTGACTTTCGTTCCACATGAAACGAAACACAATGAGATTCAAGTGAAAGCGGGAGAAAACGTGGTTTATTCTTATGATGGACAGAGTATAGTTGCCTGTTTTCCAATTGCGCAATCAGTTTTCGCTCCCATATAAACAGAACCAGTTTTGAAACATGCATCGTTTGTCAAGTAAGGTCTTGTTTTCAGAATGTTCAGTTAAATGGATTTACTGTACTGTGAAGGAGAAATATTGGACTGTGCATGAAGCTCTCTACCGGTAATACTTAAGTGAAGAGAAATAACGATTGCGCTGACTGAAAAAAAAAAGTGATCAGCTGTTTTCCAGTTCAGCTGTCTGTGGTGAAAAATGGCTAGAGCCACCCAGTTCAGAAAATTATTTAGGGCTACTCAGTTAAATTGGGGCCATCCAGTTAAATGTTGTTAGTAAAGTATTTGAATGATAAATGTATCAGTTGGTAGGACATGGTCTGAGGCATCAAGGGATCACCAATTTAGTATTGGAGGGCAGCGTGGAGGGTAAACATCGTAGAGGGAGACCAAGAGATAACTACACTAAGCAGATTCAGAAGGATGTAGGTTGCAGTAGGTACTGGGAGATGAAGAAGCTTGCACAGGATAGAATAGCATGGAGAGCTGCATCAAACCAGTCTCAGGACTGAAGACCACAACAACAACAACAACGTGGGACTACTTTTGATAACTGGCTGATTAGATGTAATGAACTGCTGATATTATTGCATAAAAATTTGATATGGTTTACCCATCTTAGATTTTCATCTAGGTGAATACCTAGAAATCTGCAGCCTTCTGTGTCCACTACTTCAATTCCACCTATGTTACTGATAGAGGTTTGGTGTGAGTTTGTAAGTTTAAATGGCAATAATTGAGATTTACTGATATTAACTTTCAAACCTTGATCTTGGAAATAAGTAGTTATTTGACGTAGTCCCTCAGTTGCTACCAACGTTAACTATCATTTTGTTTACCAAGAAATAAAAGTGAGGTATTGTCTGCATAGGTTACCAATTGGGAGTTGAAAGGATGCTCTATATCATTTATGTACACTAGGAAAAGAAAAGGGCCCAAAATTGAGCTGTGGGGTAGACCTTGAGTGACTGTCTCATATTTGGACTGGAAATTAATGATCTGAGTATTGATTTTGTAAGCCAGCTTTGTACACTGCTTGCAGTTAAATAAATATGTAGCCAGCAATTGCATGGATGCAGCATTTACATTGTATGACTCAAGTTTACTTAAAAGTAACTCATGATTTACCGAGTCAAAGGCTTTAGTAAGGTCTAGAAATTTGCCAGCTGTTTGCATTCCTTGATCAAGGGCACCATACGTTTTGTGAAGATATTCCGTAATTGCTGTGATAGTACTATGATCTTTTCAGAATCCATGTTCTGTCTCTGTTAGGAACTTATTTTTCAAGAAATAGTCACTAAGTTGCGTCAGCAGCACAACTTCAAATACTTTGCTGAAGACAGGTATTAATGATATGGGCCTGAAATTTGAAATCTCTTCCTTGGATCCTTTTTTATGCACTGGTTTAACTGTGCTCCATTTCAATACATTTGGAAATGTATTTTCTCTAATACTGCAGTTTACCATGTGGGTGATTATTTTAACTAATTCCTTATTACATTTTTTAATCACGATACTACTCCAACCACCCCATCCAGATGAGAACTTATTCTTTAGGTTATTTATTATCCTGCCTATTTCTTATTTCTTTTTCACTTACTTGTTTGAATTCAAAAGGTGGTTCTTCAAAGGGGAGAGCTTTACCTCACTACTCACAATTGTGTTATTAACTGGACTAGCAGCTGCAGATATAAAGTATTTATTGAAAACATTACAGACTTTATTAGGATCTTTAATTGTGTTTCCTTCATGTCTTATATTTACAATTTCAGTTCCTGGCTTCGGTGTGGCTTTGCGAAATTGATTTACAATTCTCCGTGAGGCCTTGGCTATATTGTCTGATTGAGCTATTTCACTGCTGTATATCTGTTTTCTTAGATTTGAAAGCTCTTTCTTAAAGATTTTCTTGGCTTCGTTGTACTTGGCCTTAAAAACCTGCGGGTTTGTTGACTTGTGTAACACATCCAGGTCCTGGATGTTTTGCCTGAGTTTTATCATATTTGCTGGAAGTATCAGTCTGTTGGTTTTTGCACTTTGGTTATGGGTGAACACTCTTTGTATTTTCTTAACAGGGCAGCATCTGTCAAAATGTCTTAGCATAGTGTCATAGAATTTGGCCCATTTGTTTTCAGATCCTTCAGTCTGGTAAACCAGATCCCAGTCCTCTATAGCTAATTTATTTCTTAGGGCAAGGATGTTACCCTCTTTTAGGATTCTTTTATTTTCGATAACTTTTGTCATTTTTGGGATGCTTGTGTTTATATACTCTACAAGCTGGCATTTGTGGTCAGAGTAGGGAAAATCCATATTCCAGCACCTAACACTGTTTACATAGTATAACGTAATCAATTCTGCTAGATGTGGACTTTGTTACCCTGGTATCACTATTTACTACATTTATGAGATTATATGGGTTAAGAGTACCTATTAACCTCATATTACACAAACTGGAAGATTTTGCCTCAATATTCAGATCACCAAGTATAGTTAGGTCACTGGGACCACAATGTCCCACTACTCTACTAAATATGTCTATGAAGCTAACTACATCAGCCTTTGATGGATGATAAATCCCAATAACTTTATGTTTTCTCATAACCTCTCTACACTCTTTGGTGTGGACTTCAATGCCTGTCACTTCAATCAAGCCTTCTTTGTTGTACTACTCTAGATAGTTTATTTTCTTGTACTTGAGATTCTCACTAATGTAAACTGCCACACCACCACCCTTATGTTGCTGTCTACAATAACTATTTGAAAGGAGTAGCCCTCTAGTTTACAGTAAATAATTTCATCAGATTTTAATCCATGATCAGTTAGCACTACTATATGAGGTGACTGTTCATTTACAAAAACCTGTAATGTATTAAGCTTATTTCCAAGGTACTGTATGTTTAGGTGCATGAGCCTTAGTGGTATTTTTAACCGGTCACTCTGATTATCTTCTTTTAAAATGCACTGAGTTGGTTCACTTACATAAGTTCTGGAACCAGGCATTAAAAGTGTTCCTGTTCTTTGGCGATCTCGCATTTCTCGATCTACTACCGAACCTGGCTTCTGTCTGTCTAGTTGTCAAGGTAGCAGTTGAGGTGACTTCATGCTCTGTACAGTCCGAGGAGTTGCCGAGCTGCCTGTTTGTTTTGCATCCATTTCCTACGTAATTTATGAAATATTTGAGTTATTTTCGTGCCTCCAAGGGTTTTGTAGTATCAGAAGGCATATCTGTTTCTAAAAATGATTCTAAAATAAGCGCAAGTATGGACAAAAACCATGAATCGAGTGGAAAGCTACGACACATTCGTGATGAAACACTTGTGACGTTGGATGGAATAGCAGCGTACCTCGTTGATATCAAAAGAAGGTATAAATATGAAATACTTCAAGAATGGCATTTTAGATTCAAAGGTAGCGGCTCCTTCTCAAGCTAATCGGTGGCAGGAGAAGGAAAATGTCACGAAGTTAAAGCATTTTTAACATTTATAGGATGGCGTTTTCCTCTTCATCTCCTGTTCATAAAACTTGTTGCGTATTTCCAATCACTGATGACAGAGTGTACTGTGCTCGCCATGTTCTTTTCGAGACAGGTGTAGTTTGTTTACATGCATTCGGTATCTTTTTTTAATAGCAAATGCTGCATTACAGCAGTCATCTCCAAGCACAGAAGCATCATGATAACCTATGGCGAGCACTATCAGTGCCACCACAGTCTAACAGAAAGTAATCAGAAACTGCCAGTTCATCTTCGCCATAGCAGTTATAATCCCATTAGTAGGCAGTATCAGTTATCTTTATTACACCAGAACATTCCGGGACTCAGAAATAAAGTTGATTAGCTACTTATTTGTATTGATGAAATGAATGCATCTAACCAAATTGACATAATATGCCTCTCTGAACATCAAGTGACCACTGATATAGATGTGCCAGACATTTCAGGATTTAAGCTAGCATCCTACTTCTGCAGAGTAGATATGGATGGAGGAGGAGTTGCCACATTTATTAAAAACTGCAATAAATTTAAGAACATTGACATTAATAAATTCTGTTTGGAGCAGCATCTAGAAGCATGTGCAACAGAAGTAGAGTTCCATAACAAGTCCTATATAATAGTAACTATTTTGCGAGCACCTGCACGAAATTATAAGCTATTCATAAATCATCTAGAAGCCATTTGGGTTATTTGACAGGAAGAAACAGAGAAATTTTGATTGCTGGTGACTTTAATACAAATTTTCTAATGCAATCTTCCAGTAAACATTTACTGCAGTTAGTAATGTTGTCTTTCAGTCTAACTCACACAGTAAACTTCCCAACTAGGATCACTAAATCCTCAAGGGCAGCCATTGATAATATTTTTATATACAAATCAAAGGAACAAAATCATATCATAAAACCCTTAACAAATGGATTATGAGATCTTGACAGTCAGCTCCTTGTTTTAGATGTAAATTCTAAACAGATTATCAAGACTGCTAAATCTGAGTACAGGAGAGTAGTCAATCAACCAAAAGTTGAGTGTTTTAGAAAACTGCTCAAAGATATGATCTGGAAAGATGTTTATAGTGCTCATTACATGAATGAAAAATATAAAACAATCATGAACAATGTCAGTACCATGTTTGAAAACTGTTTTCCTCTAAAAGTTACTCGAATTAAACAGAAGTCTATAATAAAATCATGGATTACACAAGGAATAAAGATTTCATGTAAGGCAAAAAGGAAAATGTGTCTGTCGACCAAGAATAGCTCCAATGCTGATGATTTAGCTAAATACAAGGAATACTGTAAAATACTAAAAAAAAAGTAATTCAGACATCTAAACAAATACACTGCGAGAAGAAGATAGCAATGTCAGGGAACAAAATAAAAACAATATGGGATATAGTGAAAGAGGAGACTGGTAGAACCAGAAAGGAACAGGAGCAAATAGCATTAAGGGTAGATGACACATTAGTAACCGATGGGCATAGTGTGGCAAATCTATTTAACAAGTACTTTATATCCATTACTGATAGAATGGGATTGTCAGGATCAGTAAATAATGCCCTTGAATATCTGAAATTAACTTTTACAAATAGCCTCAGGTAAATGAATGTCACTCACTTCACCAAAAGAAATAACTTCCATAATAAAATCTTTAAAAACATAGCATTCTAGTGGTTACGATGAAATATCAACAAAGTTAATTAAAGCATGTTCTTGCGGGTTTAGTACAGTTGTAAGTTACTTGCATAACCAGTCAATTATAACTGGGACATTTCCTGACTGGCTAAAATATGCAGATGTTAAGCCTCTATTCAAGAAAGAGGATCAAGAGATACCATCAAACTACAGACCAATTTCACTTTTGCCAGCATTCTCAAAAATTTTAGAAAAAGTAATGTACAGGCAGCTTCTCAACCATCTGACCACAAATAACATATTATCAAGAACACAGTTTGGATTTCTGAAGGGCTCTGATATCGAGAAGGCAATTTACACCTACAGTGAAAATGTACTTAATTCATTAAATACCAGATTACGAGCAGCAGGTATTTTCTGTGACTTGTCAAAAGCATTTCATTGTGTGAACCGCAACATCCTTTTAAATAAATTAGAATTCTGTGGTGTCACGGGCAGTGCTGCAAAGTGGTTCAAGTTATACCTCCCTAACAGGAAGTATGAAGAAGAGCAGATAGAAGAGGTTGACAGTCTTAAATTCCTGGGACTACAACTTGATAATAAATTCAGTTTGGAGGAACACACCACAGAACTGCAGAAACGCCTTAACAAACCTGTATTTGCAATTCTAGTGTTAGCAGACATAGGCGACATAAAAATGAAAAAGCTTGCATACTTTGCCTACTTTCATGCCATAATGTCATATGGTATAATATTATGGGGTAACTCCAAGTCAAACAAAAGTTTTCAGAGTCCAAAAGTGTGTAATATGTATTATTTGTGGAGTAAATTCCCGGATGTACTGTAGAAACCTCTTCAAAGAACTGGGTATACTAACTACTGCCTCTTAGTATATTTACTCCTTAATGAAATTTGTTCTAAATAATATATCTCTTTTTTCCCAACAAACAGCTCAGTTCATACATACAATACCAGGAACAAAAATAACCTGCACAAGGACTTAAAAGCACTTACTTTAGTTCAAAAAGGGGTCAATAATTTGCCAGCAAACATAAAAAATTTAGTTACAAATAAAGATCAGTTTAAAAGGAGTCTGAAAGACTTACTAGTGGTCAACTCGTTCTACTCCATTGATGAACTTTTTAATAGAAACTAATGGTGTATTGTTTATACTCGTACTATTAGTATTGTTATTTCAGCTAAAAAGATGATGTATATACTCATACTATTAGTATTATTATTTCAGCTTTAAAAAAATTGACATGTTCCACATCCACGAGGATCTCCTCAGCATGGATCTATGGAACGAAAAACTAATCTAATCAAATCTAATCTAACATAACAGTCGCGACACTTAGCCTCGATTTTGTTGCCTACCGCGCCAGCAGCGCTCCAAGCAGCCAGTAGCTTAAACTGTGAGTTCGGCGCGATCGTGAAAGCGAAAAGTGGTTGTTTATATTGATTTCTACAGTGGTTTTTACACGTGGGAGCGTTTGTAGCGCAATAAATTGCAGCAACAACAGGAAAAAGACACCACAGCTATCTTTGTTTAGGTTTCCTAAGGATCCTGAGAGGTATATACCAACATGTTACTAAACTATATCGTCAGGATTCACTTGCAAACTACATTTGTATTAATGATTAATGTTTCGTTTTAGGAGCAGAAAATGTCTAGTTAATAGCAGACGAGAAGACCTTATGAAAAAAGACCCAGTTTAGCTGTGTAATAATATTAGGTTTTATTCGGTACATTTCGAACAAAACCAGTTCTTGAACGCAGACAATAATAAACTCGTGTGGAATATAGTACCCATACTGTTTGACATCCCAAATAAGCCACCTCAGCTGACGATGAAGAGTAAACTGCCTCAAAGATTCGACAGTCCATCTAAAGCTGTATGACACAGAAGCAGCCAGTTCAGCTCACCGAGTATCAGTGCCAGATTCGTGTGAATCGTCAACACAGACCTGCTTTGACGATGAAGTGGTTAGATTAAGTGCAGTTATTCACAAAAACGTAAAGTTTGGTATGTATTTCATTCACTTCTGTTGTTAGTCACGTAGTTTTCCTTGTTTCCTTCGTGTGATGACATTATTTTGTTAGCACTTTGTTCACTGACATATTGCTTGAAAATTATTCAAATATTTGGTTTTGCGTGAAATGTAATGTATTCAGCTCATTATAGTGTTTTCAACATATTTCACCCACTATTTGGCAGTTGCTTGTCCCACTTAGAATAATATAAAGATGAAGGTCGTACTTGCGGCAACAGGCGATAATGACAAACAGAGTAGGCCTACAGAACGATAAATGAGCTATCGATCGCTTTTACATATAGAGGTACATGTCTGTGCTTCTTACGTGTGAATCTGTGTGTTCATATTAAGAAAATACGTAGTTTCAATGATAAACCACATTAAGGCTCTCTCCCAGACATGTTATCCGAGTATGGTTTCTTTTGCAACAGTCGTAGGATGTGCGACTTCTGTGTATAAATATTTTGCCACTGAGGTTATGAGCACATATAGGTTACTTAAGTTATATGGTGCAAGTAGATGTCGTTTCCATTATATGATACAAGGATAAAAGGTGAGAGTAAGGATGAATTATTTAATTAACAAAAGATAGATTTGATCAGATTCCAGAATGAGAAGTTTCAGTGCTCTTTAAACACTTGCTCACTGCTCTTTAAACACTTGTTCAGTGTATTTGAGAAAGGAAGTAACAAGGTTTCTGGTGGCAGTATTATTTCAAGTTGAATGCAGCTTTTCATAAAGGAAATCATAACATCACAGTGTCTTTTTAGTGCATTTACACAAGGCATAGTTTCAAAATTCGGCACAGAATAAATTTAACATTTCGTAGTATTTGGGGTGAAAGAGTGAAGGTATTAGCTTTTAAGTTAGTATTTAGGACACTATAAATAGCATCGAACATATCAAACATTTCAAACAGATACTTTGAAATGTCAAATACTGAAGTGTCACGTCATTACTTGAGACAAAACTACATCTTTAATGTGAGTATCGGATTTTCTAACTCTTACCACACCTCCACAAACACCTGAAATTAGCTTCCATTATCTGAAGGTGTTTCACATATGAGTCTTCAGCTTTACGTACTCAAGATCATTAGTGATGACCTTGAACAGCAAGGTTATAAACCCTATGTATTGCTGAATTTATTTGCAATTGTGTAGGCACACAGTAACTAACTTTCAATGGCTATCATTAAGGATACGTGTGAAAGATAGACAAAGCTTAGAAAACGATACTCCGAATGTAAAGCACTGAAATGTGAACGCACATAACACCACATTTGCAAACCACTTCACGTAAGTAACAGAATCACCCTCCTTACTGGCTAAAAACATCAGTAAGCAGTAATAATAATTTCTAGACAACTAATGGCCACCTACCAAAACACCAAAAACATCCGTTACAGTAACTTTAAGCATAAGACATGCCATCCTTTTCATTT
The DNA here is from genome assembly GCF_021461385.2 of Schistocerca piceifrons. NCBI lineage: Eukaryota > Metazoa > Arthropoda > Insecta > Orthoptera > Acrididae > Schistocerca > Schistocerca piceifrons. Next base: position 550,630,046 of record NC_060138.1, on the reverse strand, counting down.
CAACAAATTATTTTTTGAGTTTATAATTCACCCCGAAACATCGGCTGTCTTCCGCCGAACCTGGCTGTCGGTGAAATTCATCGATGTCGGTGCCACTATGACCGCAGTCTAATATGTAAACACAACAGCGAGAAAGGTTTCTGCAATTCCTCTTTTGTCTTTCGGAGGATGCGTCGCGAGTAAACGCAATGAGTATGTAGTTCTGTTTTGACTAGTATTGCTGATGTCACTGAGTGCCATGCATTTCACAATGGTTTGAATTAGTGGTGGGCAGGAAATCGCATATCTGTTAGAAATCACAGTGACTGAGAAGTCACAAATATCACAGTAGCAACTTTACAGAATCTAACTGCGATTTCAGTCACAGTTAGCAGTCGCAATAAGTATTTCACATTCAAAGACGTGAGCCATCTATTGGTCGAATTTAGCACTGCTTTCTGCGATTTCAGTGACAAGTCGCAACTAAGAGTCGCAAGTAGCATCTAAAAAGCGCGGTTAACAGTGGCATCTGTTGGCCAAAGTTCGTACTACGTCCATCTCTGCGGTACGCTATGGAGTCCAACTGCGCTTTCCGTGACAAGTCGCAACTAAGAGTCGCAACTAAAAAGCGCAGTTAACAGTGCCATCTGTTGGCCAAAGTTCGTACTACGTCCATCTCTGCGATACGGTATTGAGTCTAACTGCGATTTCCGTGACAAGTCGGAACTAAGAGTCGCTAGTAGCAACTACAAAGCGCGGTTAACAGTGCCATCTGTGGGTCAAAGTTCGTACTACGCCCATTTCTACGATACACTATTGAGTCCAACTGCGATTTCTGTGACAAATCGCAACTAAGAGTCGCAAGTAGCAACTAAAAAGCGCAGTTAACATACTTTTCCTAGTGACATCTGTTGACCGAGTACCGACGTACGTACTTCGTTATGAGAGCCTTGTGCCTCACGAGATCGATGTGCTGTGTGTGCATATGAAGGGCTTATTTCAATAGTGGTACAAGTCCATTTTTGTTCATTTTGAGATACAGAGTCGTAAAGTAAATTGAGCGCTGAAAAATCTGCAGTTGAGATACCAGAAATATTGAAGCATATCGCTTCTTGCTAGAGATGAACCTTTATTTATGTTTGTTTGGATCACTAATTTCAGAAGCATTATAGACAGAAAAGTGGAGGTAATGGACTTGTACCACTATTGAAATAAGCCTTTCATATTATATGACGACATGCACATTCAGCATCAGTTATGGTTGGTCAAATACTTCTGTGACTCTGAATGTATTATATTAATAAGAAGCAACATTGCCCTTTTCTCCTGAAAATATCAAGTAACGTAACAAATGTGTTTGATTCTGCTTCCAATATGACAGTTTTGGTTAATACTCCACATGCCTACAGGACTTTGCAATGTTAACACAGCAGAACTCAGACATCTGTATAAGTGTAGAGAAATGAAAACAGTTATATGAATGCCTCACTTTTGTTCCGACACAGTTCAAGACTCGGGAGACAAGTTTTACACCTGGTGTCCTACATGGCAACTTCACACACAAGAACTTTTTGCCGACACTTCTACCACCTACATAAGTAAGCTTTTCCTGTGTTACTTTCAAGTAATGCACTTAAGCTATTCCTGATTTAACTGGAAGATCTGTACTTCCCACTTTCATATCAACAGCCTCAAAATGCATATTGTAGACTTCGGGATATGTTACAGGTCAGTGTCACACCAAGATTGTGGAGAAAGGGGGGGAGGGGGGGCGGCACGTCGCTCTCCAACAAGTGTTTACCAATAAGTATTATTCCCTTAAAATCGCACAACAACTTCAATAAAACACAGTTTAATCATTCACACACTTATTTCACAATTATTTCACTTTTAAACTGCAAATCCTCTAAGAGCTGTCTTGAATCTTCACGAGTCTCTCTCAACAGCTTTGATGTGGATAGATACGTACAGCAACCAGTAATAAGAGTCAGAACTGTGTCTGCAAAAACACAAGGATTATTAAACAATTTTTGCTGTCATTAATTACTAGCAATATAATTGACAGAGTAGATTGCTAATATTTGCTATAATGAATATCACATTTGCAAGAACGATCTCACTGAAGTAATTAAGTCCATCGAAACACTTAGGAACTAACCTCTCGTCTGACGAAAACGGTCTAAAGACGCAGTGGCAATTTCTTCAGATCTGTTGACAATGATATTTTGAGTTATCACTTTACTGAGTGACTGAAACGTAGTTCAGGTACCTGTGAACATAACAATATGTTACAATTCATTTTCTAAATACGAACTATTACGGTACTGTACGGCTACTTACATATTAATTACACTATTAATATTTTCACAGTTGTTTCTTTAATACAAAATTAAAGCCAACGGAAGAAAAAACGTAAAACATACTTGCCAATGACAGGTTTGTTGCGATGCAATTTTCTGTGTTGACACATGTAACTTTTTCATACAGTGGTAAGTCGCAGGAGTCACAGAAATCGCAGAAGTAGCAGAAGTCGCAGAAGTAGCGGAAGTCGCAGAAGTAGCGGAAGTCGCAGAAGTAGCGGAAGTAGCAGAAGTAGCGGAAGTAGCAGAAGTAGCGGAAGTAGCGGAAGTAGCGGAAGTAGCGGAAGTAGCAGAAGTAGCGGAAGTAGCAGAAGTCGCGGAAGTAGCAGAAGTCGCGGAAGTAGCAGAAGTCGCGGAAGTAGCAGAAGTCGCGGAAGTCGCAGAAGTCGCGGAAGTCGCAGAAGTCGCGGAAGTCGCAGAAGTCGCGGTAGTCGCAGAAGTCGCGGTAGTCGCAGAAGTCGCGGTAGTCGCAGAAGTCGCGGTAGTCGCAGAAGTCGCGGAAGTCGCAGAAGTCGCGGAAGTCGCAGAAGTAGCGGAAGTCGCAGAAGTAGCGGAAGTAGCGGAAGTAGCGGAAGTCGCGGAAGTCGCGGAAGTCGCGGAAGTAGCGGAAGTCGCGGAAGTAGCGGAAGTCGCGGAAGTCGCGGAAGTAGCGGAAGTCGCGGAAGTAGCGGAAGTAGCAGAAGTAGCGGAAGTAGCAGAAGTAGCGGAAGTAGCAGAAATAGCAGAAGTAGTGGAAGTAGCAGAAGTAGCGGAAGTAGCAGAAGTAGCAGAAATCGCGGAAGTAGCAGAAATCGCGGAAGTAGCAGAAATCGCGGAAGTAGCAGAAATCGCGGAAGTAGCAGAAATCGCAGAAATAGCAGTGGCGGAGGGATACACGACCTATGTTCCTTAACTGCGACTCTTAACTGCGACAAATCGCAGTTAAGAATAACAGATACTGAAAAGTAGTATTCACAGAAATCACTGATATCAGAAAATCGCAGTTTAGCCCATCACTAGTTTGAATTCTTCTTTGCGAAAGTTACAAACGCAACAGTAGTAACGCAAATACGTTATTAACAGGTATTCCAAGCGATATATTTTAACAGAAACCGATGTATTAGAATCATCCTCTACAGTGAAAATTTCGGAGGTAAATGCGAGACAGTACGAAAACGGATGCAAACAAAAATTATTTAGAATAAGAGTAATATACTTGCAATGCAATTAAAACGAGATTTCATGTACGGATCCGTAATCATTTACAAATAGACACGACTCCACAGAATACCGTGCTACAAAACCGGCTTCTGTTTCATAGGAAGCAAAAACAAATACGAAATCATTTTCCCCACCAAATATTACGGATGCGAGCAAAAATTTACCAGTATACGAGCAACACATTTACAATGTAACTGAAAGTGGGTAATACAACAAGGTCACAATAAGGATCACATTGCAATGAAACCAGCTTGTATGTCATACCAAACCAGATTTTGCCACGTGATAAAGGGCAATTATTAACACTTGATAATCGCCATACTGTCAAAACTGCAGCATTGAGTTTTACAAATAAATTATTTTACAGTCAAAAGACGACGACTTTGTCATTTACAAAATTTGACATGGCTGTGAACCCCAGCTACGAGAAGCTAAACAAAGTTTTTGGTTGAGATTTCTCGAATATATTGCATCGCAAGGTCACAAAAACGTTTCTAGGTACACACTTTACTACCAGATTATCAGGCCCACTTTTGAGAAATATTGTCATCCAATAGTTACATTTCGCAAAGTAAGAATAGGGCTCTTCGCGCTGTAGTTTCGTGTTTTCGAACTTCACTGACAGGCTACTACGAGCACTACTGACGTTCCCTGTTTCCCCGAGATGAGCCCATAGAGTCTAGATATTTGTGATCTATGAATGAGCCTTGCACTTCTTATAATTTGGCGCTGTTTTGGCGTTCCTCCGGGGGTATTTCTATTTTTTGTAAATTTCGTTTGGAGTTTGTGTTTTTACAATTCATATATTGTTTCTACTCTACACTTTGGAAGGACTTTGCTTAAAAATACAGTATATACAAATACTAAAAGTGGTATATCTTTAGTGTTGAATAAATACAGTATATACAAATACTAAAAGTGGTACATCTTTAGTGTTGAATTCTCTGTCCATCTATGATGTGGGCTGTTTTGAAATAAGCAGACAGGAACAAATTAATAAACATGTCTTGGAATTCCGGAAAACTTAGTTGGTCCGGTAAGAAATCGCAAATTACAGATGCTTGGGTGTTAGGTTTACTGTCGCGTTTCACAAGCATTAGGCATAAGTTTTACAAGAGAGCGGAGGAATCGATTATCACTAAGAATTAATTTTACTTGCCATTGTATTAGTCGGTATTGTGTTCAGTTGGCCGGGCACTAGATCATGTGGTAGAGTGTCAGACCTCGTTAGGCTTATTTAACATCGTGTTTATTTGTTTTTATAATGCATTTTTGTGAAGACAGTGGAGTAGTCCAGTCTTCATTAAGAATTAATTTCCCTTGTCACCAGTCTTCATTAAGAATTAATTTACCTTGTCACCAGTAAACCGTATTATATTCGCCCTATTACTGTGTGTGTATCTTAACTGCATGCAGGTGTTAGTTACACGTATACACAATAATAAATGACATATCGCTAATGATAAATTAGCAAAATGCGCCTTCAGTAAAGTCATTTGAGTACACCTCCACCACAAACATTTATGACAGTTTGATTTAGTCTCAAGTTGATAGGACTTTGCCTTGTGCTTCATTACTGCACAAGCTGTACATCTTAGCATTTACTTCCAGATGATTATTGTAACGTATTGTGAAATATTAATATTAATGTTGGAACTGTTAAATCTTCAGTACTTCTCCAGTAAGTTTGTTTGTGTTATCAAAAAGTGTTATTAAGTTTGTTATGCACATATGCTAAAGGTGTGAGTATCGCTTTCTGTGCTATTTAGGGATTTTAATACAAATTATGAAAAATCTTTTACTAGATTTAATTTAAAGGTCTGGCCTTTGCAATGGTAGTAAATTGCTAAGATGAGTCATGGTGAAAAAGCTCTTGCCCAGTGAACATATTACGTGGAGTTAGTCTGATTGTATTATCGCCAGTCACCTCCAGACTGAGTAAGACTTAAGAAATCACTATGTTCCAAAAATCCCAACAAGTAGAATGCATGGAATATGGAATAAGTCAAGATATACATTAATAAAGAAATGAGTTGCTAGAGACTGCGGCGATAATTAACTATTTATGCTTATTACGTAGAGCTAAAATTAACAGGGGAGTCACTTCTGTTACTGTGAATAACTGTCATTTATTCCAATGCCGACCTAATATCCATACAACTAAACTACGGACTACATAAATGTAGATGACCAGATGGTGATTTGAACCCCATTCCTCCTGAATGCTAGCTAGTCCATTGCCTCAACTACTGTGCGACTTCGCTCAATCATAAGGTTATAGTTTTGTTTACAGTAGGCTACACATTGGTACTTGTAGAATATCTAACTGGAATAATCAGTCCCAGAATCTAGAGATCAACTTGTTAACGGAATGGCATTGTTTTGTTCCTAGGCAACATAAATTCGTAGTATTGGCAATTAAAGTCAATTGAGGTTCTGGGCCAACACAGTGACATTTTCATTGGGGCCTTTGAGGTCAGTAAACAGAGGACAGGCAGTACATAGACATGTTCATTTGGGCCTTTGAGGTCACTAAGCAGAGCACAGATGGTATAGTTATGTTCGTGTACTTGTGCAAGAAGGTAGATAGTGGAAGTATTTAATTTAAATGTAGTAGGAAAGTTGTGGCAGAATGTAAGTACACTATGTGATCAAAAGAATCCAGACACCTGGCAGAAAATGACATAAAAGTTCATAGTGCCCTCCAAAGGTAATGCTGGAATTCAATATGGTGTTAGCCCACCCTTAGATTTGATGACGGCTTCCACTCTCGTAGGCATACGTTCAATCAGATGCAGGTTTCTTGGGGAATGACAGCCAACTCTTCACGGAGTGCTGCACTGAGGAGAGGTATTGATGTCGGTCGGTGAGGCTTGGCGCGGAGTTGACATCCCAAAGGTGTTCTATAGGATTCAGGTCAGGACTCAGTCCAGGCCAGTCCATTACAGGGATGTTATTGTTGTGTAACCACTCTGCCACAGGCCGTGCATTATCAACAGGTGCTTAATCATGTCGAAAGATGCAGTCGTCATCCTCGCATTGCCTTCAACAGTGGGAAGCAAGAAGGTGATTAAAACATCATAGTGTTATGCAAAATAACAAGGGGTACAAGCCCCCTCCGTGAAAAACACGACCACACCATAACATCACTGCCTCCGAATTTTGTTATTGGCACTACACATGCTGGCAGATGATGTTCACCGGGCGTTTGCCATACCCACACCCTGCCATTGGATTGCCACATTGTGCACCGTGATTCATCACTCCACACAATGTTTTCCCACTGTTCATGGTCCAATGTTTACGCTCCTTACACCAGGTGAGGCGTTGTTTGGCATTTACCGGCGTGATGTGTGGCTTATGAGCAGCTGCTCGACCACGAAATCCAAGTTTTCTCACCTCCCGCCTAACTGTCATAGTACTTGCAGTGGATCCTGGCGCAGTTTGGAATTTCTGTGTGTTTGTCTGGATAGACGACTGCCTATTACACATTACGACCCTCTTCAACTGTTGGCAGTCTCTGTCAGTCAACAGAGTAGGTTGACCTGTACGCTTTTGTGCTGTACGTGTCCCTTCACATTTCCACTTCGCTATCACATCGGAAGCAGTGGACCTAGGGATGTTTAGGAGTGTGGAAATCTCGTGTACAGACATATGACACAAGTGACACCCAATCACCTGACCACGTTTGAAGTACGAGAGTTCTGCAGAACACCCCATTCTGCTCTCTCACGATGTTTAGTGACTACTGAGGTCGCTGATATGGAGTACTTGGCTGTAGCTGCCAGGTTCTCCATACTTAATGTGAAAAATGTATGTTTTTGGGGGTGTCCGGATACTTTTGATCACATAGTGTACACTGTCCAGTCTCATTAATGTGACCACCTGTCAGAAGCCTGAAATACTACCTTGGGCAGCACTAATGGGCACTAAGTGTGACAGTGAGGTTATGGAAGTTACGAACAGGGATGGGGAGGCATGCTGTCTCCAGTGCCATGACCAGTTGATCCATGGCACTAACAGCCTGATTGAGACGATTGTGCATATTCTTGATTGGGTTTAAATCTGGGGAGTTTGGTGGCTAGGGGAGTACAGTAAATTCTCGTGGTGTTCTTCAAAACGTGCGCACACACTGTGAGCTGCATAACATGTTCCATTGTTCTGATGGTAGGTGGCATTGTGCCGGGGAAAGATACTGCATGTAGGGTTGGACATGGTCCTCAAGGGTAGATGCACAGGTGTTGATCCACTGTACCTTCCAGAATGACTAGATCACCCAGGGGATGCCACGAAAACATTCCCCAGACCATAACACTCCTTCCTGTAGCTTGGACGTTTCCGGCAGTTGTTACAGGGTGTGTGCTTTGACATTTCATGCCCTAGAGGTGAATGACTATCTTTCCGATGGAGCATAAAATGTGATTCATCTGAGAGGTTACCTATTGCCACACAATGGGTGTCCAGTTGTGTTATTGGCACACAAATTTTAGTCTTCGTCACTGATGACCAGCAGTTGGTGTGGCTGCAAGAACCAGGCACTTGCTGCAAAGGCCCATATGCAGCAACATTCACTGAACCGTTGTTGAGGAGACACTGTTGGGAGCCGCTTGGTTCATTTGGGCGGTCAGTTGCTCAACAGTTACACGCCTGCCTGCTCATATACATTTCTGGGGTCGACAGAAGCGTCCGATCCCACCCGTCGACTTTGACCCTTGACGTAAGGCTGTTGTGGTGTGTGACGTCACGACGGTGCGGAATTTAGTTTGTGAGAGTGGCGTGTTTGTAGGTGTCGTTTTGGTGCGATCGGTGGTGCTCTCTGGTGGTGTGTTAGGTGATGTTTTTGGCTTAGTTTGCGAGTGTGGCGTCGTGTCTGAATTTTGGTAAATTGCTTTTTTTATGTCTTTGGTAGGTGTGGATACGACTGACAGGGTCAACAGTTTTCGGTTTTCGGATATGATGGGGGACAGTGCGTTGTCCCTAATAAAATTTCTTCAACTATTCGGATTTTTGGATGAAGTTGTGATGTGTTCAGTATGTCGTCAAGAAATGAGGCTTACTTAAAGTTCCGGCGTCTCGGACCAGGGACGACGGTATGTGGAGATGTCGTAAGGATAACAGGTCAAGCGAAGTGTTCGATCCCAATGTGTGGCTGTGAATGTTTGTATCGGGAGATATATTTGAGCTATATAGGTCAAGGGAAGTCTTAGGTCCTAATTTATGGGATCGGGAGCTGCTGTTGAGCTATATAGGTCAAGGGAAGTGTCCGATTCCAGATGATGTTGTGTTCAGTGGTATTTGGAGAGTTTTGTGATGTCGGTTTCTTTCATCATTTTGCGTGGTATTGTATGGGGGTGGATTCCATATGATGTTGTGTTTAGTGGTATTTGGGGAGTTTTGTGATGTCGGTTTCTTTCGTCGTTTTGCGTGGTTTTGTACGGGGGTGGGTGTCTAAATTTGTTTATATTTAGTTTGTCCCCACCCAAAAACCCCATAATTCCCGCGCTTGTCCGGTTAGTGGCATTAGGCTTTTTGTGGAACGTGTGTGTGTTTGTTTTTCGATGTATTTTCGTCCTCATAATGTGTACGTAACGACTTTATATGCACCATATTGGAATCGTCGTTTATGGTTGTTTCCGCCATATTTGTGACGTCATGGATCAAAGCAGATGGGTGGGATCGGACGCTCCCGTATTTCCCATTTCTGCAACTGACATTCACCCCTGTCTTTTGTGTTCTATGATGCACCACAGTCATCTTGACAGCTATTTTGGACAGTGCCATTTTTCCATGCATGACATACTTTAACCACAGCACCAGGTGAACAATTTGCAAATTACCATTTCGGAAATGCTTCCATTCTTGGTGTGAAAGCCAGTGTTCATGCCCTTTCAGACGCCAAATAAATCACTCCATTTCTGCGTTACGGCAACTCCACTGTTTTCGGGTCACCCTAACACGCATTGTCTACTTGCCACTGCTAGTGCTGCCACTTGCCATTTGTGAGTGGTTATTACATGTTGACATTTAACGTAGCCAGTGGTCACATTAATGTGAGTGGACCGTGTAATTTAGGAGTGAAGGAGACTACTCACTGAATAGCAGAAAGATTGTGTCGTCAACAGGCACACGGAAAAAGAAATAAACATTGCTAGCTTTCAGGATCAGTCCTACCTGGAACTACAGCACAAATACATACGGCATACAAAAAACACTTGTCTGTGCCCCTACATAGTCCCAGCTGGACTCATGGTGCCGTGATTGTAGTTCAGCAAGTGGAAGGGTGTCCTGGGGATGTTGCCAGGTGGGTGGGCAGAGGGCGGGAAAGGCAGGAAGAAGGGTTGGGGGTGGATAGCTAGTGGCTCAGAGAGATACAGCTGGTTTGCTGGCGAGAAATGTGGCAGGGAGTGGTGGCATGTTTATGGCATAGGCATTTAATGCATGGGTGCCAGAGCTGGTAGTGAAAGGCACAAGGTGAAGGTGATGTGAAGATGTGAATTAGGATGGATGATAGGACAGATGAATAGGGAACTATTGGGTGGAGTGTGTGAGGACAGTGGATTGACAGAGAGGGAGGTTATGGGAGCAAAGGATATGTTGCAAAGACAATTACTATCTGTGTAATTCAGAAAAGCTGGTGATGGAAAGAAGAACCCGTGTGGCCCAGATTGTGAAGCAGTGGTTGAAGTTAAGCATTTTGTGCCACTGGATGGTCAACTTCATTTTTTGCCGCAGTTTGGCAATGATCATTTGTTTTGCTGGGTGGCTGTTTGGTTGTCATAATGACATAAGCTGTGGAGTGCTTGCTGCAGAGTTGGTAAATGAAACGGCTGCTTTCACAGGTGGCCTGGCCTGTTAAGAGGTGGGAGGAGCCTGTGACAGGATTGGAATAGGAAGTGCTGGTTGGGTGGATTGGGCTGGATTTGCACCTGGGTCTTCCAATGGGATATGATCCCTGTGGGAAGGGGGTTGGGAGTGGCATAGGGATGAACTAGGGTGTTCTGTAGGGTGGGTGCATGACAGAATACCGCTTTAGGAGGGGCAAGTGGGATCTTAGGTAGAATGTCCCTCATTTCAGAGTACAATGATAGAGAATCACAACCCTGATGAAGGTTATGGTTGAGTTGTTCCAGTCCAGGATAGCACTGGGTGATGAGAGGGAATGCTCCTTCGTAGCTGATTCTTGGGCCTGATTGAGAGCATTGCAGCTGTGTTAGCATATGGCACAGGAAATCTGTTTGTGGACTAGGTTTGGGGGTTAATACCTGTCTGTGAAAGCTCTCGTGAAGTTCAACACACTAGGCAAGGGAGTTCCCATCACTAGATATGCCAGCCACAGGTGCCGATGTTATATGGGATTGGGAATTTTGGTGTGGAAGGGACGTCAGATTGAAAATTCTGGCACTATTGATGGTTAGTAGGTTTAATATGAACGGAGGTGAATGGAGCCATTAGAGATGTGGACGTCAATATCGAACAAGGTGGTGCAATGAGTTGAGGATGACCAGGTGAAGTGGGTGGAGGAGAAGGAGTTGAGGTTGAGGAGGAATCAGGATAGGGGTGTCTTGGCCCTGAGTCCAGATCATGACAATATCATTAATAAACCTGAAACAGACAAGGGTTGGGGTTTTGGGAGGCTAAGAAGGCTTTTTGCATATGGCCCATAGAAAGGTTTGTCATTGGCATCAGTTTGAAGTGTGAGACCAGCAATTAATATGGTGTCCATGTACAGAGGACAACTGTATGCAAATTAAACTCAATACTTTATTTCTAATGACATGTAGTGTGGCATACATCCAATACATTAAAAGAAAAATAAATTACTTAATTGCAATCAATATTAACCATACAGTCTCCACCAGCACATCAGCAACCAAGCAAAAGTAAAAAAGAAATAAGCAAATAAAGTTCACTGCATGGAACATCTGCACCTTAGCAAAGATCAGTCAATTGCCAGCAATCCTTGTGGCTCTCAGACGAATTCAGCTGATGTTTCGCAGTCAGCTGATCACTAGCTGTCAAGCGTGAGCCGATTACGGTCTACTGCTATCCCTACAGGTTGGTATAGAGGGGTGGCATGTGGGTACACATGGCTGTGCCATGGATTTCCTTTATTTATCTCCCTCGCCCCCCCAATAGGAGAAGCAGTTGTGTTTAGGATGTGGTTGATAATGAGTATGAGAAATGAGGTATTGGCTTTAGAGCATGAAGGATGTTAAGAGAGATAGTATTTGATGGTGGCAAGGGCAGTAGTAACAAGTAGGGATTCAGGAGGTAAAGGGGTGGGGATGGTGGAGCATTGGTAAAGGAAGTAGTTAGTATCTTGATGTGCGAGGCTAGGTTTATGGCAGTTGGTTGAAGCTGTTGGTCTATAAAAGTGGAAATTCTCTCAGTGGGAGCACAATAGCCAGCTACAGTGGGGCATCCAGGATTGTTGGCTTTACGGATTGTGAGGAACACCTAGAAGGTGGTTGTGAAGTGTGTCATTGGGTTGAGGAGGGAGATGGACTTGACGGAGAGGTTCTGGGATTTTGGAATGGATGAAAGGCTGTGTTGGATTTCTGTGATGGGATCGCTATGGCAGAGCTCTTAGGTGAAGAGACAGGCAGCAGTTGGTGGAAGCATTCTGTTGGGTAGTCACTGTGATTCATGGTGGAGCCTTTGTCTGCGGGGAGGATGATTGTGGGGTAAGGGTGTTTTTGGGTTGTGTACAGCTGTCCTCTCTTCTACAAAAAGATTAGTGTTCTTAGGAATGGGCCTGGGGGAGGATGTTGAGGCTGAGTTGGAGGTAAGAAATTCCTGGAAAGTGTCAAGGGATTAGTTAGGTGGGAGGGAAGGTTGTAGTTGGATGGTTGAATTGGGAGAGGCAAGATTATCAACAGTGTTTTGGATCCAGAATGAGATTTTCACTCTGCAGTGGGGTGTGTGCTGATATGAAACTTCCTGGTAGATTAAAACTGTGTGTTTTGGATTTTTTGGGTTGTGGATTTTGTGAAGTGTTAGGAGGGAGTTCTGAAGAATGAGACAAATTGAAAAGGTCAGCTAAGCAGGTTATGGATGCTGTGAGGGTTTAACAAGGGGTTCACTGTGGGTAGGAGAAGTGTTGACGGATAGCAGTGCTCCAAGGCGGGAATGTCAACAGGTTGGACAGTTTATGAAGGTGTTGTCTGAAATACTCTTGGAGGATAATGGTTTCAATTTTGAAGATGTGGTGTAGGTAGTTAGGATTGTGTAATAAAGTATATTGCAGAGGGAGCGGTGGTGGTACTGAGATATCTGTGCCATGGTGGTATGCTTCTGCAGTATCATATTTGTTGTGAAAAGGGACTGGGGGAATCTGAAAAGGTGAAGGTATTAAGAAGGAGGGATGGGATCCAGAAAATGGATTTCTTATGGTTAGCATTTTTGGGAGAGGCGATTTGAGGGCTCCATGGCTTAGGCAGCATTTAAGGAACAGGATGAGGGACTGGGTTTTGATGAGAAAAGGGATACTTTTCTGAACTGACGCAGGTAGATGGAGCAGTGGGCCATTTGTCTAGGATGTTGCTAGGAAAACAAGAAATAATGCAGGATTTGGATGAATGAAAGCATTAGATGGTCTTAAAGGAACTTGATAACAGAGTGGGATTTTAGGGAATGAAAGGGATGCAAGAAATTTTGTTGAGGACATTGGGAGGGTTCTGAGCTGTGAGGATATTTAATTGCACATAAGAAAGAGGAAATGTGTAAAATTCTGCCAAGAGAAATCTGTGTGGCGAGGTGGGTTGATTTGGAGATGAAATACAGTGGTTAGTCAGAGGCAAAGCCACTTGTTAATGCAGCCATGTCATTGTGGACATGTCATACGGCAAATCTACTGCAATCACTGTGCAGTGTTTTATGTTGGCATGACAACCAAACAGGTGTCCACTGGAATGAGTGACCACCACCAGACTGTGGCCAAAAACAGAGTTGACCACCCAGTAGTTCCTCATGCAGTTGAATGCAACAGGCTTGATTTCAATGGCTGCTTCCCAACCTGGGGAACCATCTGTGTGAACTACACAGAAGGGAGTTATCCTTGCAATGTTTCCATAACCTTCCGGGCCTCAGTCTCCATGTGTCCTCTTGCTACCTCCCACTTAATGTCTCCATGTCACCTACATTGTGTGCCATTCCCCACCTCCTCCAGCATCTGTGCATCACATGCCTAGCTTGTACACTTGCGACCCCTCCCTCCCACATCCCTAGCCAGGAAACTGATGTTTCCCTCCAAGCCTCTAGCTACCCCTCTCAACACCTCTTCATCCCTCCCTCCCTGCCTCGCTCCGACACAAACTTCCACCCCATCCACCAGACAAACTGCAATCATGACATTTTGCGTCCAGCTGGAACTACGTAGATGCACAGACGTGTATGCATGTGTATTTCATATGTGTACTTCTCTTGTAATACGAGATATGATTGATTCTGGAAGCTAGGAAGTTTTCTTTCTCTTTTGTGTGTGCCTTTTGATGCATCAGACTTCTTCTATTTGGTGGATGGGCTTTTTTTACTCCTAAATTGTATAAATATCTAATTTAGATGGATTCGAGGAAAGCTATACTCAGTCGTGTATAAATTTGTATAAGAGTGGGCCATCCTACTTCCTTTGACCATCCTAAGACAAATGTGGAGGTCTGAATATGTAAATATCAGATAATGTATTGCTTGGAGTACACGTGGTACACTTTTCTCCTGTGTGACTTCATGACTCGGCACATATTTTGAAAGGATGTACTGAGTGTATATGACACAGAATTTAGTCAAGAAATGGAGGGGAAATTGATTTTGTAGGTCACAAAAATCCTTACCAAAAAATGTGACCAGTAGTATGTTTATTGCTCTTAGTGGCACTACTTAGGTTCATTTCTTCAGATTTTCTCAGTATTTGCTCCAACAGGATTCATGCAGTACTATTCTGCATTTTACATGTGTGAAAATTAGGGTTCAGATGCCCATGACAACAATCTTTACTTTTTCCCTGATAGAGATCTGCCAATGGGACAGGACCTATTTCCAGCTGGCAGCATGAAGATGCATCATAGCATGCGGCAGCCATTGTGGATTAGTCAGTTTGGTGTGTGATAAAATTATTCTAGTTTGCAGAAAATGTCTGACCCAGTGGTATTTACAAGGGACAGTTGTACACATGACCTGCTACCTTTCGTGGCCCTCTGTTCTCAATTGATACATTGTCCGTATGGCAGAGAATAACAGATGAACCATAAACAACTTACTCACTGAGATCATCATGGCAGAAACTGCACAATAGATCACACATTGACAATTTGCTCATTTCTTTACAACTCAAAATGTTGAAAGGAATGCACCATCTTGGTGTACTGAGCACTAAATGCCAACTGGTAAGTTCTGTGTATGTGGTATTGCCCTATGCTGTGTCACCGTACAGATAGTGAAAATTTCTGTTCATTACAGCTGGTGTTTTCATGCAATGTATCGTTTAGTTTAATCCAGGCACTTTGTGGGTGAACATGGAATGGTTAGACCACAATAAAATAAAGGTGACTGCCAAGAATGCATGAATGTTACTTTTAGCTTTTTTCGTTGTTGTGAAGAGATCACTTCTGATGCTCTGCAAAAAATGTGCCATGGTGTCACATAAATTTGCATGCGCTGTCTGTCTATGTTGTGGTTGTGGTCTTCAGTCCAAACACTGGTTTGATACAGCCCTCCACACTAGTTTGTCCTGTGAAAGCCTGGACAATTTAACCCCCTTCCCTCTTCTCTCCAGTACTAAATCAGTGATCCCTTGATAAATCAGTGATCCCTTGATGTCTCAGAATGTGTCCTATCAACCGATCACTACTTTTAATCAAGTTATGCCACAGATTTCTTTACTCCCCAGTTCTATTTAGTACCTCCTCGTTGGTTACATGATCTGCCTATCCAGTCTTCAGCATTCTTCTGCAGCACCACATTGAAAAAGCTTCTAGCCCAGTCGTCCCTGAAATGTTTATCATCTGTTTTTCCCTTCCATACAAGGCTACACTCAAGACAAATATCTTCAGGAAAGACTTCCTACCACTTAACTCTGTATTTGATGTTAAAAAGTCTCTTATCCAGAAACACTTTTCTTGCCATTGCCAGACTACATTTAATATCCTTGTGCATGAACCACAGCACATTAAAAAACAAAAATCACTCAAGCAAGTGCTTCCAAGAGATTTTATTTATTATAATACCCAATCCCATGGTGTGGAACACATTGGGAACATATGGATAAGCTTGCAATGAAGCCCTTTCACTTTTGGTTAAGTCTGAGCCCTTGGCCATGAGACTATTCTCTAGGATCATAAAGAACGCTGAAAGAAAGTTAGTTCTGCTATGAGTGAAAGTGGAGGAACTTGTATGGAAATGGTTCCAGCCACACTCTACATTTTTTCCCTAAAGACATTGTGTTTGATTTTATTCCTCTTTGAAACATGACCCTGAATTGCGGTGGTGTATGAATTAAACTGTTAATGAGACACATTCCCTCTTCTTTCTTGTAGCAATTTAATTTTTCAGTGCTTAGCTGTGCAGACTCTGTCTTTCATTCCAATACATTATTTGCTTGTTTTGTGCACACTATTTACCTTGTCGTAATGAGTTTTTCTGGTGCCTAGGTTGTTTACAAATTTTAAAAAAGCGGTTGCTTTTGTTTACCTTTCTTTGTGTTATGTTTCAGAGGTCCGTGACTTGTTTCGGAAGTGGAGGGAAGAGAATGAGAGGAACAGTCGTGAGATAGTTGATTTGTGGGAAACTGTTCTGATGAAGAAAGTTCATAAACTAGGTGACGAAAGTGAGTTCTAGCTGAGAGTTAAAGTAATTCTAACCACATAAAGTTTCATTAATATAACATAATTTGTAACTTCCACATAATTAGCTGCATAACATTAAATTTTATCATGCTTTATACTCATTTAATACTCTTGCAGTTAGTAAAATTGTATCCATTACAGCTGACAACAGCACCCATTGTCTTGGGGTAGCATCTTTGATTCATAATCAAAACATTTTCGGTCCCAGGTTTGAATCCCGCTGCTGCTTAAATTTTGATTAATAATCAGCATTGGCGGCCAAAGACTTCCAGCATAAGAGGTCACTCTCATTCTGCGAACAGCCGTGTCAAAGAGGATGGAGGAGCGGACAGAGTTTCAGGGCACTCTCTTGTCCTAGGGGTGGGAAACTGCCCCTAAAGGCGGAAGAATCAGCAATGATCAACGGCGTGAGGATGCAGAAGGCAATTGAAACCACTGCATTAAAGGCATGTAACATGTATCCACAGGACATGTGGCCTGTAATTGAAGAAGTGTCATGATGATTTCTCCATTGGCAAAAGATACTGGAATAGTCCCCCATTCAGATCTCTGGGAGGGGACTGCCAAAGGGGAGGTTACCATGAGAAAAAGATGGAATAATTAATGAAAGGATAACATTCTACGACTCGGGGCATGGAATGTCAGAAGCTTGAACATGGTAGGGAAACTAGAAAATCTGAAAAGGGAAAAGCTAAGGCTCAGTCTAGATGTAGTAGGGGTCAGTGAAGAGAAGTGGAAAGAAGACAATGATTTCTGGTCAGATGAGTATAGGGTAATATCAACAGCAGCAGAAAATGGTATAAAGGGAGTAGGATTCATTATGAATAGGAAGTTAGGGCAGAGAGTGTGTTATTGTGAACAGTTCAGTGACAGGGTTGTTCTTATCAGAATCAACAGCAGACACCGACAGCAATAGTTCAGGTTTACATGCCAACATCGCAAGCTGAAGATGAAGAGATAGAAAAAGTGTATGAGGATCTTGAAAGGGTAATACAGTACGTAAAGGGATATGAAAATCTAATAGTTATGGGAGACTGGAATGCAGTTGTGGGGAAAGGAGTAGAAGAAAAGGTTACAGGAGAACATGGGCTTGGGACAAAGAATGGGAGAGGAGAATGACTAATTGAGTTCTGTAACAAGTTTCAGATAGTAATAGCGAATACTCTGTTCAAGAATCACAAGAGGAGAAGGTATACTTGGAAAAGACCGGGTGATATGGGAATATTTCAGTTAAATTACATCGTGGTCAGACAGAAATTCTGAAATCAGATACTGAATTGTAAGATGTACCCAGGAACAGATATAGACTCAGATCACAATATAGTAGTGATAAAGAGTAGGCTGAAAGTAAGACATTAGTCAGAAAGAAGTGGGATGTTGAAGTACTAAGGAATGAAAAGATATAGTTGAAGTTCTTTAAGGCTATAGATACGGCAGTAAGGAATAGCTACAAAGGAGGTAACTATGAAGAAACCATGGGTAACAGAAGTAATACTTCAATTGATCTGTTGCGGGATGTTGATGGTGGAACCCAGGACTCCAGACGGCCGAGCTGAAGCCAGGACCCACCGCTCCGTATTTCGTCAGGAGGGCGAGCAAGTTCATTAGCGCCAAGGGGTAGTACAGAGTGATACAGTGGTATTTGGAAGTATTCCTTGATTCACATAATTTACAGTACTACGATGGCTGCAGCATAGTATCAGCATGCTGCCCGCAGCGTTGTCCCGCGAGTCCAGCCGGCTCAGGAACTCCTGCTATGCCGACGCTGCTGCTCCATCATCAAGGACGCTCAGCTGGGAGTCGGCCGTGCTTGCCCGGTCGCCGCTCGCCAATGCATCATGTCTTGCGCCGTGTAGTTGCCTGCAATTCCGGAGACTGTTACAGTCTCTGGTCCCCGCCGCCTTCCGCCCCGTTTGGCCTGCTCTGTCTGACCATGGGACGAAGGTGGTTGTACTGGTCACCCATGGCTCTCAGCTGCCATTGCTCCCAGGACAGGACTGGACTCGAACCCGCGCCCTCCTGGATGCCGTGCTACAACTTGCCGCTAATGGTGTTTGCCAGATGGCAACACCCGCCGCCGCCCCTGACACTGTTTCAGCGCTGCAGCTCCTCCCGCAGTATACGCCTCGCCCGGACCCCAGTATGTTAGATGGGAAGCGAACGTGGCCCATCCTGGACCCATTGCAGACTGCTATCACTGTCATCCTTCAGGCAGACCATGCAGTCTCCAAGTACCCAGCTGCTGTTCTGTCCCACCCCTGTGTTGTTTCCCCGGAGGCGGAATACAGCCTGAACAAGTACATAGAAATAAAGTACGGGTTACACAGAATATTTACAACATTGCTGCCAGACTGTCCCCTATAAGCGTAGACCAGCAGAGGTCCATCCCGACTCTCAACTGACCTGGCACACACTCATCTCTAGCTAAACGTGCCTGACTATTTATACTGCTTTTCCCCTCACTTCTTACGTAGTGTCATAGAGAGAGACAGAAACTATGGCAGGGGTAAATTCCCAAATGTCAGCCACTTACACATCACCCTCCTGGCTCTGGCCTAGTGCCCCGCCTCATACATCGCAATAACTTCAAGCAACGCTGCAGTTTCCTGCCTCGCTGTTGCTTCACACCAAACAAGTTGTACGTGCAATACGCTGCTGCAACTCCGTGCCATGTTTACTCTGCCAGGCCTGCTGGCTGCCGATTATTACCACACACTGCCAGCGGCCCCAGACTTCATCGCCCAACCGCACCTTTGCTGAATTTTAACAAAATTCCCCTTTCTTATGACTAAGACTAATACTAGCACAGCACTCCTCCCTCCTTTAGTAAGATTCGTCCCGAATTGAAATATAACAGGCATGGCCTGTGACTGCATAAACTTACCTTGTTCACAAAACTTATATGCTACAGACTAAAACTAATGAGAATGTAAAAACATTAATCCTACCCCTATACACTTTTTACACTGGTTACCAATGCCGTAGGCAACTGATGTGTTGGTACCTCCTCTACTGGTGCATGTATCCACACCCTCCACAAAGCTATACTCAATAAAAATAGAAAAATGGCACACCCTGTGGCTGAAATGCTCACTGTCCTTATTCTGTCGGTGCGATACTGTTGTAATGTTCAAATGTATTCCAGTACTTTATTAACCGTGATAGATCCTTCCTGTGCATCAATAAAGCAATGCAATGTTTCCAAAAACTCTGGATTTAACGTGGAGTTTAAATGTGTCAGATTCTGTATTTGCAATATCTCCAGAACCCCTTCCCACTACAAGTCACTACAGCATATTACGACATCTTAAAAAATTCCTGATAGTGCACTCCACTCCTATCGAATTCTCTGAAAATAGTCTCCCCCATACAATGACAAAACTAAAACAACAAACAAAAAAATGCAACTATTATCTGACCTACCGAACAAAAAAAGATTTAAATTATCCCTTGATACAAAAACACAACATGTAAACATGCCATACAATATTACATACATAATAATTTACTGTCTCTGTGACCGTAATGCATATGGAACGTAATGCATCCATTGTTGTCCCTCCGCCATGACTTTCTTCTTCTGTTTGCTTTGCCTAGCCTCTGCAATTGGGTCACTTCCTTGTAATTGAGGTAATCTGTCCTCCTCCATTCCTTTAAAAGGTTTTACTCTACTTACGTGGATAATGGAGGTTTTTGTTGGCAGCTGCACTTCACCATTTACAGGCGAAGTCATCGCCATGACCTGGTATGGTCCCTGGTACTTCGTCAAGAATTTTTTCGTCTTTTCCTTAGGCGTATATGGATTTGTGATCAGTACCCATTGACCTACCCTGTACTGTGGTAAAGGTCCCAACCGCTTATTCTGTTCTTCCTGCCTTTCCAACGCCTTCATATTGGCCTTCTGTACCCTCATTCAGACTTCCTGTATTGTTCATGCAAATTTCCTCACTGCGTCCCCTTTAGCTATCGATTTCAGACATAGAACGTCAAACAGTGATGGCATCTATCTTCCATAGACCACCTCGAACAGTGACATTCCGACCCCCAAATGCATTTTGGTGTTATGACTTGATACCATGTATGGAAGATTCTCCCATTCGCCGCCGGATGAAATGGACTGGTCCATAATTTTTTAATTCTCAATAACCGACAACTGTGTCATTAATTCAGACATGAAGTTTCTTTTCCTGATCCTTAATTATGATATCAGGCACCCTGAACTTCAATAACCAGCTATTTACTAAAGCTTGGGCTACCGTATTTGCCTGTTGGTCTGGTATTGTGACCATGGCTAGAAACCACAGAAAGTGATCAATTATAGTTAAAACGTAATGATTCCCTGTCAGCGTTTTGTTATATGGCCCGTAGACATCTAGCCTGATAACTTCGAAAGGTAACCATTGCAATGGAATTCTTGTGCACATCACATCCGCTCACTGCTCACACGGTACACGATTGTTCCACACCCCCCAGTGGGTCCACAACTCTTTTGTGGATAAGTGCGTAGCGAGCACGGGACCCCGAGCTAATGTGGCCCTCCTTCCTTTCCGGGCTGCATACCTTCCTATTCCGCATCCTTCCCTATCCCCCATCTTCGCCCCCCCCTCCTCTCACCTCTGGCTCTTTCCTTCCCTTTCTCCCCCTCTGGGGGAGACGGACGCTCGTAAATTTAACGCATTCTTCGCCTTCTCTGCTTGTATGTCTTCATCCTTCCTTTGTCCTTCTCTTTTCCTTACCTCTTCTCTTTACCCTTTTCTCCGCTGCGGCATTTGAGACCTCTCTTCTTTTCTTTCCCTTTCCTTGTTTTTCCCTTTCTCTTTCTTCCTCCCTGTGCGTGTCTGAAGGCTGACCCACGCATTTTCGTGCGTAGCCGGTGACGGGGTAACGCGTAATTCCCCGCCCCAGGTAGACAGGTAGGACACGTACGTACCCCCTGGTAACAGCCAGGCCCAGGGAGGGGTGATTACCCGAGCTGATACCTTCCGAAAGTGCCGATTGGTCTCTCCGTCCGTTTGTCAGGAGGTGTGACCTGAGGTGTGAACAATCACCTAAGGCGGGAGTGCCCTCAGAGAGGGCCCCCACAAGGGAGGAGCGCGCCATCGGAGACGCCGGTAATCGTGGGGGATCCTTTCGCAATGGTTTCCTCACCTTCCACTATGTCTGCTCACAAGCATAAGTTCACTGAGTCTCAGCCACAGACAGTTCTTCCATCGTTGCCACAGTTCCTTGTTGTTTCTCGGTCTGATGAAGGTCACGACTTCTCCACGGTCAACCCTTTCATTATTCAGAAAGGTGTCGACGCAATTGCAGGTCCTGTAAAGTCTTGTTCCAGATTACGGAATGGCACCTTGTTGTTAGAAACAGTCAGTGCCCTCCAGGCACAAAAATTGCTATGTTCTCCACACCTTCCCTGTCCGGGTGGAACTGGACCGTACTTTAAATTCCTCGCGTGGAGTCGTTTATACCCGCTCCCTCGATGGATTGTCTGACGACGAAATTCAGCACTACCTGTCTGACCAGTGCGTAACGGCTGTTCATAGAGTTATGAAAAGGGTTGACACGAACACCATTCCAACCCGCACTGTCTTCTTGACATTTGACAAAGTTCAACTCCCATCCAAAATCAAAGCAGGCTATGAGATAATTTCCGTTCGCCCTCATGTCCCAAACCCTACGCGTTGCTATCGGTGTCAGTGGTTCAATCACACCAGCCAGTTCTGTTCCAATCCGGCCAAATGTGTTACGTGTGGCAAGGATGCCCATGAGGGTGCTTGTCCACCTCCATCCCCTCGCTGCATCAACTGTATGGGTGACCATGCTGCTTCCTCTCGAGATTGCCCCATTTTTAAAGACGAAAAGCTCATCCAGGAAATCAGAGTGAAGGAAAAGGTGTCGAACTTTGCTGCTCGAAAATTATTCGCCAGTCGACAGCCCACCGTGCCTCAGACAGGAAAATACAGCACTGTCCTTGCTTCTCCTCGACCACGCAGACTTGCGACCTCACCTTTAGTACCATGGTCGTCAGATCGGCCAGCACAAAGATCGCCCGTTCAACCTCACCACTTTCGCCTGCCCACTCTACGGCTCACCCTTCATTGGGTTCTGCTAAATTTCGAGCCCAAAAGCCAGACACCAAGACTTCGAAAAAAAGAGCATACTCGTGAAGATTTTTTACGTATCCCAACTTCACAACCATCGGTTCCTCCTTCATCTAAACATCATATTTCCAAGAACGCTAATAAGAAACCCAGTTCATCTCCTTCTTCGCCAAGGCGTGTCTCATCTACAGCACCATCTGGCGGAAATCGCCCTCGGCCGTCGTCTGTGTCGCCGAGGCGCACTGCTGGTGGCCGATCAACCGGCCAATCGCTGGTGGCAGGAGCTGCTCCTGAACAACCTATGGATCAGGATCTTCTGCCTTCGACTGAATGCCATTCCATGCTGTCGGTCGCAAGCTCTGAGCAGTCGTTGAGTTGACAGCACCCTTGGTCACGTTTCTCCATTTTCTGTTCACCCTATGTCCATTATCCACTGGAATATCCGCGGCATTCGAGCCAATCGGGATGAATTGTCGATCCTCTTACGATCCTACTCGCCGGTCATCTTCTGTCTTCAGGAAACAAAGCTGCGTCCCCATGACCGCTTTGTTCTCCCTCATTTTCAGTCCGTCCGATATGACCTCCCCTCTGTTGAAGGCACTCCAGCCCATGGAGGACTCATGATTCTGCTCCACGATACTCTCCATTATCACCAAATCCCCTTAAACAGTTTCCCTTTCTGGATACACGTTCTCTCTTTGTACGGTATACATTCCATCGTCCACACCAATGGCACGAGCTGATCTCCTTCATCTTCTTGGTCAGCTTCCACCCCCTATTTGCTGGTTGGGGACTTCAATGCCCACCACCTGCTTTGGGGATCTCCACATCCTTGTCCACGTGGCTCACTATTGCTAGACGTCTTCCACCAAGCGGATCTAGTTTGCCTCAGCACTGGGGTCCCTACAATTTTGTCTGCCTCCACGACAAATTTCTCTCATTTGGACCTTTCGGTCGGTACTTTTCCGCTAGCTCAGCGCTTCGAATGGTTCGCCCTTGATGATACACACTCGAGTGATCACTTTCCATGTGTCCTTAGACTGCAGCCTCAACTGCCCTATATGCGCCCGCGACGCTGGAAGTTTGCCCAAGCCGATTGGACACTTTTTTCGTCTCTAGCGACATTCGATGACCGTCACTTTCCTAGCGTCGAGAGGTCACACATATTACCGACGTTATTCTTACAGCTGCGGAACATTCAATACCACGCACCTCCGAATTGCCCCGGCGCCCCCCAGTTCCTTGGTGGAACGAGGCATGCCGTGACACAATACGTGAGCGGCGACGTGCTCTTTGCGTTTTCCACCACCATCCTACTTTGGCCAACTGTGTCCGCTATAAGCAGTTCCGTGCGTGATGCCGTCGCGTCATCGGCGATAGCAAGAAGGCAAGCTGGAAATTCTTTATTAGCTCATTTAACACCTTCAATCCCTCCTCGGAAGTTTGGAGTCAGATTCGACGGTCATCAAGTGCGCCTAGTTTCTCCCCCGTCTCTGGGCTCACTGTCACGCGTGATACGTTAGTGGACCCCGTCGCAATTTCTAACTCCTTGGGTCAACACTTTCCTGAGATTTCGAGCTCTTCAAATTACCTGCCAGCGTTGCTCCCGAAGAAACGTGCAGCGGAAGTGCAACCTCTTGCTTTCTTCTCTCAAAATCGCGAAAGCTATAATACTGTTTTCTCCATGCGGGAACTCCAACATGCACTCTATTCTTCTCGCTCCTCCACCCCAGGACCGGATGGTATCCACATCCAAATGTTGCTGCATTTATCAACCCATAGTCTGCGTTACCTCCTTCGCATTTATAATCGAATTTGGACCGACAGTACTTTTCCCAGACGATGGCGGGAAGCTATCGTCGTTCCTGTTCCGAAACCTGGAAAGGACAAACATCTCCCCTCTAGCTATCTCCCCATTTCTCTCACGAGTAGTGTATGTAAGGTTTTGGAGCGTATGGTGAATTGCCGTTTAGCTTGGTGGCTGGAGTCCCGCAGTCTTTTAACACCTGCCTAATGCGGTTTCCGAAAGCATCGTTCTGCAGTTGACCATCTTGTTTCTCTCTCCACTTATATCATGAACAATTTTTTCCGGAAACGCCAAACAGTAGCAGTATTTTTTGATCTGGAGAGAGCATACGATACCTGTTGGAGGACAGGCATCCTCCACACACTGTTCTCTTGGGGCTTTCGAGGTCGGCTGCCCCTTTTTCTTCACGAATTTATGGCAGAGCGCACATTTAGAGTGCGGGTGAACACTGCTCTCTCCCGTACTTTCTCCCAAGAAAACGGGGTACCCCAGGGCTCCGTGCTAAGTGTTGTACTGTTTGCTATTGCCATAAATCCAATTATGGATTGTCTCCTTCCTGATGTCTTGGGCTCCCTCTTTGTGGACGATTTTGCGATCTACTACAGGTCTCAACGGACCAGCCTTCTTGAACGACGTCTTCAAGGATGTCTTGATCGCCTCTACTCTTGGAGCACCAAAACCGGCTTCCGTTTTTCTCCCAGTAAGACCGTTTGTGTTAATTTTTGGCGACGTAAGGAGTTTCTTCCACCCTCCTTACATCTAGGACCTGTCAACCTTCTGTTTTCGGACGTCGATAAATTCTTGGGTCTTATTTTTGACAGAAAACTGTGCTGGTCCTCCCATGTTTCCTATCTTTTGGCTCGCTGTCTGCGATCGCTCAACACTCTCCATGTCCTGAATGGTACCTCCTTGGGAGCAGACCGAGTGGTCCTTCTCCGCCTCTATCGCGCCTTAGTGCGTTCGAAATTGGACTATGGAAGCATAGTTTACTCCTCTGCTCGGCCGTCTATTCTTCGTCGTCTCGACTCTATCCACCACCGTGGATTATGTTTAGTGTCTGGAGCTTTTTACACCAGCCCTGTGGAAAGCCTTTATGCTGAGACTGCTGAACCTCCGCTGTCCAATCGGTGAGCAGTCCTTCTGAGTCGTTATGCTAGCCATCTGTCTTCCATGCCTGCTAATCCAGTCCATGACATTTTTTTCGACGCCTCCTTTGATGTAGGGTATGCAGGCCGCCCCTCCTCCCTACTTCCACCGGGAGTCCACTTCCGTCAACTGCTCCATTCTCTTTCCTTCCGCTTTCCTAAAACCTTCATGACAACTTGGGGTACAGCACCGCCTTGGCTCCGTCCCCGGATCTGCCTGCTCCGTGATCTTTGTCAATTTCCCAAGGATGGTACCCCTTCACTTGTTTATCGTCGGGCATTTGCTGCTCTATGTGCACAAATGAAGGAAGCCACATTTATTTACACTGATGGCTCGAAAACATCGTTAGGTGTAGGGAGTGCCTGTATTGTTGGCGACACCCCAAATCAACTTCGGCTTCCCGACCAGTGTTCGGTTTATACTGCGGAGCTTTACGCTGTTCTCCAGGCTGTCCACTACATCCGCCGCCATCAGCGGATACAGTATGTTATCTGCTCAGATTCTCTCAGCTCTCTCCTCAGTCTCCAAGCTCTTTACCCTGTGCACCCGCTGGTCCACCAGAGTCAGGACTGTCTGAGCTTGCTCCCCCTGGGGGGCGTCTTGGTGGCGTTCCTCTGGCTCCCGGGACACGTTGGTATCTGTGGAAATGAGGCGGCCGCTATTGCGGCCAAGGCTGCAGTCTCTCTTCTTCGGCCAGCTATTCAATCGATTCCCTTCGCCGATCTACGGAGCGTTTTATGTCGTCGTGTTGTTCTTTTATGGCACGCACATTGGTCGACACTTCCCCATAATAAATTGCGGGAAGTGAAAGCTCTTCCCTGTGCTTGGACCTCTTCCTCCCGAACGCGTCGTCGGGAGGAGGTAATTTTAACTAGACTCCGGATAGGGCACTGTCTTTTTAGCCATCGACATCTTTTAAGCGGCGATCCTCCCCCATTCTGTCCCCACTGCTCTCAGCTGTGGACGGAAAGACACCTTTTAATTGAGTGCCCCTATTTTACTCCGTTACGCGCCCGTCTACAGCTGTCGCCTGATATATCGTCAATTTTAGCAGATGACACGCGCTCGGCCGATCGCGTTCTCGAGTTTATTAGTGCCAGTGAAATGACGTCAGTCATTTGAAGCTTTTTTTTTTTTTCTTTTTCTTTTTTTGGGACAACCAACCTTTTTCTGTAGTGGATTTTTAAGCCTTCCTCCTGCTTTTAGTTTCTCCAATTTTTTGAGTTTCGTTCCCATTGCTGCTGGTTTCCATTTTCGGTTTTTACTGTTTCCTAAGTCACGGACCGGGCGCTAATGACCATAGCAGTTTTGCGCCCTAAAACCAAAACAAAACAAAAAAAAAAATTGTTCCACATCCCTTCTCCGAGTGCGACACCAAAATCATTCTGCTACTTGACTTTCCGTTGCTCAATGACCCCCATGCCCTGAAATCACATGATCATGGGCCTGCTTTAAGACTTCCTCTCTCGAATTTGTTGGTACCACTACCCGTGGTCCACACCTGGTAACTCTACATGACAGATTTCTCTCCACAATGAAATGTGGTTGAGTTCTAAAACCCTGGTACTTCTCTTCCTATGGTTGTGCCCTTTGCCATTCCGTGACACTCTTACCCATTACCTCTAATGCGTCTAACTTGCGACTCAATACATCTGCATTCCTTTGTTTCTTCCCTGGCTTATGAATTACTTCAAAGTCAAACTCACTCAATTTTAGAGCCCAGAGTGTTAACCGACTAGAAGGATCCTTGAGTCCCAGTAATCATCTCAACGCCTCATGATCTGTCACGACCTTAAACTTTCTACCATAAAGGTAACAACAAAAATAGGTTACTCCATATATTACAGCCAACATCTCCTTTTCCATTGTGGAATGCGTCCGCTCTGCCCTATTTAACTGTCTGGAAGCATACACCACTGGATGCTCCTGTCCCTTTACCATTTGCCTCAGAACACATCCTACTGCGCCATTTGAAGCGTCACAAGATAAGATGAAGTCTTCTTCAAAATTCGGAAACATCGACACCTGAGGAGAAACTAATCTCATTTTTAATTCATCGAAAGCTTACTAGCATTCCTCTGTCCATTGAAATTTAACATCTTTCTTTAAAAGCTTTGTTAACGGCTCAGCTATTTTCGCAAAATAATTTACAAATTTATGATAATATGAACGTAACCCAATACACGGTTGTAATTGCTTCGTTGCATGTGGTGTCAGAAAATTTTGAACTGCTTCTGTTAACCGAGGATCAGTTTGAACCCCTTGTTCACTGATTACATGACCTAAATATTTGACTTGTTTCTGTGCAAAATTACATTTTTCTAAACTTAATGTCAACTTCTCTTAGACGAGATACATGTTCTGGTATAGCCTTTGAAAATACTATAATCTCATCTAGGTAAACCATACATGTCTTTGGTTTCAATCCCCTTAAAATACCATCTAATAATTGCTGAAAAGTGGCCGGTGCATTCTTCAACCCGAACAACATACGTATATACTGATAGTGTCTCACAGGAACAGTCAAATCTGTCTTTACCCTATCGTCTGGCGTTACTTCCAACTGGTGGTATCCACTCCGTAAATCTATCATCGTAAAATACGTACATTGTCCCATATTATCCAATGTGTCTGTGATATTCAGAATCAGATATGCATCCAAAATGGTTTTTGCATTCAGAAACGTATAATCACAACAAAACCTATATTTCCTTGTACCATCCGCTGACTTCTTAGATATGAGAACTACATTGCTTGAATATGGACTATCGCTATGCTCTGTGATTCCATCCCGTAGTTGTCGTTCTATAAACTACTCTAGTAGCAATTGCATATGATATGCTACCCTGTATGGTTTCCTAAACACTGGTGTATTATCCTCCATTGGTATGTGATGCTTCGTAATCGGTGTTGCCGGTAAACCACTCCGAATAAATCGCTAAATGTCAATAACAATGCCTCCAATGCGACCCTGTCGTCTCTCTGCAAATGCTGAAATTTTCCCCTCAATTGCGCTGCATCGACGTTTTGCTTATGGCTCATATCTAAATCCTCCCTATAGAGGTCATCTTCATCAAAAACCCCCAATGTGGCCAGTTACAGCCCTTTCGAGAAGCTAAAATCCACTCTGCCAAAGTTATCCATACTTACAGGAACCCTGTAATCTCCTTCCACATGACTTGTGTGAACTAAACTCCTTTGCACAAAACAGTGCGCATTATCCAACTCCTCATAACTCGTGAATGGTTCCACCATGTACGATGTCTCCTTTGGTAAGTCCGTATTTATCAAAACCCAGACTACCTTCCCTGTATCTGCCGGTATGTTATCCTGCTGATTGACCTTTAATGAATCCATTCGCAGTGTAGCTGGCATCACCTTTGTGTTAAGTGCACCTTGTGACATTCGTCCATTTGCAACCGTTTCCCCCATGCAAAACATTGTTCCACTGAGTTCCACTGTTTGTTGCCAAAGATCTATCTTCGCACGATGTTTGTCAAGGAAGTCTGGCCTGAGAATCACCGAATACCCCTCGCCCACACATGGTAACACCTCTACCTGCTCACTAAACTTAGTTCCTGTGATCACAAACTGAAGCACCATCGTACCCAATGACTCCACTTTATTATCCACCACCCCACGTAACCTACAACATGGTGGCTCAAGCCTTCTCCTGCTAACCAGGTCTAGACTAACAACAAACACGTGTGCTCTGTGTCAACCAGAAACCTCTGTTCCCTTCCGTTCACCAAGCATTCCGTCTGTGCATCTGCAAGCGCTTTACCTAATTTCCCTGGAACCACCCTCCGACGGTTGAAGCAGTCCCATTCTCGTTTAACGACTGCTGTCACTGAGGTTCCCCCTTACTTTTACTCCTGCAGTTCACTGCCTGGTGACCCATTTTCCCACATGAGTAACACCACACCTGTTGCTGACACTGCCTCCTAATATGCCCTACCTGGCCACAACAAAAACGCTTAATTTCTGCTGCTCCAACCTTTGCTTCGTCGCATAATCTACCTCCTCTAAGTATGCGGCAATCCTTAGAGCTGCCGCAAGGCCACTGGGATTCTCCATTCTCACCCGATGTGACATCTCCGGCGGTACTCCACACAAAAACACGTCTAACGCCCTGTTCTCGTCCTCTTGTAACAGCATTTTATTTGTCTCCCCATTCGGTGACAGTTTGAATGTTTGTGCATTTAGCTTTCGAATCCTGCCTGAGAAAACCTTCACAGCCTCATTTCTTCTCATAACTAATGCACTTAATTTTTCCTGGGAAAACCTGGTACTATTCTGCTCTCCCCTGCAGGTTCGGGGGGTTAGAATAGGCCCGCAGTATTCCTGCCTGTCATAAGAGGCAACTAAGAATCTCAAATGTTTCGGCCTATATGTGATGGTCCCCCTCACGGGTTTGACCTCCTCAATTGGGGAAGGACGCCTTACAGGTTCCATTATACCTATCGTGCATTGAGACCTTTCTCGTTGTTGCATTGCCGTCCCGCTTGTTCTCCATCACTTGGGCGGGGATACATTCCTGGGTGCGATTTCCACCATGCACTGTGCAGTGTTGCTTTTTGCGGAGACAACAACCATGGACTTCATTGCACCTAATATCCAGCACGGTAGCCAGTCCGTTGTGGTGGGGGCGCCATGTACCCCGTTGGCCCTGACAACACAGGGATCGCTCTGCTGATGCCTGCGCCGTTAACTCCCCACGTATGCCGAGGAGTAGATGTCTATCTCGCTGGGGCATCGGGACTCCCAGCAATGGCCATCCTGCCAGGTGGCCCTTGCTGAGTCTGGGCAGCTCCTGTGGGGAGGGCCCTTGGTCGGAGTGGGTGCCATCAGGGCAGATGACCCGCAATGAAGCGTGGTACATCATCTCTTGCTGGTGGCCAGCCGCCAACGGTCTCTAAGCATTCTCGGGCTCAATTCAACGCTCATAAGTACGATCCCAAATCGTTCCCCTCCCTGGCCACACCGTGGGAGGAACATAAGGCTCAGGATGGCAGTGACACTTATTCGCCCTGGTTCCTAGTTTGTATGAGAGCTGATGGGGAGTCTTTCATGTCAACAAAGCCTCAATTCTTCATAGAGCATTTAGAGGACACGTTTGGGGAGGTGGAGGGCTTGTCCAAAATGCGCTCTGGGTCAGTATTGATAAAAATGGATCCTCTGCGTAGTCACAAAGGTTAGTTGCTTGTGACAAGTTGGGGGATGTTTCAATTACCATCACACCCCGTAAGAATTTAAATGTGGTCCAGGGTATTATTTTCCATAGGGACCTTCTTTTGCAGTCTGATGATGAACTGCACGCCAATTTAGAGCATTGAGGTGTTCATTTCGTCCAGTGCGTTCATCGGGGCCCGAAGGATGATCAGATTGCTACCGGTGCCTTCATCTTGGCCTTCGAGGGTGATACATTACCGGAAAAGGTCAAGGTGATGGTCTACCGCTGTTATGTCAAGCCCCATATCCCTCCCCCGATGCAGTGCTTTAAATGCTGGAAGTTCCGCCATATGTCTTCCTGCTGTGCTTCCAGCCTCACATGTCGAAATTGCGGACGCCCATCACATCCCAATACTCCATGTGCCCTGCCTCCCAACTGTGTCAACTGCGGAGAGCATCATTCACCTTGCTTGCCAGACTGCAGGATCTTACAGAAAGAGTGGAAAATCATGGAATACAAGACCCTGGACAGACTGACCTATACTGAGGCTAAAAGGAAATATGAACGACTCCATCCTGTGCGAATGACTTCCTCATATGCCACCGCTATGACAACCGTGATAACCCCATCATTTCAGCGAATTCCAGTCGGCTCACCAAGCCGTACAACTCCACATGCCCTCTTGCCCATGGGGGGCACTACCCACCCTGTTGCTCCCTCACCACCTACATCAGGAGCAACACCCCCCTCACACCCATCGGAGAAGAATCAAAATTCATCGGCTCCTCCCACAAGCAAGGGGTCCCTTGGGTCCCTCCCTTCCCAGGTTTCCACAAGTGGGAAAGATGATGCCCGGCAGTGGCATAAGTGCCCACAAGCAGCTGGTCGTAGGGCTTCGCGATCCTCCTTCCGTCCCGGAGACCGAATCGGTGAAGCCCTCCCAGCCAGTGAAACCCAAGGAGCAGTGAGAAAAGTCCAAGAAGAAGACCTCTAAGACGAAGGAACTTGAGGTGACACCCACCCCATCGCAACCTACAAGCTCTGTGTCTGAGAGCGAGGTAGAGATTCTGGCGTCCGCTGAGGACCTAGATCTCGCCGGACTCTGACACAATCGATGTCACTTGCACAGGTACTCAATCAGTGGCAGCAGGTGACCCATTGGCGTAATCTCCCTCCCCAGTCCCTTCACGCCTTTCTCGACCATGGACGATGTCATCCTCCAGTGGAACTGCAGCGGTTTTTTCCATCATCTTGCTGACCTCTGACAACTTCTCAGCCTTCACCCTTTCCTTTGCATTGCTCTTCAAGAAACATGGTTTCCGGCGATGCTGACTCCCGCCCTCCTTGGCTATCAGGGTTATTATAGGAACCGGTAGCTTATGAGAGGGTAACTGGTGGGGTCTGCATCTACATTCTTCACTCCCTTTACAGCACGTCCGGCCCTCTACAAACACCTATAGAGACTGTCGCTGTTCGAGTGTGGACGCCTCAGGCTGTTACTGTATGCAATCTCTATCTTCCACCAGATGGTGATGTCCCGCAGCATGTCATGGCTGCACTGATAGCCCAATTGCCGCCACCTTTTCTGTTACTGGGCGACTTCAATGCCCATAACCCTCTGTGGGGTGGATCAGTGGCAACAGGCCGAGGCAGCATCGTTGAGCAAGTATTGGCACAGCTCGACCTTACTCTTTTAAATAATGGTGCCCTCACACATTTCAGTGTGGCGCATGGCACTTACTCAGCCATCGACCTTTCGATCTGGAGCCCTAGCCTACGACTTGTGCGGTAATGACCACTTTCCGATCTTTGTCACTTCCACAGTGTCACTCTTCTGGGTGTCCCTGCAGATGGGCTATAAATAAGGCTGACTGGGACTTGTTCACCTCCATTGCTACTATTGAGCCTCTTTCCAATGACGCCATTGAT
This sequence comes from Schistocerca piceifrons, assembly GCF_021461385.2. Taxonomy (NCBI): domain Eukaryota; kingdom Metazoa; phylum Arthropoda; class Insecta; order Orthoptera; family Acrididae; genus Schistocerca; species Schistocerca piceifrons. The sequence goes on along the minus strand of NC_060138.1, from coordinate 550,597,515 downwards.
TCCGTGGTTTACTCGGTCACCACCTGCATCATTGCTGCCACAGAATCTGCCATTCCCTATTCTTTTGGGTCCCCTCTGTGGAGGACTATGCCTTGGTAGTCACCCGAGATCGCTGAGGTGATTAAAGATCGCAGGTGGACACTCCAGCGTCACAAGCAGCATCCCTCATTGGAACACCTCATCGCCTTTAAAAGGCTCTGTGCGCAAGCCCACCGCCTCATTCGCCAACACACGCAGGAGTGCTGGGAAAGGTATGTTCCCACCATTGGCCTCCGTACCTCTCCATCACAGGTTTGGGCCAAGATTACTCGACACTATGGCTATCGGACCCCCCGTCAGCGTACCTGTGCTTTCACTGAATGGAGCAGTCTGTAATGACTCCGACACAATTGCAAACACTTAGCAGAGCATTTTGCTCAGAGTTTCACTTCTGCAAATTACCCACTGGCCTTGCACTCCCTGAAAGAGTGGTGGGAATGTTGGATCCTTTCATTTCACACATGCCACCCTGAATCGTACTACTCTGTTCAGTGAGTGGGAATTCCAAAGTGCCCTAGCCGCTTGCCCTGATACAGCTCTCGGGCCAGATCGCATTCACTGTCAGATGCTCAAACACCTCTCGGTGGACTGCCAGCAACGCCTCCTAAACCTTTACAACCATATCTAGGTTGAGGGTGTCTTCCCATCACATTGGCGGGAAAGCATCGTAATCCCCGTGTTGAAACCTGGCAAGAACCCACTGGATGTGGACAGCTACCGCCCCATTAGCCTCACCAACGTTCTTTGGAAGTTGCTCGAACGCATGGTGAGCTGGAGGTTGAGTAGGCTGCTTGAGTCTTGGGGCCTTCTGGCTCCGTCTCAGGGTGAGTTCCATAAGGGCCGCTCTGCCGCCGATAATCTGGTGTGCCTGGAGTCTGCCATTCGTATGGCCTTTGCCCACCGTCAGCTTCTGGTCGCCATCTTTTTTGACATGCAGAAGGCAAACGATATGACATGGCGACATCACATCCACTCTACACTTCATGATTGGGGTCTTCGGGGTCTGCTCCTGATTTTCATACAAAATTTTCTGTCGCATCGTTCCTTCCATGTGCAAGTTGCGACTTCCTGAGTTCAGGAGAATGGGGTACTGCAAGGATCTGTCTTAAGTGTCTGCCTCATTTTAATTGCAATTATTGGGCTCGCTGCAATGGTGGGAACGTCTGTCTCAGCTTCCTTGTATGCTGATGGCTTCTGCCTATACTTTAGCTCCACTGGCATTGCAGCTGCTGAACGGCAGCTGCAGAGTGCTATCTGCAAGGTGCAGTCTTGAGCTGTAGCGGATGGCTTCCAGTTTTCGGCTGCCAAGACCTGCGTTATGCATTTCTGCCAGCAACGCACTGTTCACCTTGAGCCATGGCTTTATCTGGTCAGCGACCTCTTGCTGTGGTGGAGACGAATCAGTTTTTGGGATTGGTTTTTGATACGCGGTTGACTTGGCTCCCTCATATTCGGCAGCTTAAACAGACATGTTGGTGGCATCTTAACGCTCTTCGTTGCTTGAGTCACATCAGCTGGTGTGCTGATAGGTCTACCCTTCTACGGCTGTACAAGGCGTTAATTCAGTCCTGTCTAGATTATGGGAGCCTGGCTTACGGTTTGGCATCAACTTTTGCTTTGCAGTTACTGAACCCCATCCTTCACAGCGGGATCCGGACAAGCCCTGTCAACAGCATACTTGTGGAGGCAGGTGTCCCTCTATTGCGGTTCTGCCAACGATTACTGGCCACTTATGCTACACTCGTTTGTAGCTTGCCTGGGCATCCCAATTATCGTCTCCTGTTCCCTCAGTTGGTCGTCAATCTTCCGGAATGGTGGCCCCGGCTAGGGTGTACGATCGTGGTTCGTGTCAGAGCTCTTCTCTCTGGGCTTGAGATTTCCCTCTTCCATCTCTTTTCTGGGCCTCTCTGCGTATGCCCCCGTGGTGTGTGCCCCGCCCATGCCTTCAGCTCAATTTGGCACAGGGCCCGAAGGACTCAGTCCCTCCTGAGGCCCTGTGCCGCCGCTTTCTTTCACTTGTTGCCGCGATTCAAGGCTCTGATGTTGTCTATACTGATGGTTCATTGGTTGCTGGTTGTGTTGGTTATGCTCTTACCCTAGGGGATCATTATGAACAACACTCATTGCCGGCTGGCTGCAGTGTTTTCACTGCAGAGCTGGTTGCCATCTCTCGCACCCTAAAGTATATCCACTCCTGCTCAGGTGAGTCCTTCGTTATCTGTAGTGACTCCCTGAGTGGTTTACGAGCTATCGACCTGTTTCCCTCGCTCTCGTCTGATGATGGCTATCCAGGAGACCTTCCATACTCTTGCCCGTTGCGGCCGCTCTGTGGTCTTTGTGTGGACCCCCGGTCATGTCGGCATCCCGGGAAATGAACGTGTTGGCATGCTGGCCAAACAGGCTGTCGGTGCACCAACCTTGGAGATTGGCCTTTCAGATAGTGACCTGAGGTCAGTTTTGCGGCAGAAGGTACTTCACACCTGTGGTGAAGAATGGCACACCCTTCCTTCACCCAACCAACTTTGAGCCATCAAGGAGGCTACCGGTACGTGGCGCTCCTCCTTGCGGGTCTTTCGTAAGGACTCTGTTGTCCTGTGCTGGCTGCGCATTGGCCACACCTGCTTGACACACAGCTATTTATTGCGCCGCGAGGACCCACCTTTATGTCGCTGCGGGTCAGCTTTGACGGTGGTCCACATCTTGTTGGACTGCCTGCTTTTAATTCCACGCAGGCAGACGTTTGCGCTGCCTGATACGCTTCCTGCACTTTTATCAGGTGACATTGCGATGGAAGATTTAGTTTTGAGTTTTATTCGTGCAAGGGGTTTTTATCGCTTGATCTAAGTGTTTGTCCTTTTTTTGTGTTGTGTGGCCTTTGGCCTACGATTTTAGACTGGGGTTTTTAGTGCGTTTCTTGGTGGTTAACTTTTCCTTTTTTGCTTCTGTGGTCGGCCAACCACTGTCACACTTGGTGTGATTTTAATTCCTTTTTTCTGGTCTCTGTCTGTGTCTTTCCTGTCCTATGTCGTCTCTTTGTCATCACCATTGTTTGTTCTTATTCTTTGTGGGTGTTTAAAGTTCATGGAAAAAGGGACCTCTGGCATAACCCAGCCTCAAGCTCTGCAAACGTCCCCACATTGTTCAAAGTTTCACGGTACAGTATCTACGACTTGGCATCCCCTATCAAGTATAACTTCGCCACTCTCAACTTTACAACATCCGACCACCTATTGGCCTCAGCCATTGTGATAATGTCATTAAGGAATACCGACACATCCTCCGTTGTTTTACCTGAAAAGGGGTTAATCAATGCCGTGATTGCCGGGTCAAACGGTCTATGCCACTCCACGACTTGTAATTTACTCTCACCCAATGTCCCTTCCCCTACTTGCAGTGCCTCAAATCAACCCACTAATCCTCCATATTTTTCTTTGTCCCTTATCATTGCCTCCAACAATACCTGAATTACTCAGTTAGAGCATCTACAACTTCCGCTGCCACAGCCTCTGCTGCTTGTCTTGTTTCTACTGCTCTTGTTTATAGCTCTACTGTTAGTATTAATTCCACTCTGGTACTCCTAAAACTTAGTTCTTGCAGCGAATCTTTGTCCATCTACATTCTGAACAATTACGCACCAAATGTCCAAATCTGCTACAAATAAATCAACTCTTTGGCACCCACTTTGTATACGGTAATACATGACCTGACAGGTTACAAAAATTACATCACTTAGGTGAGGTGCTATGTCGTCATGTCTCCCATTTCTTCTGAATTCAGATAAATCTACAGGCTCCTCCAGCCTTACAAAAGACTCCTTCAAAAAGTCGACCCTAATTGACACTTAACCCCTTAAAACACAAAAGAATGACAATAAATCAAACATCACTCACCCATCCCCATCGTGCTCATGTGCAGGTGACATTCCTGTTTTGCTTCCTATAATGGTACAGACGAACACCTCCCAAACGACAAGACGTAATGAGAAGTGTACGACCACCCATCACAAATGCAATCAAACACCTTAACTACCCCTCTACACAGGCACACCCCAACGCTACTTGCTCGACATAAGATGCGGGAGTAGAAATCCGGTACCAACATTGTAACCGGCACCACTTCTGACACCACTGTTGCGGGGTGTCGATGATCGAACCTGGGACTCCAGATGGCCGAGCTGAAGCCGGGACCCACCATGCCGTATTTCGTCAGGAGGCTGAACAAGTTCAATAGCGTCAAGGGGCAGTGCAGAGTCATACAGCGGTATTCGGAACTATCCTTTATTCACATAATTTACAGTACTACGAAGGCTGCAGCATAGTATCAGTGTGCTGCCCGCAGCGTTGTCCCGCGAGTCCAGCCGGCTCAGCAACTCCTGCTATGCCGATGCTGCTACTCCATCATCAAGGACGCTCAGCTGGGAGTTGGCCGTGCTTGCCCGGTCGCCGCTCACCGATGCATCGTGTCTTGCGCCGTGTAGTTGCCTACAATTCCGGAGACTGTTACAGTCTCTGGTCCCCGCCGCCTTCCGCCCCGTTTGGCCTGCTCTGTCTGACCATGGGACGAAGGTGGTTGTACTGGTCACCCATGGCTCTCAGCTGCCATTGCTCCCAGGACAGGACTGGACTCGAACCCGTGCCCTCCTGGATGTCGTGCTACAACTTGCCGCTAATGGTGTTTGCCAGATGGCAACACCCGCCGCCGCCCCTGACACTGTTTCAGCGCTGCAGCTCCTCCCGCAGCATACGCCTCGCCCGGACCCCAGTATGTTAGATGGGAAGCGAACGTGGCCCATCCTGGACCCATTGCAGACTGCTATCACTGTCGTCCTTCAGGCAGACCATGCAGTCTCCAAGTACCCAGCTGCTGTTCTGTCCCACCCCTGTGTTGTTTCCCCGGAGGCGGAATACAGCCTGAACAAGTACATAGAAATAAAGTACGGGTTACACAGAATATTTACAACATTGCTGCCAGACTGTCCCCTATAAGTGTAGACCAGCAGAGGTCCATCCCGACTCTCAACTGACCTGACACAAATAATTGAGAACGTAGGTTGCAAGTGCTACTCTGAGATGAAGAGGTTAGCACAGGAGAGGAATTCATGGCGGGCCACATCAAACCAGTCAGAAGACTGATGACAAAAAAAAAAAAAAAACAGCTGACTTTCTTATCAGTGGTATCTTCAGATACATGTCTTTACCTCTCCCATCCGTGACTCAAGATCACTTCCATTAAAATACACAATTCTCTCTTTTAGTATTGCAGTTGCGTAATGTTTCCTGCATCCCATAATTTTTGTTAATGTTGCATGCATTCTATTCAGTTATTAGTGCATTGATTCTGACTACACTAAATTTCTGTAGAGGCAGCATAAGATCCCTGACAGCTAGCAGCAGTATTTCCAGTTTTCAGCTGCTAAGCACAAACAGCTGTAGGTGAGACAAGAGCCTTGTATAGAGTTGCAACAACACTGAGGTGTTTCCATAGAGAGGTTTACAAAATCACATTACGTGATTGGTTGAGGTAGGCATGCAAAGCTGCTGTGCGTAGCCCTTTGCATCCGTCAGGGATCTGCTTATATCATCTCGACTATAGCCAAGCAATCTGTGGAATGGTTTGCTTTAACAAATCAACACCCAATTCCTTCTCTCATCCATGCAAGTGCCCTGTCTCTAATGACCTCAGAATCAGTGAGACATTAAGGTCTAGCCTTCATTCCCTCTAAGAGACACTGAAAATCATACTTTCTTTTCCAGGAGCTTGTGTACCATGTGTATTTATTGGTAAGTTGCTTACTATAGGAATTTGCAGTGTAGCAGTGTTTGTCCCATTCCCAAAAAACAAGAAGGTGTAAACTACTTAATCAGTGATACTAGATTATCGTTGATAGAATGTCAAATGCAGTTTTAAATCAGAACATTTTTTAAAATGCCACAAAAGTATGACAATACTGCAGGAACTTGTCAAAACTATCAAAGTGCAACCAACGCAACTCTGAAGTGCACTCAAGAAGTTTCTGTAAAAACAACTAATAAACTTCTAGACACTATACTAACAAGTTCCTTCATCGTCTGTAACATGTGTAATTCACTCTTTCTTCTCACTAACTACTTGGCAGTTATAATGAGATGTTGTCTCTGCATGTTATGATCATTCATAAAACCCAGATCATTTAGTAAATTTGATACACTTCGGTTGTCTATTTGCAAAATAGAAACTGAGGACTCACAACAGTTGTAACTTCATTTAGAAGTTGATCTAAACACACAGAAGTTTTGCAAGCATCACATACAGCCACATGTTCTTCCTTCATTGTGCAAAGATCAACACACTGCTGTAATTTACTTCACTGTGTAATTGGCTCTCCCTGAAACTTGAGTAGAATGCCACTTGTTGATCAGCTTGTACCTCTGTCCCAACCATGATCAGCATCACCATAAGCTTTAATATTGCAGACTTCATCCTTCTCAAAGTTTGTGCCATCTGTAACTGTTGATTTAAAAGACCTGAATATTCCTTTGAGCAATGTAAAATGTTCTTGTGTTAGTGAGTATTGAACTCTTGGTCCAGTATTAACAGCATATTATAAATCTGGTCCTGTACCTTGTGCTAAATACATCAGACTTCCAAATGTTTCTCAATAGAGTTCATTATCACTAAAAGAGGTGACCCACTATCCAAGTCCTCTGGTTCATACATACAAATTTCTTTCTTCAAAATACTGTTGAGAAATGGTGTTCTTACATTAAATTGACTTACACACCAATCATGTTAAATAGCAACATTCAGGGGGCTCTTGTGTCAGATCTTGTTACAGGGCTAAATGTGTCAAAGTAATCGATTCCAAAACATTGACTATATCTGTTTGTCACCAGTCAAGTCTTATATCGAACCACTTCATTATTTTCGTTTAATTTTATAGCAGAATCCTGTTGATTTTCAATCACCTTTTAGTTTTAGTCTTGTAAACTAGTTCCAGTGTCTTATTTTTCTTCAGAATATTCATTTCTTCTCCCACTGCTTTCTTCCATTTATTTAGAATTTTCTCACTGCACTGCTTTTTGTAACTCCTTGATGTCTCACAAAGAAGCATTATTCTTGGTTGGTTGATGGGCTGAATCATCATAGTAACATGATGGTCTATCCAAATTCTGTCATTCACATAAATTGTGACCTCTATGAATTGCAGAAACAAATTTGGAGAATGATGTGTCAGCAGAGGGAAGAATTAAATGAAATTTTGAAAGTAAATGAGGAATAATGGGTTAAATATTTAACGGAGTTGTGTAAAGGTAAAAAATCACAGGAAAATGAAGAGAGATCAGTATACAAGTAAATGATGATGTAACTGTTTCACATGCAGAGGCACAAGAAGCTTTAACTTTGTTAAAAAGTAGGAAGTCTCCAGGGAAAGATAGGATCCCCAACGAATTACTAAAGTATGGAGGGTGTCCACTAACTGAACAATTAACCAGTTTGGTTAACAGAGATCGATGGAAAACTAGTATTACAATCCTGATGATGTACAAAAAAAATATAAGATAGAGCCATCCAGCTACAGAAGGATAAATCTACTGAGTTCAGTCCTTAAACTCATAACAAAAGGAAAATAAATGAAAAGTATTACAATCCTTGCAGAGGAGCAGTGTGGTTTTAGATCCCATAGTTCATGCATAGATACAGCATTCATTCTTAGACAATTTATAGAGAAGTCCGTTGTATATAATAGACAAGCTTATCTTTGTTTTATTGATTTAAAAAAAGGCTTTTGATAGGATTCAATTAACAGATGCGGTAAACCTGCTCTACAAATGGGGTTTTTCTTCCAAATAAGTAAAAACAATTGAAGACATTTATACCAATAAATACAGCCAAGTGAAAATTGGTTCCAGGGTAACTAGCTGCATAGCTGTTAATAGTGGGATTAGGCAAGATGACTCTTTGAGCCCGCTACTTTTTAATGTAGTCATGGACAAGGTGATAAAGGAAGGTATTGGCTGGTAGTGGTTATAGAATGGGGGATGAAGAAATAAAGAACATTTGTTATACTGATGCAGTTCTACTGGCAAACAGCGAATATAACCTGCAGAAACTTATACATTTATTTATTGTGGCAGCCAGAAACCTAAATATGGTCATATCCACTCAAAATACCTGATGTATGACCACTTCAGTGGAACAAATTAGATGCAATCTGAAAGTTTCAACAGGTGATGAATATTTCAGTATCTTGATATTGATCTGTCCAGCAGTGGAATTGTCAAAAAGTAAGTTAGAGAACAAGTAGCAAAATCAAATAAAGTGGCAGGGTGTTTAAATGATACTGTTTGGAAAAACAAGCATAAAGAAAAAGATGTGAAGGCAAGAATATACAAAACAATAGTGTGACAAAGTATGACATACACAGCTCAGACAAGACTGGAAACAAAACAACTTTTTGACCAGGATAGAAAATCTGCTAAGAATTACAGGGATGACACTGTGAGCTGGAGGGGGGGGGGGGGGGGAGGAGAAAAGCATTAGAAAGGGATGTAAAGTGGACTCCATTAATGAGTGGGTACATAAGAGAAAGTGTGAATGGAATGTGCACATAGATAGGATCGATAAACAGGAGAGTGTGAAAATCGTAAGAGATAAATTACCAGCTGGTAAAAGAAATATTCGCCATCCAAGAAAAAGATAGAGCAACCACCTCAGGGTAGAATGAGGGGTACTGAAGGTAATAGGCTTTAGCCTAGGAAGAAGAAGAAGAAGAAGAAGAAGAAGAAGAAGAAGAAGAATTGTGGCTTCCTTTGCCTTCATTTGTTGCTTACAAGTTTTTGTCAACTTGTCCCTCAGTGTCATTCATACAATTCTGTTGATCACCCTCTTTACAGTCAGCATTATTACAGTCAGTTTCTGCAGCATCTTCCTTTTCATCTACATTGTCAGTACCAACCAATCATCCTCCAGTATGGAAAAATTTAGGTCAACACACTGCTCTCCTGGCTATTGCCAGTCTTTGTGGCAGGAATCCACTGCTATTTGTTAAGTACCTCCTCAGTTGTCCTCACAAGCCTGAGTGTACCTCCAAATCCATGGCAGTACTGAGAATTGAACACACGTCCTCTGTTTGGTAGTCAGCAGCAATGAGCCTCAACTGTGGTGGCAGATCGACAACCTTTTTAATCTCTCCAGTAAGTGGTTTTTGCAATTTGTTTGCAGTTGAGTTTTAAGTCTCTGCATAGACACACAATTATCATAACCGACCTCATATACTTTCAAAGATTAAGTGTCAAGCATCAAAGCATTTCCAGTTTCTTGTAGAAATCCAAGCATAGCATTCTATTCCAAATACCACATTATCAAAAGATCCTCTTTCATCAAAAATATTTCAGTTGGAGTTGTACCCTTAATTTTCATTTGACCAATTCGATTCAAAGTGTATGTTGGGGCCAAAATTGCCTCACCCCACAATGATTCTGGTAGATATTCAGCAGAACAGAGCCAAGAACATGCCATCTCACAAAGGATTCTATCTTCCCACTCAGCAACTCTGTTCTGCTGAAGAGTATATGATGCAGTAATTGAATGTTTCAGTCCAGTTGAATGAGCAAGCTTATGTACATCTTTATTATGGAACTTGTTGCCACTGTCTGTCTGTAATTCTTTAACAGTAATTTCAGCCTCAGTCATTTATTATTTTAATAAACAGTGCTAATTTTTCTTTACCTTTATCTTTGTGTCGCAAAGGGTACATCATCCGGAAAGTGGAAAAATTATCCTTAAAAACAGCAAAGTATTGATGACCCTGCAAATCATTTTCTTTCACCTTTGTCTGCTAACATCTGTGTAAACCAGTCCTCCACATTCAGTGGGTTTCTCCGCTCTTTCATAAAATAACATCTAATGATGTTTATCATTGTGCACACCCTCATAAAATCAGTTATTGCCTCTATACCACAATCCTTCAAAAACTGGTGCAGGTAGCATTTTTCCACGCCATCTCAGTACGTTACCAGTTTCAACAAAACACAAGACCTTTCTTGATGAACAACCTTTACAGCCAAACAATAAGTCATTTTTGCCATTAGAATAGCAACAACAATTGCAATATCATCATTGAAAAATACCCATGATTGCACTCATTACCAGTTACTTGATTTATTCCTTTTTGTATAGCTTTCGTAACAGAAAATAAAGGATCCACCTCAGCAAACCAGTCTTCTTCAGAATATTGTCCTGTTCATTGAATACCTGTAATCTATTCGACCTGTGTCATATACTTCAGTTTGAATGCCATTTTTGGCACTATCCATCTTCCTTGGAGTTTCAGATGCTTAAATATAATGTTCCAATCACGTTGATTGTTATGTGTTGGCACACTGCTGTCATTGTTCCACTTGTCACAATCTAGTTTGTTTGTATCTACAGAAAAATTGTCTCTCATCCAAATTTTGAAGTATTTGTGTGGCAAGAGCTTCTTAAACTTCCCACTGATGTTACTCTCTGTGCTAGTACACTCATTTGATCAGTGGTTGTTTTTCTTACATTTAAGACAAACTGAACATTTATACACTGTTTTGATTAGTGACCCGCTTTGTCACATGAAAAGCATTTTCTACCTTCACTCTTTTTGTAATGAGACTTTTTGATATATATGCTTCAGATGAAGTTTGATGCGCTTTCACCATTATTTGTTAACTTTCTTTTTCAACCTCATTTCAACATTTTCATCATCACGATCTGTTACGCTCAGTTTATAATTTAAACTCTTTTTTTTAATAATATATTCCATGTTTTCTCTCCAGTAAGTAAATCATGCCATGTAACTTAAATATAATTGAACTCTTTTAGTAAAAATTGTGCACAAAGGTCTCTGCCATTGATCATTTTGTCCAATAAAGTCAGTTTTTACTTAATCAGACTTGGCTAGGTGGCCTCGTATACAACCACACAATGTTACAAAGTTAGTGTCTAAGCAGATCAATGTTTTCTGCTGTGCAAACATCATAATCCTATGTAGCTTATCCCGAATCTTCGGCAGCTTTGAATTCCCAAATACAAAGTATAAAGGCTTGGTGTCAAGGGATAGAATTAGCTGTTTCCTTCATTTTACATTGATATCAATCCTTTTAGCAAGATCAGTTTCATAATTTTGCACCCTTACTTGCAGCTTAATCATATCACCATATACAATGTCAGAGATTTTGTCACAGTCTCAAGATAGACTGTAAGAGGTGGTGCAGAGATCAGCACACTGGACTTGTATTCAGGACATCTGACCATCCTGATTTCTGTTTTCTGCAATTGCCCCAAATCACTCCAGGTAAACACCAGGATGATCCCTCTGAAAGGGACATAGCGGATTTCCTTCTCTATCCTTTCAAATCTGAGCTTGTGCTCAATGCCTAATAACCTGCTATCAACGGGATGTTAAACTCTAAATCTTCCTTCCTACAGTCTAAAACAGTTCTCATTATAATCCTCCAGGTTCCCTAATTTGCTTCACCAGTCTGTTTATCAATTTGCTGTCTTTCGTCAGCCATTGTGTGATTATTTTCAATTCTGTAATGTCAAATTACCATTAAAATCAACTAAAATTGTCACAATTTGTGGAAACATTACCAACTGTGCATCCCTGCTACCATGTTAATAAAATATGAAATGCATTTTAAAACAGAAAATTTATTTAAAACATTTCAAATATCGGTAGTACCATTAAGCACAAGCAACACCCTCTGAAGTCAACTCAAGAAGTTTCTACACTAACAACGGACAACTTTCAAAGATTAACAATACATATGTACAAGTATTACAACTGTGAATAAACACTTATACTTTTTGTAGCATGCAGTTTGTTTCCAATGTCCTCTTTAAAATTATCTTTAATATCTACACAATTTTCAATAGAGTACTAATGACAGCCCAGGCCACCTTAGCTTTTTCAAGAAAGCTTGGATGCCATCTTTTCACTAGCTATAAGCTGTAAATTATTTAATGGATATATAAAAAATCGACTCACCAAGCGGCGGCAAGCTTTTGGGGCCAGTGGCTCCTTCTTCAGGCAGAAGGGTTGAAGGGGAAGGAAGAGGGGTGAAAGAAAAGGATTGGAGAGGTCTAGAAAAAGGGGTAGATTTCAGGAAAGTCACCCAGAACTGTGGGTCAGGGGAGACTTACCATACATACATTCTGTAAGTGTATAACCAGTGACATTGTAGGAACTTGAGTCAGCTATAAATGGCAAATTATTCAACTCTCAGCATTCTTGTATATCTGGTAACATTATGTTTTAAAACTGCAATTGAAATCACAAAAGTAGAAATGAATCTCATTCAAATTTCTTTACACAAGCCATCTCTGAACTTCCCTTACTTTTCAGTGTTTCCTAAATTATAGGTGCAAGTGAACAGTGTTTCTTATTGTATGAAATGTTACATAATCTTAATAAACTATTTCTACACATACTTTATTTTTTATCATGCAATAAAATCAATTTTCATTTTTTTCCAAAAATATTATTTTCATTATCCTGACCTTTTTCTTTTTTTTTTTTTTCTTTTTTTTTTTTTTTTTTTTTTTAAAGGGTTGCTGGTCCTTGAGCAGGTCTGTGTTGCAGCCTTGGACTGTAACAGACTGGATGTCGCAGACAGATGTGTGCACACACTTTCTACAGAATTTCCTACTAGCTTACGAGTCCGACGTCTTAGAGTTCTTCAGTTGGAAGCAATGGAACGGTACATTTAAATGTTATGACCATTTTTAAATTGATTATAAAATATAAAATAATACTGTGTTTACTCCAATTTATGATCTGTTTGCTCAGTCAATAAGAGGATACGGGCTCTCTCTCTCTGTCTCTCTCTCTCTCTCTCTCTCTCTCTCTCTCTCTCTCTCTCTCTCTCTCTCTGTGTGTGTGTGTGTGTGTGTGTGTGTGTGTGAGAGAGAGAGAGAGAGAGAGAGAGAGAGAGAGAGAGAGAGAGAGAGAGGAGGGGGGGGGGGGGGGTTCATACAGTAATTTTAGTGCATGTTATGTATTATCATGCAGTTTCTGTACAAAATGTTAGGGGGGGGGGGGGGGAGGGGGAAGGGAGGGAGACAGCACACATAGCTCTTGCTCTGTGCTGATGCCAATATTAGGATTGGAAATGGAGGCTGTCGAAAACATGTAGCCAGTATTAAAGCAGACAAGAGCTACTACAGTTATCTTTACATATTTATGTTTCGATCATTTTTGCAATGATATGGACAAGTCATCATAAATAGGTATGGGATTTGGCAAACATTATGCATGTAGTAATTTCTTAAAAAGTCTGTATTTGTACAGGGTGTTGCAGAGAACCAAGAACATTTGAAGCTGATGTTGGAAGCCCTGTATATTCAATAAGAATGGGTGGTTGTGGAGGGAGGGAGGGGGGAGAGGAGGAGGGAGATGCCATACTATCAAGTAGTAATGGACATTTAGTTGCAGAGGAGTGTAGTCACAGTGAGTGTGCACACCAAAATTGGTGACAATGTGACAGCTATATGAAGTGTGTTTCAGCATCATTATGAGATCTCAAACCCCATCGCCCTCTCCCCTCAACCCGTGGTCAAGTTCCTTCTTCACATACAACCAACCAACACCTGGGTCTGTAGCTTTGAAGAAACTGATTGGGCTTTGAAAAAGTGGCCCAGGGGACGTGTATTGTCGGAACATACCCCAGGAAACATTTATACTTTGCGGGCTGCAGTGGGAAGGATCCTCATCATTCAGTGTAAAAAATTGCTTCGTCCTTGTGACTTGGACATCGTAATGTGCAAAGAATACTCCGTAATGTTCAATTTCACCCACATAACTGTGTGGGGTAGCCGTGCAGCCTGAGGTGCCTTGACACGGTTTGCACGGCTCCCCCCACCGGGGGTTCAAGTCCTCCCTCGGGCATTGGTGTGTGTTGTCCTTAGCGTAAGTTAGAGCGAGTAGTGTGTAAGCCCCTAGAGACTGAGGACCACAGCTGATCCTACACATACAGTTTTGTGAAATCCTCTTGGCTAAAATAAGTGAGAATGCTAACTTTATTCAAAATTTATGGATATCACACAGTGCTTTAGCTACTGTAAAATGTGCTGTGTTGTCGTGGGATGACAGGCCCTTACTTCCCTGAAGATGGAGGCTGCTTCACTGTGTGACATCTCTCTTTGTTATGCTAGCATGAGAGAGGCATTTTTGGACCAAGGCTCCATTCTCTCCCAAATCGTGACATTCAGCACATCTGGTTTCCACAGGATGGAACTATCTCACACACTCCCCAAGTATATTGAAATGTTTGTTTGGGGATTACAAGATTTCAAGGAATGCTAACATCAGGTGACCACGTCGATCACCAGACTTTTCAGTCTGTGAATACTTATTATGGGGACTGTTGGAGAGTGTAGTGTACCAGATTAGACCAAGAAAACTTGCCTAGCTCAAGATCCAAGTTGAAAAGAACGTTGCCAGCATCCTGGAGAACACATTGTGCTGCACTGTGCAAAAGCTTCAGAATCGACTTAATGAATGTATCCGGCGAAAGGACGACACTTAAATAGTGCAGTTTTTAAAAAGCGAAGCATAATTAAATTTCACTCGTATAGCACACACATTTCGGCATCAGGTAAAGTTTTGAAGTTCCCTTCATTTTCTCTGATTATTTCAGATTTTCTCATTTCTCTGCACCCTTCTGTATTATTCTAAAGATTAATTGATGCTGTAATCATTTAGAGTTTTTTATATGCAAATACTTGACTCACATCACTTTGCAGGGCTCAGCATAATGGTACAGTCCTGCCAAAATTGCCATAAGAACATCGCTACTGAAATCGTTTAGCAAAAGTTGCTTTAAGGAACAAATACTAAATAGTTCGGAAACAGAAACCTAGTTACCACAAAATTCCCAGTCTTTTCAAATCAGTTGCATTAAATTCTTGGAGGAAAAAAAGTTGACTATTATTCCAGTAGGTAGGTCATAAGATTTGATTGATAATTTTGAACAACTGCCAATTTCCTCGTGTGAGTCACGTGATATGTCACAGAAAATGTTACAATTAGATACGAGTGCACCAATTGATCACATTGTGTTTCTTATCTGAATATTGAATTTTACACTGAAGAAAGTTTAAGACTCAGTACAGCTGAAAATTGTTTGTGATGTTGAACTCAATCGGCACGTTAAACTCTTCAATGCGACAAAGAAATACAATTTGGCATCGTTTTCTTTGTGCAGTATACAGTGAAAAATAAGCAAGCACTTTTGAATCTTGAAAGTCACCACCCTTCTGCATTAAAAAGGGAGAACTTTCATGCTTTGTTGTTTAAAGGGGTGTACAGTTTAATTGGACAATTACCTGTTCCAGCCAGCATCTGTACAATTATCTGAACTGGAAGTAGGTAGGCTACATACAGTTTGAGCCTCAGTTCTCACGATTCTGTCATTCCATCCAATATTTGTGGTGAAGAAGAGACAATGGGTAACAGAAGAGAGAGTTGCAACTTGTGTGATTGCAGATGAATTGCTTCAGTTCTTTCCTAAATGCAGGTCAAAACTTTTAATGATGGCCCAAGTTGAGGTTTAGAAGACAGGCAACAAAAAGACTATACAGAGAGAGTGGACTTAGAAGTTATTGAACATTGGAGTATGAATATTTTGCTACAACTGATAAGGTTATGAGAAATAATTTCAGTCTTGGCAGAAGTGGGGTCTCCTCTAATTTATTAAAAATATGAGGAAACTACTGTGTGTCTCTGGAGAACTGCTGGAATTTTTATGAAGTTTCTTAGGAATTTAGATGCTGAGATGGGTGCAGCAGGAAGGAATATCATTCTTATGACCGACAGATGTCCTGCACAACCAAACATAATGCCATTTCTCAGGAATGTTGATGTGTATCTTCCTGCTAACTGTACAAAACAGCTGAAGCCTCTAGACCTGGGCATAATTCATCCTGTGGAAAATAAATAAAGAATGGCTGTTGTGCAGCGGTCAACTTCATTCCTCAAAAGAAAGGATGTCATGAAAACGAATGTTTTATAGGTTATGCAAATGTTTGCTGCTGCCTAAAATGCTGTAACCAAATGGACTGTGTTGAATCCTGCAGACTGTGGGTCAGTATCAGTGTCTGTAGAAGGAAATGATGATTTCTCTGAATGCTGCCGTAAATATTGCAGCAAGTGTGACGTATCAGGACTACGTTGTGATGATAATAGCCTGTCATTGCAGCAAGTGTGACATATCAGGACTACGTTGTGATGATAATAGCCTGTCTTTTCCACATCAGTTAAATGTGCTTAAATAGAGAACCAAGCAGAGTTGTGGGAGGGAGGAGGGAAGACCCTGTTGATGGATGAGGATTCAGCTGGATTAAGTTTTTCTGCAGCTGAGAAACGGTGTTCCCTCATTTAGTGTGGACGAGCTGGTTCTACCCAGTGTCAGCCATCTAATGCAATAACTTTTCTCAATATGTTATGCTGGCAGCAAAAAGTAAAGTACACTTCTTTTCTTTTTATTTAAGAAATAAAGGATAATATTTAAGGATTTCCCTTTTTATGTAATTGTGTTTCTGTACCAGTAGCTGAATATAACAGCTTTTGAATACAGCAATTTCTTTTTGATTCTTGATGCTGTCTTTCAACTGAGATGCCAATTGGTGTTTTTGCCTGAGGCTTTGGAATAAATACGTATTAAGTTAATGAAAGTATGTGGCATGTATACAAATTATAAATTGAACTGCTGCTGTATTTTTCTGTTTGTATCTGTAGGCCAATCTCAGGAACTACTGTGGAGATTGTGATACAATTTTCACTAATAGATAAACTAATGCATGAGGAAGGTTTTTGTTGTTGTTGTTGTGGTGGTGGTGGTGGTGGTGGTGGTGGTGGTGTCTTCAGTTCTCAGACTGGTTTGATGCAGCTCTCCATGCTACTCTATCCTGTGCAAGCTTCATCATCTTCCAGTACGTACTGCAGCTTACATCCTTCTGAATCTGCTTAGTGTATTCATCTCTTGGTCTCCCTCTACGATTTTTACCCTCCACGCTGCCCTCCAGTACTAAATTGGTGATCCCTTGATGCCTCACAACATGTCCTAGCAACCAATCCCTTCTTCTACTCAAGTTGTGCCACAAACTACTCTTCTCCCCAATCCTATTCAGTACCACCTCATTAGTTATATGATCTACCCATCTAATCTTCAGCATTCTTCTGTAGCACCACATTTCGAAATCTTCTATTCTCTTCTTGTCCAAACTATTTATCGTCCATGTTTTGCTTCCGTACATGGCTGTACTCCATACAAATACTGACACTTAAATCTATACTCGATGTTAACAAATTTCTCCTCTTCAGAAACGCTTTCCTTACCATTGCCAGTCTACATTTTGTATCCTCTCTACTTCGACCATCATCAGTTATTTTGCTCTTCAAATAGCAAAACTCCTTTACTACTTTAAGCATCTCATTTCCTGATCTAACTCCCTCAGCATCACCCGACTTAATTCAACTACATTCCATTATCCTCATTTTGCTTTTGTTGATGTTCATCTTATATCCTCCTTTCAAGACACTGTCCATTTCGTTCAACTGCTCTTCCAAGTCCTTTGCTGTCTCTGTCAGAATTACAATGTCATCGGCGAACTGTAAAGTTTTTATTTCTTCTCCATGGATTTTAATACCTTCACTGCTTGCTCAATATACAGATTGAATAACATTGGGGAGAGGCTACAACCCTGTCTCACTCCCTTCCCAACCACTGCTTCCCTTTCATGTCCCTCGACTCTTACACCTGCCATCTGGTTTCTGTACAAATTGTAAATAGCCTTTTGCTCCCTGTATTTTACCCCTGCCACCTTCAGAGTTTGAAAGAGAGTATTCCAGTCAACATTGTCAAAAACTTTCTCTAAGTCTACAAATGCTAGAAACATAGTTTTGCCTTTCCTTAATCTAGCTTCTAAGATAAGTCGTAGGGTCTGTATTGCCTCACGTGTTCCAACATTTCTGCGGAATCCAAACTGATCTTCACCTAGGTCGACTTCTACCAGTTTTTCCATTTGTCTGTAAAGAATTCGCGTTAGTATTTTGCAGCCGTGACTTATTAAACTGACAGTTCGGCAGTTTTCACATCTGTCAACGCCTGCTTTCTTTGGGATTGGAATTATTATATTCTTCTTGAAGTCTGAGGGTATTTCGCGTGTGTCATACATTTTGATCACCAGATGGTAGAGTTTTGTCATGACTGGCTCTCCCAAGGCTGTCAGTAGTTCTAATGGAGTGTTGTCTACTCCAGGGGCCTTGTTTCGACTCAGGTCTTTCAGTGCTCTGTCAAACCCTTCATACAGTATCATATCTCCCATTTCATCTTCATGTACCTCCTCTTCCATTTCCATAATATTGTCTACAAGAACATCGCCCCTGTATAGACCCTCTATATATTCCTTCCACCTTTCTGCTTTCCCTTCTTTGCTTAGAACTGGGTTGCCATCTGAGCTCTTGATATTCATACAAGTGGTTCTCTTCTCTCCAAAGGTCTCTTTAATTTTCCTGTAGGCAGTATCTATCTTACCCCCTAGTGAGATAAGCCTCTACATCCTTACATTTGTGCTCTAGCCATCCCTGCTTAGCTATTTTGCACTTCCCGTCGATCTCATTTTTGAGACGTTTGTATTCCTTTTTGCCTGCTTCATTTGTTGCATTTTTGTATTTTCTCCTTTCATCAATTAAATTCAGCATCTTTTCTGTTACCCAAGGATTTCTACTCGCTCTCGTCTTTTTACCTACTTGATGGCGCCGATAGGAAAGTGTAGTGACACTTCTCTCTCGTTAAAAAGGCAAAAAATGAACAGTTCTTCGTGTAGAGAATGTAAAAAGCGTGTGATGAAGGGTATTCTGTGTATCAAATGCAACTTCTGGTTACACGAAAAGTGCGCGAAAGTAAATCTAAAGTTCGTCAGCGATGATTTTCCGTGGACATGTCACGGTTGTTTACGTGACGAAACGGCCGATCTTGTAAGTGCAGTTGATACAAAAAACGAAATTATAAAGTTACTACGAAGTGACATTGAGGCATTAAAAACCGAACTTTCAACCATCAAGAAAGAAAACGATACATTAATACAAGAAAAGAAGTCCTGTGTGTGTAAAAGCCATCAAACGGAAAAGCAAGAAGATCGCGAAAATACGAATGACCGATCGTACTTTAAAAACAACATTTCAAGTGTTCCCGTTGATGTCTCGGTAAACTCAGTAAGCCAAAAACCGGAAGATAAATATAAATGGAAGGTGGTGACATACAGCAAAAGGAAAAACAAGGCGACAGATACGCAACAAAAGGAAAATGACTTTTTAATAATTGGCGATTCGCTGCTGAAGAATATCGCTGTCCCCAATTGCAAGATCGACGTACGACCTGGTATTAGAACGCATCAACTCGGTAAACATTTTAAAAATATGGTAAATGCAAGACAAGATACTACAGAACCAGATTCTGAAACCAGACATAACTATAATGGGGTGTTTATACATGTTGGGACGAATTCGTTAAGGAGCAGCAGTGAGGAGGAAATGGCAAGCGAAACAAGAAACATGATTCGTACTGCAAGAAATATGTATGCAGGATCTCATCTGATACTTAGCGGAATCATAAACAGAAGGTCGGTGAGTGAAAAATATATCGCCAAAATAAACTGTGCTCTTAAAGAACAATGTGATCGTCTTGGGGCAATTTTTATAGACCCAAACAAATTCCTATGTAAAAACTCACTAGCGAAGGATGGCTTGCATTTAAATAGACTGGGGTCTGTAACGTTCAGCAGAATGTTTGCAGATGTCTGCAAAATCATTAGATGCAAGGGAAACTAATATGGCCTGAAGGGGATGAAAAATCATACACTCCAGCTGGAAAAGAAAAATATAAGCACCATACAAAAAAAGACGATACTAAAGAATTTGCCCCAGAATACAGCTCACAACATGTAAACCAACAAAATAAAAATTACATAAAAGTACTTCATCAAAATATTCAATACTTTGGTAACAAAAAATTAGAAGCAGAAGTACTCCTGAGTGAAGTAAGACAGACATATTATGCATAAGTGAACATGGACTAACTGAAAGTAAAATACATAATGTGGCAGTAAAGGACTACAAACTAGCTAGTTACTTCTGCAGATCTAAATATAAGGGTGGTGGCGTTTGTATATATATTAAAACAGGTACTCTTTCAAAGAATGTAAACAGTGGAGCTGCTACATTTCCCATAGCTAGAGAAAAAGACTTTGAAGTTACTGGTATAGTGGCAGAGGATTTTAGAGTGTTTTGTGTGTACAGGTCACCATGTGGCAATATTAGCATCTTTCTAAAAAAAGTTGCTAGCTTATTGAGAATGAATATGAAGAGAAATCTTATTATATGTGGAGACTTCAACATTGACATGGGAAAAGACACAAAAATAAGACAGGATTTTGAAGAATTGTTAATACAGCATAACATGAAAGTGAAAATAACTGCACCAACAAGAGTGACTTCACAAAGTGAGACAATTATTGACAACATAATTACTAATATGTGTAACTATGAGTCACATGTAGTTCAGACAGAAATATCTGATCATCATGGACAACTAATCAGCTTTTGCAGAAGTAATGACACAGTATCAGAACCAAAACAAACAACCAAAGAAATTAGGATCATCAGTGAACAAAATATCAACATCTTTAGAACAATGTTAAGTAAGGAAACCTGGAATGAAATCCTACAGGCCCAGAGTGTAAATGAAAAATATGATGCATTTATTTCAACAATTAAGTACCATTTTAATGTAGCATTTCCCATAGTAAAGAGACAAGAAAGGCATCAAGATCAAACACAGTGGATTACGAGTGAAATACTAGAACAGCGAAGGAAGCTTCAGGATGTGAGACGGATGGGCGAAGCTGAAAACTATAAAATGTTAAAAAAGAAGTATAGAAAAACAATAAGAGAAGCGAAAGCAAGAGCAATTGACACCACTATAGCGAACTCAAAAAACAAGGCAAAGGCAGCTTGGAATGCAATCAATGCTGAAAGAAAGGAAAAAGATGGGTCAAGCAAAGAAGAAGGTATTAGGTCAATTAAAGTAGACAACACAGTGGTCACAGATGGTATGGAAATAGCAAACATACTGAATAATAACTATATCAGTGTAGTAGAAAACCTAAAATTGGAAATAAATAGTCAAAAACAGAAGGGTATTAAGGTACCAAAAAGATCATGCAGTACTATGTTCTTAAGACCAGTCAGGGAAGATGAATTGCGGAAAACTATACAGAAACTGAAGACCAAGAAATCAGCTGGTGATGATGAAATATCAAATCATGTAATAAAGCTGGTATGTGAGGAGATAATAACACCACTGCTGAACATAGCAAACTGTTCTTTCAGAGATGCAATTTTTCCAGAAAAACTGAAGATAACGAAGGTAGTGCCAGTGTACAAGAAAGGGTGTGAGGATGATCCCAACAACTACAGACCAGTTTCACTGATATCAGGTTTCTCAAAAATCCTAGAAATGCTTATGTATACCAGATTAGTTAACTATTTGGACAAACATAACATTCTCATGACCTCACAACATGGTTTCAGAAAGGGTAAATCTACAGAATCAGCAATTTTCAGTCTAACAGAATACATTTTACAGTCCTTAGATGAGAAAAAGGTTGTCTCTGCAATGTTTCTGGATCTTTCAAAGGCATTTGACACCATTGACCATGAAATGCTGATACAAAAATTAAGCAACTATGGCATTCGGGGGCAACCAGGTGAATGGATAAAATCATACTTGTGCAACCGCAAGCAGTATGTATCATTAGGAAACTCGTACCAATCAGAAACCAAATCCATCAAATATGGAGTGCCGCAGGGTTCGGTAATGGGGCCATTGTTATTTAATGTATTTGTTAATGATATAGGTGTTGAGGAGGAAGAAAAGAAAATATTGTATGCTGATGACATGACAATACTAAATAGTGACCAAAATATGGAACAGCTTGAGAGAAGAGCATACATATCTGCAAATGTCACAGCTCAATGGCTGTTGGAAAATGAACTGGTTATAAATCTAAAAAAGACTATGTATGCAGTGTTTAAAAACAAGGAAAAGGCTGTAGACATGGATTTAGAGGTTGACGGAACAAGGCTGGAAGAAGTAGAATCTGCTAGATTCTTAGGTATTCTTGTGGATAATGAACTGAAATGGAAAAAACATATTAATAATGTCTGTAAGAAACTGAGCTCTGTCATATTCTTAATGATGCAGCTATCACAGTATTCAGACAAGAACCTTCTGTGTACAGTGTATCATGGACTTTTCGAACCATACTTACAGTATGGAGTGACGATGTGGGGAAACTCAAACAAACAAGAGACAAAACGAGTGTTCACATTACAAAAAAAAGCAATTAGGACCATTTTAAGAAGAAAGACCTCTGAAACATGCAGAAACTGTTTCAAGAATTTAGGTATCTTAACTTTTTCATCATTATATATATACAAAACAATAATGTACATCACAAAAGGTAGTGAGGACTGGATTACAAATGCTAGTGTACACACCCACAATACAAGAAAGAAGAATGAAGTACGGAGCATACCCCACCGACTGGCAATGCTAGAAAAAGGACCCCAGTACTCTGGTATCAGACTACTAAGAAGTCTGCCCAAAACCCTGCAAGATAGTGTACTTCACAATGAATTTACAAAGAAACTTAGACTATCTCATTGAAAAAGAGTTTTACAGTGTTGCAGAATACTTATGCCATTAAATTTGTATATATTGTTACTCATTATCAGTGATGTAAAAATGTAAGCTAAAGGTGTAGAAAAATAATTGATAAAGAATTTTAATACTTTGACATGTCCTATATTACACGTACATTTACTGTACACGATGTAATCTTACAGGATCAAATAAAATTCAATTCAATTCAATTCAATCCTCTCCTCCATTCACTATTTCATACCTCAAAGCTACCCGTTCTTCTTCTACTGTATTTCTTTCCCCCATTCATTCCTGTCAAATGTTCCCTTATGCTCTCCCTGAAACTCTGTACAACCTCTGGTTCTTTCAGTTTATCCAGGTCCCATCTCCTTAAATTCCCACCTTTTTGCAGTTTCTTCAGTTTTAATCTACAGTTCATAACCAATAGATTGTGGTCAGAGTCCACATCTGCCCCTGGAAATGTCTTACGATTTAAAACCTGGTTCCTAAATCTCTGTCTTACCATTATATAATGTATCTGAAACCTGTCAGTATCTCCAGGCTTCTTCCATGTATACAACCTTCTTTTATGATTCTTGAACCAAGTGTTAGCTATGATTAAGTTGTGCTGTGTGCAAAATTCCACCAGGCGGCTTCCTCTTTCATTTCTTACCCCCAATCCATATTCACCTACTACGTTTCCTTCTCTTCCTTTTCCTGCTATCGAATTCCAGTCACCCATGACTAGAAAATTTTCGGCTCCCTTCACTAACTGAATAATTTCTTTCATCTCATCATACATTTCTTCAATTTCTTCATCATCTGCAGAGCTAGTTGGCATATAGACTTGTACTACTGTCATAGGTGTCATATAGACTTGTACTACTGTCATAGGTGTGGGCTTCGTGTCTGTCTTGGCCACAACAATGCATTCGCTGTGCTGTTTGTAGTAGCTTACCCGCATTCCTATTTTCCTATTCATTATTGAACCCACTCCTGCATTACCCCTATTTGATTTTGTATTTATAACCCTGTATTCACCTGACCAAAAGTCTTGTTCCTCCTGCCACCGAACTTCACTAATTCCCACTATATCCAGCTTTAACCTATCCATTTCCCTTTTTAAATTTTTTAACCTACCTTTCTGATTAAGGGATCTGACATTCCACGCTCCGATCCGTAGAACGCCAGTTTTCTTTCTCCTGATAACAATGTCCTCCTGAGTAGTCCCCACCTGGAGATCCGATTGGGGGACTATTTCACCTCCGGAATATTTTACCCGAGGGCATGCAGCTTTACTGTATGATTACATGATGACGGCGTCCTCTTGGGTAAAATATTCCGGAGGTAAAATAGTCCCCCATTCGGATCTCCGGGCGGGGACTACTCAAGAGGATGTCGTTATCAGGAGAAAGAAAACTGGCGTTCTACGGATCGGAGCGTGGAATGTCAGATCACTTAATCGGGCAGGTAGGTTAGAAAATTTAAAAAGGGAAATGGATAGGTTGAAGTTAGATATAGTGGGAATTAGTGAAGTTCGGTGGCAGGAGGAACAAGACTTCTGGTCAGGTGACTACAGGGTTATAAACACAAAATCAAATAGGGGTAATGCAGGAGTAGGTTTAATAATGAATAGGAAAATAGGAATGCGGGTAAGCTACTACAAACAGCATAGTGAACGCATTATTGTGGCCAAGATAGATACGAAGCCCACGCCTACTACAGTACTACAAGTTTATATGCCAACTAGCTCTGCAGATGACGAAGAAATTGAAGAAATGTATGATGAAATAAAAGAAATTATTCAGATTGTGAAGGGAGACGAAAATTTAATAGTCATGGGTGACTGGAATTCGAGTGTAGGAAAAGGGAGAGACGGAAACATAGTAGGTGAATATGGATTGGGGGACAGAAATGAAAGAGGAAGCCGCCTGGTCGAATTTTGCACAGAGCACAACATAATCATAACTAACACTTGGTTTAAGAATCATGAAAGAAGGTTGTATACATGGAAGAACCCTGGAGATACTAAAAGGTATCAGATAGATTATATAATGGTAAGACAGAGATTTAGGAACCAGGTTTTAAATTGTAAGACATTTCCAGGGGCAGATGTGGACTCTGACCACAATCTATTGGTTATGACCTGTAGATTAAAACTGAAGAAACTGCAAAAAGGTGGGAATTTAAGGAGATGGGACCTGGATAAACTAAAAGAACCAGAGGTTGTACAGAGATTCAGGGAGAGCATAAGGGAGCAATTGACAGGAATGGTGGAAATAGATACAGTAGAAGAAGAATGGGTAGCTTTGAGGGATGAAGTAGTGAAGGCAGCAGAGGATCAAGTAGGTAAAAAGACGAGGGCTTGTAGAAATCCTTGGGTAACAGAAGAAATATTGAATTTAATTGATGAAAGAAGAAAATATAAAAATGCAGTAAGTGAAACAGGCGAAAAGGAATACAAACGTCTCAAAAATGAGACCGACAGGAAGTGCAAAATGGCTAAGCAGGGATGGCTAGAGGACAAATGTAAGGATGTAGAGGCCTATCTCACTAGGGGTAAGATAGATACCGCCTACAGGAAAATTAAAGAGACCTTTGGAGATAAGAGAACCACTTGTATGAATATCAAGAGCTCAGATGGAAACCCAGTTCTAAGCAAAGAAGGGAAAGCAGAAAGGTGGAAGGAGTATATAGAGGGTCTATACAAGGGTGATGTACTTGAGGACAATATTATGGAAATGGAAGAGGATGTAGATGAAGATGAAATGGGAGATATGATACTGCGTGAAGAGTTTGACAGAGCACTGAGAGACCTGAGTCGAAACAAGGCCCCCGGAGTAGACAATATTCCATTGGAACTACTGACGGCCGTGGGAGAGCCAGTGCTGACAAAACTCTACCATCTGGTGAGCAAGATGTATGAAAGAGGCGAAATACCCTCAGACTTCAAGAAGAATATAATAATTCCAATCCCAAAGAAAGCAGGTGTTGACAGATGTGAAAATTACCGAACTATCAGCTTAATAAGTCACAGCTGCAAAATACTAACACGAATTCTTTACAGACGAATGGAAAAACTAGTAGAAGCCAACCTCGGGGAAGATCAGTTTGGATTCCGTAGAAACACTGGAACACGTGAGGCAATACTGACCTTACGACTTATCTTAGAAGAAAGATTAAGGAAAGGCAAACCTACGTTTCTAGCATTTGTGGACTTAGAGAAAGCTTTTGACAATGTTGACTGGAATACTCTCTTTCAAATTCTAAAGGTGGCAGGGGTAAAATACAGGGAGCGAAAGGCTATTTACAATTTGTACAGAAACCAGATGGCAGTTATAAGAGTCGAGGGACATGAAAGGGAAGCAGTGGTTGGGAAGGGAGTAAGACAGGGTTGTAGCCTCTCCCCGATGTTGTTCAATCTGTATATTGAGCAAGCAGTAAAGGAAACAAAAGAAAAATTCGGAGTAGGTATTAAAATTCATGGAGAAGAAATAAAAACTTTGAGGTTCGCCGATGACATTGTAATTCTGTCAGAGACAGCAAAGGACTTGGAAGAGCAGTTGAATGGAATGGACAGTGTCTTGAAAGGAGGATATAAGATGAACATCAACAAAAGCAAAACAAGGATAATGGAATGTAGTCTAATTAAGTCGGGTGATGCTGAGGGAATTAGATTAGGAAATGAGGCACTTAAAGTAGTAAAGGAGTTTTGCTATTTGGGGAGCAAAATAACTGATGATGGTCGAAGTAGAGAGGATATAAAATGTAGGCTGGCAATGGCAAGGAAAGCGTTTCTGAAGAAGAGAAATTTGTTAACATCCAGTATTGATTTAAGTGTCAGGAAGTCATTTCTGAAAGTATTCGTATGGAGTGTAGCCATGTATGGAAGTGAAACATGGACGATAAATAGTTTGGACAAGAAGAGAATAGAAGCTTTCAAAATGTGGTGCTACAGAAGAATGCTGAAGATTAGATGGGTAGATCACATAACTAATGAGGAAGTATTGAATAGGATTGGGGAGAAGAGAAGTTTGTGGCACAACCTGACCAGAAGAAGGGATCGGTTGGTAGGACATGTTCTGAGGCATCAAGGGATCACCAATTTAGTATTGGAGGGCAGCGTGGAGGGTAAAAATCGTAGGGGGAGACCAAGAGATGAATACACTAAGCAGATTCAGAAGGATGTAGGTTGCAGTAGGTACTGGGAGATGAAAAAGCTTGCACAGGATAGAGTAGCATGGAGAGCTGCATCAAACCAGTCTCAGGACTGAAGACCACAACAACAACAACAACAACAACAACAACATATTTTACCCAAGAGGACGCCATCATCATTTATCCATACAGTAAAGCTGCATGCCCTCGGGAAAAATTACGGCTGCAGTTTCCCCATGCTTTCAGCCTTTCGCAGTACCAGCACAGCAAGGCCGTTTTGGTTAGTGTTGCAAGGCCAGATCAGTCAATCATCCAGACTGTTGCCCCTGCAACTACTGAAAAGGCTGCTGTCCCTCTTCAGGAACCACACGTTTGTCTGGCCTCTCAACAGATACCCCTCCGTTGTGGTTGCACCTACGGTACGGCTATCTGTATCGCTGAGGCACGCAAGCCTCCCCACCAACGGCAAGGTCTATGGTTCGTGGGGGGGAAGGTTTTTGTTTGTAACATTATCACTAGACCTTGGACTTTTAGGTTCTAAAAATGTTAAATTAGGTACTAAGATAGGTTCTATCACTTACAAAAATGGGTTATAAAAAATAAAAGTAAATGACCAAAATCTGACATTTTATTGTGTAGAAAGATACATAGATTGACAAAAATCCACATTATATTATTGTCCATGTCCATAATTACAGTCACAGTGTATTACCAACACTTTCTCCAGATTTTCTGTAGAGAAGCTGTATCTCTTGTCTGTTAATAGCATCTTATATGCTGAGAATCTGCATTCAACGACAACAGATCTTACCGGGGCATATTTAAATGAGGGTATTAGGCAAAATGGGACTGCACACTCATGTTCTGTTGATTTACCTGATAGGATGTCAGCCATTGTGCAGAGAGTGGTCAGTCCTGGTTTTTTTTGTAGCACTGTCTGTAGTTTTTTATTAACTTTCATACCAATAGAATCTGGGACCAAGTTGATTTTTTTCTGTCACCTCTTCTATCAGTCTCAGTTGTGTGTGGACTGGTTTTCCTGAACACTCTAGAGCTTTAATAACAGGGACCAAAAATGCATAATGAGATTTTATGTATGCGGTGGTGTTGGAAATAGTTGGGTCCTTTAGAAGATCTTTAGCTGAAGTAATGTTCACTGCCTCCTCCCGCAATTTAAGAACAATGTTTTTAATGTCTTCCAAATGCTCGCTGTAATATTCCATGGCTTGTAGCCACATTCCCCAGCAAGTAAGTGTGGGTTCTGGTGAAAGTGGTACGTTGGGAAGTTCCTCTCAAAATAACTGGAGTCTTGTAGGTGGTTTAATAAAAAGCTTTTTGATGGTTGAAACTAGCTTATTTAAATGTGGAAATTCAAGATGTATCATCTCAGCTACACAATTCATGGCATGGGCAAGACATGTAATATGGAGCAAGGCTGGGTAAAATACTTTCAACAATTTAACAACAGCAGTCATGTATGTGGGTGCATCAGTGTAGTTTGCAAGTACTTTATCAAGTACTTTATTTTCATCTAGACTGTCATGGAAAAGTAATTTGAGAACTTCATTAACAATGTGAGCAACTGCTTCCTGGTTAATCATTTATAGCCCCTTGCTGCAGATCAGATGAGATACAGAGCGAGTGTCTGCACCTGACTCTTCAACAACCAAATTAACCACCTATTGACATTGTCTGTCAATTGTGTCATTGAGATCCACATGTATGAATTGTGCATATATCTTCCCTTTTCCTGCTCAATGTATTTTTATATAAAGTATCTAAATAGTTACTTCTCAGTGTGGATTCTGATGGAATGCCGCAGTGACAGTATTTCTCTAGAAAGCTTTCGAATTGGGCTTTTTTCATCTGCATTGAATGATATGTTTGCTCCAACAATGGCTCAACAAAGGTCAATGTGAAATTTGTTTTTGTTGCATTTAGTTTAGTTACAAACTTTGTGGCAAGTTTGATTTATTTTTTTAAATTTGCCCGGTGTTTAATCCCCGCAACATGCTGACTCAAATGCGACCTCTGTTCAGAACATCCATAAAAATGAAAAGAAATGAGAAAGACTTTGTGGAAGAATTTACATACAAGATCTACTTAGCAGAAGTAATGTACATTAAGGGTTTAGAAACAATATTTCTGCATTTGCATGTGTCTGGTCAAAGTTAACTCAGGAAAAACAGTGGCATCACTGTTCTCTGAGTGGACGTAGCAGATAAAAGATTAACATTTTACTTACATCTTTGTTGCACACATTGCAGCGAATAACTCTTTCATCTGTAGAGAAACCAGGAAATTCTTGTAACCAATGACGAATCAGATGATTTGGAACTGGCTATTTTCGGCATGCTTGACTCTCAAATATTTTATCGAAAATTGTAATTTTACAGTACCTAAAATACCTAATTTCATGTTAGAACCTGACTGTACCTTATTTTTAAAAATCCTACAATACCTAATTTCATGTTAGAACCTGACTATCTAATTTTTAAAAATCCAGTAGCTGTGAAATATTACACCACATCCAAGCAGCACGCTGACCGACTGAATGGTGCAGGTGTTTTCAATAGGCTGTTCTGACAGGGCGGGAAGGCACTGGAGGCATATCACAAACCTCCTCAGTGCCCTGCTGGCCCATTTGAAGGTTTACAGTGAGCAACAATGCTCTGTGGAGCAGGGTGGGCTGTTACAGCCTGGCGTATGCAGTCATCTGACTCACAATTGGCGTTCACGCATGCAAACAAACCAGTTGTCATTCAATTACTGTTTTCTAAGTAGCCGGTTTACCAGCAGAGTAGGTTTAGTCTTACAAATTTTATTTGACTGGATTTTTAAAAATTAGGTACAGTCAGGTTCTAACATGAAATTAGCTATTTTAGGTACTGTAAGATTACAATTTTCGATAAAATATTTGTCATTCTTAGCTGGGAAGACAATGAGAGAATGTTAGTCATAAAAGATTTCGTTTAATTGGATTTTTAAAGTCTAGATACAATAAGGTACTAACCTGAAATTAGGTGTTTTTAGGTGCTATAAAACCAGCGTTTTTGATCATAAATTGGCATAATTGGTGTATGTACAACTTTTATTGCCTTTATTTAATGAGGAACAAAATAAGTTTTTACCTAAAATCCGTTGTCTAATTATCACTATTCCAGACTGATCATATAGCCATAATACTTAGAGCTACCAGTGCGAAATCAGGTTGGTTCATCAGTTAATATGAAGGAATACCGAAAAGTAATGCCTCCAAATTTTTTACTCTGTTCTCAATATCGTTTGTAGTATTACATTTCATGCACACTACTAAGTCGAGTTTTCCCATTTTGTTGATGCAAATTGTGACCTTCTGCTGCTAGAACACTCTGAATTGTAGCATGTAATGTGCCTGTGTGTAATGTACCTCTGTCTGGTGGTGAGAAACAGCAGGCTGTACTACAGTTTTTAACTGCAGAGAATGAAGAATGAAAGGTGTGTACAGTGACAATGCCAGACCACACAGAGCACTGCAACAGTCCAAAGCATTGGGTTCACTATCATCAATCATCCTACATAGTACCGACTTTGCTCCATATTATTTCCAAAACTTAAAGAATGTCATCGAGGACTTCACTTTGATAATCATGAAGTGTTTGCAAACAGGGATGAGATTGTGGCTCTGTTAACAAAGTCAAACATTCTTCATTGACGGTATCAACAAACTGCTCTCTTGTCGAGATAAATGTTTTCATCGCCATCGTGACTATGTTGAGATATAAATATAACAATGAAACTAGTAAAAATGTAATGTAACTGATTAGATAAAAAAATCTACTCACCACACAGCAGCAGGAGAACACACATTTAAAAATGCTTTTACTTATGCAAGCTTTTGGAGCCAGTAGCTCACTTCTGGCAGAAAGGTGGAGGGGTAGGAAGAGGGTGAAGAGAGAAGAACTGGAGAGCTTCTCATCCCATCCAGTAAGTCTCCACTGACGTGGGGTTCTGGGTGACTTTTCCAAACTACCACTTTTCCTAAAGCTCACCAGTTCCTTCCCCTTCACCCTTCTGCTGGAAGGAGGAGCCACTGGCTCCAAAAGCTTGCGTAAGTAAAATATTTTATATATATATATATATATATATATGTGCATTCTCTTGCTGCTGCTTGGTGAGTAATTTTTTTTTTCATCCAATTACCTTATACTGAGATATAAATATGTAAACATGAAGAATAAAGATGTGGAATGTTAGTAAAACAAAGTCAGAGGCATTACTTTTCAGCATGCCCGTGTATACACACTGAAGAGCCAAAGAAACTGGTACACCTGCCTAATATTGTGTAGGGTCCCCGCAAATACGCAGAAGTGCATGGAGTTAACTAATGTCTGAAGCAGTGCTGGAGGGAATTGACACCATGTATCCTGCAGGGCTGTCCGTAAATCCAGATGGAGATCTCTTCTGAACAGCACATTGCAAGACATCCCAGATATGCTCAATAACATTGATGTTGGGGAGTTTGGTGGTCAGCAGAAGTGTTCAGACTTAGAAGAGTGTTCCTGGAGCCATTCTGCAGCAATTCTGGATGTGCGGGATGTTGCATTGTCCTGCTGGAATTGCCCAAGTCTGTCAGAATGCACAGTGGAGGCAGGTGATCAGACAGGATGCTTATGTACATGTCAGAGTCTTATGTAGAAGTATGAGGGGTCCCATATCAACCTACTGCACATGCTCCACACCATTACAGAGCCTCCACCAGATTGACCAGTCCCCTGCTGACATGCAGGATCCATGGATTCATAAGGTTGTCTCCAAACCCGTACACGTCCATCTGCTCGATAAAATTTGAAATGAGACTCGTCCAACCAGGCAACATGTTTCCAGTCATCAGCAGTCCAATGTCAGCATTGACGGCCCGGGTGAGGCATAAAGCTTTGTGTTGTGCAGTCAGGGTACGAGTGGGCCTACATCTCCAAAAGTCCATATTGATGATGTTTTGTTGAATGGTCTGCATGCTGAAACTTGCTGATGGCCCAGCATTGAAATCTGCAGCAATTTGTAAAGGATTCTATCCAGTCATTGGTCCTGTTCTTGGAGGATCTTTTTCCAACCGCAGCAGTGTTGGAGAGTTGATGTTTTACCAGATTTCTGATATTCACAGTACACTTGTGAAATGGTCATATGGGAAAATCTCCACTTCCTCGCTGCCTCGAAAATGCTGTGTCCCATTGCTCGTCCACCAACTGTAACACCACATTCAAACTCACTTAAATCTAGATAATCTGCAATTGTAGCAGCAGTAACTGATCTAACAACTGTACCAGACACTTGTCTTACATAGGCGTTGCTAACTGCAGTCCCATATTCTGCCTGTTTACATATCTCTGTATTTGAATACACATGTGTATAACAGTTATTTTGGTACTTCAGTGTAGATTAGGATTTGCTATTGTCAAGTTGTGTATGTTTATGGTCAAATAGACCTAACTATGTTGCTTCAAAACTTCGAAATTTTTATTATGTGGCACTTCATTACCATATTGGAGATAACTCGATATTTAAGGAAAAAATAATACAGTTTCCAGAGATTCATCGAAAAGGGGTTTTAAAGTGTCTGTCCAATTCTGCTAAAGCACCAAAAATTGGCAGGAGTATTGTTTATATAAAAAAAAGTCATTTGATAAACATAACGAAGTAGCAGAATGGGCGAAGAGGTCAATTGCTGTTTAGTTACACTAATGGCAATAAATAACTGGAAACAGGAATTACTGTGAAATACGTAGGAGTAACCGTCCAGGTTGACCTAAAATGAAATGACCACTTAAAACAAACTGTGGGAAAATATGTACCAAGTTAAAATTCATTGGGAGAATCATAATGAATGTAATATATCCATGGTGGAAGTAGCTTATCAAATATTTTTTCGACCAGTTTGTATCGCTCATCAGTTCGGGACCATACCAAGCTAGATAAATAAAGGAGAGAAAGAAAGAAGATCCAGCAAAGGGTGGTGCATTTCATCACAGGACTGTTTTGTTCGTGTGAGAAAATTTTGAAAATACTGCACAAATTCCAGTTTCAGATGCTACGAGAGAAGTTTTGTGTATCCTGGGGAGGAGCAATGACTTTGAATGTTGATCAGATGATGACTATGACTATGACTATGACTATGACAATGATGCTGATGCCTACATACTTTATGGGAGAAGATCGATGGATAACTGACACAAGATTACGGCGTGCATCCAAGGAAAGAGATTATTCAATACAGAGAGAAACAGGAGGATGACATCAGTTTATTTTGTTCAGTTCCATGTCTGAGGAAGATAGTGTTGTATGAAGAATATGACTCCTTCATGATAAATATCTTCGTGAAGGAAAAAGTATTTTACCTTTTAAGTGGACATTTGAAACAAGGACAAATGAGGAAGGAGAAATAATTTTACATAAGGCAAGATTAGTGGTCGAAGGATGTGTGAAAAGAAAAGCCGCTGATTATGAGGAAGTCTACTCACCACTTGTAAGGTACTCTTCAGTTCATTACCTGTTTGGCTTCAGATGCTAAGTACAGCCTAGATGTGGATATGATGGATGCAGTAAATATCCTTTTTTAGGGGGTGTTAACACTGAAATGTGTGTCACCACCAGAGATGTACTCAGAAAGTGTCCAGATACATTTCTTACGTAAGACTGTGTATGATTCGAAGTAAGCTAGCCAACAATCAAATCTGAAGTTGAATAATATACTGCTTGAAATAGGACTTAAAAGGCCAAGAGTTGATTCCCGTATACATTATTCTGCTGACAGATCAGTACTGTTGTTCCTGATAGTTTGGCTTGGTAATGTATTACTAAGGTCATTCAGCAAAGATTGAGACTGAAACTGAAAAAATCTTTTTTACCAAATAATCAATCAAAATCAAAATTTTCCCCTTAAATATAGTCACCAATAAGAGCAAATTACTTGTCCTGTGTTCTCAGCCACGTTTGGAAGACATCCTCAAATCAATTTCTTCATAATCACTTCAAAATTGCCTCTAAAGTCTTCACTGTCTGATTTTCGGAGTCTAGTTGACATCCCATGAGGTCATTTTTTGCAGTAGGATACAGAAAAATCACATATAGCAACTTCAGGGTTATAAGGGTGGGTGGGCTGGTGGCAGGGGGAGGGGGAGGGGCTGTACAAATGCCCTTCTTACCTAATAGTCATAACAGCTGCTGCAGCACGAGGCCATATGTTGTCTTGATGCAGATTCCACTTTCTGTGGAGTTCCGTCCATTTCTTTAGGATATGATCTTTCATCAGTTGTTGTATGACATTCTTCTAGTACTGTGCAGTTACTGTCCAACCACAGGGAACTTGTGCGTATACCACGCAACGATAATCAAACAGTGTGATCTTGAAAGCATTAGTGACTGATTTCTAGACGCATGCTTATTTTGGGCAAAACTGACCCTTTTGGACTCGTGCTGTACTCTGTCGTTCCGTTTTAGTATCATAACAATAGACACAAGATTCACCAGCAGCGATGATTCTTCAAAATGGTGTAAGAGTTTCCTACCAAAACTTCCAGAAATTTTGTGAGTTGTTAAGCAATCACACGAGACTCCTTGCAATTTTTTTTTATTTAGGTGGACCAAAAATGAGGTATTTCAAACGTTTAGCATGCTGTCTGGAAGCAGTTCAATCATATGGCCAAGGTAGTCAATGTGTGATATGTTTCAGAATGTGTTGTTATTACCAGCCATTTAATAAGTTAAGACTTCATGTATGTAGATATAAAATAGTATTATTTTTCAGGTATGATGAAGCACTAGAGTTGTTGGATTCAATAATCAAAAGAGATGAAACTAATGCAGCACCTCGAAAAAGGCGTGTAGCAATTTTTAAAGCAAGGGGCAAAATTCCAGAAGCTATTAAAGAGTTGACAGACTACCTGAAAAAGTGAGTTCTTGGTGTTCATACTTGTGGACCTACTTTTCAGTGTTAAAATATGCTTAAAAAGGAGATGCAATTTCATATGAAGATGATTTTCATTACTGTTCTGGTGAAAGACACAATTTCAAAAATTTGTACAGGTTTATGAGTGACCAAGAAGGCTGGCAAGAACTTTGTGAGCTCTACCTAATGGAACAAGATTTAGCTCGTGCGGCTTTCTGTATGGAAGAATTGTTACTGCACAATCCACATTCTCATTTAATACATCAGCGTTATGCTGAAATAAAGTATACACAGGTTAGTGTTTTGTCTAGTTTTGTCACCTACGCCATTAAATAATTACATTGACTCAAGCAATACTTTTGAAGCAGGGAATATATATTCATTAATATTCTGTTGCCTCATTTTATTTGCTTACACAGTGATACTGTGTTTGAGATGAACAAGTATGTAAAATGTGTACCAAACAATGGAAAATCCAGGATGTAATGTAACAATATTATGAAAAGGAAAGTTGCTACTCATAGCAGAGATGCTGAGTCGCAGATAGGCACAACAAATAGACTCTCACAATTAAAGCTTTCGGCCATTGGCCTTTGTCAACAGTACTCTCTCTCTCTCTCTCTCTCTCTCTCAAATGCAACTCGCACACACACACAACTGCAGTTTCAGGCAACTGAAACCACACTCAGCATCTCCGCTATATGGTGAGTAGCAAATTTCCTTTTCACAATATTGTGATATAAAATGCATGAGTATATAAAAAGTGTAAGTGTATAAAATTTGGGCTTTTTTTTGCAATAAGTATTCATAATAATCAAAATCTTACTGAGGACGTTCTACAACTGAACAATTTAAAGTCAGTAAATGTCTTGCATTTGTCTGTAATGTAAAGGATGAAATATAGTGTCAGAGACATTACCAGTTCTCTTTCTGGCAGTCTGACAATAGATGCTGCTGGCATCACTGATGGGTCACCTGTCTCCATTAGCCTCTCTGTCTGAGTGGAATTTTTTCTTACTTTAGCATGTGGGTCATTCCATGTCAAATCAAAACACTTTAAATAAAAATTTGACCTCACCCTCTTAGATTTTGCTGAAAGTTGGTATAATTATAGTGGGTGCTGAAACTAAGAAAAATACCAAATTTCAATTTTTTACCTCAAACCATTCCTGAAATATGGTCATGTAAACTTTTCAAAAACTTGCCAAAAATGCGTGAACGGACTTTTTTAAAATTGCCCTAGGAGCTGCCCTAATTGAGCTAAAGAGCTGGGAAAGGTGTCATTTTGCAGCATTTTTCATGCTCTTTCCAGTGATATGCAACAAAACGTAGTTTCTTATTAACAACCTTTTTCAAAATACTAATTAATATTTTGATTTAATTCTATTACAAAAAGTACATAACTGAAAATTTTCAAATTATTTCCCTGACTACTACATACTGTTGAAAATTACATGGTGAAATATAAATGTGGGATAATGATGGGTTCATGCCTGCGTGGTTGGCCGTGCGGTCTAACGTACGGCTTTCCGGGCGGGAAGGAGCGCCTGGTCCCCAGCACGAATCCGCCCGTCGGATTTGTGTCGAGGGCCGGTGAACCGGCCAGTCTGTGGATGGTTTTTAGGTGGTTTTCCATCTGTCTCGGCGAATGCCGGCTGGTTCCCGTTACTCTGCCTCAGTTACACTATGTCGGTGATTGCTGCGCAAACAAGTTCTCCACGTACGCATACACCACCCTTACTCTACCATGCAAACATAAGGGTTACACATGTCTGGTGTGAGACGTTCCCTGGGGGGTCCACTGGGGTCCGAACCGCACAATAACCGTGGGTTCGGTGTGGGGCGGCGGAGGGGTGAAGTGGACTGCGGTAGCCATCGTGGGGTTGTGGACTACTGCGGCTGCTGCAGGGATGGAGCCTCTCTGATGTTTATAGGTCCCCGCTTAACATACAATACAATACAATACAATGATGCGTTCATTGTTAAAAAAATTATTCCGGACTCTTGTTTTTCACTAACAGCCGTAATTTGACCAAACTGACCTTTAACAAACTGGAATTTCATTAAAATATACTGAAAGGTAAGTGAAAAAGTACTAGAAATATCAGAATATCACCTTCTTGAAACAAAACTAAACACCATTTTCTATCATTGGTTGCTAATATTTTTAGTTTCTTACAGTTTAAACTAATAGTCTATTAACTGGCAAAACGAAATGTTGACTGTGGGACCTATAGCTAAGATTTAAATAAGGTGTGAAAAACTTTAGAGTAGACTATTGATGTAATACTTCTGGTCCAAAAATACACATTTCATTAGCACAGACTTTAGCCACTGTACGAAGGCTGAGCATACTTGTGTTTCTGTCCATGTATGCAGCAGGCTGTGAACAAGTTGAAACAAGCACCGTGCTTGATATCTGTACAATCATTCAGAGACTGGAGCCACTGTTGAGAGGATATAAGACTGTTACCTTCTAAGGCTTAATGTGCTTATAGCATTATTGTGCACTGTGGTTTTAGTGCAAATCAATTGTTACCTCTGTGTTGACGAATTTGTATCTAGTATATTTAATAGTTCATTTACATGTAAATCTATAAATTGAGTTTATAAGTGGTTTTTGTATCAATATGGAACCAAGTAAAAAGTGCAAGTGCGGTGTTGTAAGAGTGCAGTGCAGTGTTGTAAGAGTGCAGTGCAGTGTTGTAAGAGTGCAGTGCAGTGTTGTAAGAGTGCAGTGCGGTGTTGTAAGAGTGCAGTGCAGTGTTGTAAGAGTGCAGTGTTGTAATCCACTGAAGAAGTCAAATCATTTTATTAGAGACAGGAAAAAAACTGAGAAATGTCACAGCATGGATGCCCAAATTATTTCCACAATTACCTAGTGGTGGCAGGATTTGTGATAAATGTAGGAAAGATGTAACCACATTGAAAAATACACCAGAGCCCATCAGTGATAGAAGTGTTGAAGAAGATTCTTCTGGATCAGAGATAATCATCCCAGACCAAGACCCTGACTTCACTGCAACTTCAGTGGTTGTTCAAACACTTAAAACATCACTTCGAGAACTAGGTGAGTCCCCAGTTGATAAGAAAAAAGTAACATCTATGTGTTACGCCGAATCAAAAGTGAAAAAAATCTCATCATCAGTGACATGTAAACTTTTTGTTGCTGCTGAAACGTCATCCTCAGATACTGATACTGATTAATCCATTCTTGAAAATATCAAAACAAACTTTAATAATTCCATAAGTAGAGCAA
Organism: Schistocerca piceifrons; assembly: GCF_021461385.2. Lineage (NCBI taxonomy): Eukaryota > Metazoa > Arthropoda > Insecta > Orthoptera > Acrididae > Schistocerca > Schistocerca piceifrons. Next base: position 550,559,417 of record NC_060138.1, on the reverse strand, counting down.
AAAAACTAATGATTCTTACAATTTTACCTGAAAAGTGGAGTGTCAGGAAAATAATGAGGGAATTTAATGCTCCTAATTACATTGTTCAGCAATCCAGAAACTTTTTGAAAGAGAAAGGATTCATGGAAGGTCGAAACCCAAAACCAGGAAAGTATTTACCAACAGAAACTGTCAAAACTGTACATTCATTTTATGAAAATGGTGAAGTTAGCCGGGCAATGCCAGGTATTAAAGAAACTTCATAAATTTCTTTGTTACAGAAACAAGTGGAAGTTAAACAAAAATATCAAAAATACTTATTTTGTGTAACCTTAGAGAAGCTTACAAACATTTTAAAGACAAGTTTCTCTAAATTTGCTGAGTTGAGGCCAAAACATTGTGTATTTGCTGGCTGGAGTGGCGCGCACACACACAGTCTCTGTGTGCACAACTCGCCAAAACATAAAATTAATGATAGAAAATTCCAAACTAAATATAGTAACAAACAGCAGCAGCTTAAACAATTATAAGCAGTGCATTGCAAACACACAACCCATCATCAGTTGATTGCAACTTGGGAAACTGTGAATACTGCCCAGGAGAAACTGTCATACATAAAATTTTACAAGACTCTTTTGATGAAATCTTAATTGAACGAGTTCATTTCCGACAGTGGATTGACCACTGTAATCTGAAAGTGTTCAGAAAACTTCAGAAGAATTCATAGATTTATTTTGTAGTAAGATGTCTACTTTGATTCAGCATGACTTCATTGCCAAGCAACAATGAACATTCTTTAACTCCACAAGAGAAAACCTTACGGAATCTGAATTTGTTGTCATTTGTGATTTTTCAGAAAATTTTTGTATAGTTCTGCAGGATGAAGCTCAGAGTTACCGCTGGACAAGACAACAGATTACCATTCATCCTTTTGTTATATATTACAAACAGGAAGACAAAATTGGGCATTGAGCTTTGTCATTGTTTCCGATTGCCTGGAGCACAATACAGTTGCGGTTTACACCTTTCAAAAGCAGCTTATTTCCTATCTATCACATAAATTCCAAAAGCTTCCAAAAAGGATATACTATTATTCTGACAGTTCTGCTGCTCAGTACAAAAATAAGAACAACTTCCTGAACCTTTGCCTTCATTAAGAAGGCTTCAACATAAAAGCTGAGTGGCACGTTTCAGCCACAGCACACGGGAAAGGGCCTTGTGATGGAGTAGGGGATTCAGTTAAGAGACTGGCAGCTCGTGCAAGTCTGCAAAGGCCGTACCAAAATCAGATCCAAACTCCACGAGCTCTATTTGAGTTGGCAGTAGATAATATCACAAATGTTGATTTTGCGTATTCCACTCAAGAAGACTATGCTGCTTCAGAAATATTATTAAAAAGTCAGCTTGAAGGGGCATTGACAATCAAAGGAACACAACAATTTCATGCTTTCATTCCCAACACTACATCAAAGTTAATACTCAAATACTTTTCAGGTGATATGCAGAGTTGGGAGAGGGAAGTAACTACATCACCAGACAAACTGAAGTTACAAGATGTATCAGGCTATGTCATCACTGTATGTGGCAGAAACTGGTGTCTTGGGTACATTTTAGAAAAATACAAAGAACTTGATGAAGTGAAAATAACTTTCCTTCATTCATGTGGACCAACTAAGTTTACTGAGCGAGGTGGCGCAGTGGTTAGACACTGGACTCGCATTTGGGAGGATGACGGTTCAATCCCGCGTCCGGCCATCCTGATTTAAGTTTTCCGTGATTTCCCTAAATCACTGCAGGCAAATGCCGGGATGGTTCCTTTCAAAGGGCACGGCTGACTTCCTTCCCCGTCCTTCCCTAATCCGATGAGACCGATGACCTCGCTGTCTGGTCTCCTTCCCCAAAACAAACAAACAAACAACTAAGTTATTCTCCTATCCTGCACATGCAGATGTCCTATGGGTGTCAGTTGTGGATGTTCTCACAAAAGTAAATCCATTTACTCTGACAGGGAGAACATACATTCTTAATGAAAGTGGTGTATACCAAACCCATTCCGCTTTATTAAAATGTAATCTGTGAAGTTCCAAGACAATTTATTGGGAAACTGCTTTTAACTCAGAACTTAATTTTTGTCTCAAGTTAGTGTTACCGGTAATTTGTTTTATAGAAAGTTTTTCAAAATTACTGTTAGTACCTATTGTGTTAAATTTAGCTGTTACTCAAAAACAAGCATTATGTATTTAATTTTTTTAATAGTTTCATTCCAAACATCATGGACCAGAACTATAATGTAAATACTTGTACTTTTTCATTTCAGTTTGTAGTTAAATGCTCAAACTTTTTTGTTTCAGCAGTTAATATATTGTTAGTTATGTTGTGTGAAATTAAAATATGCAATCAATTATAAAATATGCTGATTAGTTTTGTTTTAATAAGGTGATGTTTTGATATTTCTAATAGTTTTTTTTTACTTACCTTTCAGTATATTTTAATGAAATTCCTGTTTGTTAAAGGTCAATTTGGTCAGACTACAGCTGTTAGTGAAAAACAAGAGTGCAGAATAATTTTTTTTTAACAATGAACCCATCATCATCATCCCACACTTATATCTTGCCATGTGATTTACAACAGTATGAAGTCGCTGTGGAAATATTTTGAAAATTTTCAATTATGTACTTTAGTAAAAAAAATTAAATCAAAATATTTATTAGTATTTTGAAAAATATTATTAATTAGAAGCTATATTTTGTTGTATATCCCTGGAAAAAGCATGCAAAATGACACCTTTCCCAGTTCTATATCTCAATTAGAGCAGCTCCTAGGGCAATTTAAAAAAAGTCTGTTCACCCATCTTTGGCTGGTTTTTGAAAAGTTTACATAGTGATATTTCAGGAATGGTTTGAGATAAAAAATTTAAATTTGGAGTTTTTCTTAGTCTCAGCACCCACTATAATTACACTAAATTTTAGCAACATCTAAAATTGTGAAGTAAAATAGGTGTGTTGATTTGACATGGTCTTGTAAGAAAAAACTAGATAATTGTGTTAGAACAAATCTCTTTTTCCTCATAATATACAGTTTGATCCCTTTTGTATATACTATCTAAAACTCTTCACCTACATCTCACTGATGTGCGGTGCATAGAAAAATGCAACAGAAACAGCATTTTAGTAGCTAGTGAGCTCTTTATCTTTCTCTAGTTAAATAGTTAAAGTATACACATTCACACACACAACCGCAAAGATACCGAAACGCACATGCCCATGGCCAAGGGTGAGTTTTCCTGTCTGTAGTCACAGGCTTGTGCATCTGTGTGTGTGTGTGTGTGTGTGTGTGTGTGTGTGTGTGTGTGTATGTATGCGTGTGCGTGTGCGTACTTCTGCTAGAGAAAAAACAAGAGCTCACAGTCAAGTAAAATACTGTTTCTGCTGTGTGTGTCTTTGTGCCACGCATCAGTCAGCTGCAGGTAAACAGTTGCCTTTTTTTTGTTTTATTTATTATCCATCCAGGAATTTTCATTGTTGCTGTCTACAACTCTGTCAGCACCCGTATATAATCCATACCACTTTTATTTTCTACTTTTCTTTTGTTGACTTTGGAAAAGAAATTTAACTGGGCTGTGTTCTTGCTGTAATACAGTAATAAATGTAGTAATGTCTGTAGCTAAACTACTTTAATTTTACATGATATTGTCTAGTAGCAACTAGTAGAAACTATCCTCAACAACAGACAGTGTCTGCACCCAGCATTTAATTTCAAATACTGGCATAACTGAGTGGTAAGCACTGCTGACTGTCATGCAGAGGACCTGGCTTTGACTCCCAGAACTCAAGGGATTTTTCATCAGTGGGAGGATTGGTATGGCAAGCCCTCGGCCTCGTGAGGGTAACTGAGAAGCTACTCAACCGAATAGTAGCAGTTCTGTAGTCAAAAAATCCAGCAATGACCAGGAGTGTGTTGTGCTGACCACACACCCCTCTGTACAACATCCGATGGCACCATTGGCAGAGGATGACATGGTAGTCGGTCAAACATGAGTAACTCGTCTGTGTCCAGAATGTGGAACCTTCCTTTTGCTTACTGACAATGAAGCTGCACTAATTGTTCGTGTAATAACTTATTTCTGAAACAAACAAACTTACTTACTTTGATTTATTTCAAATCTGTAGTAATTCTTCTAATAGATTATTGTTGGATTTGTATATATTATATGGAGAGACACAAACGCCAGCCCAACATGAAGTTTTTCACTTGTCACTTACAATCAAGGTCTTGCATTTTATTGTTAATGTATATTATATCTAAATCTGTGTACATAATCTGCAAGCCACCGTTCTGTGCATGGCGGAGGGTACGACATACCGCTACTGATATTTCCTTTCCTGTTCCACTCACAAATAGTGATAGAAAAACAGCCATTCCTAAGCCTCCTTATGCAACCCAATATCTCTCATCTTATGTTCATGGTCCTTATACGAAATGTACATTGGTGGCAGTAGAATCGCCTACCTGCAACAAATGTAGCAGCACACTTCTGAATTTTCAATATCTTCCATTAATGTGACCTGGTGGGTATCCCAAATGCTCAAGCAGTACTCAAGAATGGATTGCACTAGCATCCTATTCACGGTCTCCTTTATACATGATCTACACATCACTAAAGTTCTCCCAATAAGGATATATTTTCACAATATTTGTAAATTTAAATGTAATAGGCTGCACTAAAGTTTCATACAAGAAGCTCGATAATAGCCTCCCACCATTATTTGAATGACTCCCAATCTTATTACCTTGGGGGGTGCTTGTAAACCTCCCAGTACTTCTACAGTGTTTTGACACCAGGCGTTGATTAAACCCAAGCCAGTTACCACGTAGAAATACAGGGTGATTCACGAAGATATGCATAAACTGTAACATGTTATTCTATATGTAAAACTAAAGAAAAAAGTTCATATAAACATCACAAAACTGTACAATGTTAAAGTAAAGCACGATTTCCATTTATTTTGTTGTTATATCTGGTGAATCCAATAACAATCTACAAACTACAATAGTTACTATGTGGTTTCACTTAAATACACTGTTGGTATTATGTTCTTTCACTGAACAATACAGTAAACGGACTCCTTTCGAGGTTGGAAAACGACTGAAACAACTCACTAACTGTTGCCAACAATGACATACATGTTCCTACATCCTTAATGGAAAGTAAACAAATCTACTTATATAATAATCTTTGCTTCTGTGGAAGTTCTGGAAAGCTACTGCAGATACACATCTGGGACATGTTTTATTAGAGTCATCAGACCAATAACAACAAAATAAATGGAAATCGTGCTTTATTTTAACCCCTTACAGTTTTGTGATGGCTTCATGTTAATTAAGTTGCTAAACTTCAGGCAAAATTTTTCATTAGCTGTAACTTCGTGACTATACATTTGAGGACCTATCTTTATATGAACTTTTTTCTTTAGTTTTACTTGTAGAATAACATATTAAAATATTTGCCTAGTATTGTGAATCACCCTGTATATATTGTCCACTTCATAAATTATGCAAGGACTGCTGCAAATAATCCATTGTATTATAAGTATTTTGTCATAGCCAGCACCTGTTTTGAGATTTCTTGCAAACAGTTATGAAGTGCTGTTTTGAGAATTGCTAGAAACAGGTTATTTCTATTGTTCTTTCAGGGAGGATTTGAAAACATGGAACTTGCTCGTGCACATTACTGTGAAGCCATCAAGTTGAATCCAAATAACATGAGAGCTTTGTATGGATTATTTTTGGTAAGTTAAACTGTTTTATCTATATTTACGTCTTACTTTCTCTTCTTTGTGTGCTCTTCGAGCAGTTGGAAACAGTAAAAGTTAGAATTAATTGTAGTTAACAGTTTGCTTACATAATTTATAACAAAGTATTGATTGCTACTCTAATTTCTGATTTGGACAGTGAGTTCTGCCTCCTCTGCATATGCTGTCAGTACCTGTATAGGTTACAAACTGCAAATAAGTTATTGTATGCTGCAGTACATCTTATCTCTCTGGGAAAAGAAACATTTGATTAAAAATGGTTACATTAAAGGAAAGGGATAAAACCAGTTTCAGAATGATCAAAAGTTGAGACAATCTGAGGTCTCGGGTATGAGGCGTAAAAAGAAGTGTAGGTAAAAAGATATTTATTTGTTGTTGCACATGTTCATTCGTGGTCTAAAATTTTCCTTTTGTTACTGCAAAACTCAGAATGTCTGGAAAATCCATCAGTAAATAATTTGTCAAGAATCTTACTCGCTTTTTGCTCTTATTTATTAACCCAGTCAGACTTCTTGCATGCATCTGTCAGTTGTATGGATAGTGTCATCCTTACAGCATGTTTCGCACTAGAATAACAGCTGTAAACTAAGGTTTAAAAATCAGTTCAGAGTTATCATCACATCTTCTTCATCTTTTTCTTGATCAACCATTTATCATCGATTACTGGGTATAGACCTGACCTCTCACAGGTTTCTCCATCCATCATCTTTTGACATCTAAATCCACCCTTCTTGTTTGTCCTCAGTCCATCTTCCAATAGGTTGTTCATGATACATTTTCTTTATTACGGGGAATCCAACATAGATTCTCCATCTCCCAACACTTCATCTTACTATATGAGCAGCCCATTTCCATTTCAGTTTCATAAGTCACTAACACATCTCCTACTCCTGCCTTTTCTCTTATCAACCTGTTTGTTTTTCTATCTCTTCTGGTTATGTTCATCTTCCATTGCTCATTTGCCAACCTTCAGTTTTTAAATAGTTAAAAAAAATAAATAAATAAAAAAAGAATTGATGGACTATGTCAGCTGTGAAACCCAGCATATTATATGGTTAGCACCCATCTCTGCTTATTAATTAGCATGACTACCTTGTACCCCAAAGCTTGCTTCAATTAAGACTGACACATCCACTAATAATTTGCAAATTTGTCTAATGGAGGAGACAGTCTTTGTCACTATAGTCTTGTCAGTTATAAAGTAACTACATTTTCATTGCAGCATGAAATTACTGTATGTGATACATCCCCCTACACTGCTGCATGTATCCAGCAGACAAGATCGCTTGAATATATTTAGTCTGCCTAGAGGCGGGAAACATGGTACAGTTCTGGTGGGTGCCAGTCAATCTTATATTACAGGGTGTTCTTCTGTAACTCTTGGCCTAGCACAGGTGTGTGTGTGTGTGTGTGTGTGTGTGTGTGTGTGTGTGTGTGTAAAGCCCAATTTAATTTTAGTGTGTACGTGGTTTGTTTTTCAGGATCAGTAGCTATTTGTAGATTAAATTAGGCTTTAATTATTCATGATTTTTTTGTTATGTTCCTGTAACTACTTCACCAGGTATTATTATTATTATTATTATTATTACTATTGTTGTTGTTGTTTTTATTTAGCCAGTAGTTGCTCATAAATTAAATTAGGCTTTAGTTATCCATGATTCTTTTGTTATGTTCCTGTAACTGCTGCACAAAGTAGTTACTATTATTATTATTGTTGTTGTTATTATTATTATTATTATATTAGTAGTAGTATAGTAGTAGTAGTATTTCGTGTGGGAAGCCTGTTCATTTCACAAAAATCTTCTTAGAAGAGTGTTTACATCAGTGACAGCTCTGTTGTTTCATTGTCAGTGCTCTCTTTTATAACTACAAGTGCTTTCATAATGCACTTCATATAATGGATCTGTCACACATTACCTGCCTTTCATAAACAAAAAAATGCCAGATGATCCAAAAGTAAAACAACACTTGAAAGATCAATAACTCAAAAACTATTGCCAAGTGCATGATATAACTTGCATGGAAAGATACAGGAATGTACTTCATTACAAAAAATGTTATTTGTCAGAATACTATAATTTTTTTCTTGTCAGCTTCCCTATAAGTCAGTAGTTTCCAAGGTGATGTGGTACAGTTCACAATTGTGATCCATTTCCATTAAACAAAAAATGATCATCATCTGTTGTCCATGGGAGATTAAAAAACAGTCTGCATTATTTTCCATTTTTACCAGCTGTAAGCCTCTCTGAATAAAAGCACTACATTGTGTCCCACTGGTGAAAACTGTAACATGTAGCAAATGCCCACATGATGCCTGGCTACAACCTTCAGATCTTATAAATATGAAGAAAAATGAAGAAGTCCAGTCCATGAGGTCTCTATGATAATGTAAAACTTTGCTTCTTCCCAAATTGTAAAAGCTGTCTCAAAGTGAGATGTACTGAACAGGATGTGTGTGTGAATGAGTGAGTGAGTGAGTGTACTGGTGGATAGGAGGGTGGACAGGAGTAAAAAATAACCACATCAGACAGCCAAGCTTCCAGTGATATCACACTATTGTCAGTATAAATTATTCCATTTCATAAGTTACGTGCCCACACATTGTTGGGACAAGGAGAGTACAGACGTGTCTGGTATTGTATTAAAACAACAAAGTTGACTGAAATGTTATAGAAGGTAAAACACAAATTTTTAATCATGTGTTTCTTGAGGAAATATCAAGTACATGTTTAATTTTTAATAAATTGGACTACTTTTGGTCTGGTAAACTACTAATAGGTTCAAAAAAGAAGGGACATTAGACCAAAACAGCGGTGAGACATAATTCTTGTATAGTTTCTTTTTACCTCGGAACAAAAGATATCTCCATAATCTTCCCACCATTAAGACAACAGCACAGCTTTTTTGTTTAGCAGAATGATTAAAAAGTTGATGGCTTTTTTAATACCTGTGCATTCTTTACTGGAAATTTAGTATTGCTCACAGTAGAGGCACCTGTACATCATGAAACTTCACACATTTCTACTTAATACCCATTTGTGGCAACTACACATTGTCAAATGTTACATTTTCTTAATGAAGCTAAATATATTTATTTATTTGTCCTTTTGACCATTTAACACAACAGTATAGGACATATCAGATACATTACAGAAAAAAGATGCACGCACAGTAGGATAGGATTAGGCAAGGATAGGGCAGGAAATCACCTGGCGTCTTACAGGGGAACCACCCTGGCATTCACCTTAGCAACTTGGGGAACCATGGAAAACCTAAGTCAGGGCAGCCAGATGGGATCCCCTTGAATGTGAGTCCATTCCGTCAACACGACCTTAGGTTCCTGGTTCTGTATATGATTTGAAATAAAACCGCGTGTACCTGGTCTACAAGGAGAATATACGAGGGCTAGCCACAAAGTACATTACGTTTTGGAATTAAAAATAAATAAAGTATTGGAATTTTTTTTTTATTATATACAGATGAAAGCCACACTTAAATACTACTTTTCTACATAGTTGCCATTTAAATTAAGGCACTTATCGTAGCGATGGACGAGCTTGGAAATTCCTTCGTCGTAAAATTTGGCCGCCTGCGCCTTCAACCACGTGGCGACTGTCTTTTGGGACAGAAAAGGTGTGATTTTTGTGGATTTCCTGGAAAGAGGCACTACAATAAACTCTCAAAGGTATTGCCAAACTCTGCACAACCTCAGAAGAGCAATACAAAACAAGCGCAGGGGAAAGTTGGGCTCAAAGATCTTGCTGATTCACGACAACGCCCGGGACCATACGGCAAATGCCACTCGTGAAGTTCTCGAATCTTTTAAGTGGGAGGTGTTTCCTCATCCACCGTACAGTCCCGACCTGGCACCGAGCGACTTCCACTTATTCCCAGCAATGAAGAAGTGGTTGGCTATGCAGCGTTTTGATGATGACGCACAGCTTCAAGAAGAGGTAACCACGTGGTTGAAGGCGCAGGCGGCCGAATTTTACGACGAAGGAATTTCCAAGCTCGTCCATCGCTATGATAAGTGCCTTAATTTAAATGGCAACTATGTAGAAAAGTAGTATTTAAGTGTGGCTTTCATTTGTATATAATAAAAAAAAAATCCAATACATTATTCATTTTTAATTCCAAAACGTAATGTACTTTGTGGTTAGCCCTCGTATCAGGCACAAGGAATACAATCTGTGGTACAACTAATACATGGAACTATGTTGTGTTAAACTTCTGAAAGCTATAAACTCATATATTTGCACTTCAGGAAAATGTAAACACATGAACACCTGCCAACACTTAAAGTATCACAGCTGTTCATGCAACTGATTTCATTCTCGGAAGAAGTGAACCGCACTTAATCTGAAGTAAAGAATAGAGAATACTAGCATGTCAAACATTCTCACGGAAAGACACACACATCATAGGTAGCACATCTGTTAAAAGTATTCAGCAAGTGAGGGACTAATATGTTTGTAAGCTAACATATTTACTTACACTGTAGAAACACTTATCAGCAAGAAATGTTTCTCTAACTCTGCTCTAAAAGCTGCTTCCTCCTTCAACCTTTTTATGTATGTTGGCAGTGCGCTATAAAGAATGATATCAAAATAGCTTACGTGTCAGAGTACGAGTTGTTCTCGCTCACTTGACATGGAAGGATCCACAGTTACGTGTGTTATAACAATGGTAATTGCTATTAGTTTGCAGGTCTCCAACAATTTTTCATCAACACGCGTTTGAATAGATGCATCAATGGCACTGTAAGTGTGCATAACTTATTAAATGGGGATTTACAGTGAGTCCCTGTGGAGCTATATGACAATATTCGAGTAGCCCTTTTCTATTAGTTTTGCCCCAGAAAACTAGGCCATAAGCTATGAGAGACTTTAAGTAACCAAAGTAAGTCATTCTAGCACCTTCTGAGGAACCTACATTTGAAATGACTTTGTGAAATACTAATACCAGAGAAGGAAAGTTGCTACTCATCATATAGCGGAGATGCTGAGTCACGATACGCACAACAAAAAAATTCACACAGTTATAGCTTTCGGCCATTAAGGCCTTTGTCAGCAATAGACACACATACACTACTGCAGTGTGGTTGCAGCTCTCTGAGACTGCAGATGTGTGTGCAAGTTTGTGTGTGTGTGTGTGTGTGTGTGTGTGTGTGTGTGTGTGTGTGTGTGTACTGCTGACAAAGGCCTTAATGGCCGAAAGCTATAATTCTGTGAATCTTTTTGTTGTGCCTATCACGACTCGGCATCTCCACTATATGGTGAGTAGCAACTTTCTGTCTTTGGTATTGTTACATTCCATCCTGGATTTTCCATTGTTTGATTTATGAAATACTATCGGTTTTAAGTAATAACTGAGTTTCCATGTACTATTAAAAAGAAATTTTCTCTTTTAGGCAGCAACCAACATAGGTTTGTCACCTAAATGCACATCAACAAAGAAGAAGGAAGCACAGAAATTAGCAAAGTGGGCTCTCCATGAAATTGCTCTCAGGTATGGCCATTTTAATAAGTGGTGAATGAAAAATGATATGTCACATTGACCTTAAATATTATTAGAGTTACTGTAATGTTTACTCAAATTTCAACACCATGAGGCGATTACCAAAGGAATGAAATTGAGGCAGTGTTTAAGTTATAATGCTACAAAGAAATGATTATATGTGCAAAGCAATGTGCTGAGTCTCTCCACATGTTGTAGTACTCAATCAAATCATGTGATGCAAGAGAATTGCATTCCATTTAACAATTATACAAGTCCAAAATTTATACAACTACTTGGCTGTTGAACAGTTCTTAGAAGTGATTAATCAGCTAATAAGGACCCCTGCCCCCTTAGCCCCTATATGCTCAAACTTTCTAAAGTACTAGCTGTAACATTCTTCAACTTTGAAAAAAATATTGTGATTAATTTTAAATTTTATTCAAGACAGCCATTGAAATTAATATTTAGGTTGAAAATGGGTGAATAAATATTTCAAATACTAACAAAGAGATAGAGGGGCTGGACAGTACTTACCTCAGCTCAGTACAGCCAATAGATAACACAAAACAGAACAGAAAATTTACATTCCTAGCTTTCGGAACTTTTTTCCTTCATCAGGGAGGAGAGAGGGGAAAAAGGGAAGAAGGGAAAGTGGATTTAGTTACTCACAACCCATGGGTTCCCTTTTTTCCCCTCTCTCCTCCCTCATGAAGGAACAAAGTTCCGAAAGCTAGGAATGTAAATTTTATGTTGTTTTGTGTTATCTACCAGCTGTACTGAGTTGAGGTAAGTACTGGCCAGCCCCTCTCTCTCTTTGTTAGTATATGTTTCACATCTTTATATGAGATTTTCCATTAATCACTTTGAATAAATATTTCCATTAGTAGAACCATGTTTATAACAAACAGTTCATGTACTGAAAACTCTCTATTCATAGTTTTTTTTTTTCTTTCTTACAACCATTGTTGAATGTTGATAAACATCATCCAATTGTTACATTCATTCTCAGTAAAAATTCTTGTGTTCCAGTACAGGGTACAAACCCCAGTGATCATTCTTGATTTAAATTTTTCTAAATCACAGTAGGTGAATGCCAACCACATTTTTTACACAAGGCCATGTCTGATTGCATTCTAGTTTCTTGTCTGTGCTGGTGCTCTGCGTTTAAAGACTCTGATTTTGATGGAACATTAAGTACTGACTTTGACCGTACTTTGGCAAGAACCTTAAGTAATAACTAGCAATTAAATTCATAATTTTTATTTTAAACATTAGACTCACAGTGTTAATAAATCCAGCTGACAATGACCATGCCTCTGATACTTCACTTCCATAGCATTTAAATTCTTTGCACTGTGCTGTGATTTTTTTTCCTGTGATTCTGCATTGCCACTAAAAATCATCTTCGTTGTACAAATTAACAATATTACCAGTTAAAACTTCAATTCTAGATTCATTTTAATTACTCTTCAAGACACTTTGTTAAGTGAAAGAACAGCTGATTTTATGTCAGAATGTATTGTACATGTTGGGATATATCCCTCTCTAATCTTTAGCACTTTTTTATGTTGCAGGTATGAGAGGCAGAGTAGGAATAAAAAACAGGTTGCATCCCTGGAATCCCTTGTTAGTTCATTGCAAATTTCTGGAACATCATAAAATTTGAAAGTTCAGTGCTTTACTTTTACTTAAGTTTATTGTTGTAAGGTCTATAGTATTTTAAAAATGGCGTCTTTACACACTGTTATTTGTGAACTTTGAAATTGTTAATAAATGTGTATAATTTATTTTAAGTTAATAGTGAATGATTCATTGTATATGCAGTGATGGAAACTATAAACTATGTTGCAGTTGTGGAATCTTGATCTTTGGCAAAATTAAAATCATTTTGTATTATTATGTGCTGCAGTGCTCTTGTAATCTCGGAAGCTATATACTGAGCTACTACCATTTGTCATTTGAGTAATAGTTTCCATAGTTCTTATTGTTTATGTGAGTATCTTTGATGATTCAATTAGTTTACACTGTTTAATTGTAGTTTGTGGAAATGCCCTGCCATCACAAATGCAGTTTCTCTATTGTAATTGACTGAAGGAATCATTGATAGTCTCAAATGTGTAATTTAGTAAATATACAGTTCTTTGACTTTCTCTTATTTGAAGTTTTCCAGAGATTATTGCCACACTCTACAGTTTTTTGAACTTGTCTTATTGCATTTGTGTTCTTTTGCTAATTGCCTCTTTAAAGTATATATAATTTTTCCTGCTCCTAACATATCAATTTTGGTGTGCACACGTGTGTGTGTGTGGGGGGGGGGGGGATGAGGGGGGGCAATAGGGGGTTTAAATCAAACATCTCTATGTCAATTTCTAGCATATTCTTCAATTAGACATTTAGGGTGAATAATTAGATCCGTAACAGTCAGAGAAAACATCTGAGAACTATATTTTATTATTTACTCACTACTAAGATTAATTATGGCTTTATTATTTAAGCAAATAAATCTATTTTTCATAAACCAAATTTATTCAGCCAGAAATATAAAAACTGAAATTAAATTCATAATATTCTTATCTCTCCTATCTCTAGGTGGTTTACCACCATTTCTTGGATTCCTACCAAAATGAATTGTTATACAATCATTAATAGAAAAACAACATTATAACTATTATGGTCGTACTAACTACAATTACACTTTATTATTACATACGTATTACATTCTCAGCCTAAATTATATCATACACAGAAAATTCATGATCGATATAGATAAAGTCTCAAAAATCAAGAATTATTCTTCGTATAACAGTAATAATTTCAACAATAGGGTTGATCTCAACATCAACTCTAATCTCATTATACTAAGGACTTAAGTTAATTAAACTAATAACCTTCAAAGTTATAATTAAAAGAATAATCTTTTAGGCCTTAGTAAAATTTTACACCTCTAGAATTGCAGTCTAGAATCATAATTGAATATAAGACCAAAATATGGTAAGAGAGAAAGTATCTCATAAGTAGATTTACAGTCTACCACCTAAAATTCAGCCATCTTACTGCAAAAATGATTATTTTCAACAAACCATAAGGACATTGGTACTTTATACTTCCTATTTGGAGCACGAGCAGGAATAGTAGGAACATCAATAAGAATACTTATTCATGCTGAACTCGGTCAACCAGGGTCTCTAATTGGAGATGATCAGATTTATAATGTCATTATTACAGCCCACGCATTTGTAATAATTTTCTTTATAGTAATACCTATTATAATTGGTGGATTCGGTAATTGACTTGTACCATTAATAATTGGTGCACCAGATATAGCATTCCCACGAATAAATAATATAAGTTTTTGATTATTGCCACCTTCATTAACCCTCCTTCTTACATCTTCTATAGTAGATAACGGTGCTGGTACAGGATGAACAGTTTACCCCCTCTAGCAGGAGCTATTGCACACGGAGGTGCATCTGTAGATCTAGCTATTTTCTCACTACACTTAGCAGGTGTATCATCCATTCTTGGTGCAATTAACTTCATTACAACAGCAATTAATATACGATCAGAAAGCATAACTTTAGATCAAACACCTTTATTTGTTTGATCTGTAGCTATTACAGCCCTTCTTCTCCTTCTTTCACTTCCAGTTTTAGCAGGAGCTATTACCGTACTATTAACAGATCGAAATTTAAATACATCATTCTTTGATCCTGCAGGAGGAGGAGACGCAATTTTATACCAACATCTATTCTGATTCTTTGGGCACCCAGAAGTTTACATTCTAATTCTACCCGGATTTGGTATTATTTCACACATTGTATGTCAAGAAAGAGGAAAAATTGAATCATTCGGAACGTTAGGTATAATTTACGCCATACTATCAATTGGACTAATAGGATTTATTGTATGAGCACATCATATATTTACAGTAGGAATGGATGTTGACACACGGGCATACTTAACATCAGCAACAATAATTATTGCTGTACCTACAGGAATTAAGGTATTCAGATGACTAGCTACACTATATGGAACTAAATTCAAGTTCAATCCACCATTATTATGAGCTCTAGGATTTATTTTCCTATTCACAATTGGTGGATTAACAGGATTAGTACTAGCAAATTCATCACTTGATATTGTATTACATGATACATATTATGTAGTAGCCCACTTCCATTATGTATTATCTATAGGAGCAGTATTTGCAATTATAGGAGGTGTTATTCAATGATACCCACCATTTACAGGATTAACCATAAACAATACATGATTAAAAATCAAATTCACAATTATATTTATTGGAGTAAACTTAACATTCTTCCCTCAACACTTCTTAGGGTTAGCAGGAATACCACGACGATATTCAGACTACCCAGACGCATACACGTCATGAAATGTAGTATCAAGAATTGGATCTACAATTTCTATTGTAGGAATTATATTCATTGTAATTATATGAGAAAGAATGGTTACAAACCAAGCAATTATATTTAGAGCTAATATAAGAAGATCAACAGAATGGCTACAAAATAATCCACCTGCAGAACACAGTTACTCAGAATTACCATTAATTTCTAGATTCTAATATGGCAGATTAGTGCAGTAGATTTAAGCTCTACAAATAAAGGTTTGACCTTTTATTAGAAAATATTATAAATGACAACATGATCAAATTTATTCCTTCAAGATGGAGCTTCACCATTAATGGAGCAACTACCGTTCTTTCATGATCATACTATGGTCGTATTATTATTAATTACAGTAATTGTAGGTTATGCCCGAAGTTATATATTATTTATTGCCTATACAAACCGAAACATACTTCATGGACATTTAATTGAAACAATCTGAAGAGCATTACCAGCAGTTACCCTAATTTTTATTGCTTTACCATCATTACAACTATTATACTTACTTGATGATTCAGTAGACGCAATAATTACAATCAAAACCATTGGACGACAATGATACTGAAGATATGAATATTCAGACTTTATAGATGTAGAATTCGACACGTACATAACACCAGAACAAGATTTAGAAAATGATGGATTCCGCCTTCTAGACGTAGATAACCGAACAATTCTCCCAATAAATACAGAAGTACGAGTATTAACAAGAGCATCAGATGTTCTACACTCATGAGCAGTTCCTGCATTAGGAGTTAAAATTGATGCAACACCAGGTCGACTAAATCAAGGAACATTTACAATAAACCGACCTGGGTTATTCTTCGGACAACGCTCAGAAATCTGTGGAGCAAAC
Source organism: Schistocerca piceifrons (assembly GCF_021461385.2). Lineage (NCBI taxonomy): Eukaryota > Metazoa > Arthropoda > Insecta > Orthoptera > Acrididae > Schistocerca > Schistocerca piceifrons. The sequence goes on along the minus strand of NC_060138.1, from coordinate 550,542,858 downwards.
CACAGATTTATACCAATTGTAATTGAAAGAACTTCAGTAAATTTATTTATCAAGTGATTATCTAAGGTAATCTAAGGAGTTAGTTAAATAAATAACATTAGAGTGTCAATCTAAAATAACTAAACAATTAGTACACCTTGAAACATCAGATGACTGAAAGTAAGTAATGGTCTCTTAAACCAAACAATAGTAAATTAACGACTACTTCTGATGGGGAAATTAAATCTAAATCCCTCAAATATCTCCTCTCATATGATTCTCCCTATTCATTATATTTTCAGCTACCCTAATCCTATTTAATCAAATAAACTTTTTCTCATTTAAACCTAATATTATTAAAAGAGCAGAAAAAGAACAATTGAGATAAAAAACTTAAATTGAAAATGATAACAAACTTATTCTCAACATTTGATCCATCAACTAACATCTTCAATTTATCATTAAATTGAACTAGATCATTTTTAGGACTGTTATTAATCCCATCAATGTTCTGACTTACACCATCACGAATTAATATTATCTGAGATAAACTAAACCTAACCTTACACAACGAATTCAAAACACTACTAGGACCATAATCATTTAATGGAACAACATTCATCTTTATCTCAATTTTTATTATAATACTATTTAATAATTTCATAGGATTATTTCCTTATATCTTTACTAGAACAAGACATTTAGCATTAACATTTGCAATAGCCCTACCTATATGATTAAGATTCATATTATTTGGATGAATTAATCGTATATTTACACATCTTGTTCCACAAGGAACACCACCTGGATTAATATCATTCATAGTATTAATTGAAACAATTAGAAATGTAATTCGACCTGGTACACTAGCAGTACGACTAGCAGCAAATATAATTGCAGGACATTTACTATTAACCTTACTAGGAAATACAGGACCATCTATAGCAATAAACCTAATCTCACTACTAATTATTGGACAAATACTTCTATTAATTCTAGAATCAGCAGTGGCAATAATTCAAGCTTATGTTTTCTCAATTCTAAGAACTTTATATTCTAGAGAAGTATACTAACCTATGTTAACAACTCACTCAAATCACCCATTCCACTTAGTAGATTATAGACCTTGACCACTAACAGGAGCAATTGGAGCAATAGTCCTAGTATCAGGATTAGCAAAATGATTTCACCTATTCAACATCAACTTATTTATAATTGGATTCGGAATTACCTTACTATCTATAATTCAATGATGACGAGATGTAGTTCGAGAAGGAACATATCAAGGACTACATACAGGGTTTGTATCAATTGGATTACGATGAGGAATAATCCTACTTATTGCATCAGAAGTATTATTCTTCGTTTCATTCTTCTGAGCCTTCTTCAGAAGAAGACTAGCACCAACAATTGAACTAGGAATATTATGACCTCCAATAGGAATTCAACCTTTTAACCCTATACAAATTCCATTACTTAATACAGCTATTCTTTTAGCCTCAGGAGTAACTGTAACATGAGCACATCATAGTTTAATAGAATCTAACCATACTCAAGCATTACAAGGACTATTTTTTACAGTATTATTAGGACTATATTTCACAATACTTCAAGCATACGAATATTCAGAAGCACCTTTCACTATTGTAGGCGCAGTTTATGGATCAACATTCTTTGTTGCAACAGGGTTCCATGGTCTCCACGTAATTATTGGAACAATCTTCTTAACAACATGCCTACTTCGACACTCAATAAATCAATTCTCGCCAAGACACCACTTTGGATTTGAATCAGCAGCATGGTACTGACACTTCGTAGATGTAGTATGATTATTCTTACACATCTCTATTTATTGATGAGGTAGATAATTGTTTCTCTAGTATAAATAGTACATTTGACTTCCAATCAGAAAGCTTGATATAAATCAAGAAAAACAATCCTAATTATATCTACAAGAGTTTTTATTAGATTTATTATTCCAATAATTGTTATAATCCTTGCAACAACATTATCAAAGAAATTAATCAATGATTGAGAAAAAAGATCCCCATTTAAATGTGGTTTTGAATCAAAAAGATCAGCACAAATACCATTCTCTCTACGATTTTTCCTAATCGGAGTAATTTTTTTAATTTTCGATGTAGAAATCGCACTAATTCTTCCAATTGTAATTATTTTCAAAACCTCAGACATTATAATCTGAACATTATTAACAATATTTTTTATTCTAGTTCTGTTAGGAGGACTATACATACCATGAATGAAATCAAGGAGCCTTACAATGAGCAGAATAAAGGGTTGTAGTTAACTATAACATTTGGGTTGCATTCAAAAAGTATTGATATAATCAATCAACCTTAAATAGAATCAGAAGCGAAATATTGCAGTCAGTTTCGACCTGGAAGATTGGTAAATAAAATACCCTTATTCTCATTAATTGAAGCCAAAAAGAGGCGTATTACTGTTAATAATATAATTGAACTATAAAGTTCCAATTAAGGAAATGTAAAGCCAATATGAAAGCTGCTAACTTTTTACATTAGCGGTTAAACTCTGTTAACATTTCTAAAATTTATATAGTTTAAATAAAACATTACATTTTCACTGTAAAAATAATATATCTACACTCCTGGAAATTGAAATAAGAACACCGTGAATTCATTGTCCCAGGAAAGGGAAACTTTATTGACACATTCCTGGGGTCAGATACATCACATGATCACACTGACAGAATCACAGGCACATAGACACAGGCAACAAAGCATGCACAATGTCGGCACTAGTACAGTGTATATCCACCTTTCGCAGCAATGCAGGCTGCTATTCTCCCATGGAGACGATCGTAGAGATGCTGGATGTAGTCCTGTGGAACGGCTTGCCATGCCATTTCCACCTGGCGCCTCAGTTGGACCAGCGTTCGTGCTGGACGTGCAGACCGCGTGAGACGACGCTTCATCCAGTCCCAAACATGCTCAATGGGGGACAGATCCGGAGATCTTGCTGGCCAGGGTAGTTGACTTACACCTTCTAGAGCACGTTGAGTGGCACGGGATACATGCGGACGTGCATTGTCCTGTTGGAACAGCAAGTTCCCTTGCCGGTCTAGGAATGGTAGAACGATGGGTTCGATGACGGTTTGGATGTACCGTGCACTATTCAGTGTCCCCTCGACGATCACCAGTGGTGTATGGCCAGTGTAGGAGATCGCTCCCCACACCATGATGCCGGGTGTTGGCCCTGTGTGCCTCGGTCGTATGCAGTCCTGATTGTGGCGCTCACCTGCACGGCGCCAAACACGCATACGACCATCATTGGCACCAAGGCAGAAGCGACTCTCATCGCTGAAGACGACACGTCTCCATTCGTCCCTCCATTCACGCCTGTCGCGACACCACTGGAGGCGGGCTGCACGATGTTGGGGCGTGAGCGGAAGACGGCTTAACGGTGTGCGGGACCGTAGCCCAGCTTCATGGAGACGGTTGCGAATGGTCCTCGCCGATACCCCAGGAGCAACAGTGTCCCTAATTTGCTGGGAAGTGGCGGTGCGGTCCCCTACGGCACTGCGTAGGATCCTACGGTCTTGGCGTGCATCCGTGCGTCGCTGCGGTCCGGTCCCAGGTCGACGGGCACGTGCACCTTCCGCCGACCACTGGCGACAACATCGATGTACTGTGGAGACCTCACGCCCCACGTGTTGAGCAATTCGGCGGTACGTCCACCCGGCCTCCCGCATGCCCACTATACGCCCTCGCTCAAAGTCCGTCAACTGCACATACAGTTTACGTCCACGCTGTCGCGGCATGCTACCAGTGTTAAAGACTGCGATGGAGCTCCGTATGCCACGGCAAACTGGCTGACACTGACGGCGGCGGTGCACAAATGCTGCGCAGCTAGCGCCATTCGACGGCCAACACCGCGGTTCCTGGTGTGTCCGCTGTGCCGTGCGTGTGATCATTGCTTGTACAGCCCTCTCGCAGTGTCCGGAGCAAGTATGGTGGGTCTGTCACACCGGTGTCAATGTGTTCTTTTTTCCATTTCCAGGAGTGTATATTTATAAATACCTAATAGTAAAAATACTTCCTTAACATCTTCAGTGTCACGCTCTAATTATAAGCTAGTTAAGTACACGAAAAATAATATCACCAAAATAAATATTCAAAAAATAAAAGTTAAAAGATAAATCTTAAAATTAGAATCATATCAACCCTGAATATATCTAATTAAATAAATAAATAGTCTATATAAACCTTGACCACCAAACAATTCTCCTCAACCATAATCAAATGATTTAGATGAATAATAACCTAACTTTAAAGGAATATATCTAACAAACTTAGTTGAAAGAAAAGGTATAAATCATATAGAACCAGCAAATCTAACAAAAGAAAGCATACTTAAAGAAAATAAATCATGAGAAAAATCAAACTTAGAAATAAGGTAACCCAAATAAGCACCTAAAACAACTACTGTAATAGTTAAAAACTTTAAATAATAAGGCAAAGCAATCACATGAGAAATAGGAAAAATTAACCAAGACAAAAGACTATCACCAAAAACAGCAACAAATAATAAACCAATTATACCAAACGAAATGTAATAACCCTTATCATCAAAAGAAAATCTAGAATAAAAATTATTATCCCCAGATATTGAATAATAAAATAAAAGAAAAGAATAAGAAGCAGTTAAACCAGGAGAAAAAAATAAAGAAAAAATTAAACAGTTAATTCATCTTAATCAAACCATTTCAAGAATTAAGTCCTTTGAATAAAAACCTGCCAAAAAAGGTATATCACAGAAAGACAAACTAGAGACATTAAAACAAACAGAAGTTAAAGGTATAAATGTAACAATTGAGCCCATAAAACGAATATCCTGAGAATCCTTTAAATTATGAATTACTGAACCTACACACATAAATAATAACGCCTTAAATAAAGCATGAGCTAATAAATGAAAAAATGCAAGTTTTGGATAACCTATAGCCAAAATTCTTATTATTAAACCAAGTTGTCTTAAAGTAGAAAGAGCAATAATCTTCTTCAAATCAAATTCAGAATTAGCCCCCAATACAGCCATAAATATAGCTATACAACCAATCAAAAGTAAAAATCAACCAAAATTATAAGTATCTAATATTGGTCTGAAACGAATTAATAAATAAACTCCAGCAGTTACAAGGGTAGAAGAATGAACTAAAGCAGACACAGGAGTAGGGGCAGCCATAGCGGCAGGAAGTCAAGAAGAAAAGGGAATTTGAGCTCTCTTAGTTATAGCTGCCAAAACAATTAATATAGTAATAAGCTTTATTTCAAAAGAGTTCGAAATAAAATCATAATAATAAATATAATTCCAACCACCAAAATTTAATATTCAAGCAATAGAAATTAAAATAGCAACATCACCAATATGATTAGAAAGTGCAGTTAATATACCAGCACTATAAGATTTCACATTTAGGTAATAAATAACTAAACAATACGAAAACAAACCTAAACCATCTCATCCTAACCAAATTCTAATCAAATTAGGACTAATAATTAAGAACCCTATAGAAAGAATAAATATTAAAACAATAATAATAAAATGATTTATATTCTTTTCACCCGATATATAATCTTCTCTATAATAAATAACCAAAGAAGAAATATATATAACAAAAGATATAAAAATAAGAGACATTCAATCCAAAATTAAAGTTATAACAACCATAGAACCATTTAAATTAAAAAGTTCCCACTCAATAAAAACTCTATAATCAATTATTAAATAATAAATACCTAAAATAAAAATTATAGTTCTAGAAAAGAATAAAGAAAAAAAACTCAAAGAACAAATAGAACAAATAGAAAATAAATTCATGGCCTAAGATGAAAAACTTCATATCATTGATTCCACAAAACTATATTTTTAATTAAAATACTTAAGCAAATTAAACAAAGAAATATTCACCCTTTAAACAGAGAATATTTAAAGGCAATCAATGTAAAAGTAAAAGATGATATTCACGAAAATAACCAAGAGAACAAGTATAAACCCCAGAATAATAATTACCATGCTGAGAATAAGAATATATATATAAAGTATAAACAGCACTAAAAAAAAGATAAAAAATTAAAGCAAAAAATCTAAAAGAAGATCAAAACATAATTCTATGTGTTGTGACGTAACAAGACTGTTACGCCACACGGTAGTAGCCAAAAGAAAGGCACGCTAACGCTGTGGCCGATAGTGCACGAACGGCAATAAGCAGACGTGCGTGAAGTCTGGAACATGAGAGCTTATTAATGAATAAGAAGAAAAGTATGTAGATGCTTTTTACTTATCTTTTCTTTATTCCTTGGAATACATCGCTCTTGAATACTAGTAGGCTATAGGCACTGATACAATTGGCTCCTTGCTAGTTCGTAGCCATTAACTTCTGATGGCTATTCTGTCTCTCGGCTAATGAGAGAGAAAGGCTTCGTACAACTGGGCGATAGCTAGGTTCGCGTACAACTGGGCGGTAGCTTGGTTCTCGTACAACTGGGGGTCGAGTCCACTCTCGTATCACGAGACCTGCCTTGGTGGTGGCGCTAGGTCTGCGATCACAGTGGCGACACGCGGGTCCGACATGTACTACATGGACCGCGGCCGATTTAAGTTACCACCTAGCAAGTGTGGTGTCTGGCGGTGACACCACATTCCTCCCCCGCAAATCGGCGAACGGTCGTGAGATAAGGCTTCCGCCCGCCGTGGGGAGGACCACATGTCGACGTATGCGATGAGGTGGGGAGCCTAACAACAGGCGAGGCTGTGCCACCCGCACCCGGCCATCCGGTCCGAGGGGAGCTAGGAAACGCCTGCAAAACTAGTCCAGGGTGCACGTCAACATGTGGTGAATGCGCCCGTAAAGAAACATGAGGGGCCGAATTGTCGACCTCCATTGCGTCGGGGTAGCCGACGCGCGATGACGTCACGTGGTCCGGAGCGGTCGGGAGTTCCATGGCGGCGGACAGCTGGTCACGGGAAGCGAACGGCGGCGCGTGACCCTGGAAGGCGCCTGGCGGCTGCAACGAAGCGTCGAACGCGGGCGCCGGCGGCGGGAGAACAAGCGGCGGCGGCGGCGGCGGCTGCAGCTGCGGCGGCGGCGGCGGCGCGTCGCCATCGGGCAAAATGGAAGGCATCGTCGGTAACACCTGGGGATGAGGCGAGCCAGTAGATGGGTCCCCAGGGCGCTGACCGGACGGCACCGTCGCTGAAAGCAGACGGGGAGCGGCAGAACCCGAGCGACGACAGAGGCGCAGCTGATGGAGATGCCGACGCACCTCACCAGAGGCCCCCAAAACCAAATACATCGCGCGGCCGAGGCAGCGAAGAATGCGCCCTGCGAGCCAACGCCGTGAACCGCGATAGTTGCGATAAAATACAACGTCGCCTGGAGCAAAAGCAGGAGTCTGCCGCTGCAAAGGAACCTGATGCGGCGGATGCAGCAAAGACATCAAGGTGCGATGAGGACGACCGTGGAGCAACTCAGCCGGCGAGCGACCATCTCGGGGCTGAGAGCGATACGAAGACAAAAAGAGCAACAATGCGTCCTCCCGAGAATGCGACTCTTTCAATTTCAACATCTGTGACTTGAAAGTCCGGACCAATCGTTCAGCGGCACCGTTTGACTGAGGCGAAAACGGCGCAGACGTCAGATGTTGAATACCATTGGCCTGGCAGAATGACTGAAATTCTGCGGACATGAATTGTGGGCCATTGTCGGAAACAATAGTCTGCGGAAGACCTTCGATGCAAAAGATAGCAGACAACGCTTGGATGGTGGCGGAGGACGTCGTGGAAGACATCCGGACAACAAAAGGAAAATTACTGAAGGCGTCGACCAGAACCAACCATCGAGCATTCCAGAATGGACCAGCAAAATCAATGTGCAAGCGTTGCCAAGGGGAAGTGGCTTTGGGCCATGCAAAGACTTTCCGCGGCGGTGCGGACTGTTGTTCGGCACACGCCGGGCACGAAGAACACATATGCGTAATCGCAGCATCGATTCCGAACCAAGTACAGTGCTGACGAGCAAGTTGTTTCGTTCGCACTATACCCCAATGTCCTTGGTGAAGAAGCCGTAAAACAGAGGACTGTAACGAACGTGGGACCACGACTCTGGACTGATCATTATCAGAACGCAACAACAAAACACCACGTCGAACAAAAAGTCTCTCTTTGTGAGCAAAAAATCGGCGAACCAACGGATCCTCGATCCGAGACTTTGACAAAGGCCATTGCGTAGCAACAAAACGTAAAACAGTAGCAAGAACAGGGTCAGCAGCTGTGGCTGTAGCTACACGACGAAAATCAATCGGAAACGATTCGACCACTTCATCGGTTTCCGAATCAATGAACATGCAAGCAAGTTCGGAAGAATCGAATGCTTTATCCTCAGCAACAGGCAAACGGGACAACGCATCGGCGTTTCCGTGCTTAGCAGTGGACCGATACAAGATATCGTAGCGGTACTGCGAGAGGAAAATAGACCAGCGAATGAATTTCTGCGCTGTACGTGGAGGTACAGGCTTGGTCGGATGAAAAAGCGATGTCAAAGGTTTGTGGTCTGTGATGATGGTAAAGTGACGACCATACAAGAAATCATGGAACTTAGTCACACCAAACACGAGAGCCAAAGCTTCTTTCTCTATCTGTGAATAATTTCTTTGCGCAGACGAGAGCAATTTGGACGCAAAGGCAATAGGGCGATCATGTGAGCCAACTTTGTGCGCAAGCACAGCACCGATCCCGAAATCCGATGCATCTACCATCAACAAAAGGGGTTTCTGGAGATCGAATGGCGTAAGGCAAGTATTAGCAAGCAACGCCGATTGCAACTGGCGAAAGGCGCGTACGCATTCCGTCGTCCAGAGAAACGGAACACCTGTACGGCGTAAGCGATGAAGCGGAGCTGAAAGGAAAGAGGCAGTGCGCACATTCACTCACACCTTGTGAGTCTACAGTGTTCAATGTTCTTGCGACCTCCTGACGCAATGCGTGGGGAACATTGCGCGCTCTGAAAAATTTCGGTTGCGCGTTGACCTTCAGTTCTAAATGTGTTTCATAGTTTTTAGCGCAACCTAAGCCCGGTGCAAAAATGTCTGCAAATTCGTCACACAGCCGAGAAACACTGTCTGTAGGCACAGTCTGATTCACTGATAGGACCTGATTTACAATAGACATGTTAAACAACTTAAATAAATCTAGACCAAACAAATTCACAGCAGAAGAAGAACGAAGAACGTAAAATGACACAAGTTTTGTTTGTCCCTTGTATGTTGCAAGAAGGCTGCACTGTCCTAACACAGGAATTTTCTGTCCGGAATATGTAGTTAGCTTAACATTTGCGGCACGCAACGGAGGGTTGCCCAGTTGTTTGTACGTGTCGTGATTGAGCAATGAAACTGCAGCTCCGGTATCGAGCTGGAATGGTATCACTTTGCCTTCAAAGTCTAAGTCCACAAAAAGTTTATTGTCCTGCTGACGACAAGAGCGACTGTTTTGTGCAATTGGAACAGACACTGGTACAGAATCACTTGCTAATTGACGTGATTTCCGGCGACGTCGACGCACAGTTTTTGTGGGACGATCACAGTCACTGTTAGAGAAAGTGTCACTGGACGAAGTGGAATGAACGACATGAATGTCCATAGGCGAAGGTCCACGAGCCTGAGTGTCCTTGGTTCGATTCCGGCGCGAAGCAAAGGGCCTGGAATGATTGTGATTGTCTGATCTGAGCTTTTTCTGGCAAACACTTTGAACATGTCCTTTCTTATTGCAGAAAAAGCAAATAGCTTGGCGGGACGGGCAATGTTCACGCGAATGTCTAGTAGCACACCGCGGGCATGATTTCACTGCATTTGCGGGCTGGCGCGGCACACCTGGCGTAGCACGCGGCGGTCGCTGTGTCGCCGTTCGCGAGGCCCGGTTACCGGGTCGCGCCGCGCGTCCAGCGGGCCGGTTAATGTTACACACGGCTGGCGAAGTTGCAAAAGATTCCTGAGCACAGTCCAGTGTGTCCTGTCTATCCAATATGTCTATCACTTGTTGAAGGGAGGGATTAACTAGTTTCAAAATTTGCTCCCGTATGCGAACATCAGAAACGTTCTGTGCAATTGCATCACGCACCATTGTATCTGAATAAGAAAGACCACAGTCACATTCAAAGGCACAGTCCCTAGTAAGTCCTTGCAATGTTGCTACCCACTCCCTATTAGTTTGACCGGCCGTACGTTTTGTACGAAAGAACGTATATCGTTTTGCAACCACATTAACTGTTTCTTTGAAATAGGCATCTAAGGCAGACAAAATTTCCTCGTATGACAAAGTTGCTACGTCGCGGCGGGGAAACAATTTCACTATCACACGGTATGTGGACACACCGACACAAGAAAGCAAAAACGGCTGCCGCTCTTTACCTTGAATTCTGTAGGCTTCTAGATGAAAGTGGAACTGGCGAGACCACTCTTGCCAGGTCTCATCGGCTGCCACGTATGGTCGAAAGGGAGGTGCAACAGCGTTCAGTGGCAGCGGTAGCGAAGAAGCGGCGGCGGCCGCATCGGTTTGAATGGTACGTTGACCCTGGACGAGCTGTCCAAGGGCATCCAGTAACGCCTGCGTCTGCTGAGTCTGCAAGCGATAAAATTCGGACAGTACATCTGGAGAATGTGGCGAAGCCATGACACAAATAAATGGAAGCAATCAGAACTTTAAAAGTCGTCAATGAAGCAAACAATTAATACAAAATCCCATCCTCGTCGCCAATCTGTTGTGACGTAACAAGACTGTTACGCCACACGGTAGTAGCCAAAAGAAAGGCACGCTAACGCTGTGGCCGATAGTGCACGAACGGCAATAAGCAGACGTGCGTGAAGTCTGGAACATGAGAGCTTATTAATGAATAAGAAGAAAAGTATGTAGATGCTTTTTACTTATCTTTTCTTTATTCCTTGGAATACATCGCTCTTGAATACTAGTAGGCTATAGGCACTGATACAATTGGCTCCTTGCTAGTTCGTAGCCATTAACTTCTGATGGCTATTCTGTCTCTCGGCTAATGAGAGAGAAAGGCTTCGTACAACTGGGCGATAGCTAGGTTCGCGTACAACTGGGCGGTAGCTTGGTTCTCGTACAACTGGGGGTCGAGTCCACTCTCGTATCACGAGACCTGCCTTGGTGGTGGCGCTAGGTCTGCGATCACAGTGGCGACACGCGGGTCCGACATGTACTACATGGACCGCGGCCGATTTAAGTTACCACCTAGCAAGTGTGGTGTCTGGCGGTGACACCACACTATGTAATAATCTAAGTTCACCTACCAAATTTAATGAGGGGGGAGCAGCTATATTTGAAGATCTCAAAAGGAATCACCATAAAACCATTCTAGGTATTAAATTAATTATATCCTTGTTAATTAATAATCTTCGTCTACCTAAACGTTCATAAATAATATTAGATAAACAAAAAAATCCAGAAGAACATAAACCATGACCAACCATTAAGGAAAGAGAACCTATACAACCTCACCATTTTATAGTTATCAATCCACCAATAACCATTCTTATATGAGCAACAGAAGAATATGCAATTAAAGATTTTAAACCAACCTGACGAAAACAAATAAATCTAACAATAACCCCACTAGATAAACCTAAAGATAATCAAAAATAATTAAACTTTAAACCCAAATAAGAAATAACCTTTATTACACGAAAAATACCATAACCACCTAACTTCAATAGAACACCAGCACGAATTATTCTACCTGAAATAGGGGCCTCTACATGAGCCTTAGGAAGCCATAAATGAACCAAAAATACTGGTATCTTAACTAAAAAAGCCAAAATTATAAACACATAAAATATAAAATAATAAGAACCAAAATCAACCAATAAAGGAAAATATAAAGTGTTAGAAAAATCATAAACCTTAAATAAAACCAGTAATAAAGGCAATCTAGCAATCAAAGTATAAAAAATTAAATAAACACCAGCCTGTAAACGTTCAGGTTGATAACCTCAACCCAAAATCAAAAGTAAAGTAGGAACCAATCTAGCCTCAAAAAAAATATAAAAAGAAATAAGACTTAATCTAGCAAATGAACAATAAAGCATAATCATTAAAATTAAAACCATAAAGACAAAAAAATTAGAATGATAAGAACTTAAATAAACTGAACCTCTAGCAGTAATTATTAAAGAACAAATTCAAAAACTCAACAAAATCAAAATAAAAGAAAAATAATCAATACCAAAATAATATCTAATTATATTCAAATCTGCATACGAATAAACACAAATTATAAAAACAAAACTCGACAGAAACACTAAAGAATGAACCAACCATCAACAATTATTCAGCAAACAAAGAGGGATCAAAAAAATAGTTATAAATATATACTTTAACATAAAGATAGTCCAAAAGAATTTAAAAAATCATTACCATCAGAACGAATTATTGAAACTAAAATAGAAAGACCTAAAGCACCTTCACAAACAGAAAAAACTAAAAAAATAACAGGAAAGAAATAATCCTAATCAAACTCAATAAGAAAAATAATAATTAATATAAACAAAGAAAGAACAATATACTCTAATCTCAGAAGAACCATCAATAAATGTTTACGTTTAGAAGAAAAAACATAAACACCAGCAAAATAAACCAATAAAGAAGTAAAAACAGAGAATATAAACATTAGTTTTAATAGTTTAAAAAAAATGCCAGTCTTGTAAACTGGAAATAAGTCTAGCCGCCACTTTTAAAACTTTAGAGGTGAAAAAGCTTCCATCATTGGTCCCCAAAACCAATATTTTAAATAAACTAACCCCTGAAATGATTAAAATAATAATTATATCACTATCAAACATAATAAATATTAATTTTATTAAATTAAGCCACCCAATATCAATAATGCTTTTCATTATCCTACAAACTTTTTTAGTTGGATTAATAACAGGAACAATAATGGAAAGATATTGATTATCATATATTTTATTTTTAACGTTTCTTGGTGGTATATTAGTCTATTTATTTATATTATAAGAATTGCACAAACGAAATATTTCAACCTAAATCAATTACCATAATTATTACCTTAACAATATGAGTATTTATTGTATCAACATTAATTATCCTAGATATAACAATATTTATAGACTTTTTCAAAAATACTGAAACTATAAATATTGATAATTCAATCAATTACAAGAAATAACAATATCTTTAGAAAAATTATATAACAGACCAACATTCATTATTACAATAATAATAATAATTTATTTATTTTTAGCACTATTATCAGTAGTTAAAATTGCTAATATTAACCAGGGGCCTATTCGTAAAATAAGATAATTTACTAATGAATAAACCCTTACAATTAAGACATCCTTTAATTAAAATTATTAATAACTCTTTAGTTGATTTACCTGCACCAACAAATATTTCATTTTGATGAAATTTTGGGTCCCTGCTAGGGTTATGCTTGATAATTCCAATCGTAACTGGACTATTTTTAGCTATACATTATACATCAAATATTGAAATAGCATTTAGTAGTGTAGTACACATCTGCCGAGATGTAAATAATGGTTGAATTATTCGAACTTTACATGCAAATGGAGCATCTATATTTTTTATTTGTATTTATTTGCATGTAGGACAAGGAATTTACTATGGATCTTATATATACATACACACCTGAATAATTGGTATAGTAATTCTATTTTTAGTTATAGCAACTGCATTTATAGGATATGTTTTACCTTGAGGTCAAATATCATTTTGAGATGCAACAGTAATTACTAATTTATTATCAGCAATTCCATATCTAGGAACAGATTTAGTTCAATGGGTATGAGGGGGATTTGCCGTTGATAACGCAACATTAAATCGATTTTTCACATTCCATTTTGTGTTATCATTTATTATTGCAGCTATAGCTCTAATTCACTTATTCTTTCTTCACCAAACAGGGTCTAATAACCCCTTAGGACTAAACGGAGCTATTGAGAAAAATCCCATTTCACCTATACTTTACTTTCAAGGATTCTACTTCATTTGTATTAATAACATCATTATTAATTATATTATGCTTAATTAATCCTTACCTCCTAGGAGATCCAGATAATTTTGTATTTGCTAATCCATTAGTAACACTGGTTCATATTCAACCAGAATGATATTTCTTATTTGCATACGCAATTCTATGATCAATTCCTAATAAGTTAGGAGGTGTTATTGCATTATTGTTATCAATTAGAATCTTAATAATTTTACCATTTTATAATAAAACACCGTTCCGAGGTATCCAAATCTATCCTATTAATCAGATTTTATTCTGAATTATAGTAGTCGTTGTATGCTTATTAACATGAATTGGTAAACGACCTGTTGAAGAACCTTACATTATAACAGGGCAAATCTTAACAATTATTTACTTTACATACTTCTTAATTAATGTCCATGTTGCAAACGCATGAGATGAGCTAATTAAGGAATAATAAGTTAATTAGCTTAGGAAAAGCATATGTTTTGAAAACATAAAACTAGAAGTTTAACTCTTCTATTAACTTTTCTTAAAAAATTTCACTAAATGAATGAGATAAATAAAATCTTTAAACCAACAAAGAAAATAAAAAAATTTAAAGATAAAGGTAAAAAACTTTTTCAAGCTAAGTATATTAACTTATCATAACGGAACCGTGGTAATGTACCACGAACTCAAATAAAGCCAAAGGATATAATAGCAAGCTTAATAAAAAATATGAAAGAAAAAAAATCACCACCTAAAAAAATTAAAGCTAATAATATTCTTATAAAAACAATTCTAGTATACTCAGCTAAAAAAATTAAAGTAAAGCCACCTGCACCATATTCAATATTAAAACCTGAAACTAACTCAGACTCACCTTCGGCAAAGTCAAAAGGAGTACGGTTAGTTTCGGCTAAACAGGAAGCAAAGCATGCTAAAGCTAAAGGAAAAGAAATAATAACAAATCAACAATAAAGCTGATAATTTATAAAATCAAACATGTTAAAACTACCAATTAAAATAATTAAAGATAATAAAATTAAAGCTAAACTAACTTCATGTGAAATTGTTTGAGCAACAGAACGAAGAGAACCTAATAAAGAATAATTTGAATTAGAAGATCAACCAGCAATCATAATGGTATAAACACCTAATCTAGTGCAACATAAAAAAAAACCATAAGAAAAAGAACATACATAAGTTAAGTAAGGGAAAATTACTGAAACAGCTAAAGAAATTATTAAATTAAAAACAGGAGAGAAATAATAAAGTAAATAATTAGATATAATAGGAATTGGCTGCTCCTTACAAATCAACTTAATAGCATCACTAAAGGGTTGTGGGATTCCTACAAATCCTACCTTATTTGGACCCTTACGAATCTGAATATAACCTAAAACCTTACACTCTAATAAAATTAGAAAAGCAACACTAATTAAAACACAAATAACTAATAAAAAAAATTTAAAATAAACATAAATAAATCATAAAGTATCAATACTATTTGTAGAAAAAAAATCTACATAAATGAATTCTAAATTCAACACATTAATCTGTCAAAATAGTAAATTAATTAATATTAATCAATATAATAAAAAATATTTCAACCATATGGTCCTTTCATACTAATATGGATTAATAATCTTAGGATAGAAACCGACCTGGCTCACGCCAGTCTGAACTCTGATCATGTAAGAATTTAAAGGTCGAACAGACCTAATTACTGGGCTCCTGCACCCAAAATTTTTCTTAATCCAACATCGAGGTCGCAATCTGCTTTGTCGATATGAGCTCTCAAAAACAATTACGCTGTTATCCCTAAGGTAACTTAATCTTATGATCATAAATTATGGATCAAAACAACAAACATAAATCAATGATATAATAATGAAGAGTTTATTTATCCTTCATGTCACCCCAACAAAACATCATCATTAAATATAGAAAGACAAACAAAAAACTATATAAAAGTAAAATGTTAAGCTCTATAGGGTCTTCTCGTCCTAAAGAAGAATTTAAGCCTTTTGACTCAAAAGTTAAATTCAAAAATTTATTAAGAGACAGTTGATTTCTCGTCAAGCCATTCATTCCAGCCACTAATTAAGAGACTAATGATTATGCTACCTTTGCACGGTCAAAATACCGCGGCTCTTTAAAAATCCGCTCAGTGAGCAGGCCAGACCTCAAAGTATTTTCAAGAGGACATGTTTTTGATAAACAGGCGGAAATCAATTTTGCCTAGTTCCTTATAATAAGTTTACAAGGTAAACATTTTATACAAATAAATATACTAATTCTATCATATTACAAAAATTTTAAAATTAAATTAATAATCTTAATAAAAAACCTACAGAAACTGTAGGTCCCCTTGCTCTGTTGGCTAATTCAGTGAACTGTTGCAACAAATCCTCTCTCAGGACTACACCAAATGAATTATTTAAAAAGGCTTCAGATAATGAAGCTGAACCAACAACTTCATGAGCAATCTGTCACCCTAGTACTCTTATTAATAACTTTTATCTTGATTGTAATCTTTGTTTTGTAGTAAAACTGTAGTGGAGCATGTGCTGATATGAAACTTCCTGGCTGTGGCAAAGCCATTCCTCTGCAATATCCTTTCTTCCAGGAGTGTTAGTTCTGCAAGTTTCATAGGAGATCTGTGAAGTTTGGAGGTATAAGACGAGGTACTGGTGGAAGTAAAGCTGTGAGGACAGGTCATGAGTCGCACTTTGGTAGCTCAGTTGGCAGAGTACTAGCCCGTGAAAGGCAAAGTCCTGAGTTACAGTCTCCATCTCGCACACAGTTTTAATCTGCCGGGAAGTTTCATATCAGTGCACACTCTGCTGCAGAGTGAAAATTTCATTTGACAGATGATGTAACTGTGAGATTGGAGAATTGCAACATTTGCCGATGAGACAGGTCTATAAAAAGTGCAAACATACCAGACAAAGCCCATAGAATAAAGGAACAGACTTAAAAGTGATTCACAGTTATGAAATTGATCCTTAATCTTCTGAAAACTTGTATTGTAGGTTACTGCTAGATGACAGACAGGAAACTGAAGGTACAGAGTTATTCGAAAACTATGTAAAAGAATGGCTCATTAGCCACTCCTGTTACAATTTATCAGAATATTTGTACTCGGCATGTAAAGTCCACACAACTCTGACTTTATGTGAATCTTGACAGCTGATAGTGGTGTGCATGAAGTTAGATAATTGCGTTGTTGGAAGTTTTAGATAAAACAGCATTTGCATAGCATAAGAGAATGATCAAATATGCACTCCTGGCCAGGAAAGGTAGCAAATAACAAAATTATGCTTACAGTGAGTAGGAAAACTACATGTACGAGGGAAGCTCAGAAGGTAACCTGCAATGATTTGCAGCTGAAATGTTGAAATTTCATGATTATGTAGTTTGAAGTTTGCACTACGGAGGGTATTTTGTTTTCCTTTGCAGCTCTATTGAGAGAAGTCTGAACTATGAAATAAACATGATGTGCATGTTACCATCGTCAACTTGTGAAGAGAAGTGAAGTGGTGTTAATTACTTGTGGAAAAAAGGGCATAAACTGAGTGAAATTCACAGGGATTTGTATGGCATTGACAGGGATGACTGTATGGACTGTAGCAATGTCTCCAGGTGATGTGAATTCTTCCAAGAGGGCTGTGTGAACCTTAGTAATTCGCCACACTTCGGGTGGCCAGTAACAGCTACAACCCCACAGAATGTTTCAGGTGGCCGGTAACAGCTGCAATCCCGCAGAATGCCGGATCCATTGAGGCAACAATTTTGCATGGCCAGTGTGTGAAGCTACAAACCTTATTGCCACAGTGCAATGATTCTTTTGATGTAGTGCACGATATTGTTGATGACATGTTGAAATTGTGTAAAGTTAGTGCTTGCTGGGTGCCTAAGAACCTGACAAATATCCCCAAGGCTCAGCAAATGGTGATAAGCTTGGATCATGCCACAGAGCAACGTGACTTTCTGAAAGTAATTGTCACTCGTAATGAGTTGTGGCTGTACCATCACATGCCCAAAACCGAGCAGATCTATATGGAGTAGAAACATGGCGGTTCCCACTGCAAAAAGAAATTCAAAGTGGATCTATCTGCTAGGAAACTGCTTGTGACAGTGTTCTGGGACATGCATGATGTGTTATTGGTGGACCTCGTTGAACAGTGCACCACTTTGAGTGTTAAGTTGCACTGTGTCCTTTGTGTCAAATGCCACACTGTTAATGCTGACAGTGTGAAATTCCTTCATGAAATGCTCGCCCCCAAGTTGCTACTCCTGTTCATTAGAAAATCACCAACTATAGATGAGAGGTGCTCCAGCATCCAACACGCAACCTGACCTTACAGCCCCCGTGCAGGTCTAGGGGTAAGAACAGGCCCAAGGTATTCCTGCCTGTCGTAAGAGGCGACTAAAAGGTCTTGCACACATTTTGGTCTTTATGTGATGGTCCCCTGTAGGGTTTTACCTCCATTTTTCAAAATGTTCCCGAAGAGCGAGCCAACTGGGGAAGCGCACCTTATGTGGTGCATAGTGTCCATTGTGCATTGAGATCTTTAGCCAAATTTCTCCTCGTCACATTGCAGTCCTGCCCATTCTCCATCTCTTGGGTGAGGACACCTTTCTGGGTGTGTTTTCCACCATGCACTATGTAGTGTCACTTCCGGTGCCAACAATGACCATGGACTTCTTTGTACCTCATATCCAGGACAGGAGCCAGTCCGTTGTGGTGGGGCTGCCATGTACCCTGTTGGCTGTAGCCCCCTGACAACACAGAGATCACTCTGCTGATGTTTGCGCCATTAACTCCCCATGTATGCCAAGGAGTAGATGCCTGTCACCCTGGGCATCAGGACTCCGTCAATGGCCATCCTGCCAGGTGGCCTTTGCTGCGGCTGGGTGGCGCCTGTGAGGAGGTCCCTGGTCGGAGTGGGTGGCATCAGGGCAGATGACATGCCATGAAGCGTAGTACATGATCTGTTGCTGGTGGTCTGCCACCAGCAGTTTCTAAGCAGGCAAAGTCCAACTTAAATGCTAAGAAATGTGACCCCAAGTCATTCTCCTCCCTGGCCACACCATGAGAGGAACGCCAGACTAAGGATGGCAGTGAAGCTTATTCACCTCGGTACCTCATATGTACAAGATTTGATGGGTAATCTTTCATGTTCATGAAGCGTAGTTTTTTGTGGAGCATTTGAAGGACAAGTTTGGAGGAGGTGGAGTGCTTGTCCAAAATGTGTTCTGGGTCAGTTTAGATAAAAACAGCATCCTCTGCCCAGTCAAGGGCGTTACTCCTTTGTGGCAAGGTGGGGGATGTTTCTGTTACCATCAAGCCTCATAAGAGCGCAAATATGGTCCAGGGTATTATATTCCACAGGGACCTTCTTTTGCTGTCTGACGATGAGCTGCACGCCAATTTAGAGCAGCGAGGTGTTCATTTCGCCTGGCGTGTCCATCATGGTCCGAGGGATAACCAAGTTGCCACCGGTGCCTTCATCTTGGCCTTCGAGGGTGACACATTGCCCAAGAGGGTCAAGGTGATGATCTACCACTGTGATGTCAAGCCATATATCACTCCCCCAATGCAGTGTTTTAAGTGCTGTAAGTTCGGCCATATGTCTTCCCTCTGTAATTCCAGCTCCACCTGTTGAGATTAAAGACATCCATCGTATCTCAATACTCCATGCCCCCACATCCCATCTGTGTCAACTGTGGAGAGCATCATTCATCTTGCTCGCCGAACTGCAGGATTTTACAGAATGAGAGGAAAATCGTGGAATATAAGACCTTGGACCGACTGACCTACACTGAGGCTAAGAGGAAATTTGAGAGCCTACATTCTGTGGCTATGACCTCCTCATACGCCACTGCTACAAGAACAGTTCTCACCCCATCAGTTCCTTGAATTCCTGTCACCTCTCAGAACTGGGAGACTACACCTGCCCCCTTAATGGTGGGGGGCACTTCCCTCCCTGTTGCTCCCGCAACACCTACTTCGGGAGCAACACCCCTCCCCCCCCCCCCCCCCCCCGCCTTCTCCTACCATCAGGAGATTTCAGTTCCCACTGCTGAGCCAGAGAAGTGTAGTGCTTCTTCGGCTCCTCTCGCTAAGTAGGGGTCCCTTGAGTCACTCCATTCCCAGGATTCTGCTAGTGCGAAAGATGACACCTGCCCGTGGCTGAAGAGCCCAAAAGCAGCTGGTCGTAGGGCTTCACCCTCATTCTCAGTCTCGGAGACTGATTCAATGAAGTCCTCCCAGCCAGGGAAACCCAAGGAACAGCACAAGAAATCGAAAAAGAAGACCCCTAGGAACAAGGAACTTGCTGTGGCGCCAACACCAATGCTACCTACAAGCTCTGCGGCTGAGGATGGGGTGGAGATTCTGGCGTCTGCTGAGGACCTTGATCTTGCCAGATCCTCAGACACAATGGATATAGACTGCTCAGGCAAAAAATCGGTGGCAGCAGGTGACCGTAAGGTGTAAACTGCCTCATTGAATGTTCCATGCCTTCCCAGTCTCACGATGATGTCATCCTCCAGTGAAATTGCAGCACTTTTTTCCACTGTCTGGCTGAGCTACGGCAGCTGTTAAGCTTTACACCTGCTTTCTGCATTGCCCTCCAGGAAACCTTCTTCCCAGCAATGATGAGAGCTGCCCTCCATGGCTATAAGGGATATTACAGGAACCGTAGCGACTATGATCGAGTGTCAGGTAGAGTTTGCATTTATGTCCTAAACTCAGTCTGTAGTGAACCTGTGCCCCTTCAAACCCCTCTTGAAACTGTGGCTGTCAGAATACGGACAACACAGGAAATAACTGTCTGCAGTATATATCTTCCTCCAGGTGGTGCAGTACCCCTGAATGTATTAGTTGCACTGATTGATCAACTCCCTAAACCTTACAATGAAATGAATACCCCTAGCTGCGTACAGGTGTTGATATAAGTCAACAGGGACAGTTGAAAATTTGTGCCCCGACCGGGAGTCGAACCCGGGATCTCCTGCTTACGTGGCAGACACACTATCCATCTGAGCCACCGAGGACACACAGGATAGTGTGACTGTAGGGACTTATTTCTGGCTCACCTCCCGTGAGACCCACATTCCCAACTTATTGTCCTGCACTATATTCGTAGTGCCCCTGCACATTACACTCATTACTTGTGGCTTTTTGCTGATTCCTGTAAGGGTTCGGGCACCATTTGTGCATCCGCACAGAAGAAGATGGTCAAATGGCCAGTATATCCCTAAACCTTTCCCACTTTTGGGAGATTTTAACGCCCATAACCCCTTGTGGGGAGACACTGTGCTTACTGGCCGAACCAAAGATGTCGAAACTTTACTGTATCAGATCGACCTCTGCCTCTTAAATACTGGGGCCGCCACACATTTCAGTGTGGCTCAAGGTAGTTACTCGGTCATTGATTTATCAATTTGCAGCCTAGGACTTCTCCCATCTATCCACTGGAGAGCACATGACAACCTGTGTGGTAGTGACCACTTCCCCATCTTCCTGTCACTGCCCCAGCATCAGGCCCATGGACGCCTGCCCAGACGGGCTTTAAACAAGGTGGATTGGGAAACTTTGACCGCTGAGGTCACAGTTGACTCTGCTCCACATGGTAACATCAATGTGATGGTTGAGCAGATGACTACCACAATCGTTTCTGCATCAGAAAACGCAATCCCTCGCTCTTTAAGGTGCCCTCGGCAAAAGACAGTCCCTTGGTGGTCACCGGAAGTCGCTGAGGCAATTACAGAGCGTTGGCGAGCTCTACAGCAACATAAGTGACACTCCTCCCTAGAGTCTTTAAGCGTCTCTGTGCCCGTGTATGCCAGCTTGTAAAATGATGGAAACAGGAGTGTTGGGAGAGGTAAGTGTCGACCATTGGGTGCCATACATCACCTTCCCAAGTCTGGACGAAGATCAGACATCCTTTTGGGTACTAGACCCCAACAGGTGTCCCCGGCGTTACCATCAACAGCATGCTATGTACCGACGCAAATGCAATTGCCGAGCACTTTGCCGAGCACTTTGCTGAGCACTATGCTCGAGCCTCTGTTTCGGAGAACTACCCCCCCAGCCTTTCACACCCACAAACGGCAGATGGAAAGGAAAGACCTCTTGTTCACTACCCACCACAGTGATCCCTAAAACGCCCCATTTACAGAGTGGGAGCTCCTCAGCACACTTGCACATTGCCCCGACACAGCTCCTGGCCTGGATTCGATCCACAGTCAGATGGTTAAATATCTCTCGTCTGACTACAAGCGCCATCTCCTCATCATCCTCAACCAGATCTGGTGTGATGGTGTCTTTCCATCGCAATGGTGGGACAGCACCATCGTTCCAGTGCTCTAACCCGTCAAAAACCCGCTTGATGTGGACAGCTATTGTCCTATCGGCCTCACCAACAATGTTTGTAAGCTGCTGGAATGTATGGTGTGTCGGCGGTTGGGTTGGGTCCTGGAGTCACATGGCCTATTGGCTCCATGTCAGGGTGGCTTCTGCCAGGGCCACTCTACCACTCATAATCTTCTGTATGGTGCGAAAAGTGGCAGTTGGCACTAAACAAAGAAAAGTGTGAGGTCATCCACGTGGATACTAAAAGAAATCTGATAAATTTTTGGTATATGATAAATCACACAAATCTAAGGGCTGTCAATTCGATTAGATACCTACGAATTACAATTACGAGCTACTTAAATTGGAAAGACCACATAGATAATATTGTGGGGAAGACAAAACAAATACTGCACTTTGTTGGCAGAACGCTTAGAAGATGCGACAAAACCACTAAAGAGACAGCCTACATTACACTTGTCTGTCCTCTGTTGGAATATTGCTGCGTGGTAAGGGATCCTTACCTGGCAGGATTGATGAAGGACATTGAAAAAGTGCAAAGAAGGGCAGCTTGTTTTGTGTTATCGCGCAATAGGGGTGAGTGTGTCAGTGATATGATACGTGAGTTGGGGTGGCAGTCACTGAAACAAAGGCGGTTTTCTTTACTGTGAGATCTATTTACGAAATTTCAGCCACCAAGTTTCTCTTCCGAATGCATAAATATTTTGTTGACACCCACCTACATAGGGAGAAATGATCATCATAATAAAATAATAGATATCTGAGCTCGATCGGAAAGATTTAGATGTTCCTTTTTCCCACACACCATTTGAGAGTGGAATGGTAAATAAGTAGTATGAAAATGGTTCGATGTACCCTCTGCCAGGCACTTAAGTGTGAATTGCAGAGTAACTATGGACATGTAGATCTTGTGTGCCTTGAGTCTGCCATCCGAACAGCCTTTTCCAGACACCAACACCTTGTTGCCGTCTTTTTTGCTCTATGCAAAGCGTATGACCCCACCTGGTGACATCATATCCTTGCCACATTATACGGGTGGGGTCTCTGAGGCATGCTCCCATTTTTTATCCAGAAGCTCCATACTTTCCGTGTCCAAGTTGGCGCCTCCCATAGTACTCTCATATCCAGGAGAATGGGGTCCCGCAGGGCTCTGCATTGAGTGTATCTCCATTTTTAGTGGCCATTAACAGTCTACCAGCAGCTGTGGGGCTGTCCGTCTCACCCTCTCTGTATGCAGACGACTTCTGCATTTTGTACTGCTTGACCAGCACTGGTGTTGCTGAGTGGCGCCTACAGGGAGCCATCTACAAGGTGCAGTCATGGGTTCTCCCCCACAGCTTCCAGTTTTCGGCCACTAAGTCATGTGTTGCGCACTTCTGTCGGCGTTGTACCGTTCATCCGAAACCAGAACATTGCCTTCATGACGATCCATTCACTGTAGTGGAGACATATCGATTCTTACAACTGGTTTTCGATGCCCAATTGACTTGGCTACCTCACCTTCATCAGCTTAAGCGGAAGTGCTGGCAGCACCTCAATGCCCTCCGCTGCCTGAGCAACACCAACAGGATCGCTCTACTCTGCTGCAGCTCTACAAAGCCATTGTTCAGTCCCACCTTGACTATGGGAGTCTGATTTATGGTTCAGCAGTGTCATCAGCATTGCGTTTACTCGACCCAGTGCACCACTGTGGAGTTTTCCTACTGACAGGAGCTTTTAGAATGAGTCCGGTGACCAGTGTCCTGGTGGAGGCCAGAGTCTCTCCATTGCAGATCGGACGTGCACAACTGCTCACCAGTTACGTTGCACACATTTGTAGCTCTCCTGAGCATCCAAATTACCATCTCCTTTTCCCTCCCATGGCAGTTCATCACCCACATCAGCGGCCTAGGTCAGGGTTAACGATTGCAGTTCGTGTGCAATCCCTTCTGTCTGAACTGGAGTCCTTCCCTTTACCACCCCCCATCCAGGTCCATCCGCATACACCTCCATGGTGTATACCTAGGCTGCAGATTTGTCTGGAGCTTTCACATGTCCCTAACTACTCAGTTACTTCCTTCGCTCTCCGTTGTCACTTCCTCTCGATTCTTGATGTGTTCTGGGGCTCTGAAGTGGTTTACACCATGGCTCGATGGCTGATGACCATTTTGGCTTCGCCTACGTCCACAGAGGCCATTTTGAACATCATTCCTTGCCCGATGGCTGCAGTGTATTCACTGCAGAGCTGGTGGCCATCTCTCGTGCCCTTCAGTATATCCGTTGATGCCCCAGGGAATCGTTTCTTCTGTGTACTGACTCCTTGAGCAGCCTACAAGCTATGGACCAGTGCTACCCTTGCCATCTTTTGGTAGCGTCCATCTAGGAGTCCATCTATGCCCTGTACCGGTCCCGTCATTCAGTGGTGTTTGTGTGGACCCCAGTACACGTCGGAATCCCAGGTAATGAACTTGCCAACAGGTTGGCCAAACACGGTACGCGGAAACTGCTTCTGGAGATGGGCATATCTGAACCCGACCTGCATTCTGACTTACGCCGTAGGGTTTTTCGGCTTTGTGAGATGGAATGGCATAATGATACACACAACAAACTGCGTGTCATTAAGGAGACTACGAATGTGTGGAAGTCTTCCATGCAAGCCTCTCGCAGGGAATCAGTTGTCCTCTGCCAGCTCCGCATTGGCCATGCTTGGCCGACCCACAGTTACCTCCTGCGCCGTGAAGACCCATATGTGGCGCCCGGTTGACAGTGGCCCATATTCTGGTGCACTGTCTCACTTTGACTGCCCAGCGATGAAGTCTTGGGTTACCGGACTTGTTGCCGCTAATTTTATCTGACAGTGCCTCATCGGCTGATTTAGTTTTATTCGTGAGGGTGGGTTTTATCATTTGATCTAAGTTTTAGTGCATGTCCTTTGTCTCTCTGTGTCCTCCACCCTAGTGCTTCTAGCGTGGAGGTTTCAATGTTTTGCAGAGTGGCTGGATTCTCCTTGTTTATTCTCATGGTCAGCCAGCCATGGTAATCTGCTTTGTTGTTTTAATCTCTTCATACCGGTTCATACATTTATGTGGTTTTCTTCTCCCCTTTTGTCCATTTACATGTTTGTTGCCCTTCATGATTTTTGTGATTTTTCCTCTCATTCCGTTCTGAGTAGTCAGTCTCATTTGTTTTATTCTCACGCTTGTGGCATTGTTTTATTCAGAAGAAGGGACTGATGACCTCATAATTTGGTCCCTTTCCCTCCTCTTTAAATCCAACCAATCCTGACCTTGCATTGTTGGACTTTCATCTGTTTGGTGCCATGAACAAATTTCTGGCAGGCCAACATTTTTCGACAAATTTGGAAGTGAAGTCAGCAGTCTATAGGTGGCTGTACTCCAACTAAACAAGCTTAGATGAACAGGGCATATTGAAACTGATACCACGATGGGAGAAATGTGTTGAGAATGTTGGTGACCGCCTAGAAAAGTGGGTTGAAGATGTAAGTTCTTTTTTGTTTTCTTTTGTTACCTATTAAATTTGTTGGTAATTAAATGATATTGTGTTACTTTCAGCTCTACCCTTGTATAATTTATTGGGGCTTTGGAGCTCCACATGATGCAAAATTTACTACATGGGCCGCCACCTCTTGCAGCAACCTGGACACTAACCTGGCTGGGATCCAAGTCAAAGTGAGATTTGATGACAGATATGAGTACATTCATTGTATGCTGCTTCAGCTGTGAGGCAGAGTTCATCAGTCATAGTGGTTGGCGAGTGGTGGTTTGCCAGTCTCTGGGAAACCTGTGTCCATATATTTTAATTGGCTGAGAGGTGACACATGTATGTGGCTTAACATGTCAGAAATATAATGGGTGCTGTCCAAACTACAGGGTATATGAACCAGAGGTGGTGGTGGTGTGTTCTCAGTGGCACATCATATCCTTATATCTAAAGCTAGGTCTATATGGCCATGATAAATACAATCTGACAATGTTTGTTCCCCTTGGAGCTTAGTAACATGGATATGTGCATTGTGATACTGAACACCAAACTGAGATGACATGATACAACTCCTGTGCCCACTGTCGGCACACTTTTCTCTGCTGCAGCATCAAGGGAAGATGCAGTAATGTTTCCCATGCTGACATTTTTTCATGGTACAACAAACGTCATAGTACTGTCTGTAGTTAGTCGTCTTACTGCAAACAAGCCTGTTCATGAACTTTAGGTATGAGACATGCGCGAGCAAGCAGTATATTGATCCAGGAGTGCTAGTCACGTGGGGACATTGAGAGCCTGCATCATGTTGAGTATGACCCTCCAGAATCAGCCAATTTCATATTTGCATGACAGTCGTAATATCCCCACCATCATGAGCAGCAATTTTGTGAAATGATGAACCACAGTCGTGATAGGTCTCCAGCCTGCCATGTTGAATCCAATACATGCTGCTAGATGTTAATCCCCCTTATATGAGGTGTAACATGGCTTCACAAACAACCAAGAACCACATCTCTGATTACCTCCTTGTTGGTGAGGTGCAAGGGAACATACAATGAAGTACCGTATTGTGTTAAAGGTACTAAGCTGAAGGAGATGTGAATGTGGGACAAATGTAACATAAAAATTTTAAAGACTTGTATTGTAGTACAACAGGGTAACACTGCCCCCCTCCCATCCACTCCAAGATTTAATTTCAAAATCTGATAATCTGGTTTAAATGTAAATCATAGAAACTGGGAGAAGCAAATGTTTTTGTGATTGATTCAAATAATATAGGTATGGAAAGAAAACTGCTGTTGATGAACAACATTCTTGTTGAGAATCAAGAAGCATGACAATAAACATTGGGCAAATGTAAGACGCATTAACTACTGTGTCAGATATTGATTTAGTAGGAATTTTGGATTAATGAGGACATTGTAAATACCATCATTTATGTACATGTTGTAAGTGAAATATTTGTTCATAATGTGTTCTTCACAAAGTAAGTGACAGGCAGAGGTGAAATGGGTGATGATTTTATTGACACAAATTACATTTCTTTATACATCATCTCTGCAAACCCTCTTCAAAGCAGATGTGACCTGGTGCTAAAAGTTTATCATGAGGTCAAGTGAAAAATCTTTGGAATGTTATGTCGAGCATTAGAACGCAGATCATCATACACTCTTGGAGTCTTAAAAAATAAGGGTATCTGTGAGGTAACACCCTGTGTTATATATGAGCTTTAGTGTTAGTAAAGTTAAATTTTTCTGTTTTTGTAATTAACAGTTAAAGGAGGTTTTTCTTTTGTTGCATGTAACTGCATGAAATTTTCTTCATGGTAGCAGATGAGTGCTTGCTCATGTCTTTGCGGTTACCAGTGCATAATTGAGTAAAAAGTCACTGAAAAGTCTATGATGTGTTGTATTTTGAGTTTGTGCGAACAACATAACTTCAGGTATTGTGTATATTTACTGTTATTCTCTATTTTGTTCCTGTATTTTAACACTAGATGATGTCGCATTCCAATCAAAATCAATTCCACATTGAGAAAATCACCAGATGTAATAATTATGCAATTTGGACATTCTTGATACTAATTATGCAATTAGGGAGTTCTCAATACAAAAATATGTTGAATGTCACAAACTATGGCCCTGTGTGTATAGTGGCAACACTAACCCAAAGAAAGAAGTTGGGGAAAAGTCAAAGTTCATTTTATTATTTGATCCAATCTGTTACGTGCACATACGAGTTGCAACTACAGCTAAGGAGGTCTGGAAGAAACAGGAGCAAGCTTTAGATGACAGTATTTTAAACAAATACGTAAGTTAGTTAGTTTTCATGTTCCATGGATCAATTTTGAATAAGTCGTAATAAGTGGATAAGGGTGTTTTTTTAACAAAAACAAGATGCAGATTGTCTTGTAGCTCCTCTACAAACTGTTCCCAATTTACCCTTCCTAGCTGCCAAAGTCGTTGCGGTCGCTCCATGCCATCAGCGTCTGTCAAAAGTGACCACCAGATTGTCCGGCTTGGGAGCCACTCAACTTGTGGTATTAGTGAGGTGTCAGACACCCCTCACCACAATGTCAAGCACATCAAGGCAGCCGTGTGCATTGTTTGGGTAGTGTGTCAGGCCATATGGCACTAAGACACATTGTGCTGCCGAACTATGCACAGTAGATGGTGACCATCATTATTTGTTACTCAGGAATGCCGCTCAGTGTGTTTTGCATTAGAGTCCCCCACAATAAAAAGTTTACTGCAGAGAGACAGTAATGCTTCAACATCTCTGGTTTCTAGTGGCCGATAAACTGAGATATAAGTAATCTGACTTGACATTTTCTCTACCACAACAGCAGTGGCCTCAAGTGTTGCTAGTTGTGGGAACTGTACAACATGGTGTCTCAGCGAGGTCTTAATGTAGATGGCAGTGCCACCTCCCACTGTAGAACCATCAGTGCAGCAACAAATTAAATTTGCCATCTGTGCTTGAATCCAGGTTGTAAGGTTTCCTGAATTAGGCAGATGACAACTGCCTTGTCACAAAGGAACTGCCGGAACTCTCCTACCTGGGAACATACGCTGCATGCATTCCATGTGCATATGGTAAGGCCATAAACCGTATTAGCCACGGTGTAGCTGTGTTGTCTGTTGGTGGCTGGCCGCAAGGGCTGTCTGCACTGCCATCACAGTGACAGTGGGAAGAGTCTGGAGCAACACCCTGACTGTTTTAATGAGAGAGCACAGCTCGTCTCTTAAGTCGTCGTAGTTTGCACCAGTGTCCTCATTTGTGGAGGCATTTACATTTCACGGGCATTTCCTCTCTGGTTCATTCCCGTTAATGTCTACCACATGTTGTTGGGGAGCCAGGCATTCCCTATTCAGTCTGCACCTGCTAGTGACTTCAGTAGCGGTGCAGGCAGCTGGGTGTTCCCTATCTGTTCCACACCTACTAATGACTTTGTTAGTGGAGGAGTCTGCAGCAACCATTTCAGCCCGCTGGCAGCGTGATTTACGTCGGCACACAAGCAGTGACCATTTGCATGCTTTTCCACATGAGGATGTGCTGCCATAGCCTTAGTGTGGTCGGGGGAGGGGGGGGGGGGGTGGAGTGCAGTACCCTTTCACCTTGTGACCTTACTAAAACTAAGGCCAGGAGTAACTCATCTGGTTGGAGTGTTTATTGGCACACTGCCTACTGTCTGCCTTTGAAAGATGTCACACCTGCTTTTGGGTGGAGTTGCAGCACTGAAGCGTTTGCTCTGGCTGTGCACTGCACTCACGACTTTCATGCGGCCCAGTGCATTTTATGCATTTGGGCAACATAGTGCAGAACAGGCCTTGACACCAAAAACATTGTGCCGTCTGACCCTTGCCGCAAAACTTTTAAATCTGTTTTCCAGTGACATACGTGATGTTTTTCAGCTGGAGTACTTTCCTATTGTCTACATTGTCAATCAGGATAACTGTAAACAGCGTGGTCTGTTTATTTGTGTACGGCATTTTCATTCAGGAGACCGCTCTGACACCAAAACCTAATTCGTGCAGCTCGTCTTTGAGGTGAGCTGGGTCCATTTGTAAATGTAGCTTGTGGAAGACTACCTTGAGCAACTTGAATGGCTTAGATGAGTGGATATAGTATGGCAGACCTTGGGTCTCAGCCACACCCATAACCACATCGTAATCCTCAAGCAACTTTATGATGACTTTGAAAGTGTCACAGCCTACTGTTTTGATCGCGAGAGATGACTTAGACTGGACCGCACTATTTAAGAGCTGTTGCAAGTTCTTAAAATAGCTCGACCATTTCATAACAATGGTAGGAGGTGCGTCCCTCTTTGGTCTACACAGTTGTTCATTGTTGTCATCGGTTGGCACATCAGTGAACATGAAATTCCCCTCTACCAGTCAGTAACAGCTGTGCCCGCGTGAGTGTAGCTACCTTGGCAGTGTGCTTCTTTTCCGCACTTGGAAACAGTCCTCAATGGGGAGGTTGTCCTTGGTGGCCTTTGTGCCCACTGCAGAATACTACTTCTTTGTGTGCACTTTTGGTGCCTTGCTTTTAGAGTCGGCAGGCTTCTTTGCGGAGATCTCAGAAGACGCCGCTGACACTTCTTCGTGGATGCGTCCACTTCATGTTGTCCCCTCACAGTGACGTCCATCTCTGCCTGGTCCCCATCCAGGATTAACCCCTTCAAGAACGCTAGACTTCCACTGACCACAGCTGTGGCTGCAGAAGCCTCAGAGACGTAGTGCAGCTAGTAATTGTGCCATTCGTGTGCGAGACAGGTGTCTCCTACGCGACACCGCTTTCGCTCGCACTGGCAGCGCAGGGGCAGGTACCACCGGATAACAGCCAGGGTACTTCAGTGCCCCCCCCCCCATACTTCTAAAGCGCATACTATGGTGTTTGGGAGCAAACCCCGCCCACCATGTACGCTGAGTTACGGATCGTGTCGTCTGTGTGCGCTGTGCGTCAGTATCCGTACTCGCACTATGAATGACGGCGTTCGAATTTGGTCTCATTCTGCACAAATAATGTGACGACATCCTCCGACAGCCAATGAACTTTCAGCAGTTTTCTCAGCACTCTGCTGGGAACGTCTTGGCCAGTGTGAGTGTTAATCGTGGTTGTAGCAGTTATTCGGTGAACCACTTGACCACCCACAAATTTCCCCTGGACAATTGAGAGATATAATTTACAGGATACATGCTTTCTTCAAGTGCGAAGCAGAAAATGGACCTATCACAGATGTTGCCAGATTTCAGGAACGCACAGCAGATGAACAGAAGCGAGTGGTGTCAGCTTCAGAAGTATTCAGTGGGTTGCCAGTTAAGGTAATTCATCTGTCCAGGCCTGTGGAAGCCCAATTTTCAGATCGCCATGGAAACATCACAGTCGTGACAAGTCTGTCAGGAATTTAGACGATTTCTTCAATGACGTTCTAAGACAACTTGTGCTAAACATATACAAGACAGAATTTCCTACTTTTTAAAAAACTGCATTGAAAATGCATGAGACCATAAATTTTAAAGGCAGTCTTACCTCAATGCGAAGACTACTGAAAGACATAGGGTTCAAATATGTAAATGCAAATGATGACGAAAATTTTTAATGGAACATTGTGATATCGCAGCTTCAGGGGCGCAGTTTTTAAGAAGTACTCTTGAAATAAGAAAATCTGGCAATAACAACTTTTTTACTTGGAAGAAACATGGGTAATCCAGAATCAAACAAGGAAAAAGTGTTGGAAACTGACTGATGGTTCGGGTATTTTTGAAGTACCAGTTGGTAAAGAGGGACGAATAATCGTGCTTCACGCTGGTTCTACTTCCGGATTCATTCCAGAAAGCGAATTAGTATTCCAAGCAAAAAAGAACAATTCAGATGATTATCATTTTGAAATTAACTCATTTACATTATGGTTTAGGAAACAGTTTCTCCCTTGCCTGTAAAGTCAGATATTCTTACGGACAATGCGAGTTGTCACTTAGTGTTGTTATTGTAATTGTTGACAAGGCTCCCACTACAAGTACAAAAAAAATCCGCTATAATGCTGTGGCTTGCAAGTAAAAAGATACCGCACGCTGCCAGTCAAGCTCGGGCTGAACTGTTAAATCTTGTAGGCTACAATGTAGCGCGTCAGAAGTCTCGTGTATGAAATCGTTTGTACTGCACAGGAGCATGGGCATTAAGTTTTGCGTTTGCCGGCACAATCCAACAGTGCTCATATGGGCCAAGTAAAAGGGTATGTCGCAGAACGAAACACGACGTTTATGACTGCTGCCGCAGACAGGCTTTTGCAGAGGGAAATTTTAATTGATAATCTGCTTTAATTGATGATCTGCTTGTCATCATTCTAAGACCAGAGGAGCCAGACACTGACACTGACTGCAGCGATGTAGACGACGACTGTCGCAGCGATTGAAAACAATTGAACGTGAACCACACAGGCAATATACATGTTGTTTTTTCCTGTAGCTTTTCTTCCGCAGTTGCAGTTTAACCAGTAATAATGATATATTTTCTATATTTTGCGACTGTAATAAAACTCTTATTTATACCAGACGCGTTTGCTTTATTTTGAAGCATCTTTAGTGGACAGTATTTGGTCTTCTACACTGCCACGCGATTACCTATCGTAGTTATGTGCATCCCTGAGGTTGTCAGTTCATATTCAACGTTCGTCTCGATTGATCTACATTTCAGCAAGTAATTTTTGTTTGTGTATGACAGACACGCTCTAATAAATTCGTTTTTTTTCTTTCTTTTTTTTCACTGTGCGCCTCCCTGCCACCAAATATATTTTCGTCTTCAGGAAAATTTTCCAATAATACATACAATATTTTTGTGGTATTGAAATTATTCCATTCAGAAATACCAGAATGTTTTATAACATACAATTTTTGGTGGCTCATCCATGTTGGAAGCAGTTAAGCACTACACATGGCAGCAATTTTCTGGTGTTTTACGAAAGTGATTATCTGTCAACTTTAATTTTGTCTTTGGACACAAACATTCGTACTTTCTGCAACGCAGGTGCTCGGGACGAAGCATCGTAACTTACTGTGCCAGACGACATTCCATATGTCATTCCTTTCGATCCGGCTATCTCACAGTGGTAGTCACGCGGTGGCGGGACCTTACCTTTCTGACAAATGACATTAAACGTAATAAAAATTCACCAAATAACTTTCTCCGCTGTCCCTTAAATATGAGCTTACGAACTGTTTAGCGTCTACACTTCTATGTGCTGTTGTTTGCAACTGGCAACACTGCAATTCCTCCATCTGCGCCTCTACACTACACGGACCACTGCTGCCTGCCTTCGTGCATGGATTCAACTGTAATTTCAAGGTAGATTATTATACTATAAGTAGCCTCCCAATTTAATTAAACGTTTTGCTCTAATATTTTCACTGAATGAGGCTGCAGCAGTTTTCTACTCCACTCTTGTACTCATTCGAAGTATCTACCAGCCTCAATGTAGCCTCAGGTGAGTAGTTTTGAGACCTGTAATGCTTATCGCTAATGCTTAACACACTATTTCTTCACACGATGACTAAGTAAACATTAAATGACGCACGCGACAGTACCTAAAGTGTTCTTCCGTTGTTACCAACCTAACTGGACATGAACGCTGACTGGGGAATAAAATGGCGTCGTAGAATGCACAGATTCAGATTCTTTATTGGTCATTCAGTATTATTACATGCAATAGACTTCGTCAGTTCACTTAACCTATTAATTTTATAAAATGAATTTTTACATGTTTAAGTTGATATTGGGCATTTCTAAAAATTCTTCTAATGAATAGAATGGATTCGTTAACAAGAAGTTATGTACATTTTCTTTAAATAATATATCAGGCTTGATTGACATACTCTTAGGCAACTTGTTATATATTTTAATTGCCATATTCTTATAACTATTGTTAGCTTTAGCTAATCTATTTTGTGGCAACAGCAGAGAACTACAGGTTCTTGTATAGTAGTCATGCCTTTGATTTGTTACACTTAAATTAGGTAGTTCAGCAAGTATGTTGTTAATGCTTTCAAGAATATATAAATTAATAACTGTTAAATTTCTATATTTAATGAACATTGGTTTACAATGTGCCCTATTATCTACCTTAGACATTACTCTGATTGCTTTCTTCTGGATCACCATAATTTCATTTATTTTTCCGCTGTTTCCCTAGAGTATTAACCCATACCTTAAAACAGATTGAAAAAAAGGCAAAGTACGCTGTCCTTATGTACTCAAATGTCACACAACACATCAGTCTCTTCTACAAATATATAACTCTTGACAACCCAACCACTATGTGATCAACATGAGAGTTCCATGTTAGACTGTTGTCAAGTATGATACCTAAAAACTTTGCCTTTTGTTTTTCTATTTTTGTAGTGTTGATAGACTCAACCACATATTCTGGGTGTTTTCCTCATTTAATAGTAGACCATTTGTATTAAACCATGATGTTGCATTTTCTTTTGCCAATTTCATACTACTTACAAGGTTTTCAAATACATGGTTTACAGATAGAAAAGTTGTATCATCTGCACACGTATATGTCTTTACATTTATATTTTCTGGTAAGTCATTTATGTGTACAAGGAAGCGAAGTGGTCCCAATTTAGATCCCTGTGGCACTCCATGTTGAACATCAAGTGTGTTTGACAGATGACTTCCTGTACTCACCACCTGTTTCCTTTTATTGGGGTATGATTTGATGAGTTTTAAACTTTTATCACATATTCCATAGTACTCAAGTTTAGAGAGCAAAAGTGAGTGATCGACACAGTCAAAGGCTTTGCTGTTCCTTAGTGTCATGACACTGCGCGGCAACGGCTCTAATTTGTTCACTAAGCTGTCTGGAATTGTCGTCTAATTTTTCATTTAACTGTCTGGAATTGTCGTCTAATTTTTCATTTAAGTATTGTTTGAGTTTTTCGTTATCTTGTCTGGCCTGTTCACTAAGTTTGTCTTGTTTTTTTGTCATTATTGTCAAGTTTTTCATTTAAGTGTTTGAAATTGTTGTCTGCTTTCTCACTTTGCTGTTGTAGCAAACTTCTCATAATTTGTACCAAGTCAAAACTAGCGTTTATATTCTCAGTGCTGTTTAGTGGTGGATCTGGAATTGTCTCGTTTTGTGTGACCATTTGGTCATTCTGTAATTTACAAAAAGATCTGTCACTCGAACGTACATTGTCAGTCACTATTTCGGAATTAAATGAATCCGTCGTGTTTTCAGTACACTGACCATTTTCATTCAAAAAATTTGTCTGTACGTTACTTGAATTTTCCAAATCGGGTGTGTTAGGCTGGGTAGCGCTCATTACAATAGAGCGTCCCGCGTCATCAATTGTCGTCAAATTAACAGAAGAGACAATTGAGTTCGTTTGTTCATCATTAAGACAAAAATCATCATTAGTGGTTGGAATGCATTGATTGTCAGTGAACGCAGGATTGTCACCATTACTCTGCGTGTCACAATTATTATCAGTCACGTTGTTTAAGTCGGTAAATTCATTCACAATACCTCGCGATACACTATTCATAGTCTTTCGCGGCATTTTTACATCAGTCAATTATTCACAAAACAAATAATCACAAATGCAAAAGCAACACACAAATACAACAGAGCAAAGAATTGCCGTTGATCTGTGGAAAGAGAGTCACAAAATTAGTAAAAGCGTAGCGCCAAATCCTAATTATATCTAAGCAAATAAGAGCAGATATCTGACTGTTTTTCAAAAGATTCTCAACGAAATACGATCCTGGACTGGGTGTCGCCAAGTGTAACCTCCCCACCGAAATTTAAAAGAAATGACAATATTATTTAAGAACGCTAATGGACATTGCGCTAAGTGTAACCTCTCCACTGAAATTTTAAAGACAGAAATAATAAATGAATAGGAGCCAAACGTAACCTCCCTGCAATGAAATTTAATGAGAATAAAAATGAGAACCGCAATCTGACTCAAATATAAATTCCTCACAAAAAAATTAAAGTCCATTCAGTGATAAGAAAATCTCAGTGATAATGATAACTCAATTAAACCGAAATATCGGTCTTTGGCCCTGTGCAAAAATCAGAATTAAATTCTTACCTCATTGTAACTGCTAGTCAAATTTCTGCTCTTATTCTTGCGCACGGCTTGGAGGAACTGCATTGCAAATAATAATATTCTCTTTTTTTTTTTTTTTTTTTTTTTTGTAAAATTGCTTTTGAAATCAAAATTATTATTGGGGCACTTTTTGGAAATTAATTACAATAAATAAACTTTACATTATCTGATGATTACCTTAATTAACAATATACCTCATTCAGCATCTTGAGCAGTGTTGCCGACAGACTACATCACACAACCGCACTGGGCTGCTACTACTGACCGACTGCTCTGCATGACGACTGCTGGACGCAACTGAACAGAGCTACTGCTCGCAACGACTACTGACAGAGAACTGCTCGTAACACTCGCGCGGTCAAGCGCATACTAACCACGATAATAGGCTCTCTGGTCAAAGATTTTAACGTGCCTCACCATCGCTGCTACGTTACATACGTGTTTCATAACCCTCCACTGGGGGGGCAAAAATTTGGCAGCGATGGTGAGTCATTTGGACTTGCCATCGCAAGAAATTTTTACAATTTACAGAATATTCAAATTTAGTACATAAATTAAATGCTGTGCACACGCACCGAGTACAAAATATATCAAAGACAGGATGTGAGTACAAAACATAGTAGTAAATCAGAAAAATGTATATAAAAATTATTTGACAGATAACAAAGTGCACAGGCACTGAAGAAATTCTTTAGCATATTCAGAACAAATAAACAGACTGGCAAAAAAATCATGTTGATAAGTGATATGAGTGCACTCGCACTGGAGTTGAGAACATATTAGCAATTGACAAAATGTATATACAATTAGTAACAAATGACATAAGTGCATACGCACTGAAGTATTGAACATACAGAATGAGTAAAAAATCATATTGAAAATGAGAAAAGTGCACAGGCACTGAAGTTCAGTAGAAAACATATTAACACCTAACGTAAGTGCACATGCACTGTAGTTCAGAACATATCATCAAAATAAAAAATGTATATACAATATAAAAGACAAGAGTGTACATATACTGTACTTCAGAACAAATAGAAAAAATGTCTTTAGCATTTTCGCAATAAATAAACATAATGGCAAAAAAAATCATATCGACAAGTGACATAAATGTACTCGCACTGGAGTTCAGCGAATCAAAAAAAAAATGTATAGCCATGAACATAAATGATGTTAGCAAAAAATGATTTTCACTATGTGACAAGAATTAGGATAGGAAAGGGAAGGATTGCATCATGGTTGTAGCACTTTAGATTGCACACAGCTGTTCCGAAAGTCCACATCTTTCCACAGAAGTACAACACCAAGTGACACAACTTGAAGTTCTTTTCCCATCAGAATTTATCAGTGTAGCCAAGACACTGAACTGTCATAGTAATATTCCATGTTTTCATTTTGGCAGTACATTAGGTACACCAAACAGTGGGACCATAATAACGTCTTCATCACTCACGGTGGTGGACAGCATGTCGTGTCAACACCACGCTCTTACAAGGCACACCAACGTAGAATTAGTGCAAAACCAAATATAGTGCTCCATGATCACTAGGATAAACCGGACAAATCGACATTGCAGTAATTCAGGGTAGTTAGCTCATGAGGTGAAGGACATTAAGTCACATAATATTGACAATTACAGTCTTCATTAGTAGTTTGCGGCATTCATAGCCCAGTTATTGAACATTTCTGTACCAAGTATGTAGTATTACAGAAAAATGTTCATTAATTGTTTTACATAGAATCAGTAGCCTTCTTTTCCTAGTTACAAAGCATTATGAAATAATCACATTCTTTTCCAGTTACAAAGCATAGCATAGTTAATTAATCATTTGTCATTTCAATATAGTAAGAATCATTAGCCTTCTCCTAATTACAAAGCATTAT
Source organism: Schistocerca piceifrons (assembly GCF_021461385.2). NCBI lineage: Eukaryota > Metazoa > Arthropoda > Insecta > Orthoptera > Acrididae > Schistocerca > Schistocerca piceifrons. Next base: position 550,504,952 of record NC_060138.1, on the reverse strand, counting down.
TAAACAGTCGCATTCTTTTCCAGTTACAAAGCATAATTAAGAATCATTAGCCTTCTTCTAATTACAAAGCATTATTAAACAATCACATTCTTTCCCAATTATAAAGCATAATTAAGAATCATTAGCCTTCTTCTAATTACAAAGCATTATGAAACATCATATTCTTTTCCAGTTACAAAGTATCAACATTGAAAACAAGAGCTAATTAATGGCATAATTAATAACAATTCGTTGAGTGACATTAATTATTGGCACTCAGTGGCCAGCAAGTATTGAATAGAATGAAACATTGTTCATCATTCAGTATTATTCAGATCATTACAAAGTCATTATTAAAAATCAGTTAATTACAGTCATAGCATTAATAATCATGGGCATTGTAAGTAGTCTCATTACAATAAACAGTGGCAGTCCTTGGCCAGTTACAAAGCATTATTTTATATATATATATATATATATATATATATATATATATATATTTTGTATCATTAAGAAGTCATTACTGAAGTGACATACTATTCAGAGCTAATCAGTATTACTTAGAACTTTCTCAAACTGGTATCACTACCTGGGACTGGTAATACATTTTTTTTTTGTTAGCAATGCATTGCGTTGGGATCGATAATTAATTGCTGAGGCATAACACTATTTGTTTTTGACCTATTGCTGCAAATGAGGATAGGTAACGTCATTCGTCATGAGTCAGCTGTAGCAAGGTTATGTAACAAGGCAGTATATGTGATCACATTTATAAATGATAAACTCAAATGGGTAAAAAATAAAAATGCTAGTACTAGAACAGGTATAATAAGTAACAGGTTTAGTAAGTATCATGAAAAGCTTCTCCTGAAAAAAAAATACAAAATGGACTATTGACCTGAAAGAAGAAACGCACACTATGCTGAAAAGTAGTGAACTTCGAATTAACAGGTAGCGAAATTTGTATAAAAAATGTGTTCCATAGCTGTCCTTTCCAAAACTTTCCGTCATCCTACTATGCAATATAACACCTGCTGTCAAAACAAACTGCAACAAATACTTAAATAACTACATAGCATAAATATAACTTCAACATTATCCTCATCTGTAAAGAAAAAACTTCATTATCAATCACTTCATTATCCATATTATCATAACTTCATTATTATCATCACCTGTAAAGAAAAACTTCATTATTCATAATACCATATCCTTCATCATTATTCATCAGCATTCATTATCATCTGCAATAAAATCACTTCATTACTCATTATACAACTATTCCTTATCTCTAGCATATTTCATCACTAAAACTAAGATGTGTAGTTCTGTCTGACAGCCTGTATCAATCACCTTGTATTCTGAAAGAAAAAATTAGTTAAGACTGCTATTCTACGATGAGTATAGTATATTCTTGTTAATGTTTGTTAATCCTGATCCATTTACTCTTCCTCATAAAGTTATTGCATCTTCTATCGTTTATTCCGTAGGTGAAATTCCCATTTCTGTTGAATTTATTTCTTACACGCATCATTTCTTTCTGAAATTGATGAACAAAGATTAATGTCTTGCAGTTAAATCATATACCCACTAAATAATGACTGGTTTATGGTAACATAATTAACCATACAGCATAACATGACAGAAAACGTGATATGTCAAAGACATTGACAGTGTTCAGATGCAAAAATGTACAGAGAATATCACAATGCAGCAGCAAAAAATGTAAAACAGTCACGATGTTGAGATGTCATAAGGCAAAAAATGTCAAAGTCGACTGGTGTGTTATATCTTAACTATTTCATAGTGCATACAAACAAAACTTGAAAACAATCATACATAAAAAAAATGGAAAATGTGCACGGTCTGATGTGTAACGACAAGAAAAGCGACCTGCTAACCTTACCTTGCCGGGCACTTGCCAAGAAAAATACGATAATCATCAGTAGTTAGTCAGGTGAAATAATTGCATTAGTAAATGACATCATAGTGTGTTGAATCATACAGTGGTTTCACTCAATAAACGGTTTAATGTTTGAGATATGGTGATTGCCTTTCGATTTTCTGGTTCTCAAAGTTTCGACGTGTACAACATTGGGATGAGGAATGCTCCGAATCCGATATGGACCTGCGTATAGAAGTTCAAATTTACTGCACTTACCTTTTATTTTGCTGGATAAATAGTGTGTACGTACTAATATCTTCTGTCCAACGTGAAAGTCGCGGCGTGTACAAACCTGTTTTTGCTGTCTTCTCCGGCGCTCTGCGGCACGTTTGATGTTGTTCAGCGCAATGTCAATTATTTCGTGGTGTCTTAGTCTCCGACATTTTGGGAAGTTTACTAATTCTTTAATTTTGTTTGGTGGTTCAACGTTTTTCAGTATAACAGACGGAGATAGCATAGTGGATTCATTTGGAATGGAATTAATTATGTCTTGGAATGAGAGTATGTGTGTATCCCAATCAATATGTCTTTTGTGGCAGTATATTCGGCACAGCTTACCAATTTCTTTCATTAATCTTTCACAGGGGTTCGAAGAAGCATGGTACTTGGATATATAAATCGGAGAAATGTTTCTAGCTCGTAACATGCGTCTCCATGTACCAGAACGAAATTGAGATCCATTGTCAGAAATTACTCTCATCACATGCCCTGCATGAAATAGAAAATGTTTTACAAATGCTTTCGAAACAGTTTTAGCAGTAGCTTTGCGTAACGGAGTGAAAGAAACAAATTTTGAAGTGAGCTCAACAGCGACAAAGATGTAGCAAAAACCTCTGTTAGTTCTCGGAATCGGACCAAAAATATCTACAGCGGCCATATGTCTTAATTTAACAGGTATAATGGGATATAATGGAGGAATATGTGAAGTGGGGTCTGATTTAGCTTTCTGGCAAATTTTACAAGACGCTAAAACTCGTCGTATACGTTTCTCCATGTTGGTAAAATAACAGTTCTGTCTTAGTATAAGAAAACATTTTCGTGCTCCGTAATGTGCGTAACTTAAATGAGTGTACCAAATTAATTTGTTAACCAGTTCGTCAGGAATGCATAATAACCAATTGTTGCTGTCAGGATGAGAGCGGCGAAACAGAATGTCATTGCGTACAGTGTAATGGTTTCTAATCGTAACATTATTCTTATCTAGCCAAAGGTGTTTAATTTCTTTCCACACGTTGTCTTTATTTTGCTCTTTTGCTATGTCCTGTAATGACGATGAAATAAAGTTTTCAAATGCAACTTGCTGATGTGCATGACACTGAAATTTGTTTTGCAGAAGTTGATTGCTACGTCTTGCTGATTGTTGCCGAGAGAACGCGATAGTGCGTCTGCTATAACATTTTGTGTACCGGGAATGTGAACTACTGTAAAATTAAATTCCTGTAAATAAAGTTTCCATCTGCTTAATCTGTCGTGAGTGAATTTGGCCGAAAGTAAAAATTGTATCGCTCTGTGGTCTGTGTAAACGGTGGTGTGTCTGCCATAAAGAAAGTGCCGAAATCTCGTGAAAGCCCATACAGCACATAATGTTTCCAATTCTGTAACCGAATAATTTCGTTCAGCAGGTGACAGAATGCGGCTTGCAAATGCGATGTTTTTAATTACTGTAGAACCATCTTCTTCAATTTCCTGGAAAATGTGTACGCCTAAAGCGGTGTTGGAACTGTCGGTGGCAATGGAAAAATTTCTGGTAAGATCTGGGTGCGATAAAAGTGGTGCATTCAACAGAGCATGTTTCAGGTTCATAAATTCAGAGTGTGCTTGCTTATCCCAAGACCAAATACTGTTTTTACCTGTTAATTGGCATAATCTGGGTGTGTCTAAAGCAGAGTGATGAATAAATTTACGAAAAAAATTAATTAAGCCCAAAAAACTGCGTAATTGCTTCTTTGTCGTAGGAACAGTAATGTTACGTAGAGCTTGAAGTTTCTCCGGATCAGGTGCAATGCCTTCTGCTGAAATTACGTGTCCAAGAAATTTTATAGTAGTTTTGCCAAAGTGCGATTTACTAAGATTAACTGTAAGTCCTTGTGCATGAAAAGTTTGTAACAGACGTTCTAAAATCACATTGTGTTCAGACCAGTTAGCTTCTGCGATAAGAATATCGTCTACGTACGTCGTAATTCTGTCTTTAAGTTCTGTCGGAAGTATAGTGTTCAAACCGCGAATAAAAGCTGCAGAAGAAATAGTTAAGCCGAACGGTAATTTGCAAAATTGATAACAGTCGCCAAAACAGAGAAAAGCTGTATATTTTCTACAATTCGGATGAAGTTGAATTTGCCAAAACCCCGATTTCAAATCTAATGTAGAATAAATAGCTGTACCGTGAAATTTCTGTAAAAGTTCCTCTAGTGTCTGTGATCGATCTGTTTCATTAATAATAATGTCATTAATGTGACGTGAATCAAGTACGAGGCGAAGTGAGCCATCTTTTTTCTTAACAATATGCAGCGGGTTTATGTACGGACTAACTGCTGGTTCTATAATTTCTTGGTCGAGCATATCCTGCAATTCTTTTTTAACTTGTTCTCTATGAATATACGGAATAGGATAATGCTTAGCTTTAAATGTATCGTGCTGTTTGACTTGAAACTCATACATAAATCCGGACATAGTACCAGGAATGTTGTCGAAAACTGGAGCTTGCTGTAAAAGAATTTTGTGTAATTGCGTTCGTTCGTCGTCTGTAGTTGCACTGCTCTCTTTAACCTTATCAGAAATCAATTGCATTACGTCGTAGTCAGCTTCGTCTGGAGTATTATAGTTGTGTACGTACGTATCCGCGAACAATGTGGGATTACAGTCTATGTTACGTGTTGCGGAAATGACCTCTGTGCGGTTAATTGTTTGTTCTTCCGCAGTTAATGAGTGCTGAAATTCTAAAGCAAGTTGTACATTTTCATCCTTCAACATTAAATAAGAATTCTGAAAATCAATAACTGCGTCGTGTTGTACCAGAAAATTCGTACCTAAAATAACGTCTGTTGTCAATAAAGGAACAATCCAAAAATTAGAATGGAAAGTATGACCTGCGATACAAAATGATAAATGCGTCTGTAATTTAACGTCTACTCCTTTACTCGATACTGCTCCTTTCACTTTTGTTTTGCCTAATGGTAATGTCGGATATGTATTCTCTTTGTTACACTCGTTAAAAGTTTCTTCATTTATTACTGATATAGGTGATCCGGAATCGATTACTGGTGAAAATTTCGATGAACCAATTTTAATTTCGATGACAGGATGTGAAATAGTTTTCTGAACAAATGGTCTTTCCTGCAAAAGAGTGTCTCTGATGTCGTCAAAAGTAATTACATTTTCACGAACAACATTTTGCGTGTCTAAAGTAGTGCTTGTATTATTGGAAGATGCGTCCTGTACAGTATCTAGTCAGATTCTATCTGACGTGTTATTATTATTAGGAGGATGTTGTGGCATTTCGACTATCTGAACTGTCCTATTACTTCTTCCAGACGTATTACGCTCTGGATGATACCTACTGTCGGGTTCGTTCATGAGAATAGGTTCTCGTGCATAATTTTGCTGTTGGTATGACCGACTGTTGTTAGATGTACGCTGAAAATTGTTCTCATTATTTTTACGTCTGTCGTAATAGTCATTCCTATACGGTGTATTGCGATGGGAATTGAAATACTGTCTTCTTTGTACATAGTTGTTTCCTTGCTCCCGTGCGTTACTATTTGTTGGATCTTGAACTACACGTGCACGCGGCGGAACATTAAAGCCTGGTTGACCTTGTGCATTCCATTGTTGGTTAGGTATGCTAACCGGCTGGTTTTGATGTTGTTGTTGTGAAACACCTCTATTGTTACTAAAGTGTGATTCCTGTTGCTGAAAATTTTGACGATATTGATAATTAGAATTTTGTCTGTTACCAAAGTTCTGGTAGTTGTCGTTTCTAAAGCGTCTGTTATCTTTTCTATTGAAATTACGTGTCTGATCATAATTGCTGTACTTTTGTTGACCTTGGTTGTTACACGAAAAGTTTTTGTTTACAAAAGAATAATCAGATTGCTGTACTTCCAAGAGCTGTAAAAGATCTCTGAATGCTGAAATGTTTTCTTTTTGCTGGCCCGTTAGAAGTGACACTCGTAATGACCGTGGTAATTTAGAGATGCATAATTGTATAAGTGCGGATTCACTGTATGGTTCACTTAGGTACTGGTTTTGTTGCACCATGTGCTCAAAAAATTGCGTGCACTGGGAAAATTTGTGTTCTCATAATTTGGTAAGCTAATTAATTGGTCTTTAATTCCGCGCTGTGTCGTCTTCGACCAGTACGCTGACAGAAAAGCATTCTGAAATTCCTCTACTGAATAGCACTGCCTCGCGATCGGTCTCATACGAGTTGCCGGTTCGCCTTCCAAAAAACTGCAAATAAATTCAAGTTTGTGTGTTACAGGCCAAGTCGGTGGAAGAGCAAAGCTAAATTGTTGAATCCAATCCAGTGGGTGAATCTGCGTTCTATCGTTTTTAAAAACTTTAAACTTTCTCACTGACAGAAAATGTTTGTAATCGAAATTATCGTCTCTGAGTGATGGAACAGGTTCATGATTGTAAGAGAGTCTGTTGAACTGTGGTTGTTCGGAATCAAAGTCCCGTACTCTCTGTAGATTACCCAAATTATACACGTTGCGCGAATCTGACAGATGTTCGCAAAGTGGCGTCTGCTGTGATGCGTTATTAACTGAAATACTTTTCATCTCTGTTACTTCTTGTTGTAAACTCGACAATTTTCTATGCAACGTGTTATTAGACGAATCGATCTCATTAATTGTCTGCTGTAAATTTTGAAATTCAGGTGTTTGGTTAAATGAAATCGGTGCAGTATCGTCTGATTTATTATCATTATTACTTTCAATAGCATCAATACGACTGGCTAATTCATCATATTTTTCAGTCAGTATTTTTCCCTGTTCATCGGTTTTAGAATCGGACGCATTAATCTGTTTTTGCAACTTACGCATAGTTTCGCCCAGTTTTTTAACATCAGCTTTTATGACCTCGCAATCCTGTGTTAGTTCTAATTGTTCGAATCTGTCTGTCACTGCTTGAATATTTACTGTGTGTGTATCTGTTTTTGATTTAAGATCAGAAATTTCATCCCGTAATTCCGCGTTCAACTGTTCTATGGTATTAATTTTGTCGGACACTGTAGTAATATTATTGTCTACATACGTCTTCGCTTTCGCGAACATTTTACGTTTGTCTTCTTGTCTTTGTGCAGTGATTGTTTCCATGACTTGTCGTTTTACTTTGTTTTGATCCTGAATAAATTTGCGGAAACGCGTATCACTGTTTTGTATGTGAAGATTAAAACGTTCGTCAATCTGAGTATTCTGTTGTTCGAATTTCGCGTCTATCTTTGCGTCCATAGTGCGCGAAAGTTCTATCGTCATTGCTTTAAACTCATCCCGTAATTGTGTAGCTTTTTCAGAGCATTCTTTAGCGACTCCGCTAATTTCGTCTCTGAGTGTTTCTGTTGCGGCTGTTTGCATTTCCCTTAATTCTTGCGCAACAGACTTAATTTCTTCGCTATTTTTTTGTGAACAAGCCTCAATTTCCACGCGCAACTGTTCCTTAGTGTCATGACACTGCGCGGCAACGGCTCTAATTTGTTCACTAAGCTGTCTGGAATTGTCGTCTAATTTTTCATTTAACTGTCTGGAATTGTCGTCTAATTTTTCATTTAAGTATTGTTTGAGTTTTTCGTTATCTTGTCTGGCCTGTTCACTAAGTTTGTCTTGTTTTTTTGTCATTATTGTCAAGTTTTTCATTTAAGTGTTTGAAATTGTTGTCTGCTTTCTCACTTTGCTGTTGTAGCAAACTTCTCATAATTTGTACCAAGTCAAAACTAGCGTTTATATTCTCAGTGCTGTTTAGTGGTGGATCTGGAATTGTCTCGTTTTGTGTGACCATTTGGTCATTCTGTAATTTACAAAAAGATCTGTCACTCGAACGTACATTGTCAGTCACTATTTCGGAATTAAATGAATCCGTCGTGTTTTCAGTACACTGACCATTTTCATTCAAAAAATTTGTCTGTACGTTACTTGAATTTTCCAAATCGGGTGTGTTATGCTGGGTAGCGCTCATTACAATAGAGCGTCCCGCGTCATCAATTGTCGTCAAATTAACAGAAGAGACAATTGAGTTCGTTTGTTCATCATTAAGACAAAAATCATCATTAGTGGTTGGAATGCATTGATTGTCAGTGAACGCAGGATTGTCACCATTACTCTGCGTGTCACAATTATTATCAGTCACGTTGTTTAAGTCGGTAAATTCATTCACAATACCTCGCGATACACTATTCATAGTCTTTCGCGGCATTTTTACAACAGTCAATTATTCACAAAACAAATAATCACAAATGCAAAAGCAACACACAAATACAACAGAGCAAAGAATTGCCGTTGATCTGTGGAAAGAGAGTCACAAAATTAGTAAAAGCGTAGCGCCAAATCCTAATTATATCTAAGCAAATAAGAGCAGATATCTGACTGTTTTTCAAAAGATTCTCAACGAAATACGATCCTGGACTGGGTGTCGCCAAGTGTAACCTCCCCACCGAAATTTAAAAGAAATGACAATATTATTTAAGAACGCTAATGGACATTGCGCTAAGTGTAACCTCTCCACTGAAATTTTAAAGACAGAAATAATAAATGAATAGGAGCCAAACATAACCTCCCTGCAATGAAATTTAATGAGAATAAAAATGAGAACCGCAATCTGACTCAAATATAAATTCCTCACAAAAAAATTAAAGTCCATTCAGTGATAAGAAAATCTCAGTGATAATGATAACTCAATTAAACCGAAATATCGGTCTTTGGCCCTGTGCAAAAATCAGAATTAAATTCTTACCTCATTGTAACTGCTAGTCAAATTTCTGCTCTTATTCTTGCGCACGGCTTGGAGGAACTGCATTGCAAATAATAATATTCTCTTTTTTTTTTTTTTTTGTAAAATTGCTTTTGAAATCAAAATTATTATTGGGGCACTTTTTGGAAATTAATTACAATAAATAAACTTTACATTATCTGATGATTACCTTAATTAACAATATACCTCATTCAGCATCTTGAGCAGTGTTGCCGACAGACTACATCACACAACCGCACTGGGCTGCTACTACTGACCGACTGCTCTGCATGACGACTGCTGGACGCAACTGAACAGAGCTACTGCTCGCAACGACTACTGACAGAGAACTGCTCGTAACACTCGCGCGGTCAAGCGCATACTAACCACGATAATAGGCTCTCTGGTCAAAGATTTTAACGTGCCTCACCATCGCTGCTACGTTACATACGTGTTTCAATCTTTGTTTCACCAATTGTAACTCTTTCTTATACAATTTCTTAGTGGCTTTTTCGAGATCGTTAATTTCATTAGAATTTTTTACTTTGCCAAGGCGCTTCAACAGCAGAATCTTAGTTTTCAGATTCTCCAGTTCGTTGGTGTACCACAATTTACTCTTTGTTGTTTTATGCTACTTCCTTTAACCAGGATGGTCTGCTGGGGCACTCTAATCTCAGTTTTGAAATAATTTGTGCCAGTTAGTTATGCTCAGCTGATGTGTTAGTTTTCCGAGATTGTGTTTTGTTAATATTAAGGTATTAGAGTTTGTTAACTTTCGTGCAGCCTTGCTCTCATCCCCTTTTATAAAATGTCTTAACTCTAGTGTTAACATGTAGTGGTCTGAGAAAACAAATTCCTTTATCCTTGGTGGAGTTCATATCATGAGCACAGTTGACAAAAGCATTATCCAAGTACGCTTTTAGTCTTGGTTCTGAATTTACATGATGGAAGTTGTGCTGCCTCAGCATATTCAGTAACTTATTTACAATGGGTTTGTTACATGTTACATCGAAGCTTCAATTACAGTTACTTATTGTTTCCACTTCGTTATGTAGCAGACTACACTGTCTAAATTATCTAAAAAAGTTTTATCATCTGAGTCAGGGGAATGGTAAATACATACTATGATAAGTTTCATTATATCACATATGATCCCAGTAATTTCAAAGTATTTCTCTACACATGCCCAACTAAGATCTAGTGCTCTACACTCTATTTCATTTGAAACATAGATAACAGTACCACCATTACAGTACTGAGATCTGCAAAAAACTCTTTCCATGTTTATAACCTTCTGGTACATAGTACTGTATTTGTTCTGGTTTAAGCCAATATTCAGATAGACATAAGAAAGAAAACATGTTCTGTGGCAATGACTCCTCCAGAATTACAACTTAACTTTCAAGACCCTGAATGTTTAAAAATAAGATGTTTCTGTGACTTATCTGTGAGTTAGCAGGCTGGTTTTTCACATTTTTATTTTCTTCTTGGCTTGAAACTATAAAAAATTATCACTGAATGAAACAGATGTATTTTTCCTTTGGCTCCTCCTTAAGCATTACTGTGCTGCTGCTCCAGTTGTTGTTGGTTCTGCTACAGCTGCTGCTGTTCTTGTTGCTGCTGTTGTTGTTGGTACTTCTGATGATAATAATGATGGTGCTGCTGCTGTTTCACTTATTTCTGGTGTTTGTTGTTCCACAACTGCTGTGTCTTTCTGTGAAATGTAAACATTTGGGGGTATTCACTTGCATTAATAAAATTTCACAATTGACTTGGAGAGTTGTAGCTTCACTGACAGCAAATTCCACATTTGAGTCTCCAGGTAACACACACTTCCTGTCCATGAGAGGTATGACTTTTCTATCATCACACTGCACATTTGAGATTTTATTTACTAGTTCTAAAATGCCAGCTCTGGTTTAGCCTGGGTTGTTTACCGTTTGTTACTTTCCGAAAAGCGTCATGAGAACTTCCTCTTTTTTCCAAGTACATTTAGATGAGAATCATGTGTTGTGTGAAATCTTTTCCCTAAATCGCTGATATTCACAACTGTTACATTTTCAAACCGCTTGCAAATATTTTGCATCTCATTATTTGCAGTTTCAATTTGTTTATTTACGCAGGACCATTCTATCAAGTCTTAACCACGTGGCACAGAAAAAACAATAACATTTGTTCCTCGCAGCTCATACAGTTTTCCTTTTAGTGAGATTAAGAGATCGTTTTTTTCGTTCCTATCGACATCATTTGTTTCCGCCAGGAAGGTGGAAAAGTCCTTTTTGCTCAATGAGGAACTTTTTTCTTGACACATTGATGTAGCAGCACTGCTCCTGGTTTTATTGTACAATTAAAATTAAAATTCTGACTGCTTGTACGCCGAAATTCAGTGCCTATATTTCGTCCTTGGCTGTCGGCATACAGTTCAATTTTACCGGTACTTGCTATTCCGAGATTACCTGTTTTCTGCCTACCTTTGCAGTAAGTATAGTCTTGTTTGGCACTTTTTATTATGCGTTTTTTGTAAACACACGTTTCAGTAGAACAGCTTAACTGTGGAAGATTTTTTGTGAGCACTTTCGCATATGATCTTTTACTTAACTGCTGCTGAAATATTCCATGTTTTACCTCATTCACAAAGTCGTTTGGTTTTCCACATGGTATGCTCGAACTGTTAACAACACTCCAAGTTAACCCATTATTAGCCTATTTCTCAATTAGTTATCTCTGGATTTTTCCCAAGATTGTACAATCAGCCCTATAGCCCTCAGCTTTTAAGCAACGTTTTTATCAAACATATTGACAGAATCTTCTTTTCCTATTTTTGTCAGAATTCTATATTTGCCTGGAGGGCTTTCTCTGATGCAGCTTTCCTCTTCCTATTGAATCGTCTACTATGTACCTGGGTTTTAATAACTTCACAAATTTCTTCTTGTTCCAGATCCAGTTGAGAACTCTTGTTTTTTGCTGTATGGTTGCATTACATGGAACATGTTATAATGGCACTATACTGTATTTGTTGCAGTCCCTTCCACAGAACAGGAATAGAAATAACTTGCGTAAGTGTTTGAAAACAGATTGAATTCTCCTATGTGGAACAGTTGATGGAAAATATGTGTCAATTATTCCTACACTTGATGCAGAACTCATTTACTGGTACTCTAATGACAGCATAAATGGACGTTTATCTGATGGTGGTGCAATGAAGAATAATCGATTCTAATGTGAACGGCATTTTTTATTTTGACTATCTCCTCCATCTGCTGTGAATGTATATACACTACCCTACACCAAACATATATGTTGCATATGAGACTCTCTCATCAAGTAGAAGTTTCATGAACCGTTCAACAAGAATCGACCAAACAGAGGGCAAAGGATTTACAATTATAGTGCATCATGTGTGAAACGTCAAATACTTTAGTTCATCAAGTCTGAGAAAGTGTTGTCAAATACTGCAATAATATTCTGTTCTCTATATTTTGTACCTATATGGCAGTTATAAGCGTTGAGGGGCATGAAAGGGAAGCAGTGGTTGGGCAGGGAGTGAGAGAGGCTTGTAACCTCCCCCCGATGTTATTCAATTTATATATTGAGCAAGCATTAAAGGAAACAAAAGAAAAATGTGGAGTCGGAATTCAAATCCACAGAGAATGAATAAAAACTTTGAGTTTTGCTGATGACAAATTTAATTCTGTCAGAGACACCAGAGGATCCGGAAGAGCAGTTGAATGGAATGGACAGTGTCTTGAAAGGAGGATATAAGATGAACATCAACAAAAGTAAAACGAGGATAATGCAATGTAGTCGAATTAAATCAGGTGATGCTGAGGGAATTAGATTAGGAAATGAGACACTTAAAGTAATAGATGAATTTTGCTATTTGGGGAGCAAAATAACTGATGATGGTAGAAGTAGAGAGGATATTAAATGTAGACTGGCAATGGCAAGGAAAACGTTTGCGAAGAAGAGAAATTTGCTAACATCGAGTATAATTTATGTGTCAGGAAGTCGTTTCTGAAAGTATTTGTATGGAATGTAGCCATGTATGGAAGCGAAACATGGATGATAACTACACTCCTGGAAATGGAAAAAAGAACACATTGACACCGGTGTGTCAGACCCACCATACTTGCTCCGGACACTGCGAGAGGGCTGTACAAGCAATGATCACACGCACGGCACAGCGGACACACCAGGAACCGCGGTTTTGGCCGTCGAATGGCGCTAGCTGCGCAGCATTTGTGCACCGCTGCCGTCAGTGTCAGCCAGTTTGCCGTGGCATATGGAGCTCCATCGCAGTCTTTAACACTGGTAGCATGCCGCGACAGCGTGGACGTGAACCGTATGTGCAGTTGACGGACTTTGAGCGAGGGCGTATAGTGGGCATGCGGGAGGCCGGGTGGACGTACCGCCGAATTGCTCAACACGTGGGGCGTGAGGTCTCCACAGTACATCGATGTTGTCGCCAGTGGTCGGCGGAAGGTGCACGTGCCCGTCGACCTGGGACCGGACCGCAGCGACGCACGGATGCACGCCAAGACTGTAGGATCCTACGCAGTGCCGTAGGGGACCGCACCGCCACTTCCCAGCAAATTAGGGACACTGTTGCTCCTGGGGTATCGGCGAGGACCATTCGCAACCGTCTCCATGAAGCTGGGCTACGGTCCCGCACACCGTTAAGCCGTCTTCCGCTCACGCCCCAACATCGTGCAGCCCGCCTCCAGTGGTGTCGCGACAGGCGTGAATGGAGGGACGAATGGAGACGTGTCGTCTTCAGCGATGATAGTCGCTTCTGCCTTGGTGCCAATGATGGTCGTATGCGTGTTTGGCGCCGTGCAGGTGAGCGCCACAATCAGGACTGCATACGACCGAGGCACACAGGGCCAACATCCGGCATCATGGTGTGGGGAGCAATCTCCTACACTGGCCGTACACCACTGGTGATCGTCGAGGGGCACTGAATAGTGCACGGTACATCCAAACCGTCATCGAACCCATCGTTCTACCATTCCTAGACCGGCAAGGAAACTTGCTGTTCCAAAAGGACAATGAACGTCCGCATGTATCCCGTGCCACCCAACGTGCTCTAGAAGGTGTAAGTCAACTACCCTGGCCAGCAAGATCTCCGGATCTGTCCCCCTTTGAGCATGTTTGGGACTGGATGAAGCGTCGTCTCACGCGGTCTGCACGTCCAGCACGAACGCTGGTCCAACTGAGGCGCCAGGTGGAAATGGCATGGCAAGCCGTTCCACAGGACTACATCCAGCATCTCTACGATCGTCTCCATGTGAGAATAGCAGCCTGCATTGCTGCGAAAGGTGGATATACGCTGTACTAGTGCCGACATTGTGCATGCTCTGTTGCCTGTGTCTATGTGCCTGTGGTTTTGTCAGTGTGATCATGTGATGTATCTGACCCCAGGAATGTGTCAATAAAGTTTCCCCTTCCTGGGACAATGAATTCACGGTGTTCTTATTTCAATTTCCAGGAGTGTAGTTAAGACAAGAAGAGAATAGGAGTGTTCGAAATGTGATGCTACAGAAGAATGCTGAAGATTAGATGGGTAGATCATGTAACTAATGAGAAGGTACTGAGTAGAATTGGGGAGAATAGAAATTTCTGGCAGAACTTGACTAGAAGAAGGGATCGGTTAGTAGGACATTTCCTGTGGCATCAAGAGATCACAAATTAAGTATTGGAGGGCAGCGTGGAGGGTAAAAATCGTAGAGGGAGACCAAGAGATGAATACACTAAGCAGAAACTTGCACGGGATAGGGTACCATGGAGGGCTGCATCAAACTAATCTCTGGACTGAAGACAACAACAACAACAACAACATATTTTGTACTTTCATGTTGGCATTACTAATCCTAAAAATAATTAATGTGAACTTCAGCTCACTGCTATCACATTTCCATAGTTGAATTAATTTTGCTACACACATCGACAAGCATGGCAAATCGAATCAATTCATAATTTACTCACACACAGTCTAACACTGTGATTCATCTCTCTCGTTGAACTTGATGTTATGAAAAAGGTTCTGTATCATCCTTTAGAAACTCGTTTATTAGGTGCTCTAAGTGGAGTTCTCACATTTGTGATGACTGTGTGATACCTCTGGTAAATGTCTGTGAAAGACTGGATCATTTTTGTGACACCTTAATGGTTGGTAACTTTCATTATTTCGTGATGCAGATAAAGAGTTTAAAAAATGTGCAATACAATGTACACTTAATTTTCGAAAACTGTCTGAATAGACCAGTGTGTCAACTGCAGCTGACATGGAGAGTACCGAGTTTCATGCTGTTATTAAACATTTTTATTTGATGGACTGCACAAATCAAAAAGAAGTTGATGACCAATTATTGAAGACCATTTACTTTTTAATTAATGAATTAAAACATGGTCAGACAAACACTGAAGATGAAGTATGATAGACTTTTTGCGTTTGCGCCGATTTGTGACTGGTGATGAAATGTGGATCAGTCATTACACATCAGAATCAAAACGTCAGTCAAAACCATGGACAAAGGCTGGTGAATGTGCACGGAAGAAGGCAAACAGCATCTTGTCAGCTGCTGAAGTCATGGCCACTGTTTTTTTCCCATGGAATAATACTCATGGAGTGCATGGAAAAAGGCTGAACCATAGATGGACACCATTATTCTTCATTGTTGTATCACTTGAAATTTCCATAGGCAGAAAAAAGCCCAAAGTTGGTGTACAAAAAAGCGCTCATTCACCAGGGTAACGCACCATCCCACAGAGCATCGATAACAGAGGTGAATGTGCATGACTGGGCTTTGAATTGGTTCCACATCCACCCTGTTCACCAGACTTCGCCACTAGTGACATCTTCCTGTTCCCTAGCTTGAAACATTGGCTTGCTGTGAACAAATTTTCATGAAATGAGGAAGTTATAATTGCAGTCAACTAGTATTTTGCAGAGTCTGAGAGAACCTATTTTGCCAGTGGGATGAAAAGGCTGGAGGATCGCTGGACCAAGTGTATATTACTAAAAGGAGACTGTGTATTTTCTTTTGAGATTAAAAAAATGTTCATAGCGACACAAATACTCCCCATTCTTGACTATGGTGATGCCATTCTCCATGGACTTTCACGTGAAAATTCAAGCAGGCTGAAACTGGCGGTGAGTGCTTGTTTGTGAAATATGTCTTTTCGACCATATCACAGCACCCTACAAACAATTATCAAGGCTATGTGCTGGTAAGTGTAGAGACTTTCATACTCTATGTTTGTTCTATAATCGTCTCAATCATTGCACTCTTGCTTATTTGTCTTGTATTCTTACTCTACCGTCTGAACAGTACAGCAGAAATACTCATTATCAACAAAGTAAAATTCTCTCTGCATCATCACATAGCACTGCCATGTTCTCTAGATAATTTTCTATGTAAGGAATTTAACTTTGGAGAAATCTTCCTCAAAATATCTGAGAAATTAAATTGCTTCCAAAGAAGAAAGGGCAGCTAATGATTTACCTTCTATCACAGTAACTACCTCTCCTGCATTTTGTGCTCCTCATTCCCATTTGTCCCTCTTCCCAAGAACCTGATCCTTCCCCTGTTGGCAGAGATCTGTATTTATATCCTGGTTTTCCTAACAGACACTGTCATGTCATTTCAATCTTCTCATCTTCCTTTGTCATTCCATTTCAGATAATACTAAACTTGGCTTCAAATGTGCTAAGCTAACCATTATTATTGGTACCAGATGTGTAGGCTGTCGTTAGATGATTTAATCCTGTGTATTTCTCAACATGTCGAAACCAGGCTACACAAAAAACTCGTTCGTGTAACCAGTGCCAAACTTTATTGGATGTGGTCGCAGGAGAAATGGCGAAGAAGCGAAGAAATACCGTAACTTCTGAGGATACAACTCATAACTCAGTGTTAATCTGCAAGGAACAGTACGTACGAGCTACCCCGTAACTACGTGCTAATAACTAAGCATGGAAGATACAAAAACATAAAAATGGTAAATCAAGCAATAAACAAAACCAAAATATATATAAAACACAGTACCTCTGGTGGCTGGCGCAAAATGTTTGACAATGCAGTGTTTGTAAAAACATGGGCACCACACGTGTGACGTAACACTGCGTAACAGCAGACGGGTGCTACATCAGCCCACTCAGAGGAAGCAGAGCACTATCCAACAGCAGACCAAATGGATGTATAGGCTAGTCTTCTGGTTCATTCTGCCAGTGGGTTCGCTGGTGCCTGAGTCAGTTCTGGTGATGATGGTGCTGATAGTGTTGTTGAAGGGGTGGCTGTTGGATGGGCTGGTGCCTTGGAACGTCTGATGGGAGTGCTTCATGGAATATGATTGCGGGCTTAACCCTGTTTATGGAAACCTTGGGCAATTTCACATTAACTGAAATGTTAAGCATCCGCCCCCCCCCCTTGCGATTATACGTTATGGGCGGATGTACAGTGGCTGTAGAGATGGTTTGATGCTTTCCGTGCATAACATGACATAGGAGTCGGTACTGACATCTTGATGGTCAAAGGTAGAGGCTGTTGAGGACAGATCCGGGTTATACTGCTTCCGGTCTGGTGGCGGCAGAGTGTTAGAGTCCACAAATTCGTCTGGTAGACGCAATGTCTCGATGTACACTAATTCAGCTAATGAAGCATCTATTCCCGTTTATAACTGTTCCTCAGACCCTGTAGCACCACAGGGAGGGCCTTAGTCCAATCAGTGCAGCGGCACATCAGTGCTACTTTACGTGAGCAATGCCATCGCTCAGCTATCCTGATACTAGCCAGGTGGTAGCTCGTGGTTCTGTGCTGCAAAATTTAGCGAGTTGGGCGAAGAGATCGGATTCAAATTGCCGCCCATGGTCCATCATGATGGCAGCAGGAGCGATAACCAGTACAAAACTGAAGCTGTATACTAACGTTTCTGCTTAAATATTGTCTATAAGTGCAGCTTCTGACCAGAGGGTGAAACGGTCAATTATCGTGAATAAATGGCATTGGCCATTGTATCGTGATAACGGCCCAACGACGTCGATGTGGACATGGGCGAAGCAGGCAGTCATGTAAGAAAGTTCCCTTCAGATGTGTACACATGTTGACGAAATCGTGTTGTGCTGACATTTAATGCAACTCCTCAACCATTTGCCACAGTCTCTTAGCATTTCCAATCATAGACAACAATTTGTCACCAGACACGTCACTGATCGTATGTCAGGATGGCTCAGTTCGTGTACAGTCGCAAATGCGTCTCTTCTGAATGTGGTTGGTAGGAAAAGACGAAGTTTTGAAGTGGACACATCACAACACACTTCACTGTTGGTTCCGGGAATATCGATTAGCAGAAGGTGTAACACTGAAGATGTTACTGTCAGTAGTTCCTGGTCTATTTGTTGTGCTCCAGCTAGCTTTGTGTAATCTAATGTGCTGGAGATGCAGCCGACCTGAGAGAGAGAATCGGCCACCACGTTATTAATATTTGAGCTATAAAGGTGTAAGTCAACATTTTGTGAAAAAAGTCCCTGGCTTCCAAATGAGGCCTGAAGTATTTAATGTCCTCATACACAGTTATAAGTTTCTGATCGTCTGTACTCCATTTCCACTGCGAGAGTGAGAGCTTGTTAGAATACTACTGGCTGCTACACATCATTGCACCTCTGCTGTAGCACTGCACTAACTGTCGAGCGAAATAACTACTGTCAGTGCCAAGGGCACAGTAGGCTTAAGCTACATGAGCAATCCAATGTCCACAATGCTCTTTATTGCTGCTTTAAATGCCAAGGTAACAATGTTAGCCCACGTTACGGGCGAGCTGCCCTCACTCTTCGAGTCAGAGCGCAACGGCTCTTGTAACTCAGCCAAGTGTGGCAGATGGTGATGATACAACTTTAACATACACAGAAATCGGCGCAATTCCTTGGCAGTGCTTGGCCATCCGATCTACGAGGTGCATTCAAGTTCTAAGGCCTCCGATTTTTTTTCTAATTAACTACTCACCCGAAATGATGAAACTGGCGTTACTTCTCGACGTAATCGCCCTGCAGACGTACACATTTTTCACAACGCTGACGCCATGATTCCATGGCAGCGGCGAAGGCTTCTTTAGAAGTCTGTTTTGACCACTGGAAAACGCTGAGGCAATAGCAGCACGGCTGGTGAATGTGCGGCCACGGAGAGTCACTAGGAGCCAGGTCAGGTGAGCAGGGAGCATGAGGAATCACTTCAAAGTTGTTATCACGAAGAAACAGTTGCGTAACGTTAGCTCGATGTGCGGGTGCGTTGTCTTGGCGAAACAGCACATGCGAGGCCCTTCCCGGACGTTTTTGTTGCAGTGCAAGAAGGAATTTGTTCTTCAAAACATTTTCGTAGGATGCACCTGTTACCGTAGTGCCCTTTGGAACGCAATGGGTAAGGATTACGCCCTCGCTGTCCCAGAACATGGACACCATCATTTTTTCAGCACTGGCGGTTACCCGAAATTTTTTTGGTGGCGGTGAATCTGTGTGCTTCCATTGAGCTGACTGGCGCTTTGTTTCTGGATTGAAAAATGGCATCCACATCTCATCCATTGTCACAACCGACGAAAAGAAAGTCCCATTCATGCTGTCATTGCGCGTCAACATTGCTTGGCAACATGCCACACGGGCAGCCATGTGGTCGTCCGTCAGCATGCGTGGCATCCACCTGGATGACACTTTTTCGCATTTTCAGGTCGTCATGCAGGATTGTGTGCACAGAACCCACAGAAATGTCAACTCTGGAGGCGATCTGTTCAACAGCCATTCGGCGATCCCCCAAAACATTTCTCTCCACTTTCTCGATCATGTCGTCAGACCGGCTTGTGCGAGCCCGAGGTTGTTTCGATTTGTTGTCACACGATGTTCTGCCTTCATTAAACTGTCGCACCCACGAACGCACTTTCGACACATCCATAACTCCATCACCACATGTCTCCTTCAACTGTCGATGAATTTCAATTGGTTTCACACCACGCAAATTCAGAAAACGAATGATTGCATGCTGTTCAAGTAAGGAAAATGTCGCCATTTTAAGTATTTAAAACAGTTCGCATTCTCGCCGGTGGCGGTAAAATTCCATCTGCCGTATGATGCTCCCATCTCTGGGACGCATTGACAATGAACGTGGCCTCATTTTAAAACAATGCACATGTTTCTATCTCTTTTCACTCCGGAGAAAAAAAATCGGAGGCCTTAGAACTTGAATACACCTCGTAAAAGACAGCTTCCACTTGTCAGGTAGTGGTAGTGATCCCTCTAATGATATTTGTGTCCAAGGAAATCCACTTGTTTCTGGGCAAACATACATTTGGCTGTGCTGAGGATATTGCTGTGTCATTCCAGCTATCTGAACATTTCTACTAAGTGTTGAGGATGCAGTTCAGACAAAGCCAAAATCATTAGAATTTTGTCAAGACAGGTGAAGCAAAAGGACAGATCTTGTAGCACCAAGTCAATAAACCTTGGTCAGGTTTGTGCCGCATTGTGGACACCAAACGTCATAAACATGCTCTGAAACGGGCCAAAGGGCATAGTTATAGTTGTCATTGGGATATCCTGCTCTGCCATTGGTATCTGAAGGTATGCTTTACCTCAGTCTAATACACTGAAGATATTAGCACACTCAATTCATATTTGTAACCACTCAGCAATGGCACAGGGTATCTGTCGTGTATCTTTCTGGTATTAAGAGGTTTGTAGACGACACATGGATCCCAAGCACCACTTTTGTGCATAACTAGATGTAACAGTGAGGACCAGAACTGTTGGATTGGCGCATAATTCCCTCACAGATCATACTGTCAAATTATACCTTTGCAAACGCCAGCCACTCTGGAGCCAAACGTCATGATCTACAAAATATGGGGGGGAGGGGGCCATAGGCTGTCTTGGTATAATGAACAGTGTCATGCACTACCTCCTTAGGCGTACCAGATGGTCGTGTCAAGCCTGGAAATCCATGCAGCAGATCGGCGTACTCTCCGTCCATGACTTGATAGTATGAATGGTTGTATCTGGTCAAAACCCAGACGCCATCAGGCCAGTGGTGTTATCAACCTGGTGCAAGTTCTACATGTTCAGCAGTAGGTCACAACAGATGAGAAAGTCTGATAATGGGTTCAGTGTTGTTCACGACAATGAAATCCTATGTGAAAGCCCGACGCATACTCAAATCTAGTTCTAGCTGCAGAGTGCTGTACATCGTTATGACCGAGCTTTTCATGGCAATCAGGCAGAATGATGTAGGCAGTCTTCATTTGAGCAATGAAGTTTGTGGATAACTACACAAATCGGATCCAGTGTCTATTACATACTTCCAGCGAGATTGCCGATCACTAACGAACATGTCCAGAGACACTGACCAGCAATCGAAGGAGGCGTCTACTTCCGACTGCCCCTGGCATTTGGGTAAGGATAGGGGTTTGTGCATCTCCATACTTGCTCGTCGAATTTTCGGAGCTACCTACAGATACTTTGCTGTTCAGGCTCAATTTCAGAAGAGGTCATTGATGATCTGCTACCAGAGATTCAGTGATATTGATACTGATGTCTGTCATTGCTTGAATAGCGACGAAATAATAGTTTGCTGATCTGCTGTGTGAATGGATCTATTCTACTCACAAAACAAATGGCGTCCCGCTAGCACACAGCGTAGTAATTGTGCTGACAGGAGCAGGCACCATTGTGTACCGACTTCTATCTGTCAAATCTACTACCTCGTCCAAAGATGTGACAATCTGGGATGCTACGACTGCTCTGATTGGCAATGGTAACCGACTGTTCCCTACTGTGCGCTGTAAGTTGTCCCGAACTGTTCCAACATCTACTTTGCTTCGTTCTGTCTGTGTTATGTTCTTGGGTGAGAACCTATCAAATTAGCTCTCCTTGCGAAGCTGACTCTCGCTGTATCAGTCCTGCTTTAAGCAAGTAGCAGGAGTTAGCCTCTGGCAGTGATTTAATTACATCTAGTACCTCTGCAGTGTTCTGGAAATCTAGTTGGCTTACTACCAGCGCAAACTTAGTAGCATCTGCCGAAATTATGGAATAGAAAAAGCTGGCCTCCAACTGTGTAAACCACAAGGCTAGATTGTATAGTCAGCAAAGTTGTAGCCCTACAGCCAGTTGCCACACAGTCGCATTAGTAATAGCTGGCATGTCAGTCTTTTTGTAAATCACTTTCGTGAGCACTAGTTATTTCAGTTATACTAGGCAGGCGATCACATCGGGGTCACCAGTTTGTCAGTGCAAGATGGGTAGGCTGGCGTTCGACGATTTGATTCTGTGTATAACTCAATACATGAAACTGTGCTGTACAAAAAACGCTTTCATGCAACCAGTGACAATTTTTATCAAATGCGATCATAGGACAAACAGCAAACAAAAATATCTTCTGAGGATGTGACTCACAATTCAACATTAATCCACTAAGAACAGCACATACGAGTTATCTTGAACTAGGCGTGGAAGATACAAAACACAAAAAGCATAAATCAAATACTTTACAAAACCAAAACGCATGTAAACTGAAGCACCAACGAAACTGGTATAGACATGCGTACTCAAATACAGAGATATGTAAACAGGCAGAATACAGCACTGCGGTCGGCAAAGCCTATATAAGGCAAGTGTCTGGCGCAGTTGTTAGATCGTATACTGCTCCTACAGTGGTAGGTTATAAAGATTTAACTGAATTTCAATGTGCTGTTATAGTCGGCACAGGAGTGATGGGACGCAGCATCCCCGAGGTAGCAATAGATTGGGGATTTTCCCATACAATCGTTTCACGAGTGTACTGTGAATATAAGGAATTCGGTAAAACATCACATCTCCGTCGTCGTTGCGGCCAGAAAAAGATCCTGCAAGAATGGGACCAAAAACGACTGAAGAGAATCGTTAAAAGTGACAGAAGTGGAACCCTTCCGCAAATTGCTGCAGATTTCAATGCTGAGTCATCAACAAGTTGTCTCTTCAGTTGTCATTGGTCTCATTCTTGCAGGATCTCTTTCTGACCGCAGCGACGTCGGAGATTTAATGTTTTACCGCATTCCTGATATTCACAGTACACTCATGACATGATCCTATGGGAAAATCCCCACTTCATCGCTACCTTGGAGATGCTGTGTCCCATCGCTCGTGCGCCGACTATAACACCACGTTTAAACTCACTTAAATCTTGATAACCAGCCATTGCTGGAGCAGTAACCGATCTAACAACTGCGCCAAACACTTGTTGTCTTAAATAGGCGTTGCCGACAGCAGCGCCGTATTCTGCGTGTTTACATATCTCTGTATTTGTATACGCATTCCTATACCAGTTTCTCTGGCGCTTCAATGATAACATCCGCCTCCACAGCAGGCTCCAGCAGCATCTACTGTGTAATTCCCTTTGCAGTATACAACAGCTCTCCACTCACATCAGATAGGAAGATGTCGGAACTATATGAAAACACCAAATGTAGTTCTGGAATCAATGAAAATTTGTACTTACGGTAAGTGTAAACCCCCACCTTTCTCTGGGTGCTTTTGAAAAAAAAAAATGTACCAACAACAAAGAATTTTACGTCAAAAATAGCGAATAAACTTGTACCAAAATAAGTAATTTTATGCTTGCTACAACGAATATGTACTGGCATACTCCACGTCACTATATGTTCTGGCACATACCTGACCACACCTGATTGATCTTTATATATCGCTAAACACTATAGCGTTGATTCAGCGTCACAAAGGAACAGAGTGTTGCTGATAGTATTGAAATATTTCGAATATATCACGCAAAATGTAGAACCCATCCTGCAATGTGTATTATTTTAATAAGAGGTGTATTTTATGAAATCATAAAACTTTGCCATTACACATATCCGTTCTCCCTTTGCTTCATATGCAGTTGGAATAGCAGATGGTGCCAAAAAACTCCCCCATCCCTGTCCTCGTCCATGTGCATGTTGAGAAAATTAAGAGATGCACATTCATCCTCCTGATGGTCGTTCTCTTTGTATACACGATATTTCAGCATGAAAAACAGTCACCAACGCCGGATAATCGACCACAGCGCTTTATGTATCTAACACTGACCAGAAGTCAATAACACTAGCTTTGTGTTCCAACAAGACAATCTAACTGAAGAGCCGTAGGTAATCTCTCCACAGCAATTTATATTGCAGAGTACAAGTTATACAGGTTCACCACACTCTAACACATAGTTACATGGCAGAGGCATGTATTCATTCTCCCATTGTTCCATATGCAGGTGGTATAGCAAAAGGGATCGACTAGCAATGATATAACATATTCTCTGCAATTTGTTGTACGCAGGCTTCCAGAGTATACATACATCGCCATTCTAAAATTTGAGGCGTAGCGCCTCCAGAGAGAAGAAACTTAATTGTACATGGGCTTGGAAGTATTACACACAACACATACCTCTCACTTCTGATGAATTGGAAGAGTACTTGGACAGCAAAATGTGCTATGATAGCTTATACAGACGTGTGTCGCCTTGGCTCAGTTGGTATAGTATCATACTAGCTTCGTAGAAGAAGAATCAATAGATTCAAACAGTAGGCCTCATACGAATACAGATTGCAATGGTTTCACAACTAACTGTAGGATCCTCAACCACCTGTACCACAGCGACCCTATCGCGTAACATTTTTTCAAAAGAGAATAAAATAAATTATTCTGGTAATTGGAAATGAAAATGTTTTGTGAAAAATTCTCTTTTATGTTGGTTAAAAGTCACGGCTAATTGTTTCTCAGGGCGCTATCGCCAGAAATATCATACGTATTTCAATGTGAAGACATCCATCTTACGATGGATTTTAAAAAATCTTTCTTGTATTTTACACGATAAACCAGTTAAATAAACTGCTTAATTATTTTTTTTCTGTAAGGCTTGATGCTCCAGTATAGCTGCCTATGTGCAATGGGAGCGTATACACTAATAAAAATTATTATTCATAAAATTACCTCTGACCTAAAAAATGAAATGGAAAATATTACAAGGCGCTGTTCTGTATTTATTGCAAGTATTATCTTTAATATTTCTTGCAAGTGATGACTATTAAAAGCGTTTTTATCATTTTATCATTAATGGCGTCGCTACAACAATTAACTTATACAAAATGGCCAGGGCAACATTTAATTATTATGTAAATGAATCATGGGTCAGATGAGGTACTTTTTGCTACCAACAAAAACCACAATCTACCATAAATAATTGCATATATATATTTGACAAAATTGATAATAATACTACAAATGATAATGTTAATAATTTACAGTCCGTGATCTCTATGCGACCATCAGATAGGACATCAGAACCAACAAGACCAGGAAGACAAAGAAGAAGACCAAGAAACAAAATGTCCTTTTCTTATATACTACGATACAGAGAGAGTAATTATTGCACATCTAAGGGCGCTGGTAGCGCTTCCATTGTTGATGAGTATCAATAAGTTAATTTACATTACTTTTTTATGGAGGCTATGCTATAAAATCCCCCTGGAATGCTATTTGCATAGTTATATACAGTCTTGTAAATGGCATTCCATGATAGCAAAATGGGTCAAATGGTTCTGAGCACTATGCGACTTAACTTCTGAGGTCATCAGTCGCCTAGAATGTAGATCTAATTAAACCTAACTAACCTAAGGACATCACACACATCCATGACCGAGGCAGGATTCGAACCTGCGATGGTAGCGGCCGCTCGGCTCCCGACTGTAGCGCCTAGAACCGCACGGCCACTACAGCCAGCCCACAATAGCATATAATGTTTATAAAGGTCTACATCCAAACAGGTGATGACAGATTTAAATGATTTATTTTTTATTAGTCTTGAGTGGTTCAATTCGTCTGTGTCCAACAGATGACGACAGATTTATTATTATATTAATAATTTTGAGGTACACCTGCAACCTAACAGGTGACGATAGGTTTATGAGATTTCAATAGTTATGGTAATTCTTACAGTTGAAATTCTTTTATGTAAAAGATTTTTCTTTGAAGTTGAGTGCAGTCTTTTTACTATCTTTCTTCGGAATGGTGTGTTTTATGCTCCCCCATTTCACCACTGGGAAACTGAGGGAAAACCAGGGCAGAACTATAAGACTGTGCTCTTATGAAACATTTAAAGACATGATTATATACATGGTCCATTTCTGTTCATTAATGTTTTTACAAAAAATCCAAATGTTCATTAACGATTTTAAAAAATCAGAACGTTCATTAATGGGTTTAAAAAATCAGAATGTTCATTAGTGGTTTTACAAAAAATCGGAATATTCATTACTGGGTTTACAAAATCAGAATATTCATCGTTAATCTCCATCTGTGGTGAGGTGGTGAGGGTGTTCCTTCTGCGATGAGGTGGTGAGGACTTGGGCGCCAAATTGCGCCCCCAACACCGCATACTGCAGGTCATGACATCACCGAGGCGAGTGATCAGCTGACATGCAACAGCGACGAGGTACACCCAACCGCATACCGGACGTGCGTTGTCTTCTACCCTCCTTGGAGGTGTTCGTCTCCGCCGCTCCACAGCAAAATTTCATGAATTTCAAGAACAGCAGCAGCATCAGTTCATTACAGATCAATAGATGTTTATTGCTGTGGATGAGGAAAAAACATAATTATTCGTCCTGTTTTATTGTGTCACCCAGCAACCGTTTATGTCAGGGTGCATATGAATTAATCGTTTATTTATTTATACATATGAAGTCCACTGTATGACACTGTTTAAATGCACAGTTCATTACACTTTTGTTGAAGTTTACATTTCAGTTTCGTATTGTTGTATGACACTGTTCAAATGCACCTGTTTGTCACACGTTAACCTTAGATTCACACAGTTATTGTGCCCCAGAGTAGGCTGTTTATACAATCTCACTATTTTGGTCACACACCACACTGTTTCTCATGTCACAAAAAGGTTTTTCCAGACAGATTTGCACAGGTCAGCTGTTCTATGCACTTGCGCGGGTGGGTTCGCATTGTTGACTTTCTCCAGTCCATTCATTGATTTGATGATGTCCGTTTAAATCAGCTGTGTCTCGATTGTGTTAAATAATGTCCTTGTCCGAAACCTACTTTTTAGTACACAATGGCCTGTAAGCTGTCCCTATATTTAAACTTTATACCCTATAATAAAACCAACGTCTCTGGCGGTGTACTGTTCATATTGTTTCATGAACACTGTTCATCACTATAGTTCCCATGGATGACATTGTTTTTGGTCACACTGAATACAGTTTATTGCCACAATGTTCATTCGGGTCTATGCACTCACTGTCACTTTTCTTTACAGTCATTTGTGGTATATTGACCGTTCATGGAAACTTTAACATTTTGTTTACGTGAAGAAATAAACACATAATTTATTTGGATGCACATTACAACTTATTACAATGTACATTAGGTATCGGTAGCATCAGTACCTCCCTGTTACGTTTTCTGGGTCAATTAGACCATTTTTTTGGACTTTACGATACTGGTCCGGTTTTTACAATAACTCAGGTTGTCACATACTAGGAAATATACAAATAGATAGACGTATTATCTGAATAGAGGACTTCTGAATTTGTCTCTGCTCCCACATTATTCTTTAAAATCACTATACTTGACTGTTCAGTTCACTGAAATCGTTAACAGATCTTAGTGATGTGATATCATGCCTTGTACCGTTAGGTGAACTATGCTCATGGCCAATTAATAAACTCTTTAGTCTTTTCAAAAATTCTAGATATGCTGTTGCATTAGTCCTTATATATTTCCAAGAAATTCTATTATGATATTCAGTGCATAAGACTTTGACTACATACTAGAAAAAAAACTTTCATTTTGACTACAAATAAAGTAAAAATTCATTAATAAAATGAAACATTACTAAACTTAAGATTACGTCTATTAGATATATATACACATTATTCATAAAAAATTTTCAACTTCTTATATGGGTATAAACATATTGGTTTCTTGTTCTCAGAATTAATCAGAAAATAACTACATCCATAAGGTATTGAAAACTGCAAATCAATGGAGGAAAGATACATTACTCCAAAGAACTTTTGCAATTGTTCCTCCAAGTTATCTGGCCTAGTCCTCACTGGCACAATAATTTTATTGATGTCACAAGCATCTAACATCAGACATATTTTTCCACTATCCTTTGTAACTGCTAGTAATGGGCTGCTGTAAGAGGAGATTGATGGCTCAATTATTCCCCATTCTAGCATCTTATGTATTTCTAATTTTACTGCCTCCTTTTTCGACCATAGAACAGAGTAAGTAGCATTACAAAATGTTTTATGTGGTATCACATCAATGTTGTACGTATAACCTCTGGTGACCCCTGGTCTCTCAGAGAATATTTTTCATTTGTTCTGTTAATATCTGAGATAATTGTAATTGTTGCTCTCATGTCAGATATGTGGATTCCTCTACTTTATCTTTTTGTTGATTGACAGGCTTCTGTGGTACCAACATTCTCTCCACTGTAACAGTTATAATCTCGCCCCCCCCCAAACACTGCTGCATATGCAGTATTTTTGGCAGGTTACACTTTACTTTGACATTGTGACAATATTTGCCATGTACAGCTTTTGTGCGTAGCAGTTCCAGTTGCACTCTTACTTCTCCATTCTGTAGACTGCAAATACCTTGAGAGAGGTCCACATAGGCATTCCTTTCTCTCAAAAATTCCCAACCCAGAATACAGACGACTCTCAATCCCTTTACTACTAGGAACATGAAATTAAATGCTCCATTTCCCTAGAGTGACCAGATGCAATTGTATAAAAAGGACAAACAGCTTCAAAAAGCGGACAAAGGAAGAAAAAAGAGGACACATCAAACAGGTCAATTGCAGATGAGGATCCACCCATCAAATTTGGAAAAGTCACGTGACTACCGGGTATTACCGGAGAAAACTAGTAGTTAATTGTTACTGGTGGGTTATTCCCAGAGCAATATTTTTTATTTTAAATTAATAACATTGATAGTGGTGACAGTGTGGCATCAATTGTTTTTATATTTACGCGTAGATTTAAGATTTAACAGAGATGGCTGTCTAAACGTCACTCCTGATTGGCTACTTTCAGGTGACTTGTCCAAAGCTGATGTATGGTATCCTCATCAGCAGTATTCCCCATCAAACATACGTTCAATTTTAATAAATGAGTTTATTATTTATAAACATAACATACATACATTCCTTAACAGTTATTGATACTTCTCGGAGGAACCAATTTTTTGCAGGAGTTTAGGCTTACTTAATTACGCTCACAAATCACACGTGCACTACAGGAAGCCAAGCAAATACAAAGCGAAGATACGAAACGAAAATTTTAAATAATCGATATTTGCATTCGCATATAGGTCGATCAACGATAACATCGACGAACCTGGTGCCACCTGCTAACACCGCCTTCGTGCGTGTTTATCACGAAGGCTGTACCAATAGTTAAAGTATTTAAGAAAAGAGCAGTAGAACGGGACGAATTGTAAATTTAACAGTATTACGCTCAACTTTGCGAAAAAGCGGGGCACAGTAAAAATCCGCCCGGACCCTGGACAAAGAGTTAAAAAGGAGGATATGTCCGGATTAATCCGGACGTCTGGTCACCCTACATTTCCCATAAATACGTCCACCTGTACCTGGCTCTTAACTACCTGTGCCTGGGCACCAACAGCACCTGATACTTTGCAATTCTGAACTGGCAACTCTGGCACTTTATGCAATTGGCACAATTTCTTATAGAAATCATAACTCAATCACATTAACAGTGGCTCCTGTATCTATTATGATATTGACAGGTATACTAAGAACTTTAGCTTGAACCACAGCCTGTATCAACTCGCTATCTACTTGTTTACATCTCTTATTCTCTGCTAAAAGTTCCTTCTTCATTCCAACACCATCGTTATATCTTAACATATTGGCTGTTCTCCTTACTCTTTTGTGAGCTCTCCCCCCTGTCCCATGGCCAGCAACGGAGAGCTATTTGGGGCCGTCTTTGGTTTGTCGAATCAGTTGACGTAGAGCGATTGTCATTCGTCACATCAACGAATCTCACACTTTGATTCTGGGTCTGCCAAGCAAAGTTGTTTGAAGTACCTGTTTGACCAAGTTCGTTCCTATTGTTACTATTGTTTGAGTATCTTTCGTTGTTATTCTGATTATCCTGTCTTGGATACCATGGCATTGCAAACCTATTCTTTCCCTGTGGCCCTGCATCTCGCATTTGCTGTTGATTGCCACCTCCTGGGCCAAATCTTTCCTTATATCTTCGTTTTCGTCTATATTGAGGTGAACTGTTTCCCCAAGCCAGTCTGTTGCTATTAGCTTTGTCATCATTCGTATGGCTGTTAAATGACTGATTTCCATTCATAGGTTTACCATTGAGGTTTCGACCATTAGAACAATTGCCACAATTGAAACTTCCTGGCAGATTAAAACTGTGTGCCCGACCGAGACTCGAACTCGGGACCTTTGCCTTTCGCGGGCAAGTGGAAGTTTCATATCAGCGCACACTCCGCTGCAGAGTGAAAATCTCATTCTGGAAATTGCCACAGTTATTCCAACTATTTTCCCTATTGTCGTTTTTTCTTCAAACTCGTAACCATTTCCATTGCTACCTTGCATCTTTAAGTCTGCCTGGATTAGACATATTGAATCCAAGACAGGCAAGAAGTTATCCAAATCATTGTCTGGTACATGGATTAGTTTTTCTCTCATATTGGGTGGAAGTCTGGATTTTCATAGTATGATCACATCACAATTTGAGATCGGTTCGTCCCAATATCGCGTTTTGTTAATATATTTTTTTGAAATACTTCCTTAAGCTTCCTTGTTCAGGATTATATGCCTCTGGACTGTATACATGTTTTCTAAGTCTTTCCTGAATGCAGGGTGACCAGTATTAGTTTAGAAATGCTTTTTCAAACTGTTTTCAGCTGCATCTGTTGCCCATAGAGCAGCATCTCCTACTATGTGCGAAACAATAAACTGTATCTTTTGTTTCACGATCCAATGCTCTGGGCAGTATATTTCGAAAACTCTTTATGAATACTAGAGGATGAATGTTTTTCTTATCGGTGGCGAAGGTTTGAAACTGGCGATGTTTGATTAAACTGTCCTCCATCATTATTGAAGATACAGTAGGCGAAGCCCCTGCACGATTCAATAATTCACTGCTAGAACTATACGTTCCTGCCTGTACCCCATAAAGTGGATTATTATAGGTGGCAGCGAACGGCGGATTATCGTGTGAAACATGAGAAGTAGGTATATAATTGATCTCCATTCTCATGTTGTTTACCCTTTCCTGTTGTGTCTGATTAATTGGAGCAGTTGAGTGAACTGCATGAATAGTGCGTGTCACTTCTGTATGTATTTTTCTTCTATTTGTTTCTCTTTGTCATCTATCCGTTGTTCTACTTTTTCTACGACCTTTTTTGTGTGTTCCGCTAAGCAATTCTGTATACTTCCTTCCTTTCCTCTTTCTATGTTTTCTACCCTTTCGGTTATGTTTTGGATATCTTCCTTAATGCTGTTTTGTTCTATCTGCAGATTTTGTACATCTGTCGCATGTTAATTCAAGATGGCGCCGAATGAAATTCGCGAGTGTGTTAGTTCCAGTAATAAATGTAAATTTAATGAAGAAAAGTGTGCATTTTGCAGAAATGTCGGTTGGTATTGTGACCAGTTATGTATTACGTGTTATATTGTGTTAAAAGTATCTGAAAAAAACTGTGATGCATCTATAAACTGTGAAAAAGAAACCATGTTGACGATCGGTAAACAGAACAGCATGAGTTCCGCAAATAAAAGCAAACAATCCGAAGTTTGTGTGAAGTGTAAGAAGTTCGACGTATTTAGTGATGGGAAGTGCATCTCTTGTTATTTAATTATGAAGGTGGTAGTAAAAAATGAGAAACTCAGTGTTTGCTTAGCATCAACTTCATCATACAGCCACGAAATTGCGCTTCAAGAAATAACAAACAGCAAACTATGCTCATGCAGAAAGAAAGTCGTTACAGGTATTATGTGCTTTAAGTGTAAAATTGTTTATCATTATAACTGTGCAAAGGTGGACTCAAAACAAGAGATATGGAAATGTGATAATTGCGTAAAAGTGGGCACTATAGACAGCAAGGAAGAAATAATTTCCGTGTTGTTAGAAGAACTGCAAAGACTGAAAGCTGAAAATGTCACATTGTCTGCCAGAAGTCAACAGAACAAAAGTGAATCCCAAGACGAGAGCACAAATTGTCACCAGCCCAAGAAGATACCAAAACATCTCGTTTCTCAGCAGTTATATCATCTGAATACAAGCAACCGTTTTAGTGCCTTAAGTGATAAAATTGATGAAACAGAGAAATCTACTCAGGTGGTAGGACGAGACAATGTTCCTAAAAATTCGACAAAAAGACCAATTGAGAGTCAGCCAACGAATAAGATTTTATTACTATCGGACAGTCATGGGCGAAACTGTGCATCATTGCTAAATGAATTTTTGAAACCCAAGTACTACACATCATCTGTTGTTAAACCAAATGCATGCCTCAGTGGTGTAGTTGAAGGGGCATCAGATCTTACTAGTGATTTCAATTTCCTTGCAGGAATAAATGACATTCGTAAGAAAAACAACTTTATTCCAGACTTAGAAAAGTTGACTGCAGCACTTGATCATACAAAGCTATTGTTATGTACCGTTCCCTACTGTTATGACAAGCCAGAAGTGAACGAAACAGTGTACAGATTTAATGAATATATAATGAATTTGTCATCTAATTTTGTTAATGTGAAAGTAATTGATGTCAATTTATTCTTGCAAAGGCCTGATTACACTAATCATGGACTACACTTGAACAAAACAGGAAAGCTCAGACTGTGCAGGAACATTGCTTCATCAGTATCAAACCCATGGAAACGGTGTGATGTAGTAAAAACACTTACAACCAGCTCTGCAAGAAAGGTCAGATTTTGTACCGGCACTGTAGAAACCAATTCATGCCAAGATAGACAGGGAACCAATGTGAATACAAGAAACAGATGTATAGCTGTGTCTCACCCTGTCACTGCCAGTGACATATTAATACCATATGATGAAGTTCCACCCAAAGAACCTCAAGGACTGGAAAATAATTCCGATGCAGTATCTCCAAGGATAAAAGGTAATCCCCGATTTTCTACGAGAGAAAGAAGAATTCCAAAAAGAAACAGTGATTTTTTATGGCCAGCACCCACCCGACCTCGCCAACGACATCTAGTGAACAAATCTCCAGCTGCGACATAGGTCTTAATGTATCCAACACAGTTTTGAGTGCAACGGGGACTAACGGTGTTAATGGACAAGCAGATCAGCAGAAGGACAGTAGAGGTAGCTATAAGAATCTTATTATTCTTCATCAAAATATCAGAAGTCTCAAAAGTAAATTACAGTTTTTATCTGTAAATTTAGGGGACATGGACACTGTTGACCGTCCTCATGTTTTATGCCTTACTGAGCATCATGTAACAGTTGGAATTGATGGGCTGCAGCTTGATGGGTATGATCTAGCTACTCATTACTGCAGAACAAGTAAGGAGAAAGGTGGTGCTGTAATTTATATAGACAGTAAAATCATTTATAAATCTTTAGATCTAAGTAAGTATTGTGTAGATCAACATTTTGAAGTTTGCGGGACTGAAATTTCTGCAAAGGACATGTTACTTACTGTGCTTGCAATTTACAGAGCTCCAGCAGGGAAGTTTTGCGTCTTTATGAATAAGTTAGAATCTCTTTTGACCAAATTGTTCTCTAAAACTAGAAATTTAATAATTGTAGGTGACTTTAATGTCAACTTCTTAACTGATAACAACCTCAAAACTGACCTGGACCACTTAATGAATTCTTACAACTTGGCTGCGATGGTTACCTGGCCCACTAGAGTTACAGAAAATTGCAAGAGCCTTCTAGATAATATTTTCATTGACAAGAATAGAGTCAACAGTGCTAGTGTGAGTAAAGTAATTTATGGCCTGTCTGACCATGATGGACAACTTCTGAAAGTAAATAACATCAGTTTGTGCAATAAAATCTCCCACACCTATAGGTCCTATAGATGTATAAACACTGAAACTGTGTCTGCCTTTAACGACTATTTGTCACAGATAGATTGGAGCCAGTGTACAGCACATCAGATGTTAATGATAAATTTAACCTTTTTTTAAATGAATTTATATCTGTATTTGAAATGGCTTTCCCAAAAAAAACTGTCAGAAAGAACAATGAGGTTTCTTCCAGTAAACCATGGATTACTGGAGGTATAAAAATTTCTTGCAGGACTAAGAGGGAGTTACATGCCTCACTAAGAGTATCAAATGATCCCCTTGAAAGGTCTCATTTTAAGTTATATTGTAAAATTTTAAAAAGGGTGATAAACAAATCCAAGAGCCTGTATATTAAGTCTGAAATTGATAAATCTGAGAACAAAATAAAAGCAGTTTGGAATGTTATAAAGAGAGAGTGTGGCAAGAGTAACAAGAATGTTAATACCACAGAGATAAGCTATAAGGATGAGGTTATTCATAATCCTGTAACAGTTTCCAACATATTCAACAATCACTTCATAACTGCAGCAGAACAAGTAGGTTGTAACGGTTCCTTAAATGCTGCTACGCATTTATTACACAGAGCTAACCCTAACACGTATGACCCAATTTGTATTGCCCCAGTTACTATTACTGAAGTTAAAAATACCATCAAGGCCTTAAAAAATAAAAATTCCACTGGTATTGACAACATTTCACCAAAAATACTGAAGCATTGTAGTGACCACATATGTCAAGTCCTGTGTCACATTTTTAATGAGTCTATCCAGCAAGGTGTTGTCCCAGAGAGATTAAAGCTTGCCGTTGTGAAACCACTTTTCAAGAAGGGTGACAAAACTAATTTATCTAACTACCGTCCAATATCACTACTAAGTAGTTTCTCAAAAGTATTAGAGAAACTAATGTATACAAGAATTGTAGAACATCTTAACAGCCACAACATACTCAACAGAAACCAGTTTGGTTTCCAAAATGGTAGATCAACTGAGCAGCCTATTTTTTCTCTCACAAATGAAATTTTAGAGTCAATAAATAATAAAATGTCACCTATTGGAATTTTTTGTGACTTGTCTAAGGCCTTTGACTGTGTGGACCACAACATTCTCTTACATAAGGCTAATTTTTATGGCTTGCGAGGTAGCATTGGTAGATGGATAGAATCATATCTGCAAAACAGAAAACAGAAGGTGATAATTAATGGTGCCAATGATAGTCCCATTTCTTTTGATTGGGGCACATTAAAGTGTGGTGTGCCTCAGGGGTCCATCCTAGGACCTTTGCTTTTCCTTATCTTCATCAATGATCTCCCACTTTGCACAGACACCGAGTGTAAATTTACTCTTTTTGCCGATGACACCACTATTCTGCTTGAAAGTCGAACTAACAGTGACCTAGAAAATAAATGTAATGCTGTACTCGTTGACATCCTACACTGGTTTAAGTGCAACGGACTAACTCTAAACATTCAGAAAACTCAGTATATGCAATTTCACACATCTCAACAAGAAAATGAAGTATGCCACTTAAACTGTGGTAACCAAAATATACTACACTGTGAATCATCTAAGTTCTTGGGCATTCAAATTGATGGCAAGCTGAACTGGTCTGAGCATATCTTAGACCTACATAGAAGGCTCAGTGTGGCAACTTATGCTCTGCGTGTAATCACCCCCATTGGTGATGAGGAGGCTACTAAAGCTGCCTACTTTGGTTATTTTCATTCTATCATGTCGTATGGCATAATATTTTGGGGCAACAAGCCTTTAGCCAAAAAAATATTTACTGCACAGAAGAGAGCTGTTAGAATCATGAGTGGTGTTCATCCAAGATATTCTTGCAGAAGTCTGTTTCATAAGTTACAAATATTAACACTTACCTCTCAATTCATATTTTCTTTGATGATTTTTGTTTCTAACAACCTATCTCTTTTTAAAACTAATAGTGAATGTCATGATCATAATACTAGGTCTAAAAATGATCTACACAGGGATCTGAAACATTTAAGTCTTGTTCAGAAAGGTGTTCATTATTCAGCCACAAAAATTTTCAACTCCCTTCCATCAGGTATTAAAGATCACATTAATGTCTTACCTACTTTTAAATGTAAATTGAGAGAATACCTAATGGTAAATTCCTTCTATTCTCTTGATGAGTATCTACAGATAAAGCAATGATTTTTTATACTGATAAAATTTGTTTGCTATAGATCACATTAACTGTTTAATTTGGAAAATGTACTATATTTCCTTTTTATGTATTGTTTTATATTACTTGAGCTATACCTTTGATTTGATTTTAACCTACAAACTTATTCATAATCTTATGGTACATTTTTGTCATTTTATATATGTGTATTATTTGTTTAATTTGGAAAATGTACTATATTTCCTTTTTAGGTATTGTTTTATATTACTTGAGCTATACCTTTGATTTGATTTTAACCTACAAACTTATTCATAATCTTATGGTACATTTTTGTCATTTTATATATGTGTATTATATCTGTTGTATGTAATCATGACTCATTCCACATCCTTGTGATTTATCACAATACGGATTAATGGAATACGAAATAAATAAATAAAAGACTGGCTATCAAATCTGGTAATTCTTGGTACGCTTGTTTTAAGCTGGCTATGTCTGCTTTCATCACTTCGAAACTTTTCAGTTTTTTGCATATTCTGTTTTCCCTTTCTTGTCTCTCTCTTTCTCTCTCCTCCAGTTGCCTTTGGAACTGATCTAATTTCATCAAAATAGCAGTTACGGCGTCGTAACCCTGTGCGGCGCACGTAACTTTTTGTTAACTCGCGAGTGCGGCAGTTTCATGTGCAACAGTTGGCAACACACTGTCATCAGAGCTACGCTCGATCTCTGCGCGCTGATGTGCAGTCTCGGTTTCATGATTAGTAATACTGTATTGCATATTTCTATGCGACGTAGATCCCATGGGAATTTCCTCTAATTTGTTATCACTGTTCTTTCAAGAATCTGCTTCTATATCGATCTCCCTCCTAGCCTTGCTACGTAATCTCACGGATTCTCAACGGGACAACTATCATCGCGCGGTAATCACCACAAAAATAATAATAATACAATCTACAATTCCTAACACACAAAATCTACAACAAATATAAATTTCCTTGCTTACTGGAATTACTATTGGACAAACACTACAACTCGGCTCAAACCATGAATACTGGCACACAACACGACACACGAAAGCAAGAGATATTTTCAGAAGCCTTTACCTTCGTTTTTATTGTCGGCTTTATTCTTATTATTCAGATCTGGTATGTAGGTTCCAGGTCTTCGGTTTTCTCATTACATCGAAATTAATACTCCTCGTACACATGAAACAGATTACATGTACCAGCATTTATTTTCTTATCTTAAAAATGTATTCTTTACATATACATAAATTTTCTGCTTATTGAGCTCCACGTTGGGCGCCAGTTATCACATAACCTATTTTCAAAAGAGAATAAAATAAATTATTCTGGTAATTGGAAATGAAAATGTTTTGTGAAAAATTCTCTTTTATGTTGATTAAAACCTATGGCTAATTGTTTCTCAGGTCGCTATCGCCAGAAATATCATATTATGTATTCCAGCGTGAAGACATACGTCTTACACACGATGGATTTAGAAAAAAATCTTTCTTTTATGTTACACGATAAACCAGTTAAATAAATTGCTTAATTATTTTTTCCTGTGAGGCTTGATGCTCCAGTATAGCTGCCTATGTGCAATGGCAGCGTATACACTAATAAAAATTATTATTCATAAAACTGTACCTCTGGCCTAAAAAATAAAATGGAAAATATTACAAGACGCCGTTCTGTACTTATTAAGAGTATTATCTTTAATATTTCTTGCAAGAAATAACTATTAAAAGCATTTTTATCATTTTATTATTAAAGGTGTCGCTACAACTATTAACTTATACAAAATGGCCCTGGCAACATTTAATTATTATGTAAATGAATCATGGGTCAGAGAAGGTACTTTTTGCTACCAACAAAAAACACATTCACCATATATAATTGCATATATATTTGACAAAATTGATAATAATGCTACACATAATTATATTAATTATTTACAGACCATAATTATTGCACATCTAAGGGCGCAGAGAGCGCTTCCATTGTTGATGACTATCGATAAGTTTATTTACATTACTATTTTCTGGAGGCTATGGTATAACTCCAGACCTTTTTTATGGTGGCAGCACTATAACCTTTAAACTAACGCCGATTTTGATTGTAGACATGGCTTGGTGAGATGGAAATTTGATATAGATGTAAACAAAACGTTAAACTCCAACCCTCCTTCCTATAATAAGAATGTGATCTAATGTCCTGACTGGCACTGCATTTTATGTGATTTCTCACAAAAAATTTGAGTGTTTTACATTGCGAATGTCCACCTTGGCACTTCATTTTTAAGTGATTCCTCACATAAAATATGAGTGTTTTACATTGTACATAGGACATCTAAGATTTCCAGCAGATTTCTATGCTCTACTCATGTGTAGTATCCAGGATTACTACCCATCAAGAATAAAGTCTCGTGTATGAATTTCTAACATGTTGTTTACATCTGACATTCCAACACTGTAAACCACTGAGCATGGTAACGTTATCTCTGTGACATCACCCTGTGTGGTTCTAAGTTTAGAATACATTATGTTTGTGATGATGTCAGTATCCCCAAGATGGCTGACATGGGGATATGAATGCAGTCCCAAATAGTTGTTCCAATTCTGGTGGCACTGTAGTTGTTTACCCCCACCACTCATCATCAGTACAGGGTTACCTGTCATCAAGCGAACTCACCACTTGTGCTATACACCCCATAGTGAAAGGCAAGTCATCATCATGATGAAATGTCATCAGAGATATTCCACCTCCAGAGAGTGAGAGAGACAGACAGAGTGAGAGAGAGAGAGAGAGAGAGAGAGAGAGAGAGAGAGAGAGAGAGAGAGAGAGAGAGAGAGAGAGAGAGAGGGGAGGGGGGAGGGAGGGAGGATGCAGTGCCTACTACATGTGAGGAGCAGCAGCAACACAAGATATCAAGCCAGCATGCAGCTTACAACACATTGGGGCGGAAATCTATATGTTTAAGCAGCCACAGAAGTAGAAAGAAGTCAGCCTGGACACAAGCTTTCTGGTGTAGCTCCTGGCATAAAAAATGTTAGTGTCATGTGACTAGGGCCTCCCGTCGGGTAGACCATTCGCCGGGTGCAAGTCTTTTGATTTGATGCCACATCAGCGACTTGTGCGTCGATGGGGATGAAATGATGATGATTAGGACAACAAAACACGGAGTCCCTGAGCAGAGAAAATCTCTGACCCAGAGTGGAGTCAAACCCGGGCCCTTAGGATAGACATTCTGTCGCGCTGACCACTCAACTACTGGGAACGGACAGCTCCTGCCATGCTGGACTGGAAATTAAGTCAGCATGAAAAAATAAATAGCTTCCAGACTTCCAGTTTCCATTATCATATGAACCATTTCTCAACCCACTACCACGGTTTAATGCAGCTATGTAAGTGATACTATTCGCTGCAACATACAAGTTGAATGAGAATGACAATAAATGAATAGTTGTTGGCATCTTCTCAAATCATGAATTAAACTTAATAGTAATTTTTGGAAGTCCACGGGTTATTGATATGAAAATAGTGCTTTCAGACTATGTATGGTATCAGTTATGTCAGATTTCAATGCAAATAAAAGCTATGTTTAATGTTCAAAAACTACAGTGTTACCGGTTTGTCATACAATATGTGTGGTTGACTATCCAAGAACACTGAAAACATACAACCAGAATACCACACAGTGCATTCACTGCTGGGGGCCAAAATTCAGAAACTTGATGTGCACTAGTTCAGTCATCTAGAGTGCAGTGTATGACCATGGTGAATAGTGACCATATGTACATGAATTTTTTGAAGATGCCTGGCATGCACTTGAAGAGCTTACACATCAGAACTTTTGAGAGGAAGCCTTTGGTATGAATTTCAGTGCATACTGTGCTTTAGTATGCAGTATATACAAAGTAACTGCTCTTCATTACCTGACATTGCTATATAATTATGTGCATATTTATATTTGTTTCTGTGCCATACTATGTTAAACCAGGATATAAAAGTGAAAATAAATGAGTATTTATTTCCATAAACTGTGTTTCATTCGTAAAAATAACTAAAGCATGTTGAAAAGAATATATAGTTAATACAGTTAAAGTAAAAATGATTTCAAAATTTTTTACGTGTTCAGAAATAATGATAAACAGATGGTCAGAACATATCTTGCAAGGGGGGGGGGGGCTGGAAATATTTACCAATGGGCAGAAACATCAAGAAGAACTTAGCTCAACAATTGAATATATACAGAGAAGGGCAATACAAATTGTCACAATGTGGACTTCCTCAGATTGGTCAGGTGTGTTTGTTACCATTACATCTAATTTATTTCTATTGTGGGTGAGGTTCTAAACTATCTGTTCTAGGTATTTTGCAGGGAAGCCATTTCATAATGTTTTACAAGGTGCCTTGTCACACCCACACTAACACACTAACAAACTATAACTATCCCACTTAACTGTTGGATCATTAAAGTCTCCTCCAATGATTACAGTATGATTAGGGAAATTTGTACCAGCTAAATGGAGGTTTTCTTTAAAGTTTTCAGTTACATCAGAAGGTGCATCTGGTGGCTAATAGACGGATGCTACTATAATTTTACGCCCACCCTTTGTACTTAGTCATGTCAAAACACTCCACCCCCTTGGCTGACTGGGGAGCACATCTGACTACCATACAGCAGGACCGGGTTTGATTCCCAGAGGAGTCGGAGATTTTCCCCACTCAGGGCCTACGTGCTGTGTTGTCTTGTCTTCATCATCATCTACATGCAACTCGTCCAGTGTGGCATCACCTGAAACGACTTGCAGCTCGGCAGCTGAACTACCCCAGGAGGGGACTAACAGCCATCAATGCCATTCAATCATTTCATCTCACATGCAGCTTCAATTTCCTCTTGGTGGACCTAAGTTTCTTGTCTACTGTGACATACGGGGTGTTACAAAATGGTACGGCCAAACTTTCAGGAAACATTCCTCACACACAAATAAAGAAAGAGATGTTATGTGGACATGTGTCCAGAAACGCTTAATTTCCATGTTAGAGCTCATTTTACTTTCGTCAGTATGTACTGTACTTCCTCGATTCACCGCCAGTTGGCCCAATTGAAGGAAGGTAATGTTGACTTCGGTGCTTGTGTTGACATGCGACTCATTGCTCTATATAATATCATCAAGCACATCAGTACGTAGCATCAACAGGTTAGTGTTCATCACGAACGTGGTTTTGCAGTCAGTGCAATGTCTACAAATGCGGAGTTGGCAGATGCCCATTTGATGTATGGATTAGCACGGGGCAATAGCCGTGGCGCGGTACGTTTGTATCGAGACAGATTGCCAGAACGAAGGTGTCCCGACAGGAAGACGTTCGAAGCAATTGATCGGCGTCTTAGGGAGCACGGAACATTCCAGCCTATGACTCGCGACTGGGGAAGACCTAGAACGACGAGAACATCTGCAATGGACGAGGCAATTCTTCGTGCAGTTGACGATAACCCTAATGTCAGCGTCAGAGAAGTTGCTGCTGTACAAGGTAACGTTGACCACGTCACTGTATGGAGAGTGCTACGGGAGAACCAGTTGTTTCCGTACCATGTACAGCATGTACAGGCACTATCAGCAGCTGATTGGCCTCCACGGCTACACTTCTGCAAGTGGTTCATCCAACAATGTGTCAATCCTCATTTCAGTGCAAATGTTCTCTTTACGGATGAGGCTTCATTCCAACGTGATCAAATTGTAAATTTTCACAATCAACATGTGTGGGCTGACGAGAATCCGCACGCAATTGTGCAATCACGTCATCAACACAGATTTTCTGTGAACGTTTGGGCAGGCATTGTTGGTGATGTCTTGATTGGGCCCCATGTTCTTCCACCTACGCTCAATGGAGCACATTATCATGATTTGATACGGGATACTCTACCTGCTCTGGTAGAACATGTGCCTTTACAAGTACGATACAACATGTGGTTCATGCACAATGGAGATCCTGCACATTTCAGTCGAAGCTTCTCAACAACAGATTCGGTGACTGATAGATTGCTAAAGGCAGACCAATTCCATGGCCTCCACTCTCTCCTGACCTCAACCCTCTTGACTTCGATTTATGGCGGCATTTGAAAGCTCTTGTCTACGCAACCTCGGTACCAAATAAAGACACTCTTGGTGCTCGTATTGTGGACGGCTGTGATACAATACGCCATTCTCCAGGGCTGCATCAGGGATTCCATGGCTGGCCATGGTGGTCGTGCGGTTCTAGGCGCTGCAGTCCGGTACAGCGGGACTGCTATGGTCGCAGGTTCGAATCCTGCCTCGGGCATGGATGTGTGTGATGTCCTTAGGTTAGTTAGGTTTAAGTAGTTCTAAGTTCTAGGGGACTGATGACCTAAGATGTTAAGTCCCATAGTGCTCAGAGCCATTTGAACCATTTTTTGGATTCCATGCGATGGAGGGTGGATGCATGTATCCTCGCTAATGGAGGACATTTTGAACATTTCTTGTAACAAAGTGTTTGAAGTCACGCTGGTACGTTCTGTTGCTGTGTGGTTCCATTCCATGATTAATGTGATTTGACTAGAAGTAATAAAATGAGCTCTAACATGGAAAGTAAGCGTTTATGGACACATGTCCACATAACATATTTTCTTTCTCTGTGTGTGAGGAATCTTTCCTGAAAGTTTGGCCATACCTTTTTGTAACACCCTGTATACATTTCCCTATCCTGTTGGTGTATGCTTAATCTTGTTCAAAGCTCGCATTTCTGTCAAAATCAGGTCATAACTAGCTTTCTGAGCCTAATATTATGTGAGCTACAGTGGTTTTTAAGAGGGCTTAAAACTCTGACACTTTGTTACGAAAGCTTCTGCACTTAAATACGTGAGTTGTTATACTCTCATCTCTGGAGGGCATTTCTTTGGATCTTACACTGATACTTCTGGGTCAAAATGATGTCGCATTTGCACCAAGTCTTGTGAACTGTAGGTTATTGTGACTTGACGTGATGGACAGTGTGAATGCAGCCTGGCATGACGGTACTGTTATGTGATGTGACTGTGCCATGACAACCAGTGTGAACTGGTCTTCAGAAAAGGTAAATGTTATTTTTCGTATTAGGTGCCACAACCACCAAGATAAGCCTAACTCACTCAGTTCAGGTAAACAGGGATTTTGACATGATAGCGAGTATTTGTATGCTACTTGCAACAATTCAGACAAATAATACAGTGGGTAAAATGTCAAGTACATTAAATATTAAGTGCAAACAAATGAAAAATCATTGCAGTGAGTCTTATGAAGAATTGAGATTCTTCTTCATGTGTATTTGGTGTTACCTTTGAGTCACAATTATAACTTATAAAATTCGAGAACAACTGCAGTACACAACATTAATCTTTGTATACTCCAAGACAGGTGTTTTGGTTTATACATTAATAGTTTAATTTATGTGTTTTTCACATCTAGTAGTTCATATTTTTGGAAACTCGCAATGGTATGGAATGTATAAATAAATTAAAAAAAAATGGCCTGCTGGTACACGTTTTATCAGTGACAACTTGGTGACACAATGACTTTCATAAAAATTAGTATTTATTCTTAAGACAAAATAGATATTTATTCGTCTTTGAAACAGTTTTTTTATATCCAACAAACAAACAAACACAGAACGAGGATAAAGAGCTAATTTACTGCACCATAGCCAACAGTGAGGTATTCCTGCACAATGATTAATTACAAACTGTATCAGTACCCATTATGGTGATGTGTGTTTGTTGTTTGTAAATACCCTATTACTCCCAAATGATTTCTATTTTCTACGGATTTGCAGTTTTCCCATTCCCGCTGGAAGTTCGTATGGCATGTCCTCACTCAAAGCTCTGTGTGTGCAGATATCTATGCATGCAGATCACTTGCAAACGTGGTATGTTCACATCACGCATTTTCGAATCTAGTGCTCGACCTCCTTTTGTCGGTGTAGAAAAGAAATTTCAGTGACAAGCGACCTCTCCTCATACTGTAACATCAAAGTTTACTTCATTTATTTAAAAATGGAGATAATTCTCAACTTGTGTTAAAAAAAAGAAAAAAAACAGGAAACAAAATGCTAGAAACTGAAAGACAGATCAAAATGATGTACATAGTGGTTGATTAAGCAAATGCAGTTTTCGCACATAAATTTACTTCGGGAATTGCAGGGTGAATTCGAAGACTGGCTTAATTATTTGAGGATGGATTTAGAAACATATAATTATCTCTTGGCGCCCATAACTCCTAGTATAGTACGAAAGGAACCTTGTGTGAGGAGAGCAATTTCTTCACACGAATGATTAAGGTGATGTTAAGATTCCTGGTAACAGGAGCTACAAGGATCTAGAACTTGCTATTGAAATTTCAATACAAGCATTGACTGAAATCATACCTGACACATACGAGCTATTTACGTTATTCTGAAGGATGATTCGATGAAGACAATTAAAGTAATT
The DNA here is from genome assembly GCF_021461385.2 of Schistocerca piceifrons. Taxonomy (NCBI): domain Eukaryota; kingdom Metazoa; phylum Arthropoda; class Insecta; order Orthoptera; family Acrididae; genus Schistocerca; species Schistocerca piceifrons. The sequence goes on along the minus strand of NC_060138.1, from coordinate 550,460,333 downwards.
TGCTTCAGTTCTGAAAGTTATAGATCATATTTTTACAGTTTTGTATGTGTTTGAGGCACAGTATAGTTCAGTTTGTTTCTAAGTCGAGATTTTCGATTCCCTGCGTGAAGTCTACCAGCAACTTTTGCACTAGACTAGAAAATTCCATTCTAGAACTCTAGTCAGGGATCATTGTACATCTGGAAATTTTTACTTGTGGTAGTGAATCCTACAGTTACCGCTAAATCGCTCTTTTTATGAATCGCAAATTATATTAGGATGTAAGCGAAGTATAATAATAAGTGGAAGTGTAATAACAAGTATGTATCTTGTTCCAAAGTCTTCTATTATTAGTTTACTGGTAACGCAATACTTTGAGTTTACTGTTGTTTAGAACAAATAAAGCCTACTTTTTGTTGCTACCCTGTCACAACTGATGTTAGATTATGGTATAGGGCAGTACTGAGTGAATTCCCTGGCACCAGATCGAATAGATTTCGCTGCTTTGCTTTTTTCCGTAAACAGTCCGTAACGAATATTTTTTTTTTAATTATGTACTGTTTCCGTGTTCGCTGTAGGGTCACCCGCTCTTACTTTCTTTGTTAAAGAATTGTAAGCAGCTGCCTTCTCGTCCATACCGCCGTATTCGCTGCTTTTAATTTTCCACAAAAGTGTATGACTCTTATAAAGAAAATTCGGGTATGAACTATCTAGAACACTGGCATGTATCTGCCATTTTAAAATTCACAGTGCGCACACAGCCGAAAGACACCTTAGTTTTAGAGTCAGATGTGCGGCAGTCACCTGTCCATTCGCTCCACCTTGTCTGCGCAATGCTTAGCCAAGAACAATGGTTGGTGTGATTCGAACCCATAGATCTGAGAAATCGCACTCAAACGTCTAACCCCAACTTCCAGGTTTACACACATGTCATATCTCAACAAATCTCCTGTAGCACGCAACGATCTTTTTGCGCAGACGCTTTGTATGCATTCATTTGCGCAGACAGCTCTTTACGTTTGTATGGGAATAAATGTTGGTTTGCAAAGATATGTACCTTTGTGCGTAGATTGGGCGGGAAAATTTTGCCGCCAAAGCTGCCGAAGTGGGAGCGTTGTGATCAGAACGGTGTGAGTTGTGTGAAAACTGGAAAATGGAAGGGTTTGATGATCCCGGTATATTTTTTTCGGATAATTTTGGCGGTGATGATCAGGCCAGTGAATCGCGTCTCACGCTGCAAAGTACTAAGAAGAAATTTAAACAGTTTTTGAAGCAGTTTCATGAAGGAAATTTTAATTATAAATACAGGTAATGTTTTCAGTTTTATGTGCTTTTGTAATTGATGATGAATGTTATAAATACGTTTTGATGAAATAAGATAAATTTTGTGCGGACGTTTTACTCATATACTGCTATTGGCATTGAAACCAAAGACAGCATGGTATACGTTGTGGAAGGAATCATTTAGATCATTTGGGTGCAATAAAAGATCTTGTTTTGATCTTCGTTATGTATACGTGTTCGCAGTTTGTTCCTCGAAATTAGCGGTTTTATTATCATTGATGCATGAACGATAGTTCTTCATTGTAGAGTGAATGGCGTAGATGTACAAAGGAAGTTACCAAACCAAATAAAAACTATGATATTTTAAGTGTCGAAGGAGAATTTGGCTTATGAAATTATGCTAACAGACGACTGTGTAACGAAAACCATTAGACGGAAGGTACTGTGCGGTTTGATCGTAACATTTATATAAAAATACAAACGTCTCATTAAGAACTTCTGTTTTACTAAAAACTAACAGAAAACGCGTAGGTGTTATGAATACCATAAAGAGTTGACTGATTTGTTGTGAATATAGTAAAATTTGAGTACTGCCGTGCTACACATTTCCTTTTGTTTTCTTCTCCCAAGTTCAGCGTGAATGAGCTTTAGATTGATGTTGCCAACTCAAGGCTTCACTTTTATGTCCATGTCTCGTGCACGAGGCGCCGTGATTTTTGTGCATATGTATTTTTAACGTTTTGCTACTATGAAAATTAAAGAGGGTTAAGGGGAAAGCAGTATATAAATTTAACCCTGTGGTAATTACAAAATCTTTGGTGAGAAATGGAATGTGAGATATGTGAAGCCATTGTTGAAATCCTTATCTTGTTTCACACACACTGAATAATATTTGTTGGTCATGTAAGATTTTGCTTCGTTCTTCTGTACAAACACAGTATTTTTTAATGTAAGACTTGATTTACTGTACATCTCATACTGTTCTGCTTCGTGATTGTATCTATGAAATTAATATTACCAGCTCACCTGTCTCTCCTAATATGCTAATTTAGATCACTGCATCACTGCCCCCCCCCCCCCTTATGTCTAGGACTTGTTAACTTCATATAGTAGGGAATTGGCCTTTGGCCCCAAATCTGTAGCTTTTTTTTTTACTTGAGGCCTCATTAGTAAATTGGAATGAACTACTGTTGCCACAGGAAATTAAAGGAAGGGCATATAGAATGTCAGCAGATGTTTTATTCTTATGAGATTGTCAGTGGAAATCTGATGAAATCCATCAGAAATGATTTATCTGTGACATTGCAGTACTCTTGTCCAAAACTGTGTTGTTTGTTGATTCTTGTGTAAAATGCCGTAATTCATCCATACCAGACACAGCAGAAGAATAATGGATTAGGCTTCCAATTGATCCACTGTTAAACCTTGAACACACTATTGAGATAAGTTAGGACGTCTTGGACAAATTGGGCTTATTAGCAGAAGATCACTGTCAAGTAATCTTTCAAAGTACCCAAAGAAATTCTGGCATATAGAAAGACTATTAGTGGCAGCAAAGTTAGTGTCCAGCCCTTAGCAAATGAGGCAGGAACTGAAATTTAGGGTAGCAAATCAAAAGCTGAAATGGTTGACTCTGCTTTGAAATGGTCATTCCATTGGAAAACTGAGGAGAATTGCCCAGTTTTAATCCTCGTACCACTGAAAATATGAATGAAATAAGTAATAGTGTCAGTGGTGTTGAGAAATAGCTGAAATTGTTGAAACTGAACAAAGCTCCAGGCCCCAGTGGAAACCCTGTCAGATTCTATACTGAATTTGTGGCTGACATTGCCCCTCTTCTAACTATAACCTATCATAGATCTCTTGAACAAAAAACCGTGCACAGTTCGTGGATAAAGGCACAGGTTACACCCGTCTACAAGACAGGTAGTAAATCTGATTCACAAAACTAATGTTAAATATCCTTGATATTGATTTGTTTTAGAATCTTTGAACATATTCTGAGATCAAACATAATGTGAGGTATCTTGAACAGAACAACCTCCTCAGTGCCTGCCAGCATGGATTTTGAATACATCAATCCTGTGAAACCCAAGTTGCACTTTTTTCACACGATATACTGAAACCTTTGGATCTGGTAGATGCTGTATTTCTTGGTTCCCAAAAGCATTTGACTCAATACCAAGCCTACACTTATTGTCAAAAGTATGATTATATGGGCTATCAAGTGAAATTTGTGTCTAGATTAAGGCCTTTTTGGTAGGAAGGACACAGAATGTTATCTTGGGTGGAAAGTCATCAGATGTAGCAGTAACTTCAGGTGTGCCTCAGGGAAGTGTGTTGGAACCCTAGCTGCTCATATTTTATATTTATGATCTTGCAGGCAATATTATTAGTAACCTCAGGCCTTTTGCAGATGATGCAGTTATCTATAACGAAGTACTATATGAAAGAAGCTGCATAATAATTCAGTCAGGTCTTGGTAAGATTTCAATGTGGTGCAGAGATTGGCAGCATGCTCTAAATGGTCAGAAATGTAAAATTGTACAGTCACAAAATGAAAAAAATGTAGTGTCCTATGACTATAACATCAGTGAGTCACTATTGGAATCTGCCAACTCATACAAATACTTTTTGTGTAACACTTTAATGAAATGGAATGATCACATAGGTTCAGTTGTGGGTAAAGCAGGTGGTAGACTTTGGTTTGTTGGTATAATATTGGGGAAGTGCAATCAGTCTACTAAGGAGATTGCTTACAAATCAGTCGTTCGACCAGTTCGAGAATATTGCTCAATTGTGTGGGACGCGTATCAGATAGGAGTAGCGGGATATTGAAGGTATACAGAGAAGGGCAGCACGAATGGTCACAGGTTTATTTAATCCATGGAAGTTTCACAGCGATACTGAACGAACTGAACTGGAAGACTTGTGAAGATAGATGTAAACTATCACTAGTAAGTCTATTAAAAGTTTCAAGAATTGGCTTTAAATGATTACTCAATGCATATACTACAACCCCCTATATATTACTCACATAGGGATCTTGAGGATAAGATTAGAATAATTATTGCATGAGACATTCAATTAATCGTTCTTCCTGCATTCCATACGTGAATGCAACTGTAATAAACTGATACAGTGGGACGTATCCCTCTGCTATGCACCTCATGGTGGTTTGCAGAACATAGATGTAGATGTTATCTTGTTGAAAGACTTTAAAGATACAACATGGGTTCCAGCCTTAATATCTCAGAAATGTAATGGGCGCTTTCCAATTACGGATTATTGAGCCAGAGATGATAGTGTTGAGTACCTGATGGCACATCATACTGCCACACAAGTTGCTGTTCCATATGACAGTGACGAATGCAAACTGGGAATGTTCACTCTCAGAGCCTCCTCACACGTCTATTGTGACGCTGTACACAGAGCTGGTACATGTTGGAAAAGGTGTGACTTCAAGCTTAAGCCCAGTGTTATTGTTGGGTGCGTGAGGATTGGCTCTCCTCTTCTAGTCGCTACAAAAAAGGAAGCCCCAACACTACTTATACTAAGTATATAGTAATCGATGCATGATCATGCTGTCTGTGTGGATACTTGAACAATGGCATTGTTTGACTCAAGATAAATGATGTGGCTGCATGAGAGTGCACAGCTGAGGGAACAATATAATTTTTCCTCGGATGCTGGTTGCATTGGGTTGTAAAGATGCTGCACAGCAGCGAATGTGGTCTTCCTTAACTGACACATTTTATATTCACATGATGTTCATGGAGTCCCATTCAACATGATCGAAATGTTACAGAATGATAAACATGGTCTTGATAGGCCACAATCCTGCTGCTGTCTAGTGCTGTCACTGCTAGTAGGTGTTTCTGCATAATACATTAGATGTAACCGAACCACATTATGAAAAGGAAAGTTACTTCCTACCATATAGTGGAAATGTTGAGTCGCAGATAGGCATAACAAAAAGATTATCACAAATAAATAAAGCTTTCGACCATTAAGGACTTCAGAAGATAAACACACACACACACACACACACACACACACACACACACACACACGACCGCAGTCTCAGGCAACTGAAACTACACTGGAAGCAGTAGCACCAGTGTGTGATGGGAGTGGCAACTGGGTGGGTGTAAGGAGGAGATGGGGAGGGATAGGGATAGTATGCTGGGGGTGGTGGACAGCAAAGTGATGGAGGTTAGATGGAGGGCATGGGGTGGGGGGGGGGGGGGGCAGAAGTAGTGGAAAAGGAGAGAAATAAAAAGACTGAGTGTGATTGTGGAATGATAGCTGTGTAGTGCTGGAATGGGAGCAGGGAAGGGTCTGGATGGGTAAGAATAGTGACTGACAACGGTTGAGGCCAGGACAGTTACAGGAATGTAGGATGTATTGCAGTGAGAGTTTCCATCTAAGCAATTCAGAAAAGCTGAAGCAGTCATTGAAATGAAAGTTGTCATGTTTGGCAGTTTGTTCAGCAACAGGGTAGTCCACTTGTTTCTTGGACACAGTTTGTCGGTGGCCATTCATGCAGACAGACAGCTTGTTGGTTGTCATGCCCACATAGAATACAGCGCAGTGGTTGCAGCTTATCTTGTAGATCACATGACTGGTTTCGCAGGTAACCCTGCCTTTGGTAGGATAGGTGATGTTCATGACCGGACTGGAGTAGGTGGTGGTGGGAGGATGTATGGGACAGGTCTTGAATCTAGGTCTATTACAGGAGTATGAACCATTAGGTAAGGGGTAAGGGTTTGGGAGCAGGGGTTGATAAGGATGGATATTGTGTAGGTTTGCTGGACAGCAGAATGCCACTGTGGGAGGTGTGGGAAGGATAGTGGCCAGAACATTTGTCATTTCAGTGCGCAACAAAAGGTAGTAGAAACCCTGGCAGAGAATGTAATTCAGTTGCTCCAGTTATGGGTGGTACTGAGTTATGTGGGGAATGCTCCTTTGCGGCCACATGGTAGGACCCGAAGTTAATATATTTCCATTCTGCTTTAGGAATCATTAACTTAAAAAGACTGCATGAATGGTTCTGTAAAGGGCTCAATATCAGGGCTGACTCAGTCCTTCCCTGCCATCCCGTCCAGTAAGTGTCCCCTGATGCAGGGTTCTGGGAAACTTTTCTGAACTCCATCCCTTTTTAAGCCTCAACAGTCCTGCAGCATCAAAGGAAATCCTCCTCAAATGTTCTAACCTTATATGGCAGACATGCAACTTCCCGAACTCATGGAGGGAGGTGGTTCTGATTACTCTCCTGAAACCAGGACAGGACCGTTCGTCTCCCAATAGTTTCAGGAGTATCGCCTTAACGGGCTGCATAGGAAAGACTCTGGAGCGAATGATTAATCACGTGGTCTGATTGTTAAAAGACCAGACCAGTCCTTAGCTGCTCTGTCTGGCTTTCGGAGAGTTTGGTCCACTGTTGACAACCTGACTCTGCTACAGGCAGCTATTCAGCATGCTTTCCTATGCAACCATCACTGCATCGGTATGTTCTTTTATATCAGTAAGGCATATGATACCACTTGGAGATACTGCATTCTCACACAACTGCGTTAAAGGAGCTTTCATGGCCACCTCCCCATCTTCATATGGTCTCCTGTTTTTAAAAAAGAGGTGGAGCCCCTCCACGCCCACACCGGCATGATGGCCACTCAAAAGGTCTACTGGCATCTCTGCATAAGGGTTTGATTTGATTTTAACAGGGAAGCTATAACAGCTTAGGTCTAACCTGCCACTGCCCGCACCAAAACTAAGTTTATTGTGCTGTATTGCTCCCTGTATATTTAGTGAATCCAACCAGTGCCCTTAAATAGTGCAAAGAATCCCTCTACCAGTTTTTTGTTAGACAGGTCTAGTTGTCCCGAAGATTCTGTATCCTTCACTCTCCAGTGCCATGCATTCGAAGATTAGGTGTGATGCAGTTTCTTCACCCTCATCACAGATCCTGGATTTAGGATCCTCTTCCATTATACCCATTGTGTGTAGGTGTTTTTTGAAATTCCAATGGCCGGTCATCAGTCCAGTCATGAGTTTGATCACTTTCCTGTTCAATCCCAGGATTACAGAGCCACTTTTAAAATGCCTCTTGGGTATCATTACCTTACCATGTTTTTGTTTATGGACCTTGGTCCAATATCCTACGTGCTGTTTACTAAGCCAGAAGCCAGTTCCGTAGTTCTAATTTTATCATAGCCTTCGTGATTGTCAGGACAGGTCCTGGTCCAATAAATGGAGTTGTTGCCCCCATCCTAGCCAATATGTCGGCTTGTTCATTGCCACAGATCCCGGAGTGGCCAGGGACCCGCACTAGGTTTACCCTATTGCTTCCCCCCGAGCTCCACCAGAGCCCTGTGGCATTCTGCAACAATCTTAGATCTAGTTGCAGGAGCTGCCAATGATTTCAGGGCTGCCTAGCTGTCTGAATAGGTGTAGATGCTATGATCCTTGTAGCACCTACACATATTCTCCTCCACACATGCCCTGATTGCAGTAATTTCAGCTTGGAATATGCAAGCCAGTTTTCTTAGAGAGATGATGCCCTCTGGTCTTGGCTGAACCCCGTACACCTCTGCCCCAACGCCTTGGTCTATTTTCGACCCATCAGTGAACCAAATGATGTCCCCCGTACGGTGTCGAACTGTTTTTCCCCATTGCTCCCTGCTTCCAGTTATTGTGCTGCTTGTCAAAGCAGTTGGAAGTTACTATATAGTTGGCAGGCATTTCCCCAGCCATTCCTGTATTTACCTCACTCACTATCTTAGTGTGAGATTCTGGATACCCAAATGAAACCCAGTTTTTGCCAGTTTTAAGTCTGTGTGCCCCAGCTGCTGCCTCCACCTTGACCCAAAGGTGTAGTGGAGGCATGTCCAGCATGGCTTCCATTCCAGCTAATTCTGCCTCTTATGGCTAAGCAGGCCAATCTCTGCTCCTTAGCTGCAAGCCACTGTTCTACCTTCTTCCACCACACTACGGCCCAGTAGGAAATCCTAGGTCTGACCACTGTGGTGTACATCCAGTGCATACCCCTGGGGCTTAGGCCCCAGTTTTTGCCACAAGCCCTTCTAGTACTCACTAGAGCATTTTTGCCTTGGAGCAGATACTCTTAATGTGAGGGGTCCACGTTAACTTCTCATTTAAGGTTACCCCTCGATATTTCACTATCCCCTTCACAAATAGTTTCATCGAAGAGCTTTAGATTCCAACTTTGAGTGTTGAATATCTATCTTCTTAGGATTAACCCTCAGATCCTGTTTAATGTACCAATTTTGCACAGTGTCCAAACCTCTTTGTGCCATATTTATAACTGTGTCAGTAAATTTGCGAAGCATAACTATGACAAGGTCATCTGCGTATCCTTGGCCGAAGCATTGTCTGGAATTTAATTCCTCAATGAGTTCGTTCACCACTGGATTCCACAATACATAATAGAGGGGACAAAACTCCTCCTTGAGGACAGCCTCTAGTGGTGTTAATTACCATATTTTCAGTCATCATGGTAGCCTCTACCTTCCTTCCACTAAGCATGGCCCTGGTCCACCTGCATATAGTTTTCCCCAGGTCATGCACCTCTGCTGCTCTTATCATGGAATCGAAGGTCGTGTTACTGAAGGCCCCCTCGATATCCAGGAAGATGCAGAGGTCTATTTCTTGGAAGTTAATTGCTTTCTCCACCTTCCCGAGTTGGTGGACAGCTGTCTTACATGATTTACCTGGTTGATATGCTTGTTCGTTTGAGTGTAGAGGGGTGCTACTTAGCCTCCTCTCTCCAACATATACATTAAACAGTTTTTCCAATGTTTTGAGAATGGAGGAGGACAGACTGATTGGTCCCATAGCCTTAGCCTTAGCATGATCATTTCTCCCTCACTTTGGAATGAAAGCAACCTTCACTGCCCTCATAGCATTGAGAATGATTCCTACTGCTAGGCTAACCCTGAACAGCCTGAATAGGACTCTTATGAGCTTCTCTCCTGCCTGTTGGAGGAGAGTTGGAAAAATTCCATCTGGACCAGGTGACTTGAACGGTTGGAAAAATTCCATCTGGGCCAGGTGACTTGAACGGTTGGAATGTTCCCACCACCCATTGGATTTTATTAAAGTTCACACACTCTTTGGCCGATTCCCAGTCCTCTCTTTGAGTGCCTGAGAACCGTTGTCTCTCCGGGATCACATTCTGATCTGTGTTGTCCGGCAGAGCATATTGAGGAAAGTGAGTTTTGAGGAGCAGTTCCGGTGTCTCATGTGCTGTCTTCGTATATTCCCCATCCTCCTTCCTCAGCATACTTCCTGGATTGGTTGGTATTCTAGTGAGAATCCTGTGAAGTCTAGCTTGTGCAGCCATACTCTCCACTTCCTCACAGAATACCTTTCAGGATGCCTTCTTTGCTTGTCTGATTGCAAGATTGTAGTTGACAAGGGCCTCATGATATTTAGCCCAGTGTCGTTTATGTCTCGCAATATTAAACAGTCTACGAACTTGTTTTCTTTGCATTTCCAAGTTGTTGTTCCACCTAGGCACACTCCTATTTGTGCACTTCTTGGTGATTGTGCAGTTGTCCTGATATGAGGTCACTATGGCTACTTCCTCAAATTCTACTGGCTTCCTTATCGAGGATTTAATTTCCGATAAGCCTAAGTCAAGGTCCCTCCTATATGTCTCCCAGTCTGTTTTCCTGGGATTCCTATAGGTCATGGTCTGTCTGATTCCCATTTCAACCTTGAATTTAATGTACATTTGGTCCGATGAGGATGGCTCCAACAGCACATGTCATTGTTTGACATAGCTGCCCATCAAATGGAACTAAAGGTTATGTCAATTACTTCTTCTCTTCTACTGTTCCTGAACGTTGGTTCATTGCCCCTATTCAGGACATCTAAGCTGTTATCTAAAAGAAGTTCAAGAAGGTACTCACCTCTACTGTTGGTGTCCTTGATGCCCCACACTAGGTTGTGGGCATTGGCGTCGCATCCCACCAGCAGTTGGTCATTTCTTACATAGATGTATGGTCTGGAGTTTCTTAGATTTCTAGCATAAATCAGCTTACCTCCAGTGCCACCGAGGCTCGATACACCCACTTTATATAAATAAGGTTCTTGTATCAGGGCCACGTCCACTTCCTGCTTGCCCAGGCAGTGACTCAGGCCAGCAGAGGCCCCTTTACTATACTGCAGATTAATCTGCAGCATCTCCAGTCTGTCTTGCTGCCGTCTTTGAGGTCTGTAAGAACCCTGTTGGCGACCTGCAAGAACCCTAAAAACAATTTCAGGTCCTGCTCCCGCATCACCTTCAGGGACTCTCCGACCTCCACTGCCAGGGTTCATCCTTCCGCTGCAACCTTCTGGTTGATCATTCTCCAATCTTCTGTCGAGACTTTTGGATTCTGGCCCCCTATTTTCCTAAACAGAGTCGTAGGAGACACTTCCTTAAGGATCTTTGGTACCCATATTGAGATCTTTGCTCTCTGAAGAAGCTCTGCTGCCGTCTTAACCAGCAGCTTCACAACTTCCCTCGGGGATATTATAGGCACCTTGTCCTTGAACCATTCCCCCGTGTGCACCCCCTCACAGACAAAAATGAGGGCACCATGATCTAGATAGACCCTCCTGAAGTTGGGTCCTGGGCCAGCGCCCCCCCTCCCCCCTACCTTCCCCCCCCCCCTACCTTCCCCCCCCCCCCCCCTCCCCGATCTTTTCAAAGGGAGCCACATGTTCCTCCTGCTACGAGGTGATGGCTATCAGTGGACAGCCTTCCTGGATAACTGCCATCCTAAAAATCGAGACTGCAATATTGTAGGTCTGTTTCCCTATTTCTTGCCTTGGTTTTTTCTGGACTCGCTTATCCAGGGAGAAGGGACTCTTTGATTCCTCCCTTATCCGCTTGCTACCTGTCTTTGAAGTAGAAGGTGTCTGTTAAAAGAAATTCAAGAAGATACTCACCTCTAGTGTTGGTATCCTTGCTGCGCGTCCCCTTCAACCTGAGACAGTTTCTTCCTGGGGTCTTAGGTTCAAGTCCCTTTAATTCCCTCCACTTGTCTTTAGGAAACCATTCTGTCCCTTCCTCTTTCCTCTGTTCCCTGAGTAGTTTCCTCCTCTGGCCCCCAGACAAGCCTTTGATCTTAATCTGGTCTAGCTTCGCAGTTACAGTTCCCACTTCTGGCTCAGGTCTAGATCCTGATTCAGTTGTGGGGATGCCTTCCATCAGTACTGACCCTGTTGTTTGAATATCTGAAGTCTCAATTTGCTCTTCAGTTTGTTTTTCCTTGTTTTCTTTAGTCATGTCCATATTGGTCCCACACGATTTGAGGATCTGCAAGGTCCACACCACGAATACCCCGCGCGGTGTAAGGCTACTTACTCAAGGAGGTCGCCCGGTATCCCTGAGGCTCTGTTTGTGACACATCTTCCCATGTGCCACACACCCCTTGGCACGGATTGCATCACACCTTGGGTTGGGACAGGGAGTTGTGTAGGACTAAGAGTGGATAGTGAAGATGGGACGTTACTGGGATACTCTTAGTCTGATCCATTAACTGAGGCCTTTCCGGCAGCCACCTACAACATTGCCCTCAGCTTCACCCGGATACGCAAGCCTCTCCACCCGGAGAGTCTGCACGAGGGTTAGTTCTCGCTAAAGTGAGGTGTCGCAGGATGTGGGTACTGTGATGTTTGCATACGTCTGGTTAGGGTTCATCATTAATACACACTCATCTGGAGGTAGATATAGAGTCAAAAGTTGAATGAAGTGTAGTGGTTTGAAGGGCAGAGGAAAATAGTGCCAAGGCAAGAGCCAAGGGAAAATAACCTCTGCAATAGTTAGGTCGGGTAGTAAGAGCAGTAGCGGATGTCTTGTTGCCTGTGACAGGTCATATGTCGGATGCAGTGTTGGGTGATGTTGGTGACTTGTTTGTGCGTCAGTGAGTGATCTTGTCAGTTTCTCTGCTGTGGCTTGTGGGTCGGCTTTAATAGCAGCTGGTATATCCAGTCAACATCGCTGATATGCAGGGGCTTTCCAGCGTTTGTTGCTTGTTGGTGTATGTTAGCTTGCTAGCTAGTAGTGTCTTTGGCCACTTATGCTTCCACTTATGGTTGTAATCGTTGTTTCCCAGAGTAAGGATGAAAGGATTGTTTGAGTGTCTTGAGTTCCTGTATAGTCGTGAGGTGTGTTTTATTGAATACTTCCTTGAGGATTTCAAGGTGGTATTCATTGTGAAGATCTATGGTGTGTGTGTGTGTGTGTGTGTGTGTGTGTGTGTGTGTGTGTAGCATGGAGTGTTGCTAATGATTTCGTAGCACTGTGTTTTCTATGATCTGCAGGCGGCACTGGCGTGTAGAAGTTGCATATCCCCCGACAGGAGCTGCGTACGTCATCAGAGGTCTAATCAGTGTCATGTATATGGACCTTGACACCCTGTGCTTTCCCTGTTGAGCCTTGCATGCGCTCTATTGGCAACTTGTTCGATGTAAGTTTCCAGTCCGGCTAGACAGAGATATATCTCGGAAACATATTGGGCATGTATGTAGTGTCATCTGTCTACTGTGTTGATGTTTGCACAGTAGTTTTGGTCTGCTTCGCACTTTTTGACATTTACTTCAATATGTCGTCATTCCAACCAAGGCTCGGCAGTTCAGAGTGCCGTCTGTATTCGTGAATTAATGTTCGACGGTTTCCAATCTTGTGCAAGGATGGCTGTGTCATCTGTGTAGATGGCTAACGTTGTTTTTTATGTTGCTGGGAATTCGTTAATGTACAGGTTGAACAAGATTGGCCCTAGGATGCTTCCCTGGGGTACTCCAGCTTGGATACCATGTTTGCCCTGCATGTCAGTGTTGAAACATCTGTTCTTGAGATACGAGATGTACGAGTCCGTCCCAGAAACCAGCTATGCTTAGTTTGCGTATAAGGCTGGTGTGCCAAAGACGGCGAAAACTTTTTCAATGTCCAGGAACATGGCCCCTGTGGCTTTGTTCGTGTTGTAGCAGTGTTTAGTGGTGATTCCTAAAGCCGAATTGCTCTGGTCTGAGGGTGTCATTGGCGATGCAGTGCCTAGTGATCCGTTTTAATATTACCTACTCAACAAACTTGCTGAATGAGCGCAACAGACTGATGGGTCAGTAATTTTGTGGGAGGTAGTTGTCTTTCCCTGGCTTTCTGAACATCAGGACCGTGGCTGCCTTCCAGAAGTCAGGGAAGTGTTGGTGTTGTAGGATGGCATTCGTTATGTGTGCAAGGGTCTTTCCTGTCTCACTGGGTTTTTAGGACCCGCGTTGGTGCTTCGCTGTCAGATTGATTTGAACAGGAGAATGGTGTTCCTCAGGCAGTGTTGTAAGTGTTACCCTCTTTGTCATAGTCATAAACAGTATCACATCTACAGTAAGGAGTCCTGTACAGTGATCCTTATTCCATCAGTTGCAACTAATAGTGCAGTGGTTAGAGGAGTGGGCTGCAGACAGATTTTCAGTTTTCTGTGGATAAGTGTGTGCGTGCGCGCGCACAATCAGTGGGGAAGGAGATGTCTTTCTGCTGGGTACCAGGGCACCAGGGAATTGTGGGAAACGAAAGTGTGGATCTAGCTGCCAAGGAGGTGTGTCTGGATCCTCAGGTCATTCAGGGTGCCATCCCCCTGTGTGCTATGATGTTGCTGTTGAGCTCCACTGTCTTGCATCAGTGGGAGGATGAGTGACTAGAAGTAACTGACAGTAAGCTCCATGTCGTAAAGCCCACAACTTGGCCATGGCATACCTCCTTCCAACGACGTTGACGGGACAAGATCCTCCTCATTCGTCTTCACATAGGCCACTGCCGTATGATGCATAGTTTTTTGTTCTGGCAAGAGGACCCTCTGATACCCTCGCTGTTGAGCGCCCGTAAGCACTAAAACATACTCATTAGAAAATAATGTAGACATAATGCTTATAATTTATCTTCAGTGTGAGTAGATTAACATTGGTCATAATTTGTTGTAAGGACACTTTGCAGAAGCAGCCTGCAGTGGCCTTAATTAACATAGGCTAATATGAGTCTAATGCAAAACCAGTTAGAGGAAAGAGAGACTTGCAAATAATTAAGTTATGGCCTTTTCATGTAGTTAATATTATATTGAATAGCTGTTTTAATGATTCACAATAATAGTGTTCCAGAGGAAACTCAGAAGATAACAGTTAACCCCACTGACTTGCCACTGGCAGTAAATATCTGAAGTTTCATAAAGCAGTTTGAAATAGTTTGAATACCTTCATGCAGACTCTACTGAAAATCATTGTTGACACTTCTGTCTAAGATAGTTGTGATCAAGGACAACCAAAATTGCAGAATTGTTCAAGTTTGGTTTATTAGGCACAGTAAAATTTCCAACAAGGATTGAAGGCTGTTGTGCAACAGCTATGGAGAACTTGTTTTTGAGTTCAACTGCCATTGGTGATGTCAGTTTATGTTAGAGACCCCTTGTAAGACTATCAACTTCTGACTCTCCAACTACCAAGGTATGTTTTGCTAAATATGGCACACCTTCTCTCTCTCTCTCTCTCTCTCTCTCTCTCTCTCTCTCTCTCTCTCTCTCTCTCTCTCATTTCCTTCACTCCCTCCCATAAAACCTGTTAGGTTCATTTGGATCAAAGACAAGAAACCAAATAATAATTTAAAAGTTGTTTTTACTAAAATAAAAATAATTGTTTGTATCCTGCTGTACAGTAAAATTTGTTTCCTACAGAGACACCTTGAAAAGACAATACAACTTGGGGCAGTACTGGCTCCAGGTTAATTTGGAAGATCTAGCAAGTTTCGATGAAACCCTGGCGGAGAAAATGTACAAGCAGCCAACAGAACATCTTCCCATTGTATGTACACTGTTGATTACCTTTCATTTTTGTGATTCTTTCTTTAATAAAACTGGGTATTAGATTATTTTAATTTTTAGTTCGAGGAAGCAGCGAAAGAAATTGCAGATGAAGTAACGGCTCCAAGACCCCTTGGAGAAGAAGCAGTGCAAGATATTCAGATATTACTGTCCTCTGATGCAAATCCTGCTAGCATGCGTGACATGAAGGTACTAGGAAATAAATGTTCTGATTAGTAGACTATTGGTCATTGAATATGAATTTTTTGTTCCATAGATTACTTAGACATATTGGTGGTTGCTGCTGCTGCTACAAAAAATGATAGTAATAATTATCATAGCACCGGAGTGTTGTAGCCTTGTTACAGTATATTAAGCAAGATTTGAGCAGTGGACCAGAACTGGTGCCCAGGCAAAGTGTGCAAATTCCTCTGCAAAAGATGTTAATTAGTCTGAAATTAATGCTCCTCTAATGGCAAAATCTGTATGTGCACTGTTTGGATTTTACATGGAAAACATTTTTCTGGAAGGTTTCTGAAGTATGCCACTTCTATAATTAAAACATGTATGAATCGGTGTAAACTTTTCACTGAGGTAGGATAAACAGAAATGTTTTTAATTTTTTATCTAAGAATCTCTCTCTATTGTTCAGATGTGATAGCTCAAATTCTAGGTAAATGTAGTACGTAAAATTCATTCTTACATGAACTGAATATGCAGAAACAGTTAAGTGATTGAAATAAATAAAAATTGCATACTTATGATAAAATCGAAAACTTGCTTTCAAAAATCTAGTATTATTTGGATTTTAAAATTGAAAACTTGTTTTCAAAAATTACCATCTTTTACATTTTAAATACTAAAAACACTTTTTTTTAACGTGCTTCACTATATGTTTCGAAATTGGGTGATTCAAATTTTGTAAGAATGCAGACAAATATGTATAATTAAAGCTCATCGTGTAGTTTGGTGAAAGCTATATCCATTGCCACGATGTAAGCAACATGGTTCGAAAGACAATGTAAAACCTATACCGGACCAGTCATGTCCAAGTCAACAAAAATCTACGTTGGCTGCCAAGCTATGGCAATCTTGTCAGAATTATGGTAGAGTAACAGTTGGTAACCAGAATGAAAGATGCTCCTGTCACAGCACAAAAAAGGTGAGTATGTCCTGGGCAGAGTTAGGACTGTAAAAGAAGGGATCTACCTTTACGAATTATCTGGCAGCTTCAAAGACATTTCCTCCTGTGGTGTCGGGGCCTGGAATAGACCAGTGGTCCTTCTTTGCCTGTCTTAAGAGGAGACCAATAGGAGTCTCTTTAATTGGTCACATTTTTACCTGGTATTTTGACCATACCAATGGAGTGGATCTATGTTTGCACCCGAAATCCAGCACAGTGGGGTTATCGTGTACCCTCTCGGTGGCAGCCTCCTGACAGTGCAGGGATCACCATACTGCCGGTGCCTGGGTTGTAAACTCCCCATGTCAATTGAGGAGTAGGTGTCTATCAACTTCAGTGTATGAGAGACTCTGGGCATTGGGTAGATTTGCGAGGTGGTCTTTGCCTTAGCAAGGTGGCACCCACAGGGAGAGATTCCAGTTGGAGTGAGTGATATCAGGGTGGTTGATCCACAATTATACGGATCAGACGTGACGGTAGCCAACAAACATGTCTCTCTCAACAATCAGGAATAGTGCTTTTAATGCAGGGATTTACAATCCTATATCATTTCTTTGACCATGCTTTTAGACAAGTGCCTGGTAAGGAGAAATGGAAGTGGACAGTTTGTCAAGTTTTTGGTTCATACTCAAACTGACAGTGGATCTTTTTTTCACTGCAACGAAGCCACTGTTTTTTGTTGAACATATTGAAGATCAGTTTGGGGAGGTTGCAGCAATAGAAAAGATGAGAAATGGATGTTTGTTGATCAACATGTTGCATGTCTACCAATCCTGGGCACTTTAGACCTTTGTAAAGATAGGAGAGCTCAGTAGAATTCAAGATTGGATCTAACACTACAAACTGATGAAGAGCTTCTTATTAATTTAGTGCAGAGTCGGGTACATTTTTTTCGCCTCATCCAGAAGGGACCAAAAGATAATGGCTTGGACACTGGAGCTTTTATCTTGGCCTTTGATGGCAACATTTTGCCTGAGAAGGTTGAGGTATGGTTTTATAGGTATAATGCCAGCCCTTATTTTCCTCCTCCGATGAGATGTTTTAGGTGCCAGAGGTACAGACATATGTCCTCATGCTGTCTGGATAGCTGTTGGGCATGGGGGACAGGCATTCCGTGAATGTAGCCCTTGTGACCAGCCCCTCATTGTGTCAACTGTCCAGAACTGCCCACTCGTCATTCACTGTAATACTCATTGGTTAAGAGGGAGAAGAAAATTCAAGAGTATCAAACACTTGACCATCTGTCTTATCGAGATGCAAAGAAAAAATTTGAAAGACTTCATCCAACTAATACAGTCTCAAATCATGAGACTGTTGTGTCACAGTCCGTACCTCATGCGGTAACAAGATATCGCACGACACTTCCTGGCCCTGGTTGTATTCCAGGGCACCACAGTTGGGGGAGGGAATGTCAGCTCTCACACCCCCTGCTCCTGTAGCACCTGTGTTTCTCACACCATCGGTGTAGCCAGAGGTCCTAGTCATCATCTAGCATTGTCAGGGATGAGGCTACCTGTCAAGATGGCCCCCTCTAAAGAGAAGGACCAGCAGCCACAGGCCCAAGAAAAGGACAGTCCTCTTCACTCCCGGAATATAAAATGGGGAAATCTTCACAGAAATCGAAGTCTTACAAGGCTAAGAAGGGTGAACAGAAAGATAAACTACTTCTTGAGGCTTCAGATGTTCCGCTTCATTGCTGAAGAGGTTGAACCTGTGCACCTTGACAATGTGTTACACAATCAGGCGCACTGCAGTCACATCCAGCTTTTTTATTCGCCACTTTCTTCTCAGACCTGAATCCAGTGCTCCTTCAGTGGAATTGTAACGGCTACTATTGCCATCTGCCCGAACTCATTCATTTACTGGCTGTAATTGGCATAGCACTTCAGGAAACTCAGTTTACCGCAACACATCTCCCTGCTCATAAAAACTACAAACTGTACTGTATCAGTTGTGTTAATGTTGAGAGAGTATCCGGTGGTGTTTGTACCCTTGTATGCTCTGATATTTTCACTGAACAGGTATCTCTTACCACTGAACTAGGGACCATGGCTGTTGGTGTCTACCTCTCAGTTCAGATGATGATCTGTAATGTTTATCTACCCCAGATGGATCTTTCCATTATCATGAACTGCTAGTGGTACAGCTACCTCCCCCCTTCTAGTTACTGGGGACTTCAATTCCTATAAACCTCTGTGGGGTGGCGACACTGTCTTGCAGAGGCTGGGTGCTAGAACATCTCCTTTCGGAGTACTGGACATCTGCCTGCTCAACACCGGTGCTGCAGCACATTTCAGAGCGTCCCATGGAACATACTGAACTATTGATCTCACAGTTTGCAGCCCAAGTATCTTACCTTGATTTAGTGGCACGTCCAAGGCAATCTGTGTGACAGTGACCATTTTCCTGTTATTCTCTCGCTCTCCACTTGGACATTTGGAATGTGGTCCACATTGGTCACTTCGGAAAGCTTCAGTGCTTGGGCACTTCAGTGGCACAGATAATTCTAATAGCATTCAAGAGACTCCGGACAAAAGTGCCTTTTTTTTGTTTTTTAATGGAGAAAAGGAAGCAGGAGTTTTGGAAGCAATATGTATTATCTTTGTGATCCTACTCCCCATCATCCCAAGTATGGACTGAACTCCGTTGCATTTGTGGCTATCCTCCACCCATGGTGGTTCCTGGGATCATTGTCAGTGATCCCATGACACTTGCCGAATGTTTTACAGCACACTTCACCGAAATGTCCATTTGCAGTAATTACCATCCTCATTGCCTGATCCAGAAACATCTCACATCACTCCTTCCATGGACACGATTCTGTCGTACAACATCCGTTCTAGTGAACGGAAGTTTCCAGCAGAGTATCGACATGCCCCCTGGATCCAACAAAATTCACAACGAAATGCTGAAACATCTTCGTACTGACAGCATGAAATATATCCTCAGGCTTTTTAATGATATTTGGTGGGAAGGAGAATTTCCCTCTCAATGGTGGGATGGTATTATTCGTGCGCTGAAAGTGGGAAAAGGATCCACATACGTAAATTATCTACTGGCCAATCTCCCTGACTTATGGGCTGTGTAAGCTGTTCGAACGTATGGTCAACCGCCATATTTGTTGGTGCCTTGAAGACAGAGGGCATATATCATGACTCCAAAGTGGTTTTGGGTTTTCTGGTTCACCACATATCATCTGGTTCATCTGGTATCCAGTGCGCAATACTTTTACGCATTGCTAACATCTGATTGCTGTGGTCTTTGGCATACAGAAGACATACAATACCACTTGGTGACATCAGATACTGTCTACACCGCATGAGTGGGGTTTTTGGGGCAGTTTACCCATTTTTATCCAGAATTTCGTATCTCTGACTTCTTTGTGCCCGGATAGGTTAGACTGTCAGCAACGAACATATACAGAAAATTGGAGCCCCTCAGGGATGGATTCTGAGCATTACACTGTTTGCTGTCACCATCAATTTCAAATTTCATCAGAAATACAGTGGGCTCTGCAGTCTCTGTGTCACGATATGTGGATTATATTTGTACCATGGCTCTGAGTCACCGCACCGCTTAGCGCCAACTTCGGTGGGAGGGGGGGGGGGGGCTGTCTGGAGAGTACATGACTAGGCCATGAATCACGATTATCAGTTTTCTCCTGCAAAATCACGAGTCATGCGTTTTTGCTGATTGTGGACTGTGAATCTTCCCCCAGAAATTTATCTTGGTGATCAGTTACTTGAAGTCGTTGAAACTTTTCAGTTCGTAATTATTTTATTTGACAACAAGCTAACTTGGCTACCACATGTCTGCCGGCTCAAGGCAGCGTGCATGAAGAAGCTAAGTGCAAACAGTTTTCTTTATTATTGTCTCATGGGGCGCACACTGCATAGTTCTTAGATTTTTGTAAAATCTGAGAGCTGATTTTATCCCACTTGGACTATAGATGTGTTCCTTATGGGTTGGCACCACTGTCAATAATGACCTTGCTGGATCCTGTTCACCACACTGGCTTGTGAGTGGCAAAGAGGGCCTTCCGTACAAGCCCTGTTGACATCCTTCTGGCAGAAGCCAGTATCCCACCGCAATGGGTTAGACCACAGCAGTTTCTGGCTAATTATGCAGGCACAATCTGTCAGATGTCTACTCACCCATGTCACTCAATTCTGTTCCATAACTAACAGTTCAGACTGTCTGTGCATTGCCCAAAACTGGGTAGATTATAGGGATCAGACTCAATACTCTACTGAAGGACCTCCTACAGCCTCCTTTAGTCTGTTTTCCTGGGGCTCCCTCATCACACCTCCCATGATCTGTGTCCTGTCCTGTGATATGGATGGACCCCTTTTGTGGCCACAAGGATGACACTGATCCTACACTTTTCTGACTCCTGTATCGTTCGATCCTCCACGATTAATCTAATTCACTATACATGTACACGGGTGGGTCAAAAGTCAATGACAGGGTTGATTACGCTTTTGCACATGCAAGGGGACATTAGAAGCACTCTCTGCCAAATGTCGGCAGTGTGTTGGTTGCCATATCTCAGGCTCTGTGGTATGTCAAATCCCTGGTCATAATGAACTTTCTAATCTGTAGCAATTCCCTGAGCTGCTTGAAAGGCATATCCATGTGTTACCCCAAAAATCTTTTGGTCACCAACATCCATGACCAACTGGTTGACCACTGCAGCTCTGAAAACTGACTACCTTCATCTGAACACTGACTGAGCCTCATGCCTCATATGAATTCCTTACTCTCCCCCCACCTTGTTGTGCCTTTAGACCCTCTTGTGTACGATGCTGCATGGGTTATCTCGACCGAGACTCGAACTCGGGACCTTTGCCTTATGCGGGCAAGTGCTCTATCAACTGAGCTACCCATGCACGACTCCTGCCCTGTCCTCACAGCCTTACTTCTGCCAGTACCTCATCTCCCACCTTCCAAACTTTCTTTCAGGAGTGCTAGTTCTGCAAGTTTCGCAGGAGAGCTTCTGTAAAGTTTGGAAGGTTGGAGACTAGGTACTGGCAGAAGTAAAGCTGTGAGGACGGGGTGAGAGTCGTGCTTGGGTAGCTCAGTTGGTAGAGCACTTGCCCGTGAAAGGCAAAGGTCGCGAGTTCGAGTCTCAGTCCAGCACACAGTTTTAATTTGCCAGGAAGTTTAATATCAGCAGGCACTCCGCTGCAGAGTGAAAATCTCATTCTGGAAACATCCCCCAGGCTGTGGCTAAGCCATGTCTCCGCAATATCCTTTCTTTCAGGAGTGCTAGTTCTGCAAGGTTCGCAGGAGAGCTTCTGTAAAGCTTTACAGAAGCTCTCCTGCGGGGTGTGCACCGATATGAAACTTCCTAGCAGAGCACGTGCCTGCGAAACGCAAAGGTCCCGAGTTCGAATCTCGGTCCGGCACACAGTTTTAATCTGCCAGGAAGTTTTCATTCCAGAATTTATTTGCTATTACATCTACATACACCGATACAGTACATTATGACCACTGCCCGACATGACGTTGGTTGCTGCATGCTGGTGTTGTGGGCATGTGAAGTGGTAACAAAAGTGTGTAAGTGGAGCAAACATGGACTGGGGATCACCCTAGCAAAGGTAAGGGCTGCAAATGGAAAAATCCATTGAGATAAGCAAGTTTGAGTAAGGGCAGATTATTATTATTGCACAGAGCTTGAGAACAAGTATCTCAAAAACGGCAAAGCTGGTCGAATGTTTGTGTGCTGCTATTGAGAGCATCTACAGAAAGAAGTAGGACGACATAGAAACTACCAGTAGATGCTAAATGGTTGGATGTTCACGGCTCTTCAGACGTGGGGTTTGGAGGCTTGTCTGCTCTGTAAAGTAGGCTAGGTGGTGATCTCGGGTATTTCTGACGAAAGAGCCCAATGGTGGTGCACGCATAAGTACTTTGGAGCACACCATTCATTGTTTAACATGGAACTCTGCATCAGGCCACCCATACATGCTCACATGTTGAGCCAATGACATTGTTTTGATTGCACCAGGCACAGGACCATTGGCATTTGACAGTCGATCAATGAAAACTTGTTGGCTTTTCATGCGGATCTCATTTTCCCTCACTAGGTCATTGGCCATCTGCACAAATGCCATCATTGAGGCAAATGGCTGCTCAAAACATGCAGCTCACCACGGGTGCAGGCTGGTGGGTGCAGTATTAAGATACGGGAGACATTCCTGTGTTTGCATAGCGGTGGTAGTAATCGAAGACATGCTGACAGCTGCGAATGACTTGCATACCTTCATGCTTGATGTCTTCCCCAACAGTGATGTCATCTTTCAACAGTACTCGTATTATTGTCCATGTCTCAGACACAGAATCATGCTAAAGTGGTTTGAGGAGCATTATAATGAACTCATTTTGATGTCTTGGTGACCAAATTTGCCTGATGTAAATCCTATGGAACTCATCTGGGTCATTATTTGACATCATCACCACGTACACAAATCAGTGGCCTGTTATTTACACCAATTACATGACCTGTGCATAGACATCTAATGACATGTACCTCCACAAACCTAGCAACAAACTGTCGGATCCCTGATATGCGGAATCAGTGATGTATTTCGTTCCAAAGACAGACAAACAAGCTGTTAAGCAGTTGGTTATGATGTTCTGGCTCATCAGTGTACATGCTCTGCAAGCTACTTTTTGGTGTGTAGCAGAGGGTATTCTGTGTACCGGTGTCATTTCTCCATTTGCCTGTGCCACATGTAAATGGTCCATGAGAGCAATTGTTGGTAAGCCTCTGTATGAGCTTTTTTATCTTCATAGTCTGGATATGTACATTTTTCAACAGTAAATTACACTAAGATGCACAATGCCTCTCTTGTAGTCTCTACTACTTGAATTTAATGAACATCTCTGATGCTTTTGCACTTATAATATTAACGTGGAATGAAACACACTGCTCTCCTGTTTCCTCTGTCGATACTATGTATTACAGATCTCATACTGCTGAGCAATATGAAAGATCTCATGAACAAGAGTTTCATTCTCATCAATACACGAGTCACCGAAGTGGAGTCAACTGAAAAGACTTCGACTAGGCAGCTGGGTTCCTCGCACAAGGGGCTTCTGGCCTAACCACATGCATCATCATATATGAAAAATGGTTTTGTGAGCTACCTTCTTTGTAAGTTGACTACAATTCTTCCAATGAGACTGTCTGGCATTTATGGTGGTTGTTTTCAATCACTCTATATGCACACTTCCAGATATTTAATGAGTGTGACTGCTTCCATTGACTGTTATGCAATCACATAATGTGCAATAATGGGTGTTTCTGCACATTTATGTGCAACGTTACACTTATTTGTGTTTAGGATCAGCTGCCAATCCCTAAACAAAGCATCAATCCTCCGCAAGTTGTTCTGCATTTCACTGAAACTTTCTAGTGTTGAGACTTCTGTGAATACATAATCATTTCCAGAAAACCTCATGGAACGTAAGACATTATCCAGTTGATGATTTAGTGTATTTTATGGACTCTAAGACACTGTTCCCCCTATTACCTGTTGCCACTTCCCACCTCTCTTCACCCTTCTCCCTCTTTAACGTGTCCAGATCCTCCCTTGCCTTGTCTTAAGTCAGCTTGAAGAGCTGCAATTTTCCCTTTCTGTTCCAGCATTTTCCTATCTCTACTGCAGATCCTACAATACCACTGGTGAGCCTCAGTCATGTCTCCATTTCCCATGGCACTAAATTCGCCCCAAGGAAAGAAACTACAGCACCCATCACACCACACCCTGGAACTAATGATCCTACGGCATGTCACACACTTCTCACTCATGGTAAAAACAGAAATCATATAAACTGATTTAAGTACTGACTAAAACGTAAACGAAGGACCCTAGAAACTATTCAGGCAGATATAAATAAATTGAAAGAGTACTGAATAAAAAGTGGTGATTACATATAAGTTTAAGTTACTGTTTACTTACGATACGCGCGCTTGAAATTAAGCCTAAAATCCGTGCTATAGGTGCAAGAAAAAAAAATAAACTTCTTACCCGTTGAATCTTCTTTAACACGTCACTAACACTTCCACTAATGTAACAACACTTAAATTTATACCAACTGGAAACGTTTACCTAAAAGTTCAATTCACTGCTTACTTAAGATTCGTGCGTGTGAAATTTGGCCTAGGATTCGTGCTACAGGCGCAAGAAGAAAAATACGCTTCTTACCCCGTTTAATCTTATTTTATACTTCACTAACACTTCCGCTAATTTAACAACATTTAGATTATATTTATAACAACTGTAAATGTTTAAAAACGGCTTAATGACAATGCTTTTTATAATTATTTATTCCAGCAAATACTCGAAGAGTCCACATTGGCACAGTGTTGCAAACATGATCAGCAGGCCCATTTACTATTGGTTTTGTGATATGACTTTTTTCCCTAGATGTGTCTACATAGATACTATTAATAGCAGTCTCAGAGCATTTACGCATCCTAGTAGCAAAGTCCCCCCCATGAACCATGGACCTTGCCATTGGTGGGGAGGCTTGTGTGCCTCAGCGATACAGACGGCTGTACCATAGGTGCAACCACAACAGAGGGGTATCTGTTGAGAGATCAGACAAACGTGGTTCCTGAAGATGGGCAGCAGCCTTTTCAGTAGTTGAGGGGCAACAGTCTGGATGATCGACTGATCTGGCCTTGTAACACTAACCAAAACGGCCTTGCTGTGCTAGTACTGCGAACGGCTGAAAGCAAGGGGAAACCACAGCTTTACTGTGTAGTTAAATGACGATGGCGTCCTCTTGGGTAAAATATTCCGGAGGTAACATAGTCCCCCATACGGATCTCAGGGCGTGGACTTCTCAGGACGACGTCGTTATCAGGTGAAAGAAAACTGGCGTTCTACGGATCGGACCGTGGAATGTCAGATCTCTTAATCGGGCAGGCAGGTTAGAAAATTTAAAAAGGGAAATGGATAGGTTAAAGTTGGATATAGTGGGAATTAGTGAAGTTCGGTGGCAGGAGGAACAAGACTTTTGGTCAGATGAATAAAGGGTTATAAATACACAATCAAATAGGGGTAATGCAGGAGTAGGTTTAATAATGAATAAAAAATAGGAATGCGGGTAAGCTACTACAAACAGCATAGTGAACGCATTATTGTGGCCAAGATACACACAAAGCCCATGCCTACTACAGTAGTACAAGTTTATATGCCAACTAGCTCAGCAGATGATGAAGGAATTGAAGAAACGTATGATGAGATAAAAGAAATTATTCAGATAGTGAAGGGAGATGAAAATTTAATAGTCATGGGTGACTGAAATTCGAGAGTAGGAAAAGGAGAGAAGGAAACATAGTAGGTGAATATGGATTGGGGATAAGATATGAAAGAGGAAGCCGTCTGGTAGAATTTTGCACAGAGCATAAATTAATCATAGCTAACACTTGGTTCTAGAATCATGAAAGGAGGTTGTATACATGGAAGAACCCTGGCGATACTAAAAGGTATCAGATAGATTATATAATGGTAAGACAGGGATCTAGGAACCAGGTTTTAAATTGTAACACATTTCCAAGGCAGATGTGGACTCAGACCACAATCTATTGGTTATGAACTGTAGATTAAAACTGAAGAAACTGCAAAAAGGTGGGAATTTAGGAAGATGGGACGTTGATAAACTGACTAAACAAGAGGTTGTAGAGAGTTTCAGGGAGAGCATAAGGGAACAATTGACAGGAATGGGGCAAAGAAATACAGTAGAAAAAGAATGGGTAGCTATGAGGGATGAAGTAGTGAAGGCAGCAGACGATCAAGTAGGTAAAAAGACGAGGGCTAGTAGAAATCCATGGGTAACAGAAGATATATTGAATTTAATTGATGAAAGGAGAAAATATAAAAATGCAGTAAATGAAGCAGGCAAAAAGGAATACAAACGTCTCAAAAATGAGATAGACATGAAGTGCAAAACCACTAAGCAGGCATGGCTAGAGGACAAATGTAAGGGTGTAGAGGCTTATCTCACTAGGAGTAAGATAGATACTGCCTACAGGAAAATTAAAGAGACCTTTGGAGAAAAGAGAACCACTTTTATGAATATCAAGAGCTCAGATGGAAACCCAGTTCTAACCAAAGAAGGGAAAGCAGAAAGGTGGAAGGAGTATATAGAGGGTCTATACAAGGGCAATGTACTTGAGGACAATATTATGGAAATGGAAGAGGATGTAGATGAAAATGAAATAGGAGATACGATACTGCGTGAAGAGTTTGACAGAGCACTGAAAGACCTGAGTTGAAGCAAGGCCCCGGGAGTAGACAACATTCCATTAGAACTACTGACGGCCTTGGGAGAGCCAGTCATGACAAAACTCTTTATCATCTGGTGAGCAGGATGTATGAGACAGGCGAAATTCCCTCAGACTTCAAGAAGAATATAATAATTCCAATCCTAAAGAAAGCAGGTTTTGACAGATGTGGAAATTACCGAACTATGAGTTTAATAAGTCACAGCAGCAAAATACTAACGCGAATTCTTTACAGCCGAATGGAAAAACTGGTAGAAGCCGACCTCGGGGAAGATCAGTTTGGATTCCGTAGAAATGTTGGAACACATGAGGCAATACTGACCTTACGCCTTATCTTGGAAGAAAGATTAAGGAAAGGCAAACCTATGTTTCTAGCATTTGTAGACTTAGAGAAAGCTTTTGACAATGTTGACTGGAATACTATCTTTCAAATTCTAAAGGTGGCAGGGGTAAAAAAACAGGGAGCGAAAGGATATTTACAATTTGTACAGAAACCAGATGGCAGTTATTAGAGTCAAGGGACATGAAAGGGAAGCAGTGGTTGGGAAGGGAGTGAGACAGGGTTGTAGCCTCTCCCCGATGTTATTCAGTCTCTATATTGAGCAAGCAGTGAAGGAAACAAAAGAAAATTTTGGAGTAGGTATTAAATTCCACAGAGAAGAAATAAAAACCTTAAGGTTGCCGATGACATTGTAATTCTGTCAGAGACAGCAAAGGACTTGGAAGAGCAGTTGAACGGAATGGACAGTGTCTTGAAGGGAGGATATAAGATGAACATCAACTAAAGCAAAATGAGGATCATGGAATGTAGTCGAATTAAATCGGGTGATGCTGAGGGAATTAGATTAGGAAATGAGACACTTAAAGTAGTAAAGGGGTTTTGCTACTTGGGGAGCAAAATAACTGATGATGGTTGAAGTAGAGAGGATATAAAATGTAGACTGGCAATGGCAAGGAAAGTGTTTCTGAAGAAGAGAAATTTGTTAATATCGAGTATGGATTTAAGTGTCAGGAAGTCTTTTCTGAAAGTATTTGTATGGAGTGTAGCCATGTATGGAAGTGAAACATGGACGATAAATAGTTTGGACAAGAAGAGAATAGAAGCTTTCGAAATGTGGTGCTACAGAAGAATGCTGAAGATTAGATGGGTAGATCACATAACTAATGAGGAGTTATTGAATAGACTTGGGGAGAAGATGAGTTTGTGGCACAACTTGAGAAGAAGAAGGGACCGGTTGGTAGGGCATGTTCTGAGGCATCAAAGGATCACAAATTTAGTATTGGAGGGCAGCATGGAGGGTAAAAATCGTAGAGGGAGACCAAGAGATGAATACACTTTGCAGATTCAGGAGGATGTATGTTGCAGTAAGTATTGGGAGATGAAGGAGCTTGCCCAGGATGGAGTAGCATGGAGAGCTGCATCAAACCAGTCTCAGGACTGAAGACAACGACGACAACAATAGCAAAGTTCACAGTACGAACTAGATTGAATGATAGTGTTACTGATGGCAGTAATTGTTCATCGACAGAGCTTTTCAATAAATCCACATTAGTCACCAGCAACCACTATTTCTTTGTTTTTCATCATGAGATGGGACAACAGAGCTTCCAGATTTTTTATGAAGGGGTTAAAATTCCCTAAGGCGATCTGTATATACCTGCTATTATAAAGGACTTATTATGAAATACTACTTCTGTTGCACAAGCTACGAACTGCTGCTCTTAGCGGTGTTCATTAATACCAATATTCTTGAAATAAAACAGTTTCTGACATTGTGGCAACTTGTCCTTTCTCCATATTTTCTCTACTGAAATAAGAAGCTAACTTGAATCATGTAACATTTAATGTATCTATACCAGTAGTCACAAGATGTTCAGAGAGGCAGATGATATCAACTGGTTTGCTCAACTCTAATTCTTCAACACAAATAAGCAACTCATTAAGCTTACCCCTTAGTACGTGGATATTCTGATGCAATAGTGATAACTGATTTTGTGCACTGGCTGAATTACAACTGGATGAGCCTAATTTTCCCTCTCAATTTTTGAGTCTCTGTAGTTTCAGTCAGAGGCTGCCTGCATAAATTGTGTACGTTAAAATTTGCTTTCTGGCTGCCTGTTTTATCAATGTGAATGCCATTTTCAGCCTTTCTCTGAACATTTTTGTTTTTGCCCTCCCTACCCTGATGATTTGTCACTTGTAACTACCGGCACTTTACCACTTGTGACAGCCCCCACCCCCCCCCCCCCCCACCCCCCACCCCCACCGCCACCACCACCACCACCACCACCACCCGCTATTTAAATTATTTGCTGTTAGCTCAGACAGTTTTCCCTTCTTTTTCCTGTTGAGGGCTTGTATGTGCAGTCCCATGTGTTCTTCTCTAAACTGATTTTAATTTTCTTCCACAGCCTCAATCCAAGGTTACAAGTCTTTGTGCCCCTCTGATTCTGAAAATTTAACTGTGATCTCTTCATCACAACAAATGGTACCTATTCTGTTGAAAGGTCACCAGTTTTTGTCTGCCTTTTAGATACTGCTGGCAGCAAGGAATGCATCTTCATTCTCTAATGGAAGGTATAAATATTCTCTACCGGTTCACATAATCATCATCGTAACATACAAATTTAAACCTATCTTGTATTTGGGGTCACTCACACATGAACCCTAAACACTCAAATTTTCTAGTGGTAATCCTCTGCCATAAAAGGCTTCAAAAAGAGTTTTGCTTTTGACGGGACTTTGACAAGTTCAATTTAGTAAATGGGCCGCCGTGTTAACTGTGCAATGTTTGGGCGTTCCTGAAATCATAGAACAAGCAGCTTCACGCAAAATATGCATTTGTCTTTTAGCTTTTCAGTTTTCTCATGGTGTGTCCATGGTGCTCCTTTGTTGGGTTAAGTCTTTTCACTCAAAAATGTATCTAAATCAGTATTCAGTATTAATTTTTAGACCAGTTTCTCTCTCCACTTTTGCAGTAAAGTTTTTGATCAAGCCTTCAACCCTATCCTGTTGTTTCGTAAAGAATACTTTGCAAAAACCAGAGTAGTCGGGCAATAGCTCTTGATGAACTGACAGGGAAAGAAAAGCAGTTGTTGGTTACCCCCACTCTCTGTTCACAAGTGACAAAGTCATCGATTAAGGCCTCTCCCTTAACGTTCAATAACCCTCTCAAGTGCGTGATGCCCTGATGGCACAGTTTTTTTGTGCCAGACAATCAAGTTATCAACAAGTGTAGACAATTTTACCAGAACAGAGTATGTTAACTCATACACACCAATGAAAAGTCACTAGTGCCATTACTGTCAATTGTAGAGCGTTTTATCGGCACACACAAATGTAACCATTGACAGTTCTGACAACAATGTACTATACATTTTATTGACATTAGGGTAATGCAGAACTTCACCTTTACTGTTCAAGACTTCGCACTGGTCCTTGTCTGTCACTAAACACTTATTTTGTCCAACACAGTTCCTGTCAAAAACAGACTGAATTTCCGTTCAGGCACAAAAAGCACTCTGCTAAGTAATTAACGTGTAGATAAACCCTTGCCATGCACACAGTTCCACCATACCGCATTCAGTCACATCAAGAAGTTATCATCACCCACAGAAGCTTTCATTGAGCTTCGCATGCTGTCCAATTTCTCAAACAATTCTCTCTAATTGCACAAACACCTGTACTCATGAACCAAGAATCTTTTAGGTCAACTCATCGACTCATATTCATAAAGGCATTTACATCCAGAGCTTTTTTGCCTTCTTGGACTTCAATAATGTGCAGTCTGACTTCAAATTACTCTTTTACAATAATTGCAGCATTTCATTTCTCCCTTCACTTTATTTTTCCAATCTTTGCAAAATGGCTCCCTTTCCACAAGTGTAAACAGGTAATTTTTTGCTGCCTGCTTACACTGGCCAAAGCTACCTCCGGCTGATCGGACCGATTGTTTCCTCTCTTGCTCGAAAAGCATTGACTGTTTCTCTCTTCCTCAAAAAGCAATCATGAAGTAATGTCAGATTTGCTGCTGCTCGCGATACCATCAAAGAGCTCAGCCACTATCTGAAAAACAGACGTACTGTATTTTACAGACTGTAAGACGCTATGGACTACAATGTGCACCTTAATTTTAATCCAATTAAAAAAAATACAGTTTTATTATTAGATTGCAAAGCCAGACTAAAATGAAATTCTTAGTATATAAAACCAGACTGAACCATAAAATTCCTGAAAATTGTAATCTTCTAGTTTTGGCCATTTTACATTCAGTCCTCTATTTGCACGTTTAGTCTTCTAAGTTCAGTGGCAATTCTGGGTTTATGATGGCGGAGTAGGAGGGAGATAGTGATAGTAAGCTTGTGAATCTCTGCAACTAATGTTCATTACATCGGTGCACTACTGCTGCCAGTTGAATCCAGTGCTGCCAGATAGAAATAGGCTTCCCGCAGAATCGAATATATGTGAATTTTTAAGACTGGCAAGAATTTTAAATCTGACACTTGATTTTTTTATTAATTTCAAGTATAAGACATTTAAATGCACCTGAATTTTGGAAGCAATTTTTCAAAGAAAAAAGTGCATCTTACAGTCCGTAAAATACAGTATGCTACTTGTAATCAGGGACAGTAAATGAAACTCGATAATAAGTCTGTGTACACATTTTATTTAAACACTTTGTTTCATAAAACTCAACTTGGATGACAATGACAAAACACATAGGCTTAAAAAAGTGTCTGAAAACGGACATTAACATAAACCAAAACAAGTGGTGGTGTCCCCTTAAAACAGGGCTAACAGTACGCCACTAACAATAAGACAAAAACTT
Organism: Schistocerca piceifrons; assembly: GCF_021461385.2. Lineage (NCBI taxonomy): Eukaryota > Metazoa > Arthropoda > Insecta > Orthoptera > Acrididae > Schistocerca > Schistocerca piceifrons. The sequence goes on along the minus strand of NC_060138.1, from coordinate 550,428,902 downwards.
CTTCGGATTTTCTGTCTGATTGGTGGATATAATTTTACTATTGAATTCATGGAATGCTTTATGAATGGTGCTCCTCATACTAATTTTTTATTCGTTCACTTTATTTGTCCATGAGGTTTTGGCTACTTTTAAATCTGGACAGAAGCATCTTTGCTCTTGGAGCAGCTTTCTAACACTGCTTTCGAACCACAATGGTCTTTCCCTTTCCACACAATTTGCTTGGCACAGCTTTTTAAGGCACTTTGTATGATACCCTTGAATCTTGCTGATTTACACTTTTTCATCAGAGTTGACTTTCATATTGACAGCTCAGGTAAACTGATTCTTGCTGCACTTAATAAGCAAAAATATGATCTTACATTTTTTACATTCCTATTTATAGCCTTGTTCATTGATGCTGTAATGGATTTACGAACTGATGCTGTAATGGATTTACGAACACACGTTCCCTGCTTTATACTAATTGACTCAAAACACACATGCCTGTTTGTAACCAAAAGTTGTAAGGTGTGACCTTTTATGAATTGGTTCTCTGATTAACAGCTCAAGATACATTTTGAATAAGGTGTTTAGAATAATTTCACATAATTCCCTGTCCCTACCACTCGCTGTAATCATTTTGTCTCCCATTCTATAGCAAGAAAGATGATGTATCCCTTAGTACAATAATGTGACCTGGAAGTCTATATGCAACCTTCTCCAAGTTTTACCTCAAATGTTCTGCTACTATTACTCCCAAGCCCTGAATTACACAAAAGCATACAGTCACCATGTTTTCCCCATCTTTAATACTTATCTGAAACCATACTATTGTGCATTTGGGTACTGTACCAAACTCACTAAATATTATCATGTTATTAATAGCTATAAACACGTTTCCACGGGTGGCTTTCAGTCTTGTCTTTGTGATATGTATTCCAGTTGGAATTCAGAATTTCAGTGCTAATAACATCCTGTTTCAGCCAGATTTCTGTCCCTTGTACTGTTTGGACGTTATTACCATTAAGTGAGACTAGTTGTGGAACCTTTTAGTGGATATGCTTGCAGTTAACTAATAATGTATTAACATTTCTTTCTGTGATCTGTCATGTTGAATGCTACTTTTTTCATGAATGGGGCAGATATTCTTCCCTGTCTGAAATCAGAACTTATCTTATTGGGCCTTTGAATAGATTTCCCTATCCTAAAAACCACACATGTGCACATCATATGTACTCTGCTACCTTAGTAGCCACTTCCTGTGTAGTGGCATGTGACATATTAAGGAGGATCCAACAATTCCACTCAGTAACAAAGGTTGAGAAATTCACTCCCATGCTCGTCACAGAATCAACTAAGCCTTTCATTTGTACCTTCCACTTGACTTCAATGCAGAGAATTGTGATTGATCCTGTGAATGATGCTGTAAAACACTAGCTCTGTTGCCAACATGTACACGAGGCTAGCTGTCTTCACCAAGGTAGTTCACTGCCAGTTGGAACCAAGGATTATCTCTGAACCAAGGCGGCAGGCATCATTCATAATGACATGGGCCACTATTTGCAGCTGGGTGCAACCAGTGCCTTCATTTGCCACGAGCGGAGCCTCTTCCACATTTCAGACAAGACTCTCAGCAAGCAGAGTGGACACAGGCCTTGTAACACAAACTACACACTATTTTCTTGAAGAGTTCCATCACCTGCCTAACATTGGAACTCCTAATGGCCAGTGAATCCACCCTCTGTGCTTGTCCAGAGCTTATGGGAAGGTGTAACCCAATCCCAGTAGACAAGGCATTCTGTACTGGCTCATACATTCTTTCAGCAGTGGGCAGTACCTCAAAAACAATTAAGGTCTGAGGTGACAACTGTGCGGCCAGTACTCAGTTCAGCCTTCAACCCGGAGATTTGTTGCCTGGCCTCTGTTCACCATTGTCTGTCAGTGTGAGGTGACCAAATTGGTATCCGAAGTCCCTGCAAAATCACTGATCCAAGACAATGCTAAAGGCACCAAAAGTGTGAAAGCATCTGTCTTGGGCACCTAAGGCCACTGCAGCCAAGGGCAGCAGCCTGAAGTCTGTCAACCCATGGCCAACATAGCTTCCATCTGATTTCAGACAGTGGCTAATTCTCCCTGCATCCACACAAATGCGCAGTACCTACCAGTCTTTAATCTGTTTTAAAACAATTTTGTAATAATATAACTGTCACTCAAGGAATTGTTAGATGAAACATAGAGTATTCCTGCTACACTGCCTCTGGTTATCACTACAGTACAAACTAAGGCATTGCGATATCAATGCTTGATATCAAACAATGGAAAATCTGGGATGTAATAATGACGGTATTATGATATTATGCAAAGGATAGATTGCTACAAACCATATAGCGCGTATATTGAGTCACAGGCAAGCACATCAAAAAGACTGCTAAACAAGTAAGCTTTCGGTTAAAAGGCCTCCTTCTGAAGTAGACAACACATGCATTCATTCACACAAACACAACTCGCACACATGACCAGTGTCTCTGGCTGCTGAGACTAGAGGTAGTTACTGTGTGTGCGAGTTGTGTTTGCATGAATGTGTGCATATGATCATAAGGCCGTTTGGCCAAAAGCTTATTTGTTTGGCCTTTCCGGTATGCCTGTCTGTGATGCAACATCAGCACTATATGGTAAGTAGCAATCTATGCTTTTCATAACATTGTCACTGTTGTTGTTGTGGTCTTCAGTCCTGAGGCTGGTTTGATGCAGCTCTCCATGCTACTATATCCTGTGCAAGCTGATTCATCTCCCAGTACCTACTACAGCCTACATCCTTCTGAATCTGCAAAGTACAGGGCTATTACAAATGATTGAAGCGATTTCTTAAATTCACTGTAGCTCCATTCATTGACATATGGTCACGACACACTACAGATACGTAGAAAAACTCATAAAGTTTTGTTCGGCTGAAGCCGCACTTCAGGTTTCTGCCGCCAGAGCGCTCGAGAGCGCAGTGAGACAAAATGGCGACAGGAGCCGAGAAAGCGTATGTCGTGCTTGAAATGCACTCACATCAGTCAGTCATAACAGTGCAACGACACTTCAGGACGAAGTTCAACAAAGATCCACCAACTGCTAACTCCATTCAGCGATGGTATGCGCAGTTTAAAGCTTCTGGATGCCTCTGTAAGGGGAAATCAACTGGTCAGCCTGCAGTGGGCGAAGAGACGGTTGAACGCATGCGGGCAAGTTTCACGCATAGCCCGCGGAAGTCGACGAATAAAGCAAGCAGGGAGCTAAACGTACCACAGCCGACGGTTTGGAAAATCTTACGGAAAAGGCTAAAGCAGCAGCCTTACCGTTTACAATTGCTACAAGCCCTGACACCCGATGACAAAGTCAAACGCTTTGAATTTTCGGCGCGGTTGCAACAGCTCATGGAAGAGGATGAGTTCAGTGCGAAACTTGTTTTCAGTGATGAAGCAACATTTTTTCTTAATGGTGAAGTGAACAGACACAATGTGCGAATCTGGGCGGTAGAGAATCCTCACGCATTTGTGCAGCAAATTCACAATTCACCAAAAGTTAACGTGTTATGTGCAATCTCACGGTTTAAAGTTTACGGCCCCTTTTTCTTCTGCGAAAAAAACATTACAGGACACGTGTATCTGGACATGCTGGAAAATTGGCTCATGCCGCAACTGGAGACCGACAGCGCCGACTTCATCTTTCAACAGGATGGTGCTCCACCGCACTTCTATCATGATGTTCGGCATTTCTTAAACAGGAGATTGGAAAACCGATGGATCGGTCGTGGTGGAGATCATGATCAGCAATTCATGTCATGGCGTCCACGCTCTCCCGACTTAACCCCATGCAATTTCTTTCTGTGGGTTTATGTGAAAGATTCAGTGTTTAAACATCCTCTACCAAGAAACGTGCCAGAACTGCGAGCTTGCATCAACGATGCTTTCGAACTCATTGATGGGGACATGCTGCGCCGAGTGTGGGAGGAACTTGATTATCGGCTTGATGTCTGCCGAATCACAAAAGGGGCACATATCGAACATTTGTGAATGCCTAAAAAAACTTTTTGAGTTTTTGTATGTGTGTGCAAAGCATTGTGAAAATATCTCTAATAATAAAGTTATTGTAGAGCTGTGAAATCGCTTCAATCATTTGTAATAACCCTGTATATTCATCTCTTGGTCTCTCTCTACGATTTTTACCCTCCATGCTGCCCTCCAATACTAAATTTGTGATCCCTTGATGCCTCAGAACATGTCTTATCTTCTAGTCAAGTTGTGCCACAAACTCCTCTTCTCCCCAATTCTATTCAATGCCTCCCCATTAGTTATGTGATCTACCCATCTAATCTTCAGCATTCTTCTGTAGTACCATATTTCAAAAGTTTCTATTCTCTTCTTGTCCAAACTATTTATCGTCCACGTTTCACTTCCATACATGGCTACGCTCCATACAAACACTTTCAGAAACGACTTCCTGACACTTAAATCTATACTCGATGTCAACAAATTTCTCTTCTTCAGAAACACTTTCCTTGCCATTGCCAGTCTACATTTTATATCCTCTCTACTTCGACCATTATCAGTTATTTTGCTCCCCAAATAGCAAAACTCCTTTACTACTTTAAGTGTCTCATTTCCTAATCTAATTCCCTCAGCATCACCCGATTTAATTTGACTACCTTCCATGATCCTCGTTTTGCTTTTGTTGATATTCATCTTACATCCTCCTCTGAAGACACTGTCCATTGCATTCAACTGCTCTTCCAAGTCCTTTGCTGTCTCTGACAGAATTACAATGTCATCGGCGAACCTCAAAGTTTTTTCTTCTCCATGGATTTTAATACCTACTCCGAATTTTTTTGTTTTCTTTACTGCTTGCTCAATATACAGATTGAATAACATTGGGGCGAGGCTACAACCCTGTCTCACTCCCTTCCCAACCACTGCTTCCCTTTCATGTCCCTTGACTCTAATAACTGCCATCTGGTTTCTGTACAAATTGTAAATAGCCCTTCACTCCCTGTATTTTACCCCTGCCACCTTCAGAATTTGAAAGAGAGTATTCCAGTCAACATTGTCAAAAGCTTTCTCTAAGTCTACAAATGCTAGAAACATAGGTTTGCCTTTCCTTAATCTTTCTTCCAAGATAAGGCGTAAGGTCAGTATTGCCTTATGTGTTCCAACATTTCTACGGAATCCAAACTGAACTTGCCCGAGGTCGGCTTCTACCAGTTTTTCCATTCGGCTGTAAAGAATTCGCGTTAGTATTTTGCAGCTGTGACTTATTAAACTGATAGTTCGGTAATTTTTACATCTGTCAAAACCTGCTTTCTTTGGGGTTAGAATTATTATATTCTTCTTGAAGTCTGAGGGAATTTCGCCTGTCTCATACATCTTGCTCACCAGATGGTAGAGTTTTGACATGACTGGCTCTCCCAAGGCCTTCAGTAGTTCTAATGGAATGTTGTCTACTCCCGGGGTCTTGTTTCGACTCAGGTCTTTCCGTGCTCTGTCAAACTCTTCACGCAGCATCGTATTTCCCATTTCGTTTTCATCTACATCCTCTTCCATTTCCGTAATATTGTCTTCAAGTACATCGCCCTTGTATAAACCCTCTATATACTCCTTCCACCTTTCTGCTTTCCCTTCTTTGGTTAGAACTGGGTTTGCATCTGAGCTCTTGATATTCATACAAGCGGTACTCTTTTCTCCAAAGGTCTCTTTAATTTTCCTGTAGGCAGTATCTATCTTACCCATAGTGATATGCACCTCTACATCCTTACATTTGTCCTCTAGCCATCCCTGCTTAGCCATTTTGCACTTCCTGTTGATCTCATTTTTGAGACGTTTGTATTCCTTTTTGCCTGCTTCATTTACTGCATTTTTATATTTTCTCCTTTCATCATTTAAATTAAATATTTTTTCTGTTACCCAAGGATTTCAACTAGCCCTCATGTTTTTAACTACTCGATCCTCTGCTGCCTTCACTACTTCATCCCTCAAAGCTACCCATTCTTCTTCTACTGTATTTCTTTCCCCAATTCCTGTCAATTGTTCCCTTATACTCTTCCTGAAACTCTGCACAACCTCTGGTTTAGTGAGATTATCAACGTCCTATCTTCTTAAATTCCCACCTTTTTGCAGTTTTTTCAGTTTTAATCCGCAGTTCGTAACCAATAGATTGTGGTCTGAGTCCACATCTGTCCCTGGAAATGCCTTACAATTTAAAACCTGGTTCCTAAATCTCTGTCTTACCATTATCTAATCTATCTGAAACCTGTCAGTATCTCCAGGGTTCTTCCATGTATACAACCTCCTTTCATGATTCTTGAACCAAGTGTTAGCTATGATTAATTTATGCTCTGTGCAAAATTCTACCAGGCGGCTTCCTCTTTAATTTCTTACCCCGAATCCATATTCACCTACTACGTTTCCTTCTCTTCCTTTTCCTACTATCGAATTCCAGTCACCCATGACTATTAAATTTTCATCTCTCATCACTATCTGAATAATTTCTTTTATCTCATCATACATTTCTTCAATTTGTTCATCATCTGCTGAGCTAGTTGGCATATAAACTTGTACTACTGTAGTCGGCATGGGCTTCGTATCTATCTTGGCTACAGTAATGTGTACTGTAGTCGGCATGGGCTTCGTATCTATCTTGGCTACAGTAATGTGTTCACTATGCTGTTTGTAGTAGCTGACCCGAGTTCCTATTTTTTTATTCATTATTAAACCTACTCCTGCATTACCCCTATTTGATTGTGTATTTATAACTCTGTATTCACCTGACCAAAAGTCTTGTTCCTCCTGCCACCGAACTTCACTAATTCCCACTCTATCTAACTTTAACCTATCTGTTTCCCACATTGCCACTAATGCTCCATAAATAACACACGCACTTTCAGTGACTTAATAGGCTCTTGTCACACAGTTATACACATATACTACTCACTTCTTAGCAGAAGCATGTGAGAAGAAAACTCTAAACAAAATACTATGTAGGAACAGCGAAACTATAGAAAACCTGTGAATCGGCTGACTCAGGAAATAATGCTGACTCCAAACTCAAGAACATTCTATCCTGCATTCCTTTCAGTTTGACATGTCTCACAATTGGAGTTAAATGGACTTCAGGTATTTATGAATATAACATGTTATTTGGAAAGGTAAAGTCGTCATGAAACCGAAGGTTGGTGGAGCTCCAGAGTGCTTGTTTTTCAAACATGTTACGCTGAGTTGAATTAAATCTGATTGGCTCAGTGGCATGGACAAACAATCCACTGTAGAACTGTCATGTGCTCTATATATTGCTAAGGAATGCACTTCCTTTATGAAATGGCGTGCAGGTCAGAGTCAATTTCTCTGTCTTGTGTTAACTGGATGCTGTTGTTCCTTTTAAACAAGTCGTAAAAGCCAACAACAAATTTAATGGAAAGTAGACTTACTTTGTAATAATCTGGAGGCTCTGTAGCTCGTGCAGTAAAATGCTTCTGCACTAAAAGCTCAACTACGTTGTTCACCAGGGCTTCGATTACCTCTTGTGCCCTGAGAAGATGAGGGATATCCTATCCACATCCCCCAAAGTAGAGTTCCATTGCCTTTGGCCATCCGTATCCCAATCCTACTCCCAATCCTGCACCTAATAGGTCGTATCCTTGTTGTCATCCCAGGTGGAAAACCCATACACCCATAGCCACCACCTTCTGCAGTTCAGTCACAGGCAGGACCAAGTGTGAAAGCAACCTTGTTAAATGCCAACTACACTGAATTTAATAATGTACACCATTCTATTGGGCAAGACATCTAATGTACCGTCTGCATGAGTGGCCACCGCCAAACTGTGGTAAACTAAAATTTGACATCCATTTGCCAGACATGATTCACACCATAACACAAATGAGTTCAACAAGTGCTTCACTATGTGAGCCATTTGGATACTACCTCCCAGCACAAGTTTCTTTGAACTTCAGAACTACACAGGTGGAAATTCTCTCATCAACACATCCTGTGCTCTCACAATCCCCCTGCCTGAACTTACACTAATCTTTTCCCACTGAATCACCTTGCATTTTCCCATCTCCCCTCTTTCGTCCACACCACTCCTCCCCCGTCCACATCATGCATGGCCTTCTCCCCCCCACTCCCACCGCCCCTCTCTTTTCGCCCTCCCACCGCCCCTCTCTTTTCGCCCTCCCACCGCCCCTCTCTTTTCGCCCTCCCACCGCCCCTCTCTTTTCGCCCTCCCACCGCCCCTCTCTTTTCGCCCTCCCACCGCCCCTCTCTTTTCGCCCTCCCACCGCCCCTCTCTTTTCCACCCCCTCCCACCGCCCCTCTCTTTTCCACCCCCTCCCACCGCCCCTCTCTTTTCCACCCCCTCCCACCGCCCCTCTCTTTTCCACCCCCTCCCACCGCCCCTCTCTTTTCCACCCCCTCCCACCGCCCCTCTCTTTTCCACCCCCTCCCACCGCCCCTCTCTTTTCCACCCCCTCCCACCGCCCCTCTCTTTTCCACCCCCTCCCACCGCCCCTCTCTTTTCCACCCCCTCCCACCGCCCCTCTCTTTTCCACCCCCTCCCACCGCCCCTCTCTTTTCCACCCCCTCCCACCGCCCCTCTCTTTTCCACCCCCTCCCACCGCCCCTCTCTTTTCCACCCCCTCCCACCGCCCCTCTCTTTTCCACCCCCTCCCACCGCCCCTCTCTTTTCCACCCCCTCCCACCGCCCCTCTCTTTTCCACCCCCTCCCACCGCCCCTCTCTTTTCCACCCCCTCCCACCGCCCCTCTCTTTTCCACCCCCTCCCACCGCCCCTCTCTTTTCCACCCCCTCCCACCGCCCCTCTCTTTTCCACCCCCTCCCACCGCCCCTCTCTTTTCCACCCCCTCCCACAGCCCCTCTCTTTTTCACCCCCTCCCACCGCCCCTCTCTTTTCCACCCCCTCCCACCGCCCCTCTCTTTTCCACCCCCTCCCACCGCCCCCCTCTTTTCCACCCCCTCCCACCGCCCCCCTCTTTTCCACCCCCTCCCACCGCCCCCCTCTTTTCCACCCCCTCCCACCGCCCCCCTCTTTTCCACCCCCTCCCACCGCCCCCCTCTTTTCCACCCCCTCCCACCGCCCCCCTCTTTTCCACCCCCTCCCACCGCCCCCCTCTTTTCCACCCCCTCCCACCGCCCCCCTCTTTTCCACCCCCTCCCACCGCCCCCCTCTTTTCCACCCCCTCCCACCGCCCCCCTCTTTTCCACCCCCTCCCACCGCCCCCCCTCTTTTCCACCCCCTCCCACCGCCCCCCCTCTTTTCCACCCCCTCCCACCGCCCCCCCTCTTTTCCACCCCCTCCCACCGCCCCCCCTCTTTTCCAACCCCCTCCCACCGCCCCCTCTCTTTTCCACCCCCTCCCAGCGCCCCCTCTCTTTTCCACCCCCTCCCACCGCCCCCCTCTCTTTTCCACCCCCTCCTCCCGCCGCTCCCCTCTCTTTTCCACCCCCTCCTCCCGCCGCTCCCCTCTCTTTTCCACCCCCTCCTCCCGCCGCTCCCCTCTCTTTTCCACCCCCTCTCCCCCGCCGCTCCCCTCTCTCCCGCCGCTCCCCTCCTCCCACCTCCCATGCCTCCCCTCTCTCCAGCCTTCTCCCCTCTCTCCAGCCTCCTCCCACTCCTCCCCTCTCTCCCCTTTGCTTCTTGACCCCCTCTCCCCCCTCCCTTCTTGACCCCTTCTCTCCCCCTCCCTTCCCACTGCCCCCTTCTGCCACCCCATATGTTTCAATGTCTCTCCCTTCTCTCATCATTTTCTCCTCATTCCGTCTTCCCCTCAACTCCCCCGTCTCTCTCTCTCTCTCTCTCTCTCTCTCTCTCTCTCTCTCTCTCTCTCTCTTCGTCATACTGTGCATTTGTGTGTGTGTGTGTGAGTGAGTGAGTGAGTGAGTGAGTGAGTGAGAGGAGTAGTAGTAGTGCTCGATAGCTAGTGTTAATGCTGTTTTCTGTTGTGTTTCTGTGTATTGATTTGCTATAGGGGAGTGGTTACCGTTCCATTATTTTATGAATTGAAGTTCACAAAGCACAAGGTTTATGTAAACTGTCTTATTCATTTGAAAATGTTGCTGAACAATGGGTATGTGTATGCATTTCTTGAAACACATTGTGATGGCGGGCCATAACATGGACAAGGAACAGGTATGATTTACAAATATGAAATATTCTAAGAAAGTGTAACAAATTATAAAGGAAGGACATGAAACATTTAAAATTGATCCTATCCTTGGCTCTGCACAACTTCAGTTCAAATTAGTTAACATAGTTTTTGACAGGCTCATAGGATCATTAATAGGCTGATACATAAAGGGTGGCAATAGCAGCAGCAGCAGTAATAGTAGAAATAGACATGAAAAGTAGTGATAGTGGTTGAATGATGATAACTATACTGGTAGCAGTGATAATATTGGATTTAAAGTTCTTTTTCAGTGAACTTTCCTTGTATCTTTTACTTGCTCTCTTTTTTTTTAAACAGCTTTTGCTGACAGTTCAGAAGTACTAGCCCAAAAATTTTGATTTCCCCTGTGTTGCTATGGTCTGGGAGATGAGTTATTGGTACTTACAGCTCATTAGTGTCATTCCGTTGTCGCAGGTAATAGGCCAACGACGGACTGCACTCAAGCGGGTAGCAGGAGCCACATGTTCTGCAACCCTGATACACGCATTCTGAAACATACCAGTGAGTGTCTCACACGAAACTGGTGCTGTAGTTTGTGTTAATCGTTCAGTTTGTAGTGTGTTTCATTTTCTTAAGTGTTAATATGCTTCTGTTTCATTTTAAACGATTTCCAGTGCAATGAGTAGTACCAGTCCAACATGTGAAATGAAATGAGGAAGAAAAGTTTGCTACACAACTAGGCCCCTGAATTCATGTATTCAGTAAGGGACTACTTTCAAAAAGAAAAGGGAAAAAGGTTAGCCCTTATTTCTTGTTGCTCGAGTTGTTAAGATGATTGCAGTGGCATTGAAAATAAGAAAAAAGCCATTTCGTAAAAATAGGGAAAGAACAATACATCATAGATGGCAGTGAGAGTGGTACAACAGGTTCAGCATGCCAGGAAAGAAGCGGCCGAGAAAGAAGCAACTGGCAGCTTTGGCCAATTTTGAGAATGACACTATTCATTGTCATATACATAACTATTGTAAGAACAGGGAACATCCTACTCTGTCTAAATTACTTGTGTCACTTCAGAAAGATGGTCTTTCTAAAGGAAACAAATTTTTATTATTTACATTGCCGAAAGACATAATCTTTAGCTATTCTGTGTTTAACAGACGTGAAATATTGATGGAAAGGATAGATTTAGTTGTGTGGTGCAGATTTCTGTGCAGTATCATGATATGAGATTCAAAAATATACTGTGGATAGATAAACCCTTGGCATTCATTACTTAGAGGCTGGAGTGATGAAACGCCTGAGGAGACCATGACAGTGCCTGTTGGAAAAGAGAGCCAAATAATTGTTTTACATGCAGATATAGTGGACAATTTTGTGCCGAAGTGCCTATTAATGTTTCATTCTAAAAAAATTCAGGTGATTACGACAGAGATGAACAGTGTGGTTTTCAGAAGCAGATTGAGATGCCGCTTATGATGAATCTGACAAGTCCATCAGTGATCATCATGTACAGTTTCCCATATCATTCCATTGTTCATGATGGCACCAACTTTGGCAATGAAAAAAGGTGATAGAATTCAGTGGCTAAAACGATGAAAAGTGGATTTCATAGGTTTGAAGGAGGCAGAATTTCTTGAAATTGTGGCACAAAAGAAACCATAATTTCCAATGTACGTAATTGGTGAAATTGTTAAAAGGCACAGGCATGAAGTTGTTGGGCTTCCTCCATACTGTTGTCACTTAAGTGCCATTAAAGGGTTACGGATGCAAATAAAAAATTACATTGGTGCAAACAATAAAAAATTCATGGTCTCCAAAGTTGAAAATCTTTTAGCAGCAGTCAGTCAAGTAAGCGAGACCTGGACAAAAATTGTAAACAGTACTGCAAGTATTCTCAGAGAGGCAGCCAAAAATGAAGGCATAGTGGAAGAATGCGTAGAAAATTGAATCATACATATGGGAGGGAGCAGTGATAGTGTGAGCTGTACTGAAGAAGACAATTTTGAATGCTATTCTGACAGTAATGAGGATTGTGTTTTCCTATTAGCATAACAACACCACACAAGAATTTTAGGAGGGAGCATGCCATCGACCTATTATCATATTGTGAGTACCATCTTAAGATTATAACTGTTAATATACTGATAAATTATTCTGTCAGGTTTGTAGATCTGATTAATATGGCTAATATTTAACAACAGAAACAACTGCAAATATTCAATGATTTGCAAAATTGGTTTTCATTTCAATTGTATAGTTTGACAAATAACTGTGGAATAATTTATACTGCTGCAGTAACTTTTTACGCTTATTTGATTAGTCCAATGTATTTTGGCAGCATGCTGCCATCATCAGGTGCATTATACATCAGCTGATAGGTTATGTTCAAATTATTTCATATACTCTTATAAATGCAGTCTCAGACCTCAAAGAACACCCATATAACAGGGATAAATTTAAAAATAACTTGATATTTCAGCATAAGTAGTTCTCAATTTTTTGAGATCATATATTACAGATAGCAATTGTGAATACATTCGTGTGTACAAATATGACCTGCATGTTGTCAGCGCTTTCGTTTCTTGTGCTAGAGAAAGTGTGTAAGTTGTAATTAACTGGGTGCGAGTGCTGTAAGCCACATTCAGCAACATTGCAGTCTGCCTCCGTGAACCGTCAGTACCAATCACGTCTTACGGATTATAGTGTAGGACTTTGTTCTTTGTATATTTATGCCTGTTGTTGTTTGAATACCGCACTGAATATTTATCACTGTGTATGAGTGCTTATAGTACCCATTATCATTACAAATAAATAAATACGTAAATAACTAAAGTATTGAGTTATTTGATACTTACAACATCTATCACTTCCAAGATAAAATCAATAAACATTGTAGTCCATGGGTTCTGCCATAAAAAAATGCTCGATACGCGGTACACATGTTATCCTTATTATGTGCTGTAATCTACAGTTTCCTTTTCCAGCACTTTTTGATTGTTGTGATTGAGAAGAAAACTTTGATCTTGTGTTATGCTGTGAATAACTTTTTATGTTATGTTTTCTGTTTCCTGTAGTCTGAAACAGTGTCACGGCTGGTGAAAATTCCAGGAATTGTTGTGTCGGCATCTGGTGTTCGTGCAAAAGCAACACAAATAGCTATACAGTGCCGTTCCTGCAAGAGTATTACAACTCATTTGGCTGTTAAGCCAGGTCTTGAGGGTTATGCATTGCCTCGGCGGTGCAATACGTGAGTTTATGCAACTATTTTATTTTCACAAATGACATTTTTATCTATGTGATAATATTTAGGTCTTGAAGTTTCATATGTTTGTACATATGTAGTTGTTTGCCTGACTTGCTGATTTGTATATACCTGTAAAATTGCAAACAACCAGAACGACTGGCCAGTACTTAGCTTCAGGAGGTGAAACTTTGATGTTATGTAGACACATTAAAAGTTTTAGTTCTTCATGGTAGTTGGAAGGGGCAGGGGTTTGGAAGATGGAAGATTGATAGCCTTGGGAAGGACGGGCAGGTCAGTCAGGCCCCTGGTGATTTTCTCCCCAGATTTGAACTTTCTAAAACTCTTGACAGTGACTGCTTAAAAACTTCTGACCATAGGTGGGGTAAAAGCTTACGAATGTCTTAAAATTTTGCTGTTGGCACTATAATTCATTATTATTCTTAGTTGCCCTTTGCAAATCATGAAGCATTTGTATTGTGTGTGGTACTGGAGACATTGTGTCACATGTAAAGGCAAATTAGCTAGAAAAGATTACATTGGATGCATATCAGAACATTATCAGTAGATATACACATGTATGTTTTGCCAGTTTTTCTACATTCTCGCCATTATCGTCCAACCAATTACCTATGTACCATGGACTAGCATTTTTAGAATTCTCTGCATAGAATGCAGTTCCAACTTACTGAACAATGTGGATAGAAATTTACACATGTGAAGTAGACATTTTTCATGTATTTTTTAAGCACAGATACCACAATTTTTTTTTTTTTTTTGCAAAATTTGTTTGTGTGGAATAGTTTCAGTAGATCTGAGTGACACCAGTGGTCATAGACTGACTATTTGCATTGTGCATTGATGTAAGATATATGTTGTAATTGGCCGGAAGATGAGGTGAGAAAATCCGATTGCATCCATTCAGTTTCGGTCCAAGAATGTTGATATGTCACTGCCCGTATTCTGTGAATATATGTCAACCCTTCTGGAGGGTATCTTTCAAATTTTTTATAAATTAGCTTTTTCAATTAATTTGCTGCAATTTTACTCTGTGGAACTGGGGATATTGGGACCAAGTTAGCTGTTAATGTGTGGTTTTCTAAATGTCATTTGCTTGTTCAACATGATTTTTTACCCTGATGTTAAGCTTTTCAGTGCTCTACTCATTGCATTCATTCATACACCTTTTAAATTCCTGCTGTTTTAACTTTTCTTTCATTCACTGCAGAAAGTCTATAAATGCCATGTAGTGCTTTGTGAATTTACCTTAATTATGTTTTTTTGTGTTGTGATATCTAATTGTCTGTTGCTATCACAGATGTCTCATGTGAGTGATAGTTGATTAAACATGTACTGTTAGGATTGTTTCATGGCTATGTCCTGTTGTGGGTTTGTTCATATACTTGACAGGCTTTTATGTTGAATACTACCGAAGTTGTACATTTATGGGGTTAAGCCATATGTCTTATCCGTTGCTAATTATTTTTTCAGGGAGCAGGCAGGTCGTCCAAAGTGTCCTTTGGATCCTTTCTTCATTGTCCCTGACAAGTGCACCTGTGTAGACTTTCAAGTTCTGAAATTACAAGAGTTGCCTGATTATATTCCTCAAGGAGAGATGCCACGTCACCTTGAACTTTACTGTGACAGGTATGCATTGCAGCTATGTTAGTTTAAATGTATAGCAGTCTTTTCTCTCATGCTGATGAGTTAATTCATGAAGACAGCATTGACCACAATAAACAAATATCATTATTGCCCTGGTCAAATGATGATCGCCATTGTTATTCTGTCATCTTGATGACAATTGAGCGAGGGGCCATCTGATTGACCACAAGGAGGACATAGCTGCTTCCATTTATTAACTTTGTTTGCATTCCTGGAGTTAGTGTGTACTACAGAGATGAGTATTTGCATTCTGTAGCACATTAGTTCTTGCTGTGGAAAAGAATAAGCTAAACAGTTGCACATGTATGTAAAGAAAAATTGGAAAAAATGTCAATTTTGTTTATCCCACACATTGTTTCTTATTTTTTGACATGCACATGTTTAACTAAGTTAGGAAGCTGAATCTATCAACTTTTGCTTACCTCGGTATGGAACACACAGCAGATTAGCCATCAACTTTGAGCTTGTTTTGAATATCATAATAGTTAACTAGAAGTAAGCATAGTGTGAATGTGATGACTCATTTTTATATAAGTTTGGAATCATAATGCCATTAACACATACTTCATGTGGATATCGTGGTAGAAGTGAAAGCCAAAGTGAGGACCAGCGTAATAGTCCTGGAAATTATTGGAATTTTGATTTAAGAACTTCATGGTAATGTCTGTTATTGGGTCCGGGATAGGAAGCAGATTGATACAATGCATACACACACCATTCATATACAAAGTGATGCATGCAATGTCTCTTTATAGTTTTCAAAAGTTTTACAATGACAAGTACCATGAGACGTGAACATGTACTTCAGATTGTAGATTCTATTGTGGTATGTGTTTTCAGCCACTTACCTTTTGTTCATGCTTACCACGAGAATGTAAACAAAGCATGAATTTACAAATTTATGTTGCATAAACACTCCCTCTTCATGTGCAACTCGCGAGTGAATAGATTTTTATTTTGAAGTTTTTGCTTCTCATTTTATTATGAGAGAACAGAACAAAACTTTGCTATCCAAATAATATTGTGCACATTAGTGACACAGCCTTGCTGAGTGGCAGAAGGGTGGAGGAAATAATAGAAAACAGGATACATATTAAATGCCTCCATTTGATACAGTGGCAAGTACCCCCTGCCATGCACTTCACAGTTGTTTGCAGAGGAAGGTTGTGTTTGCTTTTACAATTTAATGCGAATTTCCCTCATGTTGCAGTGTAGGGAATTTAAAATGATAGAATATACACAATGTTAGTATTTGTAACTAATGAATCTACCCTAAATTCACATACAGGTACCTCTGTGAGCGAGTTGTGCCCGGCAATAGAGTCGTAGTACTGGGAATCTTCTCCATCAAAAAAGTTTCAAAACCCAAGGTAAAATTGCTTTAAGTATAATCATTACAATACCATAGAAGAAAATTAAATTGCTGTTTAACAAAATAATGTTGTCAAATGCTTTGTTGATAGGGCACAAATCACTGTTGTGGTAGTGGAACATCCACAAGCTTTTTAAATGTATCAGTATAATATCGATAACAAAGTGCATCTGCTGTATTTCTTAGCTCTGCCGTTGAGAAAACAGATGATGTTCATTATTATTTATTGAGAGCAGGCATTGCATGCACGGGAAACAGCAACAGTTGAAATAAGTTTTTCAGGACAGCTTAAAGTCTTACTCAGTAGGTTTTATTGACTGGTTTCGCTTTATAATATTACAAGAGCATCATCAGAATCTTTGGGGTTTACAGTTTCAAGTGCAGTGGTTGGCTGATTGCATTGTTGGCAATGTAATCAGCCAACCTCTGTAGTTCAGACTATAAATTTGAGAGTTTCTGGTGATGCTTTTCAATATTATAGAGCAAAGTTGGTCAATAAAACCTACTGAGTGCGATTTGAGGCTGCCGTGAAAAACCTTTTGTTATTGTTTAACTAATAAGTTTATTAATGCTTGCCTTTCAAAACTGTTGTTCGGAAATACACATAATGGGCTATCAATTATCATGTCACAAAAAGGACACACACTTATTATTTGATTTGTGGAAGATCACATCCAGCTTTGAACTCCACATGCTTTCTTCGCATTGAAAATCTGTACATTAACATTAAAAAAATTGAAATTATCTAAATTAGAAAGCTGCAATATTTGCATTTGTGTCTGCACAGTTGCAAGTACATGTACAAAAGCTGGTGTAAGTTTAAGTTTGAAAGTTGATGTTTTAAAATAATGTAAATTCTTGGGAAAAACAGCCGCTCGCCTACAGCAGACTGATGTTTGGCGCCATTGATAGGTGTAAAAGTAAATGATACTTTAGCTTTTTAGCTCTTACTCTTTTTCTAGCAAAAGTACACATATTCATATACTCAATGATGCAGACACCCAAACACACACTCCTGTCACCGCAGGAGTTTGCATTTTGGTGTCTGCCTAGATGTGTTCACTTTTGATAGAAGAGGAGACCTTGAAAGCTAGTGTGAATATTGTTTGTTACATGTGTTTGTGCATCATGTTTGTCTGGTATAGAGGTGAATGGTTGTCTTTCCCTTATTTTATGTAAAGTTGATGTTTTGTTTTGTCTGTACTAAATTCCTTGCTTCTTTGCTGAGTTATGGAAGAAATTGGAATGTAAAATTCAGGTGTAAGTTACTGATAAGAAGTTGAGTGTGATAATATCTAACATAGACAAAAATAATCTTTGGATATTATTTTAAAAGTACTTGGAAACACCACTTTTACATTTTTCAAGATACTTCAAAATGGTGTAAAATATGAGAAATAACTTTTTAAGTGGTAAAAATTATTTATGGTCCTGCCTTGCATTTTCGTAGTGTATGTGTAGTATAAGTAGATAATAGATATCAAAATACCCACTAGGGACTTGTTTATTAGGCAATATAGGGTATCTGAATTTTGTACACCATCCTTTGCTGCTAACAGAACTGGAACTGGTAATTGTGTGGGAAGTAGAAATGTTTGATCTAATTTCATTCGTCGTCATCGATGTTTTTGGGAAGCATGCAGTTGTTATTCATTATTTAAGAACGAAACGCTGCACCAGTTACTTATTTTTTTCATGCTCAATGCTTTTTGAGAATTTATTCTCATCGTCAAGTGCAAATATTCACGTATTTTGTGTGATGTGTGCATATGTGCTGTTCTGTCTCTCTCACTCTGTAATAGTGTTTTTGGGGTTATAAGGTATGTCACCACCTCCATTATGCCTAAAACAAACATGTATATGCACACATGCGCAAACCATCATTCATATAGTTTGTGAAGGAAATTTCTCAAAAAATACTTAATGTAAATATTTGCACTTGACAAGAAGTTAAATTCTCGAAACGCGTTTTTGTACGTGTGAAAAAATACGTAACTGGTGCTGTGTTTTATTATTTAAACAAAATATATAACTTGTGCTGTGTTTCATTACTTAAACCAGAAGCATTTTAGCAATGCAAAAACTCAATGCTTAGCAAAAAGTGTTTTGAGAATTTATCTTGTTGTCAAGTGCAAATATTTACGTTAAACATTTTTTATGAAGTTTCCTACACGTACTACATGAGTGGTGGTTTTCATATGTGCATGTGCATTCTCTGTGTAAAAGTGGGCAAACAACGAAATACGCGTTCAGGGTGCCGTGACAATCACGAAGTTGTACAATGGCAGTAGGGACAGTTTCAAAACTTGTGATCCCTCGTTATTTGAATCAACCTAGTTGTTCCAGTTTTTACCATTCAGATCTGTTGAGTGGACTGCCATTGTGTCAAGAAAGTTAACTGCATAACATTTGTAAACACTATTGAAGGCTAAAACCAAGCCAGCAGTATTCTTGTTTAATAAATCAGTTTTTTCTGACAAAAATTGTTTCATAAAGTGTAAAGGACAGGAAAATTATCAATACGTTAACGCAAAATCAGGACCAAATTATCAATGTGAACACAGGAAATTTGATGCAAGCCATGAAAAATGTTGTAAATATTGGGAAAACATTAATTCTGGGAATGTAAAAGTGGGGTTAGTTGTAATTTTACTGCTAATATAAACACGTTTCATTTTAGTATTCACAGAATAGTTTTATGTTTCAATTTAAATGTCCATCTGCATCATGAGACATGATTTGAAAAACCCAAGAAAATTTGTGTGATTAATTTGTAACTTATTTTATCTGAATTTTATGGTTGCTTGTTGGTGCGTTAGGAAATATTGTTAGTAGAGCAAAAATTCACACTTATGGTACTTGGTGAGGTGTTTCGTGGTGTTATCTCATGTTGTCGTACTCTTCAAGCACGATCTGTTGCCCAACATATGTGTATGTCAGTTTAGTAAGTAATTTCTGGTCACCATTCTCAAAGTTAATTACCTGTGTGGTTGTGTTGTGCACTGCCACATGACAGTTTACTTGGATGTCTTCTCTCTCTTGTGATGTATTGGTGCTGGAAGAGAGCTCTACTAAATGATGTAAACAGCTTAGTGGTAATTCTTCTGTATTTTGCGCCCACTGGTTTTCATACACAGCTTCAGTTACAATAATGGATGAACAGATCTTGTAGCTGAGGACAGACACTTGTCTTACCATGACATTAGTGATCAAAATGAGTGACAGTTCTGAAAAAGATGATTCATTGTTTCTGCTGGTGTACATTCTTGAGTACCTCTCATTGTTCTGCGACCTCAAAGGCACCATCAAGCTTTGGCATCCAAAGAACAAGCACTCTGATACAGCAGGTGGAGAGGCTTATTCGCTGTCATGCCTTGTTGATTTCCAGAGCTTATGTGACTTACATTTTATCTGCACAGAGGTAAAACGAGAACATCCAGGGTGGGACATTTTATCCTGACAAACTACGTAAACAAGCACCTTTAATCAGCCTAAGAGAGTAAGAGTGGTACGTGTTATGCCAAAGTATCCAATGTTACACTACAAAGGACAGTTGTTTGGCTTTTGTAAATGCATTTTCATGAACGTGAAGTATGTAGTAAGTCTTTAACTCTAGCTGAGTAAGATAACTGGGAAATGATAAGTTTTCTTCATATTCTAATATCCTTTTGGAGCAATTTTAAAAATAAATGGGGTAAAAATGCTAATGGCTGTTGGTGTGGAAATGGAAAATCCTTTGTGGAAAGTGACTAAAGTTAACAAGCTCATCTGAAGGTTTAACATTGTCCATCCTGGTAGTGTCTTTCGACCGCTCAACTATTCTCTGCGTAGAATGAGATTTTCACTTTGCAGCGGAGTACAGTGGTCTTAGACCATTAACACGTCATATCTGGTGGAGTCCCCCCAAAGCCTGTGAACACAAGACTGTAGTCCAATCTGTGAATGATGGCGGTTCACACATGTCGTGGCACAGACAGGGATGGCATTGTTGGCAATTCCAAGCGACATTTGCAGTATGTGCATGTGTGTTCTTTCCGCTTGAAGAAAATGTGTATCCTGCAAATTGTGTTCCTCGCTTGCTTATGCAGAATTTATCACTTACCACCACAATCAGTAATGACAACTCACAACAAATGGAAGAGAAATTCACTAAACAACTTGCTACGATCATGTTTAATGCTCGCATTATCTATGGATTTCACAGCAGAGTGCTCAGAACACTTCTGAATGCTCATTGCCTGCCGGAGAATGCGTGTGGTAGACACGCAAAACAAGCTCAAAATCGACCGCGGTCGTTTTTGGAAAACGTTAAATGAATGAGTCATATTGTCATTTCAGATAAAGTTCGCACTTTTTTTCATATTCAGTAGTGAATTACATGTTTTTATGCTGCTCAATGAATTTCCCATGTAGGGCATACATCTCTTTGGTTACATTGAACAAAATAATCATGTCATCTACATAACACCAGTAATCTTGTCAACAAGAATTGATTGCTGTATAAAAAGCTTATTTTCCATATTTTTCTTGAAGTACTTGGTCCTCCAAGAGCACTGGTGATAAGTACCGTGATCTGCTCTTTTTCCATGCCTTCTCTGGACAGCACTTCTGCACTCTGTCCATACCACCAGTGTGAGTCTTTTAGTCAGGATGATCTTCTATGTCCTGGACCATGTTTCCCAGTAGTATTTCAAGTAATGATTATGATAAGTGGTTTTTGTTGTGTGTTATATGCCCAAAGTAGAGTTTTCTTCTCGCATTGGTTTTGAGAATTTGTAAGTCTTTGTTCATACAGTGAAACACTGCCACATTTATCACTTTAGCTGCCTGTGATATCCTTAATATCCTTCAGTGTGGCCACATTTTGAAATACTTCACATTTCTTGTGCAATACTGTTGTAAGTGCCCATGACTCAACTCCATCAAGTTGGATACTGAATACATAGCATCAAAGTAGTCATCTGTAAAGTGTGATACTTTACTTCATGACTAGTCAGAACTTTATTTTCTGGAAGGAACTTTTTTCAAAATAATAAAGAAGAATGTTAGTTCTTAGCATCAAGCTACAGACCATAGCTATCTCTTTACTCTGCTTGGATTTTTTTTCATTTAAAATGGAGTAGTTGTACAAGATCCGTTTTAAAACTTCGACAACTTCAAAGAGTTCTACACCAATATTCCATCCTGTGATGTCAGCAATGTAGTGTGGCATTTTGTTATACATTTCCAGTTCATATGGCTGCTCTGCCTGAGCATTGTGTAACTCTTACCTGTCCAGTCACCCAAGAGGATGCTGTCGGGTGCATGCCATTTTAATCACTTATATTTGTTCCACTGTGGCATGCTGCAGACTACTGCTTGAGGGTTTTACTTATGACAAACAGTAATGTATTTGGGAAAATACTCTTGGATTGTTGTACTCAAAGAAATAATATGTTGAAGGCGACTTCTGAGCTTGCATTGTTTGTACTGAACTGTATCAGTTTCATAATTCTTAATTTGCAGTTAATGATGACACTTTCTTTTTGTTCTACAACACACCATTGTCTTAATAGGTTTGATGTGTGCTTTAGTGACTGGAAGACTGACGAAAATCAATATTATTTATTTTTAACAATCTAGGAAAAGACAGATGTCTACTTACTATAAAGAAGACACGTCAAGTTGCAGACAGGCACAATTAAGAGACTTGTGTAAAGCTTTCGGCCACAGCCTTCATCAATAAAAGGGACACACACACACACACACACACACACACACACACACACACACACACACACACACAAAAGCAAGCACACCTCATGCACATACGACTGCGAACTCCAGCATCTCAAGCTAGAATGCAAGTATCACTTGTGATGCAAGCAGCAGTCTGGAGGAGGTGAGGAAGGGAAAGGGATAGTAGTGTATGGGTAAGGAGAGACATGAATGCTGTCTGGTGGAATGTGGAGGAACTAGACTGCCAACAGTCACAGCCTCGGTGTCTCTTTTACTGATGAAGGCTGTGGTCAAAAGTTTTTTAGTTATGCCTGTCTGCTACTTACCGCAAAGAAGACACGTTAAATTGCAATCTGTCTTTTCTTACATTGTTGATATTGCTACCTGGAGTATCCATTATTATCAGTTTTTCTCAGGTTGTTGTAGCCACTTAGTTGATACTTGTTTCTCATTTTTAATAATTGATGGTGTTAATGAGACATGGTTGTGCAGTATGTGCAGGATGAGGAGTAAAACAATGCAAATCTGCTTTGTGTGTTCTTAATTCTATGTTCACTGCCCTGGTTCATGTAAAGTTCCTTTCTTTCTCCTCTTAATTAAGGCAACTTTGTGTTGATGAAGTTGGTACATCAGTTTGTTTCTGTCTCATAACAGACGTTTGTTTATAGTTTAATTTAGGTTCTCTCTCTCTCTCTCTCTCTCTCTCTCTCTCTCTCTCTCTCTCTCTCTCTCGTGCGTGCACGCACAAGAGAGAGAGAGAGAGAGAGAGAGAGAGAGAGAGAGAGAGAGATTTATTAGTAGTAAAACTATTTATTGAATATCCTTCATTGACAACAGTATTTTGATTTTTGCTGATACAGAATAATTGACTCTTCCAATGATGTATGTCAATAATGAAGTGATAATGAATGATGTACAAATGTAGGTATGTTTATTTTGACAGAGTCGTGGAAGGGAACGTGCGCTTGTTGGTGTTAGAGCACCATACTTGCGTGTTGTAGGCATCAGGATTGATGCTGCTGGTTCTGGTTTTAGCAGTCCACAACCAGTGACAGCAGAGGAAGAAGACTCCTTCCGCCGTTTAGCAGCTAGTCCAAATATATATGAGCGTATTGCCAGAAGTGTTGCTCCCAGTATCTTTGGGTTTGCAGACATCAAGAAGGCAATAGCTTGTTTACTGTTTGGAGGTGTGTGTAAAAACTATGTAATGTTGTAAAACTTCAAGATATTTTCATGTTTACTGCATATTTGTGCTTGCTTTTAGTTCCATAGTAGTTGAATTTCCTGTATTAAGAAGCTTCTAGTTGCTATTTTGTCTAAACTGACACGATGAGACCATGGTTGTGTACAATTAATGTAGATGATTCTTACAAAGAAGAAGACAGCAAATGGCCACTATTAATAATGCTATTTATTCAAGTAAATAGCACCATAACAGGTTTCGAATTGACAAATTTATCATCAGACGGCTATTCACAAGATGCACTGTACATAGTCATCAGTTTTTTTTTTTCCTCCCACTGCAGCAAAATATTCTTGGTGTGTTGGTGCCCTTCTGTAGAAAACAATGTTAGAAGCACCCTATGTGAACATAACTAACCTCCAAATGATGTAATACAGGGTAAACAAGTGTGTGGGGTTAAGTGGTTATAGTACTTACATCAAAAATTCTGCAAAATTTTGTTACAGAGTTGCAGGATTGTATTATTGAAATATTGCAAAGTATATGCAGCACTTACATGATTTGCATATCACCACACACACACACACACACACACACACACACACACACACACACACACACTAAAAAGTATTTGCCACATGTGAAGTTGACACAAAGACGGCAGTTTCACAAATACAACAGTGCCAGAGATGTTCTCTCTCAGATATTACAATATATAGATTACTTTGATTTCACAGTATGAATGTTTATAAAGAGTAAATGTAACATCATGAACAATTGCAACACACAGATAAACCTTACATTATGAGCATATAACATTGCAGAAAAAGTTGACAGATGCAGTAATCAGTTTGTGTTAATGCTACTTACAAGGTATTATGTAAACACTGTGCCTGGATATAGCACAATATTATGAAACTGCCATCTTTGTGTCAACTTCACATTTGGCAAATACTTTTTGGTGCGTGCGCGCGCGAGCGGGCGGGGCGGGCGGGCGGGCGGTGCTTTGCACAATATGGTGATATGCAAATCATATAAGTGCTGCATATACTTGGCAATATTTCAAAAATACAATCCTGCAACTCTGCAACAAAGTTTCATGGAATTTTCGATGTAAGTACTATAACCACTTAACCTCACTTATTTGTTTACTCTGTATTACATCGTGTGGAGGTTGGTTATGTTCACATATGGCGCTTCTAACATTGTTTTCTACTGTAGGGCACCAGCACACCAAGAATATTTTGCTACAGTGGGAGAATAGAAATAGAAAACTTGACGATTATGTAAAGTGCATCTTGTGAATCTTGTGGCAGCCGTTTGATGATCAACTTGTAAGTTCGAAAACAGTTACAATGCTATTTACTTAAATAGCATTATTAATAGTGGCTGGTTGCTGTCTCCTTTGTAAGAATCAACCTACATTACTTCTAGTTATTCATAAATAAATGTGTTAGCCTGTCAATTGAGTGTCCATAGTGGTATAATAGAAAACGTTTCTTTTATATTGCTGGTACCAACTGTGAAGCAAGGTTTAAATATACACTGTTTGCTTTTTTATTGTAATGTTCAATTAGTTACTGCACATTTTGAACAATTTCAGATAATCATTCAGAATATGAGTATATGCTAATACTATGCTTAAACTAACATTTTCAAGAACCTAGTACTGTGACTTCCTGCAGGTTTTAGGTGGTGGTATGTAGTAAACATCAGCTTGTGGAATGCCAAATATTATTAAGATCTTGTAATTCAGGTTATAAGCACAGTATAGTTAGCGTTAACGTGGTAGTCGTGTGATGATGATCTTAAGTTTCAAGTAAGTGTGAAGAAATGAAATACAGGGTTATTACAAATGATTGAAGCGATTTCACAGCTCTACAATAACTTTATTATTAGAGATATTTTCACAATGCTTTGCACACACATACAAAAACTCAAAAAGTTTTTTTAGGCATTCACAAATGTTCGATATGTGCCCCTTTAGTGATTCGGCAGACATCAAGCCGATAATCAAGTTCCTCCCACACTCAGCGCAGCATGTTCCCATCAATGAGTTCGAAAGCATCATTGATGCGAGCTCGCAGTTCTGGCACGTCTCTTGGTAGAGGTGGTTTAAACACTGAATCTTTCACATAACCCCACAAAAAGAAATCGCATGGGTTTAAGTCGGGAGAGCGTGGACGCCATGACATGAATTGCTGATCATGATCTCCACCACGACCGATCCATCAGTTTTCCAATCTCCTGTTTAAGAAATGCCGAACATCATGATGGAAGTGCGGTGGAGCACCATCCTGTTGAAAGATGAAGTCGGCGCTGTCGGTCTCCAGTTGTGGCGTGCGCCAATTTTCCAGCATGTCCAGATACACGTGTCCTGTAACGTTTTTTTCGCAGAAGAAAAAGGGGCCGTAAACTTTAAACCATGAGGCATCCAGAAGCTTTAAACTGCGCATACCATCGCCGAATGGAGTTAGCAGTTGGTGGATCTTTGTTGAACTTCGTCCTGAAGTGTCGTTGCACTGTTATGACTGACTGATGTGAGTGCATTTCGAGCACAACATACGCTTTCTCGGCTCCTGTCGCCATTTTGTCTCATTGCGCTCTCAAGCGTTCTGGCGGCAGAAACCTGAAGTGCGGCTTCAGCCGAACAAAACTTTGAGTTTTTCTGCGTATCTGTAGTGTGTCGTGACCATATGTCAATGAATGGAACTACAGTGAATTTATGAAATCGCTTCAATCATTTGTAATAGCCCTGTATAGTTAGCAGATCCAAATAGCATACATTTATCAAAGTGTCATAAATGTTTACAAATATTGTGAAACTCAAAATACAAGACATTCCAAATAATATAAGAATTTTCTGAAAGGCAGTGTATTTGATCTTATCAAACTTGTGTTAACATCTGTTTTGAAAGTGTGACCGGTAATCCCAACTTGAGTTGACAGATAAGATATTTTAATTTTTCCCTCTGAAATTCCGCCAAGTGTCTATGATCTTATTGCCCAGAATTGTATAAGACAAAATACAAGTGCTGCTTGATCAACTGACTGTTGTAAACCAAATAGATGGGTAGGGCTTCATTCATAATGATAACCTTTGAAACTTCCCTAAGGATGGTTCATATGACATATTTCAGCTTACCAGAATCAATGTGCAGAAGTCAACTGCATTGGTGGCCCAGGTCAGGGTTTACAATTGCGGTAAACGTCTGGTCCCTTCTGTCTGAACTGGAGTCCTTTCCGTTACCACCTCTCCTCGAGATCCATTCACATATACTTCAATGGAGTACACCTAGGCCGCAGATTCTTCTGGACCTTTCGCATTGCCTTCAGGACTCTGTTAATGCTGCAGCCCTCTATCACCTCCTCCCAATTCTTGACATGTACCGGAGCCAGGAAGTGGTTTACACCGACTGGTCGATGGCTGATGATCACATAGGCTTTGCATATGTTCGTGGAGGACATATTGAACAGCATTCCTTGCCAGATGGCTGCAGTGTTTTCACTGCAGAGCTGGCGGCCATATCCTTTGCTCTTGAGCACATCTGCTCATGCCCTGGCAAGTCATTTCTCCTGTGTACTGACTCCTTGAGCAGCCTACAAGTTATTGACCAGTGCTACCCTTGCCATCCTTTGGTAGCGTCTATTCACGAGTCCATCTATGACCTGGGATGGTCCCGTCGTTCAATGGCGTTTGTGTGGACCCCAGGACACATCGGAATACTAGGCAACGAACTCACCAACAGGCTGGCCAGACAGGCTACCCAGAAACTGCTTCTGGAGGGGCGTTTCTGAAACTGACCTACATTCTGTCTTACGCTGCAGGGTTTTCGGCTTTGGGAGACGGAATGACGTAACAGCACGCACAACAAACTGCGTGCCATTAAGAAGAGTACGATTATGTAGAAGTCTTCCTTGCGGTCCTCTTTCAGGGAATCAGTTGTCCTCTGCTGGCTCCGCATTAGCCATATGTGGCTAATGCAAGATTACTTTCTTTGTCACAAGGACCCACCTTAGTGTTGCTGTGGCTCACAAATGACGTTTGTCCACCTCTTTGCTGGACTACCCACTTTTAACCGCTCTGCAGTAGAATTTTAACTTTCCCAGCACCCTACCTTCGATGTTTGGTGACAGTGCCTCAACAGCAGCTGTAGTTTTACGTTTTATTCATGAGGGTGGGTTTTATCATTTGATGTAAGTTTTAGTGCATGTCCTTTGTCCCTCTGTGGCCTCCACCATAGTGCTTTGAGGGTGGAGGTTTTAATGTGTTGCAGAGTGGCTGGCTTCTCCATTTTATTCTCATGGTCAGTCAGCCATGGTAATGTTCTCTCTTGTTTTGATCTCTTCTCCATGTTTCTTGTGTCTCTCTGTGGTTTTGTTGTCTGATTTTGTCCATTTTTAGTGTTTGTTGCCCTTCTGTCATTGTTGTGGTTTTCTCCTTTCTTCCAGCTGTGTTTTGTATGTCTCGATTATTTTACTCCCACCCTTACGGAATTATTTTAATTGAAATGAGGGACTGATGACCTCTTTTAAACCAACCAACCAGAAGTTAACATGTGTAAGAGATTGAAAATGTGTGTCAGTGCGGGAGGGGTGGGTTGCCTTACACCTCCTGTCTTCCGTAATCATAATCAGCCCCTTTTAATTATTAATGAACTAAAGTCTTTTTCTCCAAAACCTAATTTTGTTTTTTTATTGGATTTGCGTAATGTGCCATGGCAGTTGTTCATTATGAAACTATAACCAAAGTGACACATCATGCCCTGCAAATGTCCACCATGTTTTACTATCTTTTGACTTTTTTTCTGCATATTGACCCACCTCAGACCATAATGACTACTTGTGTATGGTTTTTCCCTTTGGCCTTTTTATTTGTGTAATATATAGAAGAATTCTTTAAGCTTTGTTAATGCCTTTCATTCACACGCTAAATTTGAAATTTTATTGGTGTCTTTACCTTAAAAAGAAACACAAATGTTAGCTTTTTTGCTGAATTTTTAAGTTTATTCTTTCTGGACTCGCAGTTCAGTCTTCTGACTGATTTTGTTATAAGCTTCGGAAATGTCACATTTCCATTCTGCTCAAAAGGAATGACCTGAAGTATTTTTATATCCAAATTCACAGTATTTTACTGTCATAAATGACTTGCGTGACATTACTGGTGAAATTAAATGTTGTCGGCTCTATTGTATCTTGAATCACAATTCCTTCCCTTGACAGGCCACCTTTTAACTGGACACCCCTAATATTTCAGAGCTTGTAGATTTGTTCTCATCTGATTAATGTCATTATTATCTCTGCATCGATGAAAGATTCCAGATTACCTTCATAGTGACCTCTGGAAGGGAACTGCTAGTGGAGAGGTGACCTTGAGCAAAATATGGAGAAATGAATTAAAGGATAACACTGTAGGAGTCTGAACCTGGATTGTCAGAAATCTAAATGTATTAAGAAAGCTAGAAAATCTGTAAAGGTAAATCAAAGGCTCAATCTGGATGTAGTAGGAATCAGTTAGGGAAAATGGCAAGAAGATAAAGATTTATGTTAAGGCAAATGTACGGTGATAACCAACAGCAGCAGAAAATGGTTATGAATGGGAAAGTAGAGCAAAGAGTGAGTTTACTGTGAACATTTCAGTGATAAGATTATTCTTATCACAATCAACACCAAACCAGTGCCAGAGACTATAGTTCAGGTATACACATGATGAGATTTATTATATGAGACACCTGAGTAGATAACTCAGATTTTAAAGGAAGATGACCAACAATTAATATGGGGGGTGGGGGGTGGAGGGGAGCAGTATAGTGGTAGAAGGAATAGAGGACGCAGTTACAGAGAATACAGATCTTGACAGTAGAAATGAGAGGGGAGAGACCTTAGAGTTCTACAAAAACTTCAGTCAATAACAAATACACGGTTCAAAAAATCAGAAGAGGAGATGGTATACTTCAAAAAGTCTAGGGCACATAGGAAAATACCAACTGGATTACATCATGGTGAGACGGAAATTCTGAAATCTGTTGTTGGATTGGTTGACATAACGAGGAGCAGATATGATGATACTGATTGTAATTTAGTGTTGAGCAAGAATAGAAGTTTAAAAAACTCCTCAGAAAGAACCAAGGTACAAGGAAGTGGCATAGTGAATTATTGAGCAATTGTGGTGCACGTTTGAAGGCTTTAGGTACTACGTTAATGAACAGACGTGTTTAAAAGCACTAGTCATAGATACTGGGTGGACCTATATTTATAAGAAAAGTAATTGTGAAGAAATTACATGTGACAGAAGAAACACTTCAGGTGAATGGTGAAAGAAGGAAATATGAAACTGTACAAGGAAAGGAGGAAACACAGCAATGTAAGTAACTTAGAAAATGCAAAGGAGTTGAAGTAAAAATTTGTGCAGGTGTAATATGAAAAAATAAAAAAGGAAATGATCATCGAAAGGCAGGATTCAGCACCCTGAAAATTCAAATTAACTTTCCAAGAATTTAAAAGCAAAGTTGTCATCATTGTAAATGCAGAAGGGATTCTACTATTGAACACAATGGGGAACAGGTAAGCCGGATTGGTATCGATGGAGGAGTCAGACCAAGTGTGTCCCACAACGTAGGGCTGGGGGGTTCTTTAGGCGTAGGGAAGCCAACTGTCCTGGGGAGTAAACCCTAAAAAAATCCAGGTCCTCCAAGTCGGGGGTTGGGCGTGAGGCTAACAACCCCATTCCGGGAAAAAGTGCTGTTGCGGATACTATACACGTGCCTCGGAACAGCAAGGATTGCCTGTTGACAACATTGGCGAGAAAAGCGGTTTAAGAGAAGGAACACGGTTATTCGGATAGCCAACTGGAATGTGAGGACACTCAAGAGGCCTGGCAAACTACAAGAAATTGGGAATGAACTAGATAAGTATAAAGTGAAAATAGCAGCAACACAAGAAACTAGATGGAAAGGAATGATAGTGTCGGGGGAACATTTAATGATGTATAGAGGTGGAGATACAGGCCTTTATGGCACTGGTTTCCTTCTACGTAGGTCTATGAAGGCTAATGTAATTAGTTTTATGGCAATAAGTGACAGAATGTGTTCTCTAAGGGCAAAATTTTTTAACGTTACAATAGTGAATGTCTATGCCCCTACGAAGGAGGCAGATGAAGATGCAAAGGATATATTTTATGCCAAGTTGGAAGAAGAAATAGGTAAAATTCAAAGACATGATGTGAAAATAATACTTGGAGACCTAAATGCAAAAATAGGGAAAGAAGAGGTATATAGAAGCATAATAGGAAAGGAAGGCCAACACAATGACAGTAATCGATCTGACTGATAGACTTCACCAGTGGGAAGAACATAATAATAAAAAGCACCTATCACCCAAGGAAAGATATTAAGAAATGTACATGGGTATCACCAGATGGAAACACAAGAAACCAAATAGATCATGTACTCAGACAAAAGGCATGCATCAAATATTACGGAAGTTAGCAGCTGCAGAGGGGTAGATGGAGACACAGACCACTACTTAGTATGAATTGGATATAGGCAGAAGATAATTTGGTAAGAAACCAAAGGAATAAGATAAGAATGAAACATAATATACAAAGGCTCCAAACGAAAGAAACACAGGAAGAATATAGGTAGAAACCAGAAGAGATATTGGAAGCAGGGGAAACTCTAGGAATGAAGATAATGTGGAAACTAAATGGGAGTCGTTGAAAAATGCCATTAGCGTAGCTGCAGAAAAGATACTGGGGAGAGAACAATGCAAAAGGGTTGTTAAGTGGTTTGATGAGGAATGCTTAATG
This sequence comes from Schistocerca piceifrons, assembly GCF_021461385.2. Taxonomy (NCBI): domain Eukaryota; kingdom Metazoa; phylum Arthropoda; class Insecta; order Orthoptera; family Acrididae; genus Schistocerca; species Schistocerca piceifrons. The sequence goes on along the minus strand of NC_060138.1, from coordinate 550,397,780 downwards.
GTAATACACAAGAGAAATGAAGTGAGTCGGAGAATGTTGCAAAGGAACACGAGGTTAGCGGCAGAAGAATACAGAGAAAGAGGAAAAGAGCGGATAAGCTTAGTAGGGTACAGAAAATGCAGCATGAAAGGAGAAGGATAGAGCAGGTGGATGAAATGGGAGACAATAAAGAGATCAGAAGGTTCTATGAAAGAAAAAGATATTTGAAGAAAGGTTTCCAACCTCTAGTAGTTTTCTATAAGGATAAGGACGGAAATCTAATTGGAGATAAAAGCAAAGTCCTTGAAAGGTGGCGAAAGTATTTTACCAAACTGCTTGATTTTAAAGAAGGGGATAAAGAAGAAGGAACTGTGATTGAGAATGAAAGGGAACAGGACTCAGAATGGGAATCAGAGTTAGATGTAGAGGATCGGGAAGAGGAAGTAGTACCAGAGCTAGAGGAAGTGAAGAATGCTATCAAGAGCCTGAAAAATAATAAAGCAGCAGGAGAAGAAGACATAGAGGCCAAATTATTAAAATATCGGGGAAAGAAAATGGAGGCGGCACTCCATGAATTGATAAGGGAAATACGGATAAAGTAGGTAATGCCCAAGGATTGGAACATGGTAATTATCTGCCCGTTACATAAAAAAGGCGACAAATCAGAATGTAGCAATTATTGTAGAATCTCTCTTGGAAGTAACATATAAGATATTTAGTAAAATTTTAGCCTCCAGTCTTGAAGGGATATTGGGGGACTATCAGGCTGAATTTAGGAGGAACAGATCCATGATGGATAAGATATTTTTATTAAGACAAGTTCTAGAGAAGTTTTATGAGTATGACAAGCAACTATGTCAGTTGTACACTTGCTTAAAATCAATGTACGACAGCCTACACAGGAAGAAAAGTATACAGACCCTGAAAGAATTTATAATACCATTAAAACCGGTCAATTTAAGAGAAATGACAATGAAAGCAACAGTGTGTAAAGTAAGAATAGAGCAGGAACTGTCTGGTGAATTCCAAGTACAGAGGGGGCTACAACAGGGAGATGTGATCTTTGCAATGCTATTTAATTTAGTTTTTGAAAAGGTGATGCGGCAAATGCTGATAAACCCAGGAGGAACAATACTTAATCGACAAGTTCAAGTGGTAGCATATGAGCATGATGTAGCTTTAATGGCAAGGAATGTTATGGCGCTAAAGGAGAACTACGATAAGTTAGAGGAAGCAGCAAGAGAAGTAGGTTTAGACGTAAACATAAACAAAACAAAGTATATGGTGATGGGGGAGCCCAATATAAATGGACAAAAGAATTCAGTAGTAATGAATGGGAAAGAATATGAAAGAGTGAAAACATTTAAGTATTTAGATTCTGTAATAACGGAGGACAATAAAGTAGCAGTAGAAATTCAAGAAAGGATAGTGAGTGGAAATCGTTGCTATTTTGCCTTGCAGAATGTATTTAATTCCAATAATGTTAGTAGGAATACAAAAATCAAAATATACACAACCATATTAAGACCTATAGTAATATATGGATCAGAAGGCTGGGTATTGACGCTAAAGGAGGAGAACTGGTTATTGAGATGAGAAAGAAAGATACCAAGAAGGATTTTTTGAGAAGTGAGAGGGGAAGATGGCTGGAGAGTAAGGACAAATGCAGAACTACAAACACTTTTTGGACAGATGGATATTGTTGTTAAAATTAAGCAAGGAAGAAGTAAGATGGGCAGGACATGTACAGAGAATGCCAGAAACTTGGAGTGTCAAGAAAGCTTTCATGGAAAACCTGACAGGTGAAGGTGAAGAGGTAGACCCAGATTGTGATGGCCTAGAGGTTCGGAAATTGGGTGACTTGTAGGGTGTTTCAACAGTGCTGTGGAGAGCCTCTTAACACTTGGCGAAACTGAAACCACATCCAGACATCATGGGGTTGTGCGACCACCCCTCATTGCAGATGTCTGGTGTCGTAAGCTAGACATACGGAAAACAGGCAGCGAAGTGTGGCGGAACTAACATCAGACTGTAGTGTTGGGCAGAGTAAAAGTGTGTCTGAACACACAGTGTACCACACTCCTGACAATGGGCCTCCGCAACTGATGACACATGCGTGTTCCAATGTTAGTACCGTGACATTGGCAACTAGGTCTGAAATGGGCAAGTGATCAATGGCTCTGGACATTTCGGTGCAGTGGCAGTGTTTTGCATTATCTGACAAATCACGATACCTTTTTCATCATGCCAATGGGAGGGTGCGAATCTGTCATCTTCCAGGAAAACAGCTCCTTGACACCAGTACGGTTGGCTGCTCCATTATGCTCTGGGGAACGTAAGTCTTTGATACAGAACAGTGGAGTAAATTAATGGACTTTCTAAGGAAGAATGCAGTCGACTATGGAGATAAAAGGCTGATTAAGAGTCTATACCTACAACAGAACATAAGAGCACAAATTAGATGAGATGGTAGAGGAAAGCACAGATGAGAGGGGGGTGTGAGGTAAGACCTCTCTCTTAGTTCAATAAAATGCGGGAAAAAGTGCAATAAAAGTAAGAACAACTAAAAAGATATAGAAAAAAATTAATGCTTTCAAATATCTGGGAAGCATAATTATGGAAGGCGTAAGATGCAATAAGGAGGTGAAAACATGTACAGAAATTGTCAAGGAGGCATTTAATATGAGGAGAGGTGGCTTCTATGTGGGTACAAGAACAGGGACTTGAGGAAGAGACTGGCAAAGTGCGGAGCATGGTATTATATGGATCTGAGGCTTGCACACTGAAGAAAAAGAAAGAAAGGAGAATGGAAGCAGTGAGATGTGATTTGGAGGAGGATGGAAGGGATAAAATGATAAGACAAAGTGATAAATGAGGTGTCAGGAAGAGAGAGAAATCTTAAAGGTAATTGTGAGGAGGAAATAGGATTGGCTTGCACATTTGATAATAGATTGTTTACTGATAGATGCTATGGAAGGAATGGTGAATGGAGGAGGAGGAGGAGGAGGAAGAAGAAGAAGAAGAAGAAGAAGAAGATGATGATGATGATGATGATGATGATGATGATGATACTAGATGGTGGATAGCGTAAGGATAGAAAACAATGATAAGAAAACAGAGGGTAGCAAATGACAAGACTGCTTGGAGAGCTACATGTGAAGACTTGCTCTAGGGCAGAACACGTGGTGGTGGTGGTGGTGGTGGTGGTGGTGGTGATCAGTTTGGCTTTAGGGAAAGTAAAGCACCACAAAGACAGTTGTGCACGACTTGTGAAGACACCTTGGCAACCACAACAAGCTTTCAGCATCTTAAATGGGCAAGAGATTTGAAATTCTCAGTAAATTAATTAAACACCATAGAGAAAGAAACGAAATATACAATACACACAAAAACCAGGAAGGAACAATACAAATGGAAGACAAAGAACTTGCTTGGATTACAAAGGGTGTCCCCCCATGAACCATGGATCTTGCTGTTGGTGGGGAGGCTTGCGTGCCTCAGCAATACAGATAGCCGTACAGTAGGTGCAACCGCAACGGAGGGGTATCTGTTGAGAGGCCAGACAAATGTGTGGTTCCTGAAGAGGGGCAGCAGCCTTTTCAGTAGTTGCAGGGGCAACAGTCTGGATGATTGACTGATGTGGCCTTGTAACACTAACCAAAATGGCCTTGCTGTGCTGGTATTGCGAACAGCTGAAAGCAAGGGGAAACTACAGCCGTAATTTTTCCCGAGGGCATGCAGCTGTACTGTATAGAGTATCAAACCAGTTTCAGGACTGAAGACAACAACAACAACAAAGGGTGTAAGGTAGGTATGCAGCCATTCTCCTTATACTGAAGAAGCAGTGAAGAAAATGAAAGAAAGGTTCAGAAGTGATATAAAAATTTTCAGTGAAAGGGTATCAACAATAATACTTGCTGGTGATATTGTGATCCTGAAAGTGAGAATGGACTGCAGGTCCTGTTGAATGAAGTGAACAGTCTACTGAGTGCAGAATACATATTAAGAATGAACCAAAGAATCCCAAAAATATAGAGAAGAAGTAGAAATGTGATTAGCAACAAACTTGCCATGAAAACTGGTTTCACATTTGTAGGCTAAGTGAAGGAATTCTGCTACAGGGAAACAAAATAATATGACAGACAAAGGGAAAATACAAGGTGCAGACTAGCACAAGCAAAGAGAGCATTTCCTCACCAAAAGTAGGTGCCTAGTCTCAAAATGGGTCTTAATTTGAGAATGAAATTTCCAAGAAATTGGGTCTGGACTGTGGGGAAACCCGGAAAAGAAGTGCATCATTTATATCAGATTGTTCATACATTCTTTATACCCTCAGTATCTTTACATTTTGGTGAATTATATATTAGGTTTCAGTAATAGACGGCAGTAGTGGCAAGTGGGGATCGGGTGGTTGGTCATAGGTGTAATACAAGCTTAGGCATCTGTAAACATAATGCCATAAAAATATTGGTCGATTTGTGATTGCATCATAAGGTTATTCTCAATTAAGTACGTCAACTTACGTACCCATTTCTCACCATTTGCTGGTAGTTTTAATTTTCTGCTTTAACATTAAGAAATCTGCGGCTGTGGCTCTTAAAATGCTGGGTAAGACCATTGGTGAGGGAACTATTAGTGGAAGAACGTGCAGAGAATGTTTTCAATGCCTTAAGAACGGTGATTTTGATGTCAAAGACCGGCATGGCAGTGGAAGACAGAACATTTTTGTAGCTACTGGAGAACAGACGAAGACACTCACAGGACATCGTTATCAAAAGGAGTTGATGCGTTCAAGCCCAGCACTGAAACACAAACGGCATCAATACAGCGATACACACATAAAGGTAATTTTGCAGCAGGTCAGTGCTCGACTCCATGTCGCAAAACCCGTCAAAATTTACATGGAAACGTTGAAATGAGAAGTCTTATCTCCCCCTCCCCCTCCCCCTGCGCCATATTCTCCATACATTGCTCTCTCTGAATACCACCTATTTCGATGAGTGGCATACAGTCTGGCTGGCCAGCACTTCCGATCATATGAACAAGTGCAAAATTGAATCGATTCATGGATCCCCACAAAAGACTCCCAGTTCTTCCGCCACGGGATTCGTATGCTATCCGAAAGATGGGAGAACGTAGTGGCCAGCGATGGGCAATACGTGTGTGTGTGTGTGTGTGTGTGTGTGTGTGTGTGTGTGTGTGTGTGTGTGTGCATTTTAAAGTATGCTGATGAGGATAAATAACAGCAAAATCTGTGCACTCTGTGCAAAGTTTCAAAGAAAGTTACAGTTCTGGTGTATAATATTTTGATGGATGAAGATAATTATAAATTGTTGGAAACATTCGTTTCAGATTATACAGCGGTACTTTGTTTGTGTGAAAAGTGTCATAGACAGTGACTGAGAAATTTTTCATCGGATCCTGTTTCCTATATGTGATAGTTCCAAAAATAATTTGGAAAGTAAGAAATAACTATAGTCAGAAGCTTCAATCCAGTTAGTGAAGGGTGTTCAGAAGCTTCACGTGATAGATACAGACAAAAATTTTGTTGGAGCTTGTTAGTAAATGTTTAGTGGTTAGCAGTGAAGGATTAAATAACATTTCATGTGTCTCAAGTTGGCCTATTTATCTAACTTCTCTTCCTCTTTGTTTTTTGGATATATAGTTTCAACTGATGTTTCATATTCTTGTTCACATTGTTTCATCAAAAATTTGCCTTTCTTCTCAACAGGTTCAAGAAAGCGGATGCCTGATGGTTTGACCCGGCGTGGAGATATCAATATACTATTGCTGGGTGATCCTGGTACTGCTAAATCTCAGTTGCTGAAGTTTGTGGAACGTGTCTCCCCTATTGCTGTTTACACATCAGGAAAAGGGTCCTCTGCTGCTGGGCTCACAGCATCTGTAATCAGGGACCCTTCCTCAGTGAGTGCAGTCACATATTTTGTTTCAGTTCTGATAGTAAGATATTGAACACTGGAGATACCATATCAAATTGCATAATTTCGGAACATTTTCCTGCTTGACAATCATGGATTTCGATGAAATTTGATGTGAACGTTTGCACATTCTCCGGTGAACATTGATAAAGGGTAATGTTCATTGAAGCAATACTGGCTGAGGTACAGTCTCTTATTTTAGTGGCTGAGGTACAGTCTCTTATTTTAGTGGCTGAGGCACAGTCTCTTATTTTAGTGGCTGAGGCACAGTCTCTTATTTTAGTGGCTGAGGCACAGTCTCTTATTTTAGTGGCTGAGGCACAGTCTCTTATTTTAGTGGCTGAGGCACAGTCTCTTATTTTAGCGGCTGAGGCACAGTCTCTTATTTTAGTGGCTGAGGCACAGTCCCTTATTTTAGTGGCTGAGGCACAGTCCCTTATTTTAGTGGCTGAGGCACAGTCTCTTATTTTACTGGCTGAGGCACAGTCTCTTATTTTACTGGCTGAGGCACAGTCTCTTATTTTACTGGCTGAGGCACAGTCTCCTATTTTACTGGCTGAGGTACAGTCTCCTATTTGACACCATATGCGCCTGCACAGAGCAAGTGCAAATTAATGTCGACTTTGAGCAGGCAGGGTGTATACGACCCAGGACAACCAGGAGATCGGGAAAAACCTGGAAATTTTTTAGAATTCCGAGGAATTTTTCGTTGTTTTAGTTTTCAGTTAAATTTTTGTAATTTTGACTGGTAAGAATCGATACTCTAACAAAAGATATTACTGTACCCCTCTACTGCAGAATAATACTGCAACAATAAAACGTGAATGAGAAGAAAAAAAAACATAAATTGCAAGGAAATGTGCCATATGCTACAACAAAACACAGTGCTCATACAAGCGTTTGCCAACAGCAAAATGTGTCAAAGGCTTTAGGAAGATGCTTCATAACAACAAATTGCCTCCGATGAGCGTGACGTCACAACTGTTTACATTAGATTCGTTTTAGCATTTACGAGCGGGCTCATGTGCATGCGCAGTTGAGTGGCATATGAGTGATACCTTTTCCCATTTCTGGCTACAGAAATGTGGCTGTCGGCTGTGTAAGCGGTTGCAGCAAGCAGCTAGAGCAACTGGGAAAAATTTTACTGCCGCGCCCAAGCTGCCAGATTCACGCATTCGCAGGGGGCCCGTATCTATGAGGAAGGGGGTGGGGGGCGCCAAATTCATATTCTTGAGGTGAAAAAACCTTGTTTCACAAAGCGCCTAGCATCCAGCGCACGTTGGTCTATCGATTACTCATGATTTTGATGCTCATCCCTGTTGGTTTTTGGACGCACTCTGTAAGTTAATTTTGGTTCTAATTTGCCTTGTGGTTCTTAGATACAGTTGTGGAAACAGTAAACCAATCATACTTTTCACTGGCATTTTCATACGTGGATATTTTATTGCATTCACTGATGGGGAGCTGACTTCGTGCGGTGTGTACACAGTTCTGTCATGAAACCGGACTGATCAGTGTTATAAAGAGCAGTTGCGGAGATAACAGCAAGTTTCATCTTTACATGAGTTATGAATTTCTCTATAGCATTATCTATCACTGGCAGTTGCTCCACACGTTTATGCGACATAAACTTGGTAATTTGTGACTTCCTATTCTGTACAATTTCTTGAACCTGCTTAGCCAGATCAACGAAGCCTGGAAATTAGCAGTGTTCGTGTCAGATAAAATTCGGAGGGCCCAGTCTTGTAGTTCTCCCTCTCATGAGCGGTTCTAAATCTTGCGAACAGTTTTTCGTTCAGATGGTTTTGGTTTTCCGTTTGGCGCATGTTCCTTTCTTCATGTAATTCATTTTCCATTTGTACAGTCCACGCTCCGATTTTACGAAACGAAAACTCCTTTGCACACTGTAACTTAAAAGTGTTTTCCCTGCAACGTTTAACGAATATTTCACTGCCTTTTCTTTGTCGCTGAAAGCTGTGGCAGTATGTGGTGTGGTTGGTGGTGGTGTTTTTTTTTTTTTTAATAAAGTTTGGTAGGTATTCTTCTTCAGAAATGACATCATCCAAACCACAATTCTTCGAATCATCACAGTTATTTCCTATTTCTTCTAACGTATCAACAATTTCACATGAGATGTTGATATCATTCGAATGAGTGTCAAGAAAATCAACTAAGAAATGACACATTTGTACATCTGCAGGAGAAGTAGGTGATTTCGACTGGAAACCACATTCTTCATATTTCATCATTGCTAGATTGAGAACGTTAATTGGATTCCACATTACTGTGAAACTAGAAGAAGGAAAAAGGTACTATTAGCAGGCATTCCTTACGAAAGCACAATCAATATTAATTCAACCTTATCTGTAATGTCAGTACTTACCAATACTGTAAAAAGCAACTGATAATTTGAAATAGATGTTACTTGAATGGCTAATTCGAGATAATAGTAACTGTGTACTGTAGTGTCAGAGAAACTATCAATGAACAGTAACCTGAAACGTCCTTTACAAATTACAATCCAGTTGTGTCGTGTTTCCTATTTAAAAAATGTACCACCGACCGTGGCTGTATGTGAGCCTAGTTATGCATGTGCAGTTGCTACAGTGCCAGTAAGGGTGTAATTTGTATGACTGCCTGGCACGCTATGAATTTGGCAGTTTTCAGTCTTTTTTAAAAAACTTTAAGTGCCTCTTAGCAGCTCAAATTTTGACAGTGCATTTCGTTCGTTGTCTTCTTCCTATGTAAAAAATTTTAGCTTAGGTTTTGATATGTCTTATTGGACCATTCCCTTGTAAGACCACACACACATTTGATTTTAGTGGTGTGTTCCAGCTACCACAGAGTACAGGTAGAAAGAAATAGGATGTGACACTTCAGACAGATGTTGAAATAGCAGATAGTGAAATAATTGATCACACAGTAGAAAATCAACTGTAATTGGGCAACAGAGGGAAGGCATTTGGAGCTAATGAAATACCTGTACTATTCTTTATAGATTATGTGAAAGAACTTGCTCACCTTCAGAAGCAATTTGTCTTCTTAATACAGATGGCCATGTGTTTCAGGATTCAGGAATGTCCACTTATTTTTCAGTGTGCATATATACAAACAAAATAGCACCAAATTTTATAATCCTCACCTTCCCACCCCCATGTTCAAGAGGTGAAAGTTCAAATTGTCTTAGACATCACATTGATAATTTTGAGCTTCTGTCAAATCTTAAGACATCTTCTTTTGCTACTAGACAACTTCCACAGTGTAGAATTCAGCACTTCGATAAACAACATGTTGCAGTCAATTTGTTTGATAGGACCTAATAGTGACGTTTTCTGTGATGTGTTCTACATGCAAAAATCTGTATTTGAAATTATTGACTAACAACTATAACCTACATTAGTCTACAAACTGTTTAACATTTCTTTCTTAAAAGCTGACTTTTTCTTAAAGTGAGGTTCTTTAAAACGAAATTCCAGTAACACTGGCAATTTCACCGTGGCCGATGGAAATGCATTTCAGGCAGAAATTTCTTAAAAAGCAGGTTCTTTAATACAGGGTTTTTACTGTACTTTCTCACGCGTACATCTCACAATGTTACAACAACAGGAAAAATCAAAGATATGAGAGCTCATTTAGAGGTTTAATGACAACTGTTTTTCCTGTGCATCATTTGTGAACAGGAAAGGGTGGAAACGGTGGAGCAAGAAGCACCCTCCACCACAGGCTATTAAGTGTATTTCAGAGTATACATGTAGATACTTCTGCTTCCTCTCTGTCACCCCCCCTTCCTTTCCCCCAATCAAATACCTTTCAATCTCTTGGGATGTTCATGCAATTGAGTGGTCTCTGAACCCAACTAAGCAATGAACTAATGCTGTCTAGAATTTGTCTATAATCTATTTATCCTGTTTCTGTTCTTAAAACATAAATCGTATTGAATAGGTGACTAGAAAAACTTAAATTGTAGGTTGGTGTGATCTTGTTGCTATTCAGTATTTGTATTTTCTTTACAATTTCTAGAGAAACTTTGTCATGGAAGGAGGTGCTATGGTCCTCGCTGATGGTGGTGTTGTTTGTATCGACGAATTTGACAAAATGAGAGAAGATGATCGTGTGGCAATTCACGAGGCCATGGAACAGCAAACCATCTCTATTGCAAAGGTAGCTGCTGATGGGTATTTACAATTGAGAACATGTGTAATTTTCATACACATTAGAAGTTTATTTCATTTGAAAGGTTTAATGGAATTGTTTCAGGCTGGAATTACCACCACATTAAATTCTAGGTGTTCAGTACTTGCAGCTGCGAACTCCATTTTTGGGAGATGGGATGAAACCAAAGGTGAAGAAAATATTGATTTCATGCCTACTATTCTGTCAAGATTTGATATGATCTTCATTGTGAAAGATGAGCACAATGAAGCAAGAGATAAGGTCTGTAGTTAGAGGGCTGTATATTTTTATTACAGACTAAAACAATTTTTTAGGAATAGTTCTCTAATATTAGTGCTTATAACACATTTTATTTGCAGACTGTTGCTAAGCACATAATGAATGTGCACATGAACGCAGGTCAAACGTCTGAGGACAACACAGATGGAGAAATACCTTTGGCACTTATGAAGAAATTTATCAATTACTGTCGCCTGTAAGTATTGATGTTCACTATTCACAAAGTAGTGCAGAATGTTATATTTTTATCCATGCTACTGGTTGGCAAAACTTAATTTTGGCAACAGTGATAGTGTAAAATTTTTTCCAGTTACGAAAGTAATGCCTTTTCAAAGATAACTGAAATATCTGCTTACTGACATAAATTATGGCAATGGCTTCACAGATAAGTTAATGAAGAAGATTTTTTCTCATTGTAGAGCAGGAGTGTGAAAATATTCTTAAAAATGTGAATACAGAGAAATTAGTACTTTTAACAGCTATGTTACTGAGAACTGGGCAAAAATACTTCAGTTTCACCATTCACTAACTGATCATGCACCTGTACAGATTATACAAAAACAAAATGTGGACTCACCTATCTGTCATTTGCCATTATTACCATGTTGTACTCTTCACCCTAAAATCTGGGGGGGGGGGGGGGGGGGGGGGGGAAGCTTCACGTACCTGTAGACTATACTAATAAAATTGTGTCCTAGAAAAATGTAAATTGTGGCTGTGGATAAGGGTTTCCCACTCACTCCCACCCTATCCACAATTACCACTGCTAAATCCTCTAATCTGCTTACTGCCCTCTGTTGCCAATTGTTAACCTCATGTCAGCATAAATTTGGTCATTGAGTGATGTACATCATCCTTAGAAAATAATTAGCTTTCTATAGTGGCATTACAGACACGAGTATGTTGTTGAGAAACTCGGGACAACTTATTCCTGTTTATGTGCATTTTGTGTCATTTCTATTTGTCAGTGTCAATTAGTTTGCTGCCCAAATAGAATAGCTCATCTACACTTTTTGCATGTCATTTCTTACTCTAATTCGCACAGCATCGCCTGATCTCATTTGATTTAATTCCATTATTCTTGTTTCGCTTTGTTGATATTTTTATTATTAAGACACTGTCCAATCCATTCATCTTTCGAGTAAGGCTGGCCTGATAATGTTTTTCCCCAGGAAAGACTTTTTATTTGGCTCTCTGCTCCTTTTTCACTTTTCCCTGTGTCAGTTTTCACTACTGATAGTGATACTCACTATAAACCAATTGTTCATTTGGGTGCCCCCGACAACTCCTGAATTTGGTGCTCCAAGTGCCCCTCGTAAGTGTGATATGTCTTCTATAAAAATCTTACCATTGTGACATCTCTGGTGCCCTTATCAGCTTGGTGCCCCAAACTGAGGCCTGCATCACTTGAGATTTAAACTGACCAAGCTTCCAAGTGCTTTACTGCCTATGAGAGAATTGCAGTGTCATCAGATTGATAAAATTTTGGAATGAATACAAACCTATCCATCACTTGTCAGCTCAACTACTGCGTCTCTTACATGTTCTTATACTCATAAAACTGCAGTTTGTTTTGTATATAAGTTGTAAATAAACATTTGCACCTATATTTTGCCCCTGCTATCTTCAGAATTTTTAAGAGTCTAGTCAGTTGGTATTGCCAGAAGTCTTTCCTAAATCTATTAATGCTATAAACATAGATTTAAGTTTCTCCAACCTATGTTCTAAGATAAGTTATCTCCTGAACACAGATGATTTTTCCCTGAGGTAGGCCTCTACCAATGCTTCCATTCTGCTGTGAAGAATAAGGTATTTTGCAGCCATGTCCAGTAAAACTGGTAGTTTGGTAACATTCACACATGTCAGCTTCTAACAGTGCTTACCACCAATGTACATTAAGCCCCCTGAATTGAAGTCAGAACAGCTGCAAATTGAATTCCATGAATTGGGTTAATGAAATACACTACACAAGTTTTCAAGTAATGTGGGTTCCTTCCACGTTTATTATCACTAAGAACATTACAGTGATCAGATAAAGTTTAACATCAAACATTTTATGCAAGAAGGTACCACCACTTTACTGTACATGGATGTTCCATTAACATGGTACTCTCACCGTGATGTCGGCCCTTTTTGAACTCTGCGGCAATGCAGTATAGAAATGGTGCAGATGCTCTAGTTTTTGGTAAAGGCACGGAAATGAATAAGTATCTCCGTAGTAAAAGTTATAATACTCGTTCAGAGCCCCAAATAGAATCATTAAAAGAAGTCTGTACAAAATCATCTACTTTATTGAAGTTAACATGTTGATTTACACATATAACTTGAGTTAACAATAGTGGTACTCTAGTTTCATACAGTGTTACAACACGGACTATTTCAAACATGTGTTACATGGTTGAAATCTGATACCAGACTGTCACGGAACTGTGGGCACAATTATAGGTTACTGTATACTTTAACATACATGTTACACACTTATTTACAATCACAGTGCAGATATTAGCAAATTCTTAATTATTAGTTTAATTTCTTAGTGTAGGGTGCATTTAGCCCACGTATAACAATAAAAGTATGGTGATTAAAGTTTTAATATAACAAGCACAGTGGCTGAATTTGAATTGGAAAATTTGGGTATGTTTGAACTTCGGCAGTAATTACGTTAACCTAATTTAATTGAAATCAAAATATGTTACTATAATGTTTAGAAGTTTGTCTTTCAGGTGAGTGGTGCCATCGTTATCAAATCTATTAGCTCTAAATGTTTTCTCATTACATACTACAGTAGAATTTTCAATTAGGCATGACTTATGTACACATGGTTTTAAACAAAACTATTTAAATATTTGCAGTCAGCTGATCTGAGACTGTAACTGCAGCAACAAAATCGAATTTAGTTGGGTTTGAACAATAATTGGATTGATTTGTGCCTACACCAAGTATACATTTTAAAGAAAATCAAATAGCAATTATACACATTTTTTCTTTTTTTTTTTTTTAAAGTAGGAATTATTACAGTCTTCTTGAAGTCTGAGGGTATCTCCCCTGTGGCATGTATCTTGCACTTAAAGTGAAATACTTTTCATTTTTGGCTCACCCAAGAAACTCAATTCCGAGGGAATGTCACCAACTCCAGGGGTCATGTTTTGGCTTGGGTCTGTCAGTTCTCTGTCATATTCTTCTTGCAGTGTCATTTATCCCATCCGTGCTTCATTTACTTAATCAGCTTGTACTGAACTGTTTTGAAAGTTCATTTCCCTTGTGTAGCCATTCTGTTTATTCCTCCCATCTCTCAGCTACGGCTTATTTGCTTAATACTGGCACAGAGTACGAGTTATGGTATTCACACTAATGCTTTTCTCTTCTCCAAAGATTTCTCTAATTTTGCTATACGAGGTGTGGTCAAAAAGATATGGGAATTTTTGTTTTTCTTAAAGAATCTTCATTCATTAACATCGACTTTGTCCCCTAAAAGGCAATCACCCTCAGATATAGTACACTTTTAGCTGTGCCCTTTCCATTCTCGGAAGCACTTCAGGAAATCGCTTCTCTTATGGTGTACAATTCCGTCATTGATTCTGTTTCTATCTCATCAGTAGTGGCTAAATGACACCTGGCTCTCTCCAACCTTGGGAATAGAAAGATGTTAACCTAACCTAGAAGCATTGAGGTGTGAGAGGAGCATTATCCTGGTGATCCAATTTCCAATGAGTGGTTTTGCCGCAATTCTGGTCTTTTCTTCGGATTGCTTCACGCAAGTAGCACATAACTTGCAGGGTAGTATTCCTTATTGAGTGTACGACCATAAGGCAGGAACTCATGATGCACTGTTCTATTGTAATCAAAGAAAACATTGAGAACAACCTTCATATATGATCGAAAGTGTCAAATTTTTTTCAGTCTTGGCTTTTCAGGCAGTTAGCCATTGGGACAGTTGGGCCTTGGTTTCGATGTTATGCTGGTGTACCCATGTTTCATCAGCTGTTATAACCTTCTTCAGAAGTTCTGTATTGTTGTTGACTTCATTCCACCAATTTCTGAGCGATGTCTGTGCAACATTGTTTTTGGTCGAAATTAGACAATTTTGGAACAAGCTTTTCTGCTACTCGTTACATGTCCAAACCATCTGAAAAAAATTGCTTGGCTAGGCGTGAACCAAAGGTTATGTCGACATCATCAGCAACCCCTCTGATGATGATCTGGTTATTTTCCAGAACCATTTTCCTTACTTCTTCCACATTGTCGTCGGTAATTGATGTGCTAAGGCATCCATGTTGGTCGTCATCTTCAGCATCTTCTTGACTCTCTTTGAAACATTTAAGCCACTCATAAAATCTTGGCTTAGTCATAGTAGATTCACCAAAACCACAGTCAACATTTCAAGCAAAATTTAATGCAAATTCTTTGAACCATCTTTTCCAGAAGTAAAAATTCCCCGAGCACTCAAAACCATATTTAACTATTTTGACTGTCAACAATAAATTAAATATTCAAAACAGCTGGCAATGCTAAAACACTTCAGCAACATGTGTACCAACAAGACAAAAAAATTTGAAAATTAGATGTATAAATCTCACAAAATTAGAGAATTCCCATTACTTTTCGATCACACCTCGTAGGCAGCATCCGTATTTTTCCTCTGGATGTACCTTCTTCGATGTCTGCCTTACTTTTGCCTACTTAACTTGCTGCATCTTTATAATTTTCTCCTCTTCTCAATTCATTATCTCAGGTTATCCAAGGATTTCTACTAAGCCTTGTCTTTTTGATCCTGTGGTGCCTTCACTGTTTCATTTCAAAGCATGCCATTTGTTTTCTATTGTTTCTTTCTCCTTTCTCCACCAGTTGTTGCCTGATGCTTCATTTTAAGCCTTTAAACTCTCACCAAACTCTGGTTCTGTCAATTTCTTCTCTTTTAACCTGCAGTTCACTACCAATAAATTATAGTTGGAGACCACATCTGTCTTACAATGTTCTGCAGTTTAAACTATGGTTTCAAAATCTATCTTGCTGTTATATAATCTCTCTGAAACCTCCCGTTGTCTTCAGGCCTGTTCCGCATGTATTCTCTTTTTTCATGATTCTTAAATCAAGTGTTCCAATGATTAAATCATGCTCTGTACAAAATCCAACAGGTGACATTCCCTTTGATTCCTTCACCCAGCACATGTTCTAATGCTTTTCCTTCTCTCCCTGTTCCATCAATTTCCAGTCTTTTTTAACGATCTGAATAATTTCTTTTTAATCCATCATATGTTCTTTCAGTCCCTTTATCTGCAGGGTTAGTGAGCATATAAACTGGCAGTATTGTGATGGGTGTCGGCTTCATGTCTACCTTGGCTGTGATAGTAGGGACTGCCAACATTCAGCTTAGATGCCTAGAAACTATGAATTCATCACGAATGGTGATTGTTTTCCAATATTTTTACACACCATTACAATTTTCACACATTGAATAGCTAGTTCTAGATTACACCCCCCACCCCCCTCTTCTCTCTCTCTCTCTCTCTCTCTCTCTCTCTCTCTCTCTCTCTCTCTCTCTCTCTCTCTCCAGATACTGAGTCATATATGTACAAAATTTGGTTGAAATTGTTCAGCATATTTCAGAACAGTTGCATTAATCAATTTTTTTACTTTAATGGAATACTGAAATACAAACTAATATGAGCAGACTGCTCGTGTGACTGTAAATTGAACATTAGTGGAAGGTCCATGGCTATTGAGGTCCATGGCTGTTGGAAAACAAACACTTTATGTATAGATACAAAATGCTGTCTAAAACTAGATTTGAAATTTTAAAGTGTGACACATTTTTTGCTTCGGCACCTTTTATCAGATGAAAGCAGGTACAGAATAGGCAAGTGTATTCATCAGTGGAAGTTCAACCATATTGTGAAGTACACATCCATTCGGTAAATGAAGAAAATGGATGAAGAACGGCTGCAAAGTGCACTCAGTGTTAAGTTTCAAGAATTCATATTATGTTAAAAGACAACATGTAAGCTGCAATTGGGGTTACAGGGTGCAAAGAGTTACAGATCATGGCTTACACCAGAATATCCAAAGCTTGTCAGTTCTCAAAGATAGTGTTTCAATCCTTTTGGTCAGTGATACAGAAATTGGAGACAACTGGCTATGTTCATGGTGTTTTAATGATACAGTCTATGAAAATGTTTGTAAAGCTGAGCCTAGAAAACTGGCTTTCAAGTTATGAAACATATAAACCAGAGACTCGGATCTGTGATAACTTTTACATTAGTGGCAGCTTATCTTCCCTTTACTATGTTACAGATTCGTTTTTCTCAGATACAAAATCATTGAACCTTTCTGTATGTACTTGTAAAAACAAAACCATTTAGAAAGCAATGGACAAACATGGCACATAGGATCTGAATGGTGTCGTACTTTGGCTATTGAGTAATGTCTTTGTACAAAAAATGTAAAACCTCCCTCTTTTGTGTTTATAGATGTACATATTACAGAATGAAGCAGCACATGAGATTAGTTCGTTGGTTCTAAAATAACTGTATTACTACTTCGTTGTGTATATTTGTTTGAAATTTTCAATGCACTGCTATTCTCCCTTTGCATTATGTTTTAAAAACAGAATTGTTTGTAATTATGAAATTGAAAAAGGGGTCGAAACAGTTTCAAACAATGGCAACTCCAGGTAGGAATATAAACAATGTAGGCAAAGATAATCGCTACTTACCGTAAGAAAGATGCATCAAGTTGCTGACAGGCATGATTAAAAGGCCCTCATATATAGCTTGTGGCCACAACCTTCATCAGTCACACAACACACACACACACACACACACACACACACACACACACACACACACAGGTACAACGAACCACCATCTCTAGCATCTTGGGCTAAGATGCTGGAGTTGATGGTCGTGTGTGCCTGGGTCGAAATAGTTTATCTTTTAGCTGGTTACATCAAGACAAATGAAAAATTTCATTTGGCAGAAGTACTGAAAAACTCAAATTTCTAAAGATATTGTCCAAACCTGCAGAGTTCTGTGTAAAATCTGCCTGCTTTTCTGTTGGCAGGCACTGTGGACCTCGTCTTTCAGAAGCTGCTGGTGAGAAATTAAGAAATCGTTATGTACTGATGCGAAGTGGAACTCGTGAACATGAGATTGAAACTGAGAAGAGATTGTCCATTCCTATTACTGTAAGGTAAAATAAATCAGTACTGTAATTTAATATAGAAACCTTGCTTCACTTTTGATCATCAGGAAATCATTCACTAAATTGACAGTCTTGGTAAATATTAATTTGCCAAGTGGTCTACATGTCAATGTAAGTGTATTTATGTACTAAAGATAGTCTGCAACATGAGTCACATGGGTGGTATTGAGATGTCAGCTTTAGAATCTGGAAAAGACACTGTCATTAATAATCTGGGTCTCTCTCTCTCTCTCTCTCTCTCTCTCTCTCTCTCTCTCTCTCTCTCTCTCTCTCTCTGCCTACCTTTTCCTACGTGATTATTTACGAAACAGTTTATATTGTGCTTAGCTATGTGTGTTCTTGAAATGTGGTTTAAAAATGTAATTTGTTAAATTTATCACTTACATTTTAAGGGACCCTGTACAGTTTGTGTTGTATGTCCTCAGACTGAGAATGATTTGAATTGAGCCCACAGATATTAGAATAAGTTTGTAATATAATGTTGCAGGCAGCTTGAGGCAGTTATACGAATTTCGGAGTCTCTAGCAAAAATGCAGTTACAGCCATTTGCAACAGAAGCACATGTTGATGAAGCATTAAGGCTTTTTCAAGTATCAACACTGGATGCAGCAATGTCAGGAAGTTTGGCAGGTTTGTATAACCTGAATTCAATTTCACATTTGTGTGGACTGAATGCCAACATCAGAAAGAGAGTTGTTTTTTGCAGGTGCTGAAGGTTTCACCACTGAAGAGGATTATGAGATGTTGGGGCGAATTGAGAAGCAACTGAAGAAGAGATTTGCCATTGGTTCACAAGTTTCAGAACACACAATTGTTCAGGATTTTCTCAGGCAGGTATGTTAAAGGCTTCGGACAAATTTTTTTTCTAAATGATTTAAAACGGCGTGTTTCTTTCTCCGCTTCAGCAGTTCCAATTCCATTACGCATTTTTTTGTTCTCAATTTACAGAAATACCCAGAGAGAGCAGTGTTCAAGGTCATTCACACTATGATTCGCAGAGGAGAACTGCAGCACAGGATGCAAAGGAAAATGCTTTACAGATTAATGTGAAAAGGTATTAATTTCTGACAGAATTACTGATTATCCCTCTGAAGATAGAACCATGAGACTTTTAATTTGCAGAATGACCTAGTCATCGTAAAGATCTGAATGGAAAGTAATGAAACCTCTCTTCACTACTGGTGGCCACAGTGTGCTTGCTTTACATTGGATTGTTGAAGGATTGCAGCTGCAAAATGCACCCATGGGGAATTGTTTCTAAGCTCCCATTTGCAAAAGGTCAGTGACAAACTAGACCCCTTTCATAGTGTGTGGTAAAAGTTTGGAAGGTAGCATGTTCATGAAAATGCTGTCTCCAAATTTTGTTCACTATGCTGATCAACAATTGAGTCAGATCCTATGTTGCAGCAGGCCTTGGGAGATAAGTGCCTTTCTTCGAAATTGGAAGTTCTATGGTGCCTTAAGATATTCAAACTCATTCAGGACACCCACCACTGAGCAAAATGGAGGGCAATTAAGTACATCAATACATGTGTAATTTTGAAAAAAAGTTACTTTTGATGATGTGTTGGGATGATAGGCAGTGGATATGGTGAAGGCCAGTTTGCACTAAAGTTCCCAAGGATCTGCAGCTGAAGAAAATATATGCCTAGTTGGGTATAGTAGACACCCCAGAAGAATCCCTGTAAGTGGTGGAGGAGGCGGGGGGGGGGGGGGGGGTCGGGTCTCTCTTTCCCCTCGCATCCTTCTGCCCCATGACTGCCAATGGTCTAGGTTACTGGCAGTCCAGTAAGTATTGCCTTGCTACTAGGTTTGTCAGCCTTCTGTTCCAGTATTCGCTATTTATGAAGACTTATTTTATTTTTTACAAACAGCACGGGTGCCAAAGTAAAAAATTGTCGGAAATGCATGCAGGCGTCACATCTCCATTATAGGCAAGAAACTGACAAAAAGAATGTCATTGGTGCAGTTTCAACCAAATAAAATGAAATGTGTAATACACGGTAGCAATATTACTTACTGATTGGCGACTCCATGGAGTGTTCTGTGCACCACGACCAGATAATGGATATAATTGGAAGAAGAAACAGCATTGGTCGTATTTTTGTTTTATTATCCGCAAAATCGATTTTCAGTCACTTAATGACCATCCTCAGTGCTGTAATATACAATTAAAATTGATAGGCACTGGTATCAACAAGCTTAGAGCGATCACATATGTGAAATTGGAAGTTCTATGATGCCTCGCTCTAAGCTTGTTGATACCAGTGCCTATCAATTTTAATTGTATATTACAGCACTGAGGATGGTCACTAAATGACTGAAAATCGATTTTGCGGATAATAAAACAAACAAAAATACGACCAATGCTGTTTCTTCTTCCAACATTATTGTTCAAAAGTTACTGATAGCATGTACACATATATGTAGAATTTGACCAATAATATTCCAGAAGTACTAGTACACTGAGGAGTTCAGATGATTAAATATATTTGCTTCTCTCAAGCTCACTAAGTCAGTCATAGTTGGAATACAGAAAAATATTTTTAAAGCAGTACATGCTGTTCTATTCTATAGCAAGTCACAATGCACACAAGACTTGGTGCCATGTTCCCATTGTGTGTTATTCTCAGTGGCAGGCAGTACCCAAATAGTTAACTGATTGTGTATCAGAACGAGGTGTGTGTGTGTGTGTGTGTGTGTGTGTGTGTGTGTGTGTGTGTGTGTGTGTACGTCCAAAATTAGGTAAAGGCTGTAAGTAATTTCGTGGACAGTATGACCACAATAACACATTGGGGTGCTTACAGAACATAGTTTTGTGCTGAAATAAAATAAGATTTTTTGATAATAGCTTTCCAGGTTGCCTACAAAGTGTGGCAATTGCCCTGGCACATAGTTTTGTTACCCAAAGGTTCTATTGTCAAAGACTTTTAGTGCTTAATTTGTGACTGTACACCGTGCCAGTACTTCTGACGAAACAAGTTAAAATAATGTTTCAAGACATCTAAATTGAAACAAACACTTCCTGGAAAGTCAGAGTACTAGACTTGTCTTTTTTACAAATCAAGCTCTGGGTACACATAACACATTGGTGCTGGTATACTCGTTAGTCTCAAGACTAGTTCAATGCATCTCTTCAAACTAGTCTATCAGTTAATGTCTGCATAGCTACTGCAATGTACAGGCATTTGAAACTGTGTACTTCAGTCAAGCCTGTTTACTGTAAAAAAATATTGGTCTCCCTCTAAAATTTTTACTTGCCAAACTTTCGTCAATTACATTGTTGATGATTCCTTGATGCCTCAGAATGGGCCCCTTCTTTAGCACAGTTGTGTTACAAATTTCTGAACTCCGTAGTTTCATAAAGTACCTTTTCATTAGTTGTTAGATATACCTATATTACCTGTCATTCTTCTATAATACCTTATTTCTAAAACTTTTATTTTCTTCTTGTCCAAAATTTTATTGTCCATGTTTTAGAATGCTACACTCCTTACAAATACTTTCAGAAAGGAGTTCCTACCACTTAAACTTACATTCAACATCAATAAATTTGTCCTTTGGAGAATTGCTTAACCAGTCTGCATTTTATATCCAATATTCTTTCAGCCCCCTCAGTTATATGGCAACCTATCATCTACAACTTGTTTTATTTTATGATTTTTTATTTGACTACATTCTTATAAACTGATCTTTCACACCCTTTACTGTCTCTTATAGAATTAGTGTCATTGGCAAACACTTCTTCATGAACTTTTAATTCCTTTTCCAAGTTTCTCTTTGGTTTTCTTTATCATGAGCTCAGTGCAGAAGTTGTTTACATCGGGGATAGGCTTTATCCCTGCTTTACTCCCTTCATTTCATGCCATTTGACTTGTTTTCCCTCCCATGCAAGTGGATTCAACATGTTAAATGTATTTTATTATATTGAATATTTCACATATATTCTGTTTTACAGATGCGAGTTTTAACATCTGCGACTAATCCTGTTTAATGGTGTATGCCTCTGGAGGTAAGAACACATGTAAAACAGAAATGGGCAGCATCAAATTGCAGTAGCTACCAGGTTCCCAATACTCATTCTGTTTTTTCTTCTGTTGCAGGTGTGAAAGACTTTGTAGATCCAAGAGTAATGTTGCAACATATTAAACTCCTCCGTCACAAGAAACACAATTTTAAAAATTCTGGGAAAAAGGTCACTTTTGGCCCTGCACATAAATATTAATTGTTGCAAATAACGGCAAATATGTTTTTAAATAAAGATGTGTTTTTATTAAATAAATAAATTACGCTGTTTTAATAAGTCTTTAAATATTTTATGGCATGAAAATGCACTTGCCTGATGTAACATATCTGTAAAATGCCTCTACAAGTGTTATTTCATTGTTGCCACAGTCACATGCTCAGGTTTGACATCCATGGTAATATCTAACCATTTACTTACTTTGCACTTTTTGGTTACCTGTATGCAAATGTCAATCTCCTTTCATGTAGATTGTTGCAATAACAATATTGTCCTTTGTGCCTATGTGAACAAGTCAAACATAGTGCTCATATTACGCTTTCACTCTGAAATTCAGAATTCCAGTTGAACAAAATAACATTGGTTGAATCTTATCGACACAGGCCATAGATTAAGCAGAGTCTGAAAGCTTAAAATAAATTACAAATAGCGGGTTACAATGTCTGTCATCGGCTAGTGAAATTCCATTGTTCAAGAGTAAAAGTTTCGTGTGGGGTTGATTCTGATTGCAGCAAAGCACTAGACTGCCATGAATCAGTTTTATGTATTGTTAGCCACATACAAAGTACATTAATAATCCAGTATAAATCACATGTTGATTAAAAGAATACGAAATATTATTACTTGTAACAAAAATAAATCGATGATAACCCACTGAAATAATAAAATCCATGCACCAATGTACTGATGAAGAGGTAAAAGAGCTCCACAAAGAGATGCAGAAATTAAGACAACAGTTGATCACACTATATGTTGACAGTGGATATTTTAATGCAAAAATGGGGCAAAAGAATCAAAGAATGATTCTTCATTGTAGAATGCAGAGAACATTATTTTTAAAAATTTACATAATGTCCTGGGAGAAGATTGCAATCAGTTGTTGTAAAGCAATTTTTTATAACCTATTTAGATTGTTTTAATTTTCAAAACAGGCAGGTTTTGGTTCAACATGAACCATCCTCGGAGAATAACCTGTCCAACTTATCAGTCAAGTGGACCAAAGTGAAGTCTTTAAATGACTGACATGGTTTCAATTCACAGTACGTCCTTTTTCTAAGTAAATTCACAGGTAGAAATGTAACATTTTTTCATATCACATTGTTAAGACTGTGAAATAAATCTTTGTTAATCAAGAAGTGAAGGACACAAATGCTGCAGATGGTTAAAAATATTAGTATTATAGATTGTGCGATCATGAAATTCTTTGGGGGTGGGGGGATTGTAAATTTGAGTAATATGAGTAAAGCCCTTTTGTTCCGTAGCAACCAAAATCAAGTGGGACTCACCTAACTACCTCTATCCGATGAAAAAAAAAATGAAAAACAGGGAGTGAAGTTTTAAGAAAAGGTTGCTGATAAAAAAGGTTGCTGATAATCTGCCGGCATGAATCACTGTAGCAGCTCTGGTTGTTTAAGCTGGGAGGATTGGGTTTAATTTTATCAGTTCTGATAATGTGGTTGTGGTGAACATCCATAAGAAGGGCCTAGCATGAAAATCTCTGATTTTTGTAGCAGAATCAGTACAGTCTTATTGGTAGCCTAATTCTCAGTCAAATTGTGCACTTTAACCACTTACTATGAAAAAAGTTCAGCCATTCTGAAATGTGTAATAATGCCAAAATCACAGACTAATTCTCTCTCTCTCTCTCTCTCTCTCTCTCTCTCTCTCTCTCTCTCTCTCTCTCTCTCTCTCTCACCAAATGAAAGCGCTGGCAGGTTGACATACACACAAAATTCAAGCTTTCGCAATCAATGGTTGCTTCATCAGGAAATAGGGAAGGAGAGGGAAAAGCGAAAGGATGTGGGTTTTAAGGGAGAGGGTAAGGAGTCATTCAAATCCCGGGAGCATAAAGACTTACCTTAGGGGGGGGAAAAAGGACAGGTATACACTCGCGTGCACACACAAGACAGTCAAAAAGGGCAATTATTTAAGAAAGAACAGAAAAGATGATTTTAGAGCAAACAATAATAGGAACATGATAGATTTGTGCTAATTATTCACAAACTGAAGTTTGCTCAATGGGTATTGGCTAGATGCAGGATGGACAGTGAAATTAACAAATGGATCCGGGACCAAACAGGAGTGGAATATGCAGTTTTCACAAGGAAATGGAGGTAGATGGGACTTGTAGTCTGTGAATGGATGGTAATAACTTGATGACATTAGAAAATATGCAGAAACAACATTAATGTATGTAGTCCAAGATCATAATCCAAGGAATGGTGTAGAAGAGGCCTTTATTGTGAAGTGCATAATCCAAGGAATGGTGTAGAAGAGGCCTTTATAGTGAAGTGGATATTGAGTTCTTGCTTTAATGGGGTTGCCATTGTTATATGGGTTCTGAGAAGTGTTAGTGATGGTTTGTGAACAGATGCCCCTCGTGATTCCACCAGTTCCCCCAGGACTGAATTTGTGTTCATCAATAGGAAACATCATGTGCAAGTGGTAGATCAGTTTGTGAGGGGTGTGTATGGGTGGGATGTGGGTGTCACTGGTATTTAACTAGTTGGATGTGAGAAAATCCTAAAAACCACCTCCAATCTGGCTGGCTCACCAGTGCTCATTGTTGTCCTTGAGGCAGATTTGATCTTCGATAGGCTTGCTTGCCTCCTGGGAGCAACGAATTAACGCACTTGGCTATATGGCGGCTCTGTTTGATGCTTTTATAAAAACAGAGTGCAACATTAGTAACCTGTGATCATATTCTCTTTTTCCACAACTGAAAGAGGTGGAAATGACAAAAAATCTGATGACATTTTATGGCAAGGTCGAAGGAGAGTAAATTAAATGAATGTCCAGTAACTATGCAAAGAGTACATTATATAAATGAGCCTTATATCTTGAAATCATTGTCACAGAATCAGCTGATTTTTTTACACTTTTGTATGTGGACCTTTTAATCAGAACTATTATTATTGAAATAGTGTAGTAACAAAGCTTACTGTTTTGTGAGAGTACTGTGAAAAATCCGTAACAAGAACCTGGAAAATGAAACTGTGTGCTCCTGTAATGATAAAATAATGTTCAGATATAGTTAAAAGATTATTTACAATAGTGTATTATGATATAAATTTGTAACTTAAAGTACTTCACGAATGGAGAGGATAAAAAGAAAAAAGTAGGAGGGAAACCGTATTACGATGAATGACACAAAACAGGAAAATGACCGCAATATAATTCAGACGTGATGCTGTTGTGATCAACCGTTGCATGAAATACAAGAAACGCATTCACAATTGTGAACATTATAAGACCAGCAACACAATGTATTGGTGACAGTGATGTGTTTCTCACTTTATGCGAGTGATAATCTTAACTGCCTCGACCATAAGAGCACACCTTTATGGCCAACCCAAACTTCCCTAGGTCCCCCTGTGTCTATGTTCTCCACTTTGCAAAATTGCTGTGATTCCTGCATAGGAAGACACGTTTGTCATGGCATGAAATACTATATTGCAGTGCCTGTGTTTTTATAATGTACTCTGCACTGTCCTCTCTCCCTGTACGAATAGCAATTGTGTGAGTACGAGACACAAAACACGGTGACACATAGGAGTTTGTCCTGGAGGCATGCTCAGATGGCTGAGGCAGTTAAGATGACCGCTTGTGTAAAGCAGGAAATCCAGGTTTGAGTCTTGGCGTGGCACTAATTTTCGTCACCAATACATTGTGCAGCTGGAGTCTGATCGTATTCACCGTTGCGAATACATTTCTTGTATTAAGTTATAGTTGCAAAATACATGTATTATCTAAGGAAGATCAGTTTTTGTTCCAGAGATGAATGAAAGCATGAGGCAGCACTTGACTACAAGATTATCTTAGAAGATATGTTGAAGAAAGATGTATCCATAATTGTAGATTCTTAAAAAACTCACCAGTATAATAACAATATTATCAAAAGGAAAGTTGCCACTCACCATATAATGGAGATACTGAGTTGCAGGTAGACACAACAAAATCTGTATTAGTGACTCTTTTTGTTGGCCTATCTGCAACTTAGCATCTCCGCTATATGGCGAGTGGCAACTTTCCTTTCCATAATATTGTTACATTCCATCCTGGATTTTCCATTGTTTGATTTCACCAGTATAATAATGGTGACTAAAGATTCAACCAATATATAACATGCTCTCACATATATCTCACAAAAGGACCATGCAGGTAAAATTATTGGGATTCAGGCTCTCAAGGAGGATAACTAGTACTGGTATTTCCTGCAGACCATTAACAAGTGAACAGGAAAGAGTGATGGGCTCAGTACAGCTGATGACAAACATAAAGGAGAGAGAAAATGAAAAATGCAGACTGAGAATAGTGGTAGAAGCCTTTCATATAAAGAGAAACATATTAATGTCAAATATAAATCTAAGTATTAGGAATACATTTCTGAAAATATTTGAAGTTGAGTCTTATACGGAAGTGAAACGTAACGATAAACAGTAGTATCCATGTGGACTGGACCTGAGAGAACATTCAGTACCGACTGGCTGCCATTTCATCCTCTGCCAGTGGCATCATTCGGATGTGGTAGGGAGGGTTGTGGGGTTATTGCAAGCTCTCCTGGAGTTGTCAGCTTCCCACACCTTGGAGCAACTACTTCTGACCAACATGCTTACAAGAATAGAATCCGAGCTTTTGATATGTGGTGTTGTTGAAGGTTAAGGCACGTAAGTAGGGGGACGGATAGGGATAAAACTTCTAGAGAGAGGTGATGGCTTCAAAAGAGTAGTCAGGTAGGTTGCTGTAACTGTGTAGAGATTGCACAAAATTACTTTTGTAGAATGTTATCTTAAACCAGTATCTGTATTGAAAACTGTGGCAATGTTGTAAATGCAAAGTAATACATTGTGTTGAAGTGTTCACATTTCCGTAGAACGAGTGCTCACGATTAATTACTGACCCTCAAATTTCAGCTGTACTGTGGTTATTGAAACATTGGTACTGTAATTGCATGTAAAAATGCCAAACATAAGGGCAGACACATGGCAAATGGCAACTGGCAACTGGATGCTGTAAGAACTCTAAGTAAATAAAAGTAGTACCAAGATCCAAAAGAAATGACAGATCATCGTGACTCGACTACTGTCACTAAGTTGATAGATATTTAGTAAACCTGTTACACTATGAGGCTACATTTGAAGGTTGTAAAAATTTGTTTTGCATGGTAGGTGTTGTGCTTCATACTTTGGCTTCCATTTCATACCTTTTCAACAGGTTTTTTCATTATGCTGTGACTATCAAATGAAAATGAGATCTGAACGTAATGTGAACACAAAATACGGCCACTGAGAATTGCAGCCTTTTCACAATATGTTTTCTATGGCAGACATGTTTGAAAGTGCATCAGTGAGCAATTAAATACTACAGTTATTGGCACTGATAAGGACATATTGGGGGGGGGGGGAGGTCGGGGAAAAACATTAACCCGAGAAAACATGCTAGCATTTTGTAGCACAAGGTGGAATGACTCGAATGTTAGTTTGCGAGGTTTCTATTTGGTAGTCATGGGGTGTCATGTATGACAAATTACACTACTTAGCATTTATTTAATTTGGCATCAATATTAACAAATTAGTATTTGATCTGTATGCGTTTTAATAAATGAGATGGTGATGCGTTAAGGACAGAGTATAAGTGTAGCAGAGGTCAATGGAGAATCATTCTAGTGGTGATATGGTCTGCAGATGGGAAGTCCACTAACATAAGTGACAGACAAAGAACAGCTTGTGAAGGCCTGGCAACTGTGAACGAGCATCTTGGAACCAACAATGCTGGTTGATGGTTTGCACATTATTGCTGTAAGCAGCTATGCAAATGTGATTTCGAAGACTTTTCCTGGCGTAGTAACTGCTGATATTCTTCACGGGTTTGCAGCCGGATCATGGCATCGACCAGACACAATATTTCAGCAGACCAGCTGGCCACCATCTTCAGGTGAGTTAATGCTCGTGCTGGTCTGCCAAAATAGTGTGTCTGGACGACAACATGATCCGACTGCAAACCTGTGAAGAATATCAGCAGTTATGCAAATGGTTGGATACTGAAATCTTGAGTAGGCAACAAGGTGTAGGGATGGCCATACACTGCACAGAAAAAGTGCTTGGAGAAGCTTGCCCACATTTGTAAAGTAGGGTAGGCAGCAATCTGTGGTAGTCCAATGTTGGTCAGGCATAAGTATTTTGGACCACAACATTCAGTGCAAATTTTAGAACCATGGGCTGCATAACAGACGACCCCTATGTGCTCAGATGTTGACCTAACAACACTTCAGTTACGAGCAAGGGATCATTGAGATTGGACCATGGAAACCTGTCGTCTGGTGACATGAGTCACATTTCTTGTTACACCAGGTCCAGTGATCGTATATAGGTACTACATCATCCAGGAAAATGGCCACTTGAAACAAGCACTGTATCACAGACATAGGCTGCGGGGGCAGTATTATGTTATGGGACATTCGTATGGGCTTCCATTGGAACTTTGGTAGTAATTGAAGACACCATGGCAGTTGTGGACTAAGTGAACTGTATTGTGGACCACCTGAATTCCTTCATACTTGAGGTGTGCCCTGATGGCATCTTCCAGCAGGATAACTGCCCATCCGAAGGATTGATTTATCTGTGCTACAGTGGTTTGTTGAGCATGATATTGGACTTGAGTTTACGACTTGACCACCAAATTCGCCTGATCTGAACCAATGGAATAAATCTCGGATGCTATCAGGCACCTTATTCGTGTCCGGCTATAATTTTTGGAAATTTTGTGAGCTGTGCATACACATTTGGTGCAGTGATGGGATGGTGAGGCGCGGCGACTCGAGCGCACAGAGAATTCCTCGAGCCTCTAGTTCTCAAGCAATTCTCGAGAAGCTCACAAGAAACGGCTCGGCGGCGTGTGCCGCTGCGCACCAGTCGGCTGCGACAACGTACGCCGCGCTGCTGTTTTATGAATTGAATGCCGCCGCTAGACAAACACGCTCGCTGCCCGCTGTGCTTGTAACTATGTTTCAGGTTTCATTCGAGTAATGTTGTTATTCAAATCAATAGGGACACTCGAAAACAAACATCATGGTGCTGGCAATACTTTACGAGGATGGAGTAACGTTACTACTCACAACATTCGTCGTAAACATCTCCGTAATGTATCAAAAAATACAACGGGCATGATTAGACGTCTTAAACTACACAATTTATCGAGCAATAAAACAGCGACATCCATGGATACAGAGGCTCATTCTTCCAATAGTGCGAGGCAGACAAAATATCCAGGTACGTATGGTACAAAAGGTGAATTCCGTGCAAAAGTTTGGATAGTGTCCGTAGCGGTCCGCCACGCTAAAAAAACATTGAGGTTTTTAATCGTGTTCCGATAACATACAACCTAGCTTTTGCACGATACAATATGTAATTTTATTGGACTAGTTGTCGAGCATAACGTATCCCCTTGCAGGAGCACTGATCTAAATCTTACGTTTCTCTTCATAGAGGGAAGTAAACGGCAACAACAGCTAGATGAAGCAATGGCCATAACAGACGATTTCAATCGTCGAGGACACTGGTTTTCGACATTTTGTTTCACTGTTGGACCCACAGTACTCGATACCAAATAGAAAAAAAGTTGTGCCTCATGATTGAGGACGATTACCATAAACAGAAAGAGGCTGTAAACTTGGCCGTGGAAGACTACTTGTGTTTCTTTAACGACCGATATTGTAACTGGTCATTTCTTTAGCACTGATTGGTGCCTGAAAGCTTTAAGTCTCGGGACATTCCCTTTCCCGGAAAAGCATACAGCGCTAAATGTTAGTGAGGTGTTAGATAACGTGATTTCAAAATGTAACTTTGAAAACAAATTTGTAAGCATTACTACTGAGAACACCAGTAACATGACGGCAGCCGTGCAACTTATTCACAGTGGCAACATGTGCCTTGGTTAGCACACACACACCATCAATTTAGTTGTGAAAAGTTCTTTAACAGCAACAGTGACGTCTGCATAATGCGGGAAAAGGCCAGAAAAATTGTTAGCTAGCCGGCCGAAGTGGCCGTGCGGTTAAAGGCGCTGCAGTCTGGAACCGCAACACTGCTACGGTCGCAGGTTCGAATCCTGCCTCGGGCATGGATGTTTGTGATGTCCTTAGGTTAGTTAGGTGTAACTAGTTCTAAGTTCTAGGGGACTAATGACCTCCGCAGTTGAGTCCCATAGTGCTCAGAGCCATTTGAACCATTTTTTGTTAGCTATTTTAAAACAAGCTGCAATGCTAATGGAAAACTCCATGAAACCCAGGATCTAATGAAAAATTGATTCAGGAAACCGAAACCCGATGGAACAGTACGTTTTATATGCTACAACGTCTAGTGGAGCAAAAGTGATGCATTGCAGCCCTTTTTTATCATTTTTGTATTCAGGTGTAGAGAACCTCACAGCTGACGAGTGGCGAATTTTGAGCGAATGTTTGTGTACTGGAGCCATTTGAAGTGGCAACAAGTGAAATCTCAACTGAAAATTATACCTCTCTTTCGAAAGCTATTCCAATAATCAGACAGCTAATCCGAACCATATGCAATGGGAAGTGGGCTACCACGACAGCGCAAGAGCTCTACAGCAATATCTGCACAACTCACTAATAGCCCGGCTAGGACTAATAGAAACAAAGTACATGCCGTTGCCACAGTTCTCGACCCAAGATTCAAAACGTTACTATTTACGGATTCTATTCATTCAAAACATGCCGTTGCAAGCCCAACTGCAGAGTGCACAAACGTGGTAGAGACCGTACGATCGCCTCATTCGGCTGCTAACGACACTAGCAACGAGTACCATTTCGTACAAAACGCCAGTAGCTACTTGTGGGCTTCTTTCGATGAAGAGGTTTCCAATAAAAATCTAATGAAAAGCGGTTGTGATAGCATAGACCTGGGGGTACAACGATATTTGGAAGAACCGTACCTACAACGCACGGATAATCCATTACACTACTGGGGAAAAAAAATGAAAACAGCTACCCCGGTCTAGCTGTCATGGCAAAAAAGTATCTTGCAATACCTGAGACGTCTCTTCCCAGTGAAAGAATATTTTCGAAAACAGGACTACAAACAAAGAAGCAGGCTAATAGGTCAATTGGTTAATAAAATCATATTTCTAAACAAAAATCGACGGCAGTGCAGCAATGGGATGTAAAAATGCCTTCTGCAGAACAACTTTTGTTTCCTTTCTTTATTCAGTCAGTAAACGCATGTATGCAGTTTCTGTATATAAAAGGCTATAGCACTTCTTTTTTACGTTTAAGCATACATGCAGAATGTACAAGGTAATTTATTTTGTTAGAATAAAGCTTCTGTTTCATGCGAATCCTGTGCTTTGTTTTAAAAAACAACAATTCTATGATTTTTGTCTTATGAGACACATACTTCAGTACGCATTAATAACGGTAGTACAGTTGAGATTAATCATAGAATTTCAAAGTTTTCCGTGCACGTACGTACGACGAGTGCGACCGCTGCATCTCAGTGCTTCGTGTACTGAATGTTTGCACAATTTCTCAGAGAGCGCAGCACTGTCAACTTCTCGATCGTACCCGAGACATTCTCGAGAAATTGCCTTCGCGTCGCGTGTTTCTCGAGCGATCATAGCCCATCCCTAATTTGGTGCCACATATGTATGGAAATCCATACCATGCTGATCACTGTTGCACTGTAGTAGGTGGACTAACACACTCTTAAGCAGGCAGTCAGAACGTTTTGGCTCATCAAAGTGCATTAACAGTCCCCTGTAGCATGAGGGTCAGCAAGACACCTTTATCACAAGGCTCAGTAACCAGCAGGTACTTAACTTTACTGATGTACTCTAAGCTCAGCCAATCAGCACTGTGTGTAACTTATTGTTGGTGTCCTTGGAACAGTTATGTTCAGACCTACACATTCTTGTGTTAAATAAATAACATTTGTAACAGTAACTGTATTCTTTCATAAACATAACTACTATAGCCATGAGTGGCCGGATACAAGTGCACATCGAAAGACAGGAGGGAAATGGTGATGATGCAAGGTGGAAGAACTGCCTGCAGATGGGACTAAAACCCACACTGGAGTCAAGCAATTGGGCTGACCAAACAGCGGACCTGCAACAACAAGAGCATGACAATAGCAACCTACACAACAACAAAGAGCAATGAACCTTCAACACAACATTGTCAACAGGTCAAGTACAAACCACAATCCGAATTGAGACCAAAGAGGAAAACCAATACGTAAATGAAGTCTTTAATAAATAGACATTAGTATAGTGGAGATAGTAATGAACACTATCAGACGAAGTACACAACCGAGTGAGTGCTCGAGGTGCAGTGATATTTATGCCGGCTGTGAGGAACACTATTGGCCTACGGATTCATGTGGTGAGACAGTGGTGTACTTATTAGCAGAGTGCAGTGCTGCGGTGAAACTGCTATCTATCAACCATCAAGATCAATTTGCTCTGGCAGTCATTCAACTTCCGCGCTGCCTGATTGGTGGAAACACCCCAGACAGTAAGGTGAAACCCAGGTTCAGCCTCAGTGACTTTAGGCTATGGGGAGGAAGTGTGGTTGGCAGTTTCCATCGGAATATCAGCAGAGATGAGCATGCCAGGGGAGAGGGAGAACCACTGAGTGACAGTGAGCCAGAGGGGAGGGCAGGGCAGGGGTGCCAATTGGATGTCCGCAGTACACGGCTGTGGTTCTGACTATTGTATCACATTGGCACCAGAAGGCAGTGGAAGAGTGGGTTGCGGAGGCTATGCTTGTATCCTAGGCCGAAGCTGGTTGTGGTGACGACACTCGAGCCCCCTTTTGTGTTTGGACTGACAACTTGTCGCCCATGGGTGGACAGTACCATTGCTTGTGTCCAAGCCTCAGCACTCCTGTAAGACTGTGCCCACACCACCATGCTAGGAGTTTAACGTGAGGTTCTGACAGTGACTTGTCAGTAGATGAAGCAAGGTCTGAGGCTCGCGACCATGGAGGGGCTCTGGGAGGCTACGATTGTTAGTCGGTGTGGTGTGATAAGTGCTCAAAAACAGAGTAAGGGCTGCTGCAGTGGTGGAGGATTCAGTAGGCTTTTTCATCTGCTGCTTAAAAATTCAGACTAGACATTCGGCTTCACCATGGAGGACAGGTGGAACAGAGGGCTACAGATGTTGCCATTGACGGCACTGAAGTCTGCGAAGGCAGTGGTGTGAGCCTTTGTGAGAGACCAATGTGTGAGGCAGTCCTTAGATGGCCAAAACTTGGGTTAAGGCAGTAAGAGTGGCCTCAGTTGTGATGGATGCTATGCCTTTGACATAGGGGTACTTACAATAAGCATGCACATAAAACTCAAGAATGTTGTAGTCTCAAGGGAGGTGAGGAATAGGCCAGGGGGCAAAGGACTGAGGAGGTGCCACCTGGTGCTGGGCGCATGCTGCGTAACTATGGCTGATCTTTTAAATGTCAAGATCCTGGGCCAGTACACATGGTGCTGTGCCAGCGTCTTCATATAGGACATGCCCCAATGACCCCAGTCGAGCAAGCTCAATACCCAACAATGCAGTTCCACCGGAATAACAACTCGATGTGCATCCATCTCAGAATCCAAAAGGATGACACCATCCACAACAGAGAGGTAGTAAGAAAGCTGTTTCCAAGGGCAGAGCTCTGTCGTCGGCCAACCCTGTCACAGGGTGAAGTCACAGCTCATTGCACCGGTGACATGTGTGAGCGTAATGGGAAAATTGTCCAATGTATGTTGTCATTCAGCATCAATGTGGAAGCAGAGAACTTCCTGTTGATCAAAATCAGGGTCCAGACCAGTCGGTAGACGGAACAATGTACCAGCGTTAGATTGCTGGGCTGTCAGCTTTTACCAGACAGTGTAATTGTAGGCACTGAGGAACAACACCCAGCATTGGAAGCGTTGCCCTATTCATTCTGGGAGATTGGAATGCGGCTCGAATAATGCCACTCAAGGCTTGTGATGTGTAATTAGGGAGAACTGTAACCCAAAAAGGTAGACATGAAATCTTGTGACTGCGCATATTATTTCCAAGGCCTCCTTTTCGATCTGGTAATAGTTGCGCTGTGCCAGGGTCAGGGTCTGGGAAGCATATGCTACAGTGTGTTCAGAACCATCCCTATTCCTATTTACCAAGACTGGTCTGATACCAAAGGTGGAAGCATTGGCTGCCACAACCAAAGGGCGGTCAGGAAAGAGTGTGAGGCTGGGTGTGGATGTCAGCACAGTTTTCAATTTGACAAAAGCCTGGTCGCAGGCAGGGGTCCGAGTATAAAGGACCCTTTTTAACCAACTGATTGAGAGGTCATGCAATGTGGGATGCCTGGAGTACGAATTTAGCGTATAGTTGAGCTTGCCCAAAAACGCTTGTAATTCAGGTAAGTTAGGTCGGGCAAAGTAAAGAAGTGATGGCAACGTTCCAATTGGTAGGCCAGATTACCCCTTTACAGTAATCCACTCCTGGCTGCAAAAATCTGCATTTCTCCCAATGACAACGCAGGCCCGTCACGCAGTGTCATGAACAGGGTGAGGAGGTTTTTGGAATGCTCCTGGCAGGAGGATCCTGTGACACTAAGTTCATCCAAGTAATTGATGCAAGCCACAATTTGCTGTATCAACTGTTTCAGAAATCACTGGAATATTGCAGGGCTGAGGAAATGCCAAAAGGGAGTTGCTTGTACTTTTGCAACCCAAACGGCAGGAATATTTCCCCCAGTCAGTTTGATGAGGAGATCTCCTTGCCAGGGAACAGGATAAGTTTCTACCTGTGACTGGGCATTGATGGTCGCCTTGAGATCCCCACTCAAGTGAAGAGACCCATTTGGCTTCGGATGATAACTAGGGGCATGGCCCATTCACTAGATTTGACAGGTTTGACAACCCCAACTGCCTGTAGGTGATAGAGTTCCTGCTTCGCAGCAGCTCAGAAGGCCACTGGAATCAGTCTGGTGGGGTAAAAATGAGGCTTGGCATCTGGCCGAAGGGTGATGTGTGCCTGAAAGTCTGAAGCATACACCAAATCCGGTTGAAAGAGAGACAAAAACTCTGTGCAGCAGTCATCCAGTTCCTGGAAAAGGACCACAGTGGAAACCATTTTGACTTGATCTGAGATAGAAAATCCAAATGCTGTGAAGGTTCGGAGGACAAAAATGTTGGTAGCCAAAGGATGGTTGACAAAAAGAACACCTAAAGTTGAGTAAAGTATACGTAAGTTGCTGCAAGCGACAACTGCCCACAAAGAAGAATCACACCATCTCCATAGGTCACCAAATTGTGTGAGGGTGGAGCCAAGTCAGGTGAATCCTGTTGCACACAAGTCACCTGATTGATCAGAGACAGTATCCACCAGAAAACAGTTGTCCTGGTGAAGCATGAGAAACAGTTCCTAAGTGAAGGGGTCACCCTGGGGGGGGGGGGAGACTACTGTCTGCAGTGCGTGTACGATGTCCTGATGGTTGTGGCACTGGATGGGGTCAGGTCATGCACCTGTGACATACTGAAATAAGGTCCCTTTCCTTGCCTCAGCATGTACAGGAACCCCAGTAATCTGGACAGTCTGCTCAGGAGTGAGAGGAGTAGCATGTTTAGAACGGCCCCCATAGCTGTCATGAAGGCCCACTGGAGGCTTCAGAAGCCACTGAGACCACGGACAAAGACGAATCATGATGTTGCTGCAGTATGGCGGTCATCCTGCATTTACGATGCTGAGTTGGCGCATGTGAACTGTCACGACTTGTGGGCTTGCTGTGAATTGTTTGTTAGCTGCCTGTGCAATTTCGAACAAATGAGCAATGTCCGAGGTGTCCTCTAATTTAACTGGGTTACCCAGTTTCAACACCACCGTGTGAACCTCCGCGTCAGGCATCAGTTGAACCACATTATCAACAATCAAGGAGTTGGCATAGGAAGCCTTACAGCCTTGATTGACACAAGTAAAAACACATTTTTGGCTGAGTACCTGTAAGTCAGTGAACCACAATTGGAACGACAGTCCAGGCTGTTTATACTATTGGTGTAGTTCTAGCGTGGAGACAATCACATGGTACTGCTGGGATCAATAATTAGTCAGCAGAACGCTTACCTCCTGAAAGGAGAGGGTGACGGGGTTGGGCACAAGTGCCAATTTTCGGAGGAGGAGGAAAAAAAAAAAAAAGCCATGAAATGTTGCTTTAGTCAAATGTGTGTTCCAGTCCTCTGTAGTGTCACTGAAAGCAGGAAATGACAGAGGACGGAATGTCGTGTAGAGTACAGAGGGTGCCGGTCCCTGGGGCGCAGTGGCCTCTGCACACGAAGTTTGTCCGCCAAGAGCCGAAGTGCTGTTTGTTACAAGTCTGTTTGTATCTGCTGCTGGTGCGTCAGCTGCTGCTGTTACTCAAGAGACTAACCAATTTTGCATCCATGGTATGAAACAACTTCCTTTTTTCCACATCACCAGTTGCTATGTCCAAAAGTGGCTGGATACTGGTGCACGTCACGAAACAGAAGAGAAATGGTGGTGACGCAAAGTGAGAAGACCGCCTGCAGAGAGGACTCAAACCCATGCCGGAGTTGGGCTGATCGAATGGTGGACCTGACACAGCAAGAGCAAGTCAATAGCAACCTATGCAACAACAAAGTACAATGAACCTTCAATCTAATGCTGTCAACAGGTCAAGTACAAGCCACAATCCAAATTGAAACCAAAGAGGAAAACCAGTATCAAAGCGAAGTCGTCAAAGAGTAGACAGAAGTACAGTGGAGATAGTAATGAATGCTATCAGATGAAGTACACGAATGACTGAGCAGTCAAGGTGCAGCGGTATTTATGCCAGTGTATTCATGTGGCGATATGGTGCTGCACTCACTAGGTGAGTGGAGTGCTGCAGCGACGCTGCCCTAAGGCATATTGTCTGACTTAAAACATGTATAACAAGTACCAGATATTTGTTAGTTTACTTTAGTCCTAGAAAAACCAATTGCAGAGTGTTCTTACCTTAGCTGCAATATGGTACATTCAACTGTATGTGATGCTATTAATGAAGTTATTTATGGGCTGTGTGGGAAGTGAATATCATTCTTTCACAACTGTTTTGGTAAGAATCTGTGTAGGACTACGAGCAGCAACACATCTCCTAACATCACCTTAAACATATGTAAAGCAGACTGTTTCACCTTTGCTCTGTGTGGCACATGGGTAACTTCTAGGCTGCCCATCAAGCAATTTGTCCTTTGCACCTAGATTATGGAGCATTTTGGGCCCTTATCGATTTGCTGCAGAAATGTGTTCTTTGCAGATCAGAAGCAAACCCCAATGTTAATAGATATGAAAGAAGAGCTACATTGAGTGATTACACTTGGGCAATGGACTCTGCCTTTCTCTCATAAAGAAGGACTTACATAAATATTGCAAGGAAAATTAAATTAATTAGCAACAAAAATAATAAACTTTTGGAAATAACCATTCAACCCTCCTGCCAGGAGGAGGAACCATTGGCTCTGAAAGCTAGCAAACTGTAGTACCTTTTATGTGTGTGTTCTCCTGCCACCGCTTGGTGAGTAGATTCTTTATCTACTCAAATTAATTAGCAGGTTATTTTCATTTGCAACAAGTGCTGTGGCTTGAGGTACTTGATGTACAAAATTCTACTCTACTAAAAGATTGGTATTCTAGCATTATGCTTTTTTTGTTGTCATACACGTAGAATAATTTTTAATTAGCACAGAAATGCAATTTGAGTCATCTTTATGTTTGGATGAACTTATTGTTGTGGGAAACTTTGTCGCAAAGAGAATAAAACTCAGAAAGTTCTCAGCTTTACAACCCAACAATGAAAAGTGTTCTTGTTTTGCAACAGATCTAACATCAGATATGTGTTATCTGTTAATAAATGGAAATGACATACTTGATGTTTATATTTTTGTACTTTGGTCTAAATTTTTCTGGTAAACTCTACCTGTTACAATCACATTTCTCCTCACTAGCCAGTAGTGTGGTTGAATAATTTTGATCACCTGTGTAAAAGCTCTTTTTTACTCTGGAACTTGGTGGTCTAAAAATCTGCTTGCCATTCACTGAATTATTTGCAGTTAAAGATCTGGATGTGTTAGATGAGCCTTCTTAGATAAACTTAACCTCTTACACATATTGAGATACGTAAGCATGGAGGACGTAAACTTGTACATTTGCACATAGACTACAAAGAAATAGATAGGTTGTATACTTGCCTACAAATATACTCCACATACAAAATTTAGCCTGACTGATGTGGCAGTAGATTCGGTTTATCACTACATCAGACCATGTCTCCTGTCTGCATTGATCGATTCTGAGATTAGCAGTACACAACTGAGCACAAAAATACTTAAGATACATAATGAAAACTTACTAGATCAGTACGAACTAAATCAGTTGACTGGGGGCAACAGCAACATCTAATGTATCAAAGGAAGAGCAAAGTAATGCTCGTTAATAGTAACTTAAGATAATGCAGTGAAAATGAGGATGTTAGCAAGGAGGAGGAAGAGTGGGGAGGGGAGGGAGAATAATGCAGATGACGGATTCAAGACTTAACGCGTATGATGATGTGGATAGAAGCTATTGCTTTTAGAAAAATGATGTAATTGTAAAACTGACACTTATGTCCCTTGTCTTATGACTGAAGGGCAAATAGTCACTGCCACAGCATGTGAGCAGTGTGACTTAGGTCCTGTTCGGAAGCTCATGGTGATAATGGGGCTCTGCTTTTAAGTCCCAAAGGTGTTTAAAACTTTATGCAGAGATAGGCTGTGCAAATATTTTGAACCCAGACTTTACAAAATGTTTTATTACTACCATGGGATAAGTGTTGTGTTAGCAACACTTGGATTGCAATGGAAAGTGCTAG
Organism: Schistocerca piceifrons; assembly: GCF_021461385.2. Classification (NCBI taxonomy): domain Eukaryota; kingdom Metazoa; phylum Arthropoda; class Insecta; order Orthoptera; family Acrididae; genus Schistocerca; species Schistocerca piceifrons. The sequence continues at coordinate 550,359,076 of NC_060138.1, read as the reverse complement.
TGACTATACCTGTCATCAGCTCAGAGGTTGTTTGTAACACAAGCATTCTCTAACAGGCATGATCCAAATGCAGACCAGTTTAACAAAACTCAACAAACGCCATTCTTGTAAAATATTTTTTTTCGGTTTTTTGTACCTTAATATGAGCCTCACACAGTGGCTACCAGAATTTATGAAAAAAACTAAATATTTCCCATTTTAAAAAGCTACATTTTGGAATGTAGCAAATTTTCATAAAAGTCGACATCTTTTCTCAAGATTCCACAACTCAATTTATCATTGTTTAATAGGACATGATTGACACTCAGAAGGTAAAATTTAAAAGCTTTTACACTCGAATGTGTTTATCGGGCAATCAGACGACATCCTATGAAATAAACCAACTGTTTAAGTGACAGTTAGACTATGCACATTGTCCCGCATAATTCTCTTTTATGTTAAGCCACTGTTTCACTGTAAGATTAGTATCTATTTTAGAAAGTTCTTGTTGGAACATCATTATTAATGTGTTAAAGATTCAGAATATTCTGAAACAGTCCAGGAAGTGAAAATTGGAAGACAAATCAAGAGTCATCGACATCAAAAGAGTAAGATGTGCATGATTGCACACTCAAATGAAGACCTGAATATAGGTTGTAACCATACGAAACAACAAAGCAAATAACATGCAAAACAGGATGTTTATGTTTCAGGAATCTTATTCGTTTTAGAGACAGCCTGTATATGAATGTGACAGAAGTTGAGCACTGCAATTTCTTACTTGCCTAAAAGACATACAGACACAGAAATTGATAAAAGTAAAATCATCTGTGTCAGTCTCATACTATTTGAGAGGAAGAGGCTGAGAGATTCGTGTAGGTGCCTCAACATTCAGAAAAGTGACAGGTAAGTTTGATTTAATTTGTAGCCAAAACAAAACGTGTATACAATGAAATTATTTGACTTGACAGATTGCATTTATTTCATACATATTCTTCCGGAAGTGACTGGAGTGTGTACTGCCTTAGGAGAATTGAGGTGGACGAACTTGCGAGCTGCAGGAAAGGGACAAAGAGAAGATTCAGTTCATTAAGAAAGATATACTTACATATAAATACAGATCTTCTCATTACAGTAGGAATAAAATTAACTGGTCATATCTTTCACCACAGTTAAATCTTTAAAAAATGCGTGATAGGTACAATGCTTCTAGAGTTTAACAAGATTTGTTGGGCTGCTCTCTTCCAAAGTAAAAAAAGTATTCTGCAAATGTTTCAATCTTGGCTTTGGAAGTCCCCATACTGATAGTTGCTTAACGTATGCACACTTTGTTGTAGAGTTAAAGTCGGTTAAAAATTTGGAATTAATGAATAATATAAGAACAGATTATAGGTTGCGTAAAATATGGGCAAAAAGGTTTTTTCAATAATTTAAATGAAAATAGAAACATAATGTGACAGTTTGTTTTGCCAGCCAGCAGACACAAGCCTTGCCCAAACTGTCTATTGGAGAAGTAATTTACTCCAGACAAGTCTGGCTGTATAATTATAAGATGTTAAAATATTCACAGAAGAAACCACAAAAAGTATTTAACTACACATGGCTTTAGAATAACTCAGGATGGGGGAAAATGAAATCACGTCTGCTGAGAGATATCATCTGAATTCTTTAGCGCAAGATTTAATGAGAGAAAGCACAAAAAAACTTACAAGGAACCCCCGAGTGCAGGGTCACAAGTTTAGTCTTTAGTAAGGACCATTTGAAAGTGTTGTGTTAACAATTATGACATGAAAAACATTAGCTGCTAATGACTAACCATGCCCAAAAGGAGGGTGACAGCAAACGTATGTGAGAAGTGCAGAGATCAACCTTCTATGGGATGTGTGTATTACACTTCACAAAATGGACAATGTCGACATTTAAGAAATGTTCAAAACAAAACATTAACTAGCGCCATGAACACTGACTGCAGAATGGTGCGCCACAGTGGTCACAAAGGTTTGCAACAATCAAGATCGAAGTCGAACCCCTTGGGCGTTACAAACCATGCAGGACATTCAGCTACGTATCCACTCTTATAGAATGCGTATGGAGTCTTACTAGTGTAACAGGGTAGCAAGAACTAATGAAATGTGATGGCAAGCAACAGTCTGTCATGGAGCTTATCGTCAAAGCAGCTATCCTTTAAAGCATAGCTCCAGATTGTGTGATATGTTTTATAGGAACAAAAATAAAAAGCAAACATCCAAAGGCTACATATGTCCTGTGGTTCCAGGTGGCATGAATTGCAATGTCACACATTTTCAGGAGGGATAGTTTGCTCTAAAGAAGTAGGACTTTTATACGCAGACAGAATCAAGCAAAAGCAAGTTATTTTGACCAGCCATTGGCCAAAAGCAGTGCTCATAGTAGTTCTTTCAAGCCCATTTTCTCACTATTGCATGCTGCAACTTAAATGTTCCCTTCTGTCCTTGCAAGATCACGTGCACAAGCAAGAATTTCAGGGACAGAGCACGTCCAACTAATCGCAGTACAATAAATAACTTTCCAGCAAATTTACCATCCACATTAACAGTTGGCATAATTGTATGCAAATGTGTTAAGGCATTGATATTAATTGATCTTGAGACAACTATCTTGGTACCTCCAATTCCCAGTGTTCCTTTCATATGCATTTCCTCTTCAAATCCCAACTGATTGGACTTGATAACAAATTTCTTACTGAATGATGGGGTAAGTTTGTTTCTCATCTACAAATTTTTGGTCCTACATCAAGCTGACACTTCGTTTGAAATTTCATTATCTTAAGTCTTCCAGTTCTCTAGCATTTGAAGTTATGCAACCATCCACTGCTTCCCTTGAAATCCCTGTAATCTATGTTGTGCAAAATTTGATGTAGTGATGAGGTCCCATACTTCAAGGAGCGTAGGGGGACGATGCGGGAGACCCGCACCGTCAACTAGGCAAGGTCCTAGAGGACGTGGTTTGCCATTGCTTTCCTCCGACTGTAACGGGGATGGATGACGATGAAGATGACACAACACCCAGCCATCTCGAGGCAGGGAAAATCCCAGACCCCGCCGGGAATCGAACCCAGGACCCTGTGCTCAGGAAGCAAGAACACTATCGCAATACCATGAGCTGATTGTGCATAACTTAATAAGCCACTATCCTGCACAGGCTGTAAATTGTATTGAGCATCTCTGAAATGCATTAACACCAGTTTTTGCAACAAGTGTGCCTAGTCCTCCCTTGAGTACACGCAGTTTTTGTTATGCACTACATGGTCAAATTGCTGCAACCTACATGGTCATATTGCTGCACACATCATCGTCATCATACCTCCGATGCTTCTGTGGAACCCATGGAGCAGGATCTTCCTGGGTCATTCCACCTCAAATCAACTAACGGTCTGAACCTTGATATTTCAGATTTGGATGAATTTTTTTTCGGGTAATGTACCCACTAACACTAGTTTAAATTTGAAATTTCCAATTTTTAATTTTTCTGACCTTTGGTTTTTGAGTTTCAAGGGCTTAAAAATAAAAAAAAACTCTGTTTTTGATCAATCAATGATTGCTTTAAAATGCTGTAGCTCAAAAACTACACAACCTAGAGAGCTCAAACTTGCACCATTGTTTTCCTCTAAAAATTCCATTTGATTTGATATGTAACTATGCTACCTAAATCTGAAAATTTTAAACTATTAAAAAAAAACATTTTTTGAAATTTCCAAAATACGTACCCTTGGATTTTTTTTTATAAAAATTGTATGTGTTGTCCAGTCTGACTGACTATATGCATGCAAAATTTCAAGATGGGATCTCAATGGGTTCTTGTATAAAATAATATTTTACTACCACAATACACACTAGTGAGGTGAAAAGCAGACTATTTCTAGGCTATGAATACTAAGGTAGGCCTATGTAATTCGAACAAGCTTAAATTATTACATTAGCCTTTTTATGCAACATTACTCTCTTACTGTTTGTTAATTCATTAAATATTTTAATGCAAGAATAAAATACACTACTGGCCATTAAAATTGCTACACCACGAAGATGACGCACTACTGACGCGAAATTTAACCGACAGGAAGAGGATACTGTGATATGCAAATGAGCAGCTTTTCAGAGCATTCACACAAGGTTGGCACTGGTGGCGACACCTACAACGTGCTGACATGAGGAAAGTTTCCAACCGATTTCTCATACACAAACAGCAGTTGACCGGCGTTGCCTGGTGAAACGTCGTTGTGATGCCTCGTGTAAGGAGGAGAAATGCGTACCACCACATTTCCGACTTTGACAGAGGTCAGATTGTAGCTTATACCAATTGCGGTTCATCGTATCATGACATTGCTGCTCGCATTGGTCGAGATCCAATGACTGTTATCAGAATATGGAATCAGTGGGTTCAGGAGGGTAAGACAGAACGCCGTGCTGGATCCCAATGGCCTCGTATCACTAGCAGTCGAGACGACAGGTACCTTATTCGCATCACTGTAACGGATCATGCAGCCATGTCTCGATCTCTGAGTCAACAGATGGGGACGTTTGCAAGACAACAACCATCTGCACGAACAGTTCGACGACATTTGCAGCAGCATGAGCTATCAGCTCGGAGACCATGACTGCGGTTCCCCTCGACGCTGCATCACAGACAGGAGCACCTGCGATGGGTACTCAGTGATGAACCTGGGTGCACAAATGGCAAAACGTCATTTTTTTGGATGAATCAGGTTCTGTTTACAGCATCATGATGGTCGCATCCATATTTGGCGACACCGCAGTGAATGCACATTGGAAGCGTGTATTCGTCATCACCACACTGGAGAATAACCCGGCGTGATGGTATGGGGTGCCATTGGTTACACGTCTCGGTCACCTCTTGTTCGCATTGACGGCACTTTGAACAGTGGACGTTACATTTCAGATGTGTTACGACCCGTGGCTCTACCCTTCATTCGATCCCTGCGAAACCCTACATTTCAGCAGGATAATGCACGACCGCATGTTGCAGGCCCTGTATGGGCCTTTCTGGACACAGAAAATGTTCGACAGCTGCCCTGGCCAGCACATTCTCCAGATGTCTCACCAATTGAAAACGTCTGGTGAATGGTGGCCGAGCAACTGGCTCCTCACAATACGCCAGTCACTACTCTTGATGAACTGTGGTATCGTGTTGAAGCTGCATGGGCAGCTGTACCTGTACATGCCATCCAAGCTCTGTTTGACTCAATGCCCAGGCATATCAAGGCCGTTATTACGGCCAGAGGTGGTGGTTCTGGGTACTGATTTCTCAGGATCTATGCACCCAAATTGCGTGAAAATGTAATCACATGTCAAATCTAGTATAATATATTTGTCCAATGAATACCCATTTATCATTTGCATTTCATTTTGGTGTAGCAATTTTAATGTCCAGTAGTGTGTATAAAAAAATAATAACTTAAGAATCTTATGATTTTATACGACATTCACTTTTTATTTAAAAAAGTGTGAGATTTTCATATAGGGTCAAGGCTCTAGTTTTGGCCGCTACCCCATTTATGGCCACCTTAATGTAACGGGTGCAATTTTAAGCTCCTTTGGAATACCAGCCAGTCCTACCACAGATTATAATAAGCAATATGAAATGGGCTACCAATTGTCTATAGAAACATTTCTTTTTTTGGTCTTGTTTGAAGTCCCCATTTAATGAAAAGATCTGTGTTGCAGAAGTTGAGTTATGTAGTGTTTTTCTTTAAGCAACACACAATCTGTTTTTTGTATTCTACATGTTGTACAAAGCATCAGAAGAAACTTAATTTACTGAGAGGTAAGATTAAGTATTATATTTTCATTCCTACAAGTTAAACATGATAAAACCTAAAAACATGCCATTAATGTGGCCATAAGTGGGGCCTTCACCCTACATTAAAATGTGTATGAAATAATCATAGCAAAAACTTATGAGTGCTCTATATTGTACTGTGTTTTAGTGTTAAGTTGTCCAAGTGATCAATATAGAGCAGTGTAGTCTTAGTGTACGCTGTGCCATGTATGTGGTAATGTTGTAACCCTTTTAAAGTAGAACAACATAAGAAAGTCCGTGTACAATCACTAAGAAATGTAACAGACTGGATGTGCTCTCTAGACTTAGGAATCATTAGTGGCATGAAACTATGTGATGTATGTAGGAAAAAGGTTAGTGACAAACACAAAACAGAAGTAGTTTTACCTTGCAGTAGCGATAATGTAAACGAGTCTTTTATTGATCCTCAATCTTCTGTAGACTATTTGAACAAGTCACTGGAACTCATTGGTGAGTCACCACTAAAGAAGAAAAAGTTTGCTGTGCCTACCTATACAAAGAAAAAACTTGATAAAATAAAGTCTAGCTTAGAAAAGAACTTACTACCAGAATCAAGCCTTGAATAAGTTATTACTGAACATTCCGAAGATGAATCAGAGATTATTCAACAGTCAAAAGAAAAGTTTGCTCAAACAACAAAAAGAAGTGAAAACATGATGATTTTGTCTATCTTACCTATGAGTTGGAGCTGTCGGAAAATAGAAGAATAATTTGGAGTGACAAACTGCATGGCTCATGCAGTAAAACTGTTAGTAAAAGAAAAAGGAATTTTGTCAAATCCTAATCCTAAACCTGGAAGAACTCTAAATGAGAATATTGTTGACCGTGTAAAAGACTTCTACAATTCTGACGAAATTAGTAGAATGATGCTGGGGAAAAAAGATTGTGTGACCATAAGAAATAAAGATGGAAAGATCCAGGTTCAAAAGAGGCTAGTGTTGGCAAATTTGCAAGAAATATACCAATTATTTAAGGAAAATATCCCTGCAAAGAAAATAGGGTTTTCCAAGTTTTGTGAATTAAGACCAAGGAACTGTATCCTGGCTGGAAGAAGTGGCACAAATACTGTTTGTGTGTGTGTACCTTACACCAAAACATTAAGCTGATGATGATTGGTGCTAAGATGCAAAATTTTGTTTTGGATGGAGATAAAACTGCTTTGAAAACTTATCATTCTTGCCTAGTCAAGAAGATGTGCGATCCACCATCGCAACAATGTTTTATGGATATTTGTAAAGAATGTCCTGGTGTCTCTAATGCAAAGTTCACTGATGATGTGATTGATGAAGTTACCTACAAAAAGTGGGTAACTGTAGATAGGTGTTTGATGGAAACTGTAGTAAAAAGTACTGATTATTTTATGGACGAGTATTTGGACACTCTAATGAAGGTAAAAACTCATTCATTTACAGCTAGTCAGCAGAAAGAATACTACAGCAAAATCAAGGACAATTTAACTGAAGGCCATGTAGTAGTCAACTGTGATTTTGCAGAAAACTACTCTTTCGTATTACAAGATGAAATACAATCATTCCACTGGACTACCACCCAAGCTACACTGCATCCTTTCATCATATATTATAAATGGGAGGGAAAACTAAAACATCTGCAGTATGTCTTCATATCAGATTGCCTAAAAACATAATAGTTGCTTTCTATGTATTCCAGAAAGAACTGCTAGAAATCATAAAGCAAACCTTGCCTTTTGCCCTTTTTTAATTACTTTTCTGATGGCAGTGCTACACAATATAAAAATAAGAAAAACTTCCTTAATTTGTGTTTGCATAAAACTGATTTTGAAGTTGAGGCAGAGTGGGAGTTCTTTGCAACATCCCATGGCAATAGTGCATGCGATGGCCTTGGCAGAACTGTTAAGCGGCTAGCTGCTAAAGTCAGCTTACAAAGGCCATATGACCAACAAATCTTGACACCCAAATCACTTTATGTATTTGCCATGGAAAACATAAAAAACACTGACTTTGAATATTGCAAAACAGAGGACTATTAACTAACCAAAGAATACTTACTTCCTCGGTTTAGTGAATCGAAAGCGATTGTGGGAATACAAAAGTTTCACTCATATAAACCCTGCACAGAGAGTCAAATTACTGCCACGCCTTATCGTTTTAGTATGGATGAGTCTCTTGAATATGTGACACCACTAAACCAAATAACACTGTCACATATGGAAAATACTGCTGTTGGTTTTGTAACAGTAGCATATGTGACTCTTGGTGGCTAGGATGCATTGAAGAAAAATACAATGACATGCACCGAATAAATGTTTTACACCCAAAGGGTCCAGACCAGTCTTTTTACTATCCACAACCAAGAGATATATTAGATGTTCCAGGAAATACTCTTTTACAAACAGCGAATCCAACAACAGCTACAGGAAGAACCTACACTTTAAGTGCTAAAGAAATGAAGTTGTCTTCTCTTGCTTTGGAAAAATATCTTAAAAGATCATAAAAGAAGCACATTTAAATTATGTTACACCTACCATCACTAAACACTATGTTGTATAAATACCATGTGTATTAACTTTGTAAATACCAATTAGTATTAAAAATACAGTTCTACCCATGCAAATATCAACAAGTTAATCTTTTTCCCAAGTGAAATTACTTATATGCCAATTTCTAATATAAGGAACTTGTTGTAAATGATTACAAATAACACTGGAAAACAAGAAAAAGATCATCTCTGCCATTTACAACTAAGGATGAAGGTGAGTGGCTTTATTCAAAATTTTAACTTGTAGCAATTAAAATGTGTTCACTTCCTTCTGATGCATAGTTAAAAGAATCATGAACATTAAATTAAAACAACACTATATCATTTAATGAATTAACAAACAATAAGAGGGTAATGTTGCATAAAAAGGCTAACATTATAATTTAAGTTTGTTAGAATTACATAGGCCTACCTTAGTATTCATAGCCTAGAGATAGTCTGCTTTTCACCTCACTAGTGTGTATTGCGGTAGAAAAATATTATTTTATATGAGAACCCATTGAGATCCCATCTTGAAATTTGGCATGCATGTAGTCAGTTAGACTGGACAACCCATATGTTTATAAAAAAAATCCAAGGGTACGTATTTTGGAAATTTCAAAAAATGTTTTTTTTGGAATAGTTTAAAATTTTCAGATTTAGGTAGCATAGTCATGTTACATATCAAATTGAAAGGAATTTTTAGAGGA